>NC_138961.1:29192500-29802500 GCF_055761805.1 Camellia sinensis
GTCACCCGAATGATTGCCACATACGCCCTCATGGATTTCTCTCATCACGTAAGTTGCTTGAGCATGATTGAGGCATCTGAGGTATGGGCGTGAAAAGCCCCTCTTGTACAAAAGACCATCGACAAGAATGTAATTAGACGATCAGACCCTGACTTTGGCTGCCTGTTGTTTGTCATCTGGTAGTTCCCCCGTTGTCAAAAATAGAAAGATGTTGAATGCCCAGGGGATAGGTTCATTTTAGAGGAAGTGGATCGCCTGCTGGTCGGGGGAGATGGCAGGGTGGGTCAGGTATTCGAGGCGGACACTGTGATTGAGATCTGACTGGTTTGTAGAGGCTAATTGAGCCATCTCATCTGCCTTGGAGTTCTCCGCCCAAGGGATGTGCTGGATTTGGAAAATATTGAAGAGACGAGCAAGGGGGAGTGCAAGATCCGTATAAGCCCGTATTGTGTCATCCTTGGCATCGGATTCCCCTGTAATTTGTCTGACAATAAGCTAGAAGTCACTAAACACTCGGATATAGCTGACACCAATGTCTCTGACTAAACGGAGACCTGCGATCAATGCCTCATACTCGGCCTCATTATTGCTTGCATCGAACAGGAAGCAGAGAGCGCATTTGAAATTACCACCATCAAGGGCGGTGAGGATGAGACCAGCTCCACTGCCTTCTTTGCAGGATGATCCGTCGACGTTGAGGGTCGAAGAGTGGGGGTCTTCTAGCTCGGTAGAGGTTAGTGGGGGTGGAGGAGTTGTGGTTGGGGTGAGGTTAGTGAATTCCAGCATGAAGTCGGTAACAGCCTGTCCCTTAATTGCTGTCCGAGGCCGGTAGGAGAAATCAAACTGACTGACTTTGACCGACCATTGCCTAAGCCTGCCGGAGAGCTCTGGTTGTTGCATTATCTTCTTTAACGGTTGGTTAGTGAGGATAACTATGGAATGGGCTTGGAAGTAAGGGCGGAGTCGTCTGGATGCGGTGACCAAGGCCAAGGACATTTTTTCTAACAATGGGTAGTTCTGTTTCACCCCCCGAAGAGCCCGCCTGATGTAGTAGACCGGTCGCTGGACAGATCTGTCTTCCTTGATGAGTGCTGCACTGACTGTAATATGCGACACGGCTAGATAGAGGAAGAGGGGTTCGCCCGTGATGGCTTGAGAAAGTAGGGAGGGTTAGCCATGCACTGTTTCAATTGTTGAAAGGCCTCTTCAGATTCTGCCGTCCATTCAAAAGTTTGTCAAAGGACTTTGAAGAAGGGGAGGCACTTATCCGTTGCTCGGGAAATGAAGTGGTTGAAGGCGGCCACTCGGCCAGTAAGCCTCTAAACCTCCTTGATCGTTCTGGGTGACTGCATTTCGATTAAGGCCTTGATCTTTTCAGGGTTAGCCTCGATGCCCCGCTGACTGATCATGAACCCCAAAAATTTCCCAGATCCTACGCCGAAGGCACATTTTTCCGGATTGAGCTTCATCTGGTACTTTCGTAGGGTGGCGAAGGTTTCTTGCAGGTCGGTCAAATGATTGGTGGAGAGTTTACTCTTGACCAACATGTCATCGACATATACTTCCATGTTCCGGCCTATCTGATGATGGAAAACGTCATTGACCAACCGTTGGTAAGTGGCCCCGGCATTCTTTAACCCAAATGGCATCACATAGTAATGGTAGGTGCCTCAGTCGGTAATGAAGGAGGTGTGCTCTTGGTCAGATGGGTGCATCAAGATTTGGTTATATGCAGAGAAGGCATCCATGAAATTGAGCAATTGATGACCGGCCGTGGCGTCGACCAACAGATCTATGCGAGGGAGAGGGTAACTGTCCTTGGGGCAAGCTCGGTTGAGGTCGGAGTAGTCGACACAGAGTCGCCATTTTCCATTGTTTTTACGAACCAGAACCACATTCGACAGCCATCTGGGGTAGTCCACATTAGTGATAAACTGTGCCTCAAGGAGTTTGTCTACTTCAGAAGCAATAAGGTTATTGCGTTCCGGGTGAAAAATGCGCTGCTTCTGGCGGATAGGTCGGAAATGGGGCTCAACACTGAGACGGTGGCTGATGAAGGAGGGATCAATTCCCGGTATATCGGAGTGAGTCCAAGCAAACACGTTGTTGTGTTCAACCAAGAGGGCAGTGAGGTCGGCTTTGGCTTGGGGGGATAGTTCGCTGCCGATCTTGACGGTTTTGGCCGGGTTGGTGGGGTCGACGAGGACTTCGACGAGCTCCACCACTAGTTCCCCTCTGACCAGCTGGTCTTCATCTCTAACATCAAGTCCTTCAATGATCATAGCCTCCTTCAGCTTGACATCTTTAAGTGAGGCGACATAACATTCTCTGGCCACGGTATGCTCTCCCCTCACTGTTCCGACCCCAAGATCGGTGGGAAACTTGATGGCAAGGTGATAAGTGAATGTGATAGCTTGGAAAACATTTAGGGTGGTGCGGCCAAGGATGATGTTGTACGCAGAGGGGCAGTCAATAACAAGGAAGGTGAGCAACTTTGTGGTCTGCCGCAGGTACTCGCCAATTGTGATAGGAAGATCGATGGAGCCGAAGAGGTTACCCGATCGCCAGTGCAACCGACCAAAGGGGTTTAGAGGGGAGACAAACTTTTTTCCCCAATCTTGAGCTGGCGGAAGCAATTGAGAAAGATGATGTCTGAAGAACTACCGCTGTCGACGAGAACCCGTTTGACCTTGTAATTGGAGAGGAGAGCGGAGATGACAAGAGGGTCGTCATAGGGGTAACGGATGCCTGTGCAGTCGGCGTCCGTAAAGGTGATAGGTTCGGTCCATTGTCTGGACTGTTTGGAGGGTCGGTCTAGTGTGGCAACTTCTTTGTCTGAGCCTTGTCTTATTTTCCTGAGTTTTGCCCTCTGAGCCGAGCAGGATGGGCCTCCACAAGCAATCCCGCCAGCAATAACTTTGATTTCTCCAACAAGTGAGGCAGGGTTACCTTGTGCCCAGGGTTACTGCGAAGGGCGGTCATGACCTTGGTTAGGTTGTGCTGGTTGTTGGGGAGGTGTGCACCGGCAGTTGTTTCTGATGGGTTTAGTTCGTTGCCTCTGCTAAGGGCGAGTATCCGTGAATCGACTGAGGCGTCCTTGACGAATCAGGCCCTCGACTTGATCTTTGAGGTTAACACACTCCTCGGTATTATGGCCGTAATCCTAGTGAAAACAGCAATATTTGGACTGGTCTTTCCGATTGAAAGGGGTTCGTGACGGTTGGGGCCATTTGAAAGGGTAATCCCGCTGGATCTGATTGAGGACTTGTTCCATGGGGGGGCTCGGGGGGGGTCGGTCGGTATAATGCGGTGTTTAGTTATTGTACTCGGTGTTTCTGGCTTCTGAGTCTTTTCGCTTTTCTCGGGAGGTCGGGTTTTTTGTTGTAGGGTCTTGGCGAGCGGCTAGGGAATCTTCTGCGTTTATGTATTTTTGAGCTTTGGAGAGTAGGGCTGCAATGGAGGTCGGGGGGTTTGTTGAAAGGGAGAAAAGGAAATCAGATAACCGTAGGCCGACCATGAAAGCCGTAAGGATGACCTTGTCATCGTTTTCTGCTACCTGCAAGGCTTCGGTGTTGAAGCGGGTAACGAAACTGCGCAGCGACTCCCCCTCGGTCTGACGGATATTGAGGAGTTGGGTTGCTAGGCGTCGCTGGCGTTGGGCCCCTATGAAATGGCTGAGAAAGGAGTCGTTGAGGTTTTGAAAAGTGGAGACGGAGTCTGCTGGTAGTTAACTAAACCAAAGTCGAGCCGACCCCTTGAGTGTTACGGAGAAAGCCCGACACATGATTTCGTCGGGGAATGCATGGAGGATCATGAGGGTTCTGTAGGTCTCTAAGTGATCGACTGGGTCTGTTGTACTGTCAAAAGAGTCGATGGTGGGCATTTTGAACTTAGGAGGGAGAGGTTTGTCTCTGATGGAGACAACAAACGGGGAGTTGGTTGTGGTAGATGGTTTATGTTGTATGTTCTGCATGACCCCTTGGAGTTTGAGCTTCATGGCTCGGAGTTCCGCATCCCAAAAAGGGATGTCACCACCGGAGGGCAGCGGGGGCTGGACGCTGTTGGCCTCTCCTTCAGGGATTGGTGCCGGGATCGATGGTTGTGGGCCCCGGGGTGCAGGTTTATGCCTGGGGGAGGGGGTTGCAAGCCTTCCCAGTTGGGTGGATTAGGCTACGGGATAGTGTGGCTCGGGGCTCGTTCTTGGTTGGAAGGAATATCTGGAGGTGGTAGAGGGGGCATAGGAAGGTTTCTTTGGAGTATAGCATTAATCAGGGCTTGGTTTTGCTTGGCTATGCGGTTAATGCTGTTGGTAAGCTCGATGAAATACTGTGGTGGGTTGTTTGGATTGGAGGGGTCGGCTTGATGGTCGGTAGCATTATGGTGAGAAGCCGTGGATCTAGTCGTGACCATACGCTTTGATGGGTAGCAGGAAAGGGTTATTGGGACAGGGTCTCTGGCGACAATGAGCACAACTGGAGCGCAGAGCAAAGCCTTTCCCACAGACGGTGCCAATTGATGATATAGTTTGTGATGGTAGAACGAGTTGGACTGATCCACGCTCCTTTAGCCTATGTCCGAATGACCAAGCCCACCTGAAGAGCTGCACAAGAGTTCAATGGGGGACGGGGAGTCTCCCAGTGAACCCTTCGACGAGCAAGTTAGAGAGAGAAGTGGAGTGTAGAGATGGAATAGAGATAAAAAGGCTTAACCTTCTACATGTCTTCGACGTCTACTTATATCCTTTGGTAATCATTACGTTGTCTCTTCCGACCTGTCACCTTGGCCGAAAGTCTATACTGTAGCTTACCTTGTTCAAGGTGAGGGTGTGTTGTCCCGATGGAGAGGGGTTATCGCAATAAATGCTGTAAGGGGGGCCTCATTAATGGCGATGTGCAGTGGCAATAACTTTGCAGATCTTTGTCTGCTGATGTGACTTGCCCTTTTCTGGCCATATGTCTTGATATCATTGGTTCTAATTGCTACATGAGGCTTCGGCAGTGCTGAGTTTCATCATTTGAGATATGTGTTGGGCCCTAAATGGTGGGCTCTAGTCATTATGGGCTTATCCATGTCAATATATATATATATATATATTTCTATCTTTCTCATATAAGGGATTCAGATCATTTTGAGAGTCATAGAAATCTCCAACATTATGGATCTTAATCATTATTGCACATGAATATAATATTACATGTTAGATCATTTGACTTCATTTTCTTGCCGGCCAACTAACCTCATCTTTAAACGTGCATTAGTTAATGTTAATTATAACGGTTTCTTAAAAAGTCCATTTCAAACAATTTTAATATCCTTTCAAAGCATTAATGACTCTTTGTTGAGATTGATAAGCACATTGATAATGACTTAAATAACAGTTTTGCACTTTACAATCACTCCCTTTTTGATTCTCCTTTCTTAATTGTACTCTTTTATTAATTATCATTAGAAAAATTAACAGATTTTGTTCATGTGATCATCCTTACATGACTTTGTAACAAAGCAAATTGGTCACTTTACCCTCACTTGAACCCGACTCAACAAATGATTTGAATCAAGACTGAACAGAGTAATTGGACATAGCAAAATTACTATTTACCCTTAATAACTAAGTCATTTGTTGAGTTAATGTTGTGTTATATAAGGAAAAATAACCATGGTAAATAATTGTTTAAAATTGACCCATTTTAATGGGAAATGGAGCGGCCTGGTTAAGTATAAGAAAACAGAGGAATTAAATTTATATTAATAAATACACATGTAATGTATTATCCTTAATTATATCGAGTAGTAAGAAAATCACATGAAAGATTCTATTTATACGTATAGTATTTTTGTGCAAATAAAAATAGTTATTGTAGATAAATAATAGGATTTAGCTCCGTTTACAATAAATGAATCTAATAGTGTGACTATAAAGATTACAATGACAATTCTTTTAATTAATTAATAACAATAATAATGTTTATTGGATGTGGTCCAAAATTTAAACACACATCAATTTAAGATGAGTTTTAATATATATATATATATATATATTAGATGGACTTCCAAACAATTTATATTGCAATTTGATGTTACACGTGTAGACTCTAGAGTTTCTCTTGAACGGATTGGGTCAGTATTGAATACTCTATCATCATATTTTTTATGAGAGGTATACTGACATCTACATCTATGTCATCACTGCACATATCATCAATAGTTATTGAGGTTTTATTTTCTTATTTTTTATTTTGGTTTAATTGTTATTGAGTATTTAGACCTCTACAGACATGCCCTATCATCATATTTTTATGAAGGTAACCTCAACAACTATATCGCTGCAAATATTTTAGTACATAAATGTACTAGGTCTGGCATTTAAAAATGTATTGTATTATGTAACATTTTTTTTTATCAAAAAAAAAAGAAAAGAAAGCAATATTTTGGTAAATAAAAAAAATTACAAAATAGAAAAGAAAGCATGAAGAGGCATATCAATTGAAAGAAGCCAAATGGCTGACACCCAAATGCATCAAACATTTATGTTGGTAAAACAGTTTGCAAGAAACAAACCAAAACAAGAATAGTTTGAGAACCAATATAGCATAATGAACTTATTGGAGAACCACATACATAAATTGTTGGGACAGAAAAAATGAGAAGAACAAAATCGGTTGGCTTGAGGCGTATCTAAAGACACTTTCTTTAGAACGTAATTTGCCCCCACTTGATTGAGTTTGCTGATAGGTTGCAGGCAAAGTCATTCCCAAGATACAACAAGTCTTGAATGAAAAATGACAACCAGCAAAGTTGGGAAATTTCCTAAGAAACCCTAATTGAATAGTTTTATTTTGAGAGAGAGATTGAGAGTTTTGAAGTGCATAAAAAGTTGTTACCCGTAAGAGTTTATATAGACATAGAAGTTTCTGTTCAAATGGATACAACCATTCCAGTAAGTTCCTTCTAATTTGGTGTCTATTCAAATAGATACAAATATTCCAATAGGTGCCTTTACATTCAGTATGTACATAAATACAAACATACACATTGGTACCTTTTAGTTTGTAACTAACACATCTATTGACAACTTTAATTTGAAACCTCCATTTATAATTTTTAAATCTAGACCATTGATCTGGCGTTCCAGATTCCAAAAATTATTCCAACTCAAAATAGGCACAAAAGCTATTATGCTATGAGACATGTCTCAACAATGCCTCACTTTGATAGTATAATAAAATTAAATAAATAAAGAAATCATCTGACATCCAGAATAGAAAAAGTATCATTATTATTACTAACTTAAACCTCCAATTAGTACAAATACATCAAAGTTCTAAAAAGTCATTGGTGTGCTAAGCAGTTAAACCAAGTGCTCCTTAAAGAATAAAACTAGATATACAGTACACATAACAAAATTCTAATGTCAAGGATTTCAAACTTTCGCTTTAGCACGTAAATAGCCATGTGCTAACTCTTGGTTTCATGAACCATCTGAAGAGCAAACCCAGACTTTCGTGAAAAGCGACACCACTTCTATGTTCACATAGGTGAAGTTCCAGTTGTGCCTCCATTACTAGGCACTTAAAACGTTACTAAGAATGTAATTCAACCCTCCTTTATATAATGGACAACACAGATCCTTTTCATTTCCTGAGGTGAGTGCATATAATCAATCAGTGTTCATCAGACCACTTATCAACAACATGTTTTTACGTATTAAACCTTGACTAGAGGTTTTCTAGTTTTTGGGTTAGGTTACTATCATTGGTGATCATTAGAAAAGGTTTTAGCCCTATCTTAACTGTGGTCCCCTTCACCAACTCTCTAGACAGACCTTTTGTAAAGGAGTCGGCCAAATTCTTACTTGACTTTACACATTGAATTATGATAACTCCATCATGTATCAGTTGTAGTACAAAGTCATGTCTTAGACTTATGTGTCTAGACTTACCATTGTAAGTGCTACTATAAGCTCGTGACAAGGTAGCTTCACTATCGCAATGAATAGAAATTCAAGGCATCAGATTAGGCCATAACTTGATATCCAAAAGCAAGTTTCTAATTCAATCAGCCTCTTTCCCTGCTGCTGCTAATGCTATGAATTTAGATTTCATAGTCGAATGGGATATACAAGTTTGTTTTTTAGATGACCATGAAATAGCCCCCTACCAAGGAGATATATCAAGCTTCCAATAGCACTAGCATTCTCAAGCTGTGCAATTGCTCTACCAAGATTCTCAATTAATTTAGCACTTGAGTCAAACGGCGTACTAAATTCTTTAAAACCAAGATGCTTAAATTTTGAGATCATTTTGTCAATATAATGCTCTTGACATAAGGCATGACCCCCACTATGCCTTTTTACTTTAAGTCCAAAAATAATGTTAACTTCTCATAGATCTTTCATTTTGAAAATAGAAGATAAATACTTCTTTGGTTTCAAGTATCCCTAACATGTTTGTCTCTATGATGCACATATCATCAACATACAAACATTATTGTGGATAAAGCCATCAGATAAAGTGCATGGATCAAATTTATGATGCCATTGTTTAGGTGCTTGTTTTAAATCATACAAAAATTTATTCATTTTACATACTTTCCTTTCATTTCCAAGTAGAGCAAATCTTTCTGGTTGATCCATATAGACTTCTTCATCTAAATCACCATTTAAAAATGCAATTTTGACATTCGTTTGATGGAAGTGTAGATGATATATAGATGCTAATGCCATGAGAATTCTTATGGAAGTAATTCTGACAACAAGGGCATACGTATCAAAATAGTCTACACCTTATTTTTGCCAAAAACTTTGGCTACCTGTCTTGCTTTGAAAGCATGTACTGAATTATCAGTATTGTACTTTTTTTTCTAAAAATCCATTTGCAGCCAATAGATTTAGAACCCAAAGGTAAATCAACCAATGTTCGAGTCAATGGAGACACGATAATGTGATCAATCCAGGGATTACTGTTTGCAAAGACAATCCAACTAGGCCATCTTTTTATTTTAATTAATTAATTATTTGTTTCTTTTTTTTATTATCATTATTTTTATTTTTATTTTTGGAAGAAAAAGTGAATATAGATTATTAGGGCTTCTATGGTGATCATTTGGGTTTTAGCATTGAAAAACAGTTTGTAAATTGTTGCTTATTCAATTGTTTGGATTTGTAAAAATAGAAAAGTGAAAACAAATCGAAAATCCAAACACAACTTAGTAGGCAACATATGGGGGTTGTTGTTAATAACTTGTGATAGAATCTATTTTTTTGTTTAATTTTATCAAAACTTCTACATTAGAGCTTGAAGATGAGTATGAATTGAGAATAACTAAATTATGTGATTATCTAAAAGTGTATTAATTTTGAAAAATAGATTAAAAAGATATTGAGGTTGTATGGCTCGACTTTAAATTGTTTCATTTTCAATTGAATACGTAAATTGTTTCAAATTTGGAGAAGCTACACATTATTTTGATTATTACTCACATTCATTATTTGATTTTGTTCAAACTTTCTTCTAGGGTTTAGAGTTTCAAAATAATAAAAAACACTGACGTTGATGACAATAGTGTGTTATGGTAGAGTGGATTGGAGTTTTAGAGTGAAGAAGAAGAAGAAGAAGAAGAAGAAGAAGAAGAAGAAGAGAAAATAACTTTAACCTCTTGGCGAAGAAAATGTAGAGATTTGAATAAGAATAATTGATTAGAGTGCACCATGAGAAAAAAATATTTTATTTTAAGGTTTAATATATATTGTCCTTATTAGTAAATTCACATTAGAGTATAATAGGACTTAAAATTTATGAATTTGAATTGGACGTACTGAGATATTTTTGGGGCTCAAACAGAATGCCCCAAATGAAATAGACTGTACATTCTACTTGCTTCTTGTCAAAGTTGATTTTTTTTTTTTTTTTTGGACTTACGTGCAAGTCTTAATAGATAGATTTATTATCAAATAGGTTCTCCAATAATTAATGATATTTTTTTATCAAACACTATTAAAAAAAGTCAATAATTGTTAATTTTCAATGATAATTTAAAAATTTTATCATAAAAAATGTCATTAATTATGAGTTTTAACTGCAGTTTACAAAAATCGTCATAAAAAAATCAATAATTTTCAACTTTCAAAGACAATTTAAAAAATGCGTCATATAAAAATGCCACTCATTGTAAACAATTTATTAAAATTGTGACAAAAAAGTTTTAATTTTTAACAACATGCAAAAAATGTTACAAAAAATTATTTTTAGCGACGATTTTACCAGAATTTATTTTCAATAGGACTTTATGAGAATTAAATCAAACTATTAGAACATATTAATAGTTTACCATTTTTCGTTTGGGGGAGCTTTTTTCATAAATCCATCTTTAATTACTTGTGTTCCATCCAATCCATATTTTTTTTGACTATTCCATTAGGTCCCATTTGAGATAAGAAGACCAAAATACCCTTTTCATCTACTTATGTTCTATTTAGTTCATATTATTTTCTTATGTTTCAATAAGTCCTATGGGTGACATAATTACCAAAATACCCCTAATGTGAATGTTCACACTGTCAATGTAAATGTTCATATCGTCAATGTATAGGGGCTCGACCCATGTACAATGTGAATATTCACATTGCTATGTTAACATTCACATTGATAGGAGTGTAAAATTAGCTCGCGGCCCGAGGCGAGCCCGATCTGGCCCGTGACAATGTGAATATTCACATTGACATATTAACATTCACATTGATAGGACTGTAAAATTGGCCCGCGGCCTGTGGGCGGCCCGAAGCCCACCCGCTGCCGGGGTGGGCCCGGCCCGTTGATAATGTGAATATTCACATTGGCATGTTAACATTCACATTGATAAGAGTGTAAAATTGACTCGTGTCCCATGGGCGGCCCGGGGCGAGCTCGGCCCGGCCCGTGACAATGTGAATATTCACATTGACATATTAACATTCACATTGATAGGAGTGTAAAATTGGCCCGCGGCCCGTGGGCGGCCCGAAACCCGTCCGCTGCCCGAGACGGGCCCGGCCCGACTCGTGACAATGTGAATATTCACATTGACATATTAACATTCACATTGATAGGAGTGTAAAATTGGCCCGCGGCCTGAAGACGACAGCCTCGGGTCGGGCCGGTGGGCCTAGGCCTAGGCTCAAGCTTAGGCCGGGCTTGGGCGGGCCTGGCCATTTTTTTTTAATTCTTTTTAATTTTTTCTACCAAAATTTTATTATTTTCTACAAAAAAAAGACATTGTGCCTCAGGTGGGCGGGGCCTCGGACCGAGCCTTGAATGGGCCTTAAGCGGGCCGATGGGCCGGGCCGGGCTTCAAAGTGATGGCCTAGGCCCTAGCCTAAGGTCTCGGATATGCTCGGGCCTAGACCCAAACGAGCCTGCCCCGGGCCGTGGGCGGGCTTCGAGCAGCCCATGGCCGGCGGGCCAATTCTACATTCCTATCAATGTGCATGTTAACATGTCAATATGAATATTCACATTGTCAACGGGCCAGGCCGGGCCTATCCCGGGCCGCGGGCGAGATTCAGGTAGCGAGTAAATTTTACACTCCTATCAATGTTAATGTTAACATGTCAATGTGAATATTCACATTGTCACAAGTCGAGCCAAGCCCGCCTCGGGCTGCGGTCGGGCTTCGGGCAACCCACGGGCTGCGGGTCAATTTTACATTCTTATCAATGTGAATGTTAACATGTCAATGTGAATATTCACATTGTCAATGGGCCGGGCTGGGACTGCCCCGGGCTACGAGTGGGCTTTTGGCCGCCCATGGGCCGCGGGCCAATTTTATACTCTTATCAATGTGAATGTTAACATGTCAATGTGAATTTTCACATTGTCAACAGGCCGGGCCAGGCCCGCCTCTAGCTACGGGCGGGCTTTTGGCCGCCCATGGGCCGCGGGCCAATTTTATACTCTTATCAATGTGAATGTTAACATGTCAATGTGAATTTTCACATTGTCAACAGATTGGGCCGGGCCCGCCCCGGGCTGTGGGTGGGTTTCAAGCAGCCACGGGGCACGGGCCAATTTTATACTCTTATCAATGTGAATGTTAACATGTCAATGTGAATATTCACATTGTCAATAGGTTGGGCCGGGCTCGCCCCGGGCTGCCTACCGGCCGTGGGCGGGTTTTGGGCAACCACGGGGCGTGAGCCAATTTTATACTCTTATCAATGTGAATATTCACATTGTCAACGGGCCGGGCCTGTCCCGGGCCACCCACGGGCCGCAGGCGGGTTTCGGGCGGCCACGGGGCGCGGGCTAATTTTACACTCCTATCAATGTGAATGTTAACATGTCAATGTGAATATTCATATTGTCAACGGGCCGGGCCGGGCCCGCCCCGGGCCGCGGGCGAGCTTTTGGCCGCCCATGGGCCGCGGACCAATTTTATACTCTTATCAATGTGAATGTTAATATGTCAACGTGAATATTCACATTGTCAACGGCCCGAACCGGGCCCGCCCTGGGCCACCCATGGGCCACGGCGGGTTTCACGTCGCCACGGGACGCGGGCCAATTTTACACTCCTATTAATGTGAATGTTAACATGTCAATGTGAATATTCACATTGTCAACGGGCCGGGCCCGCCCCGACTCGCAGACGGGTTTCGGGCCACCCACGGGCCAATTTTACATTCCTACCAATGTAAATTTTAAAATATGAATGTTCACATCATAAAATTGCTAACCGTTCAAAAAATATTTATAAGGGTATCAAAATTAAATATAAGGGCATAAGTGTCCAAGAAAATAGTGTAAATCAAGAAAAATGACTTTATGGAATAAAACTATACATACATGGGACTAAATGGATTAAAAAATTCCTTCATGGACTTCTTGGGTTAAAACACTTCTAAATGAGATTTATCAATAATTTTCTTTTCTTTTTTTTTTTTTTTTTTTTTTTTTCCAGGGATGATATTTTTTACTCATTATATGGACTTTCTACCTGCTGTGTGGGCAAGACAGTAGAAACCTTGGGCTTTACTGGAATAGGTTTCCAAATTCTTTGATTTTGTTCTTATAAATATAATTTTTACAGAATAATTATTTTTGTCATTAAAAATTTGTTTCTAAAACTTTAATTTCTTGTAATGTGTATTGAGGCACTCGTGAAGACCAATTTCTATTTTTGTCAATGTGGCAGGGTTCCAAATGGTCTGCAGATAAAAAATTTGATATTGTCTAATATGACCAATCTGTCTCATGGGTTGTCTCACCCCATTTGAGTATTCAACCTGTTCCAACTCATAAAGGATGATTTAGGATTTTGGATGAAGGTTTGCAACCCAAGCCCTCTCATAAGAGCCCGCATGGGTAAGTCTGATATTTAGTTTGATTTTTTATTTTATTTTTTTATCCAATGTTTAGTTTAATTTTTTTTTCTTTTTTTTGTTCTCATATTTAAAGTTTTTATTTTTTTTATTTTCATTTTTTTCCCCTCCACTTGTAGGTATTATATTTTACTTGATTATTTTTTTATTATATGAGACGAAAAAAGGTAAAAAAAAAATCAAAATACTTGAATTATGTTGGAAAGTAAACAAGAAAAATAACTAATGAAAAGATTACAAATATGTGAATAAAAAATGTGTAAAACTTAATAATATAAGTGTAATGAAAAATGTGTAGTTTGGTTCGGTTTGATTTTGACCTGTAAGATTTGAGCTTCTGGATGGGACGTGGTTTTAGTTTTTTAAATAGGTCCGACCCGTACTAGCCCGTTGACTGATCAAAACCTGAAAAACCATTTAAAATATGAGATTTAAACACAATAATTATGGGATAAGTAAGCCCCGCCCATCCCATTGATAACTTGCTAATGTGGGTTTGTTTTCTTTCTCAAAGTTCACCCAACTTTAATCTTTGTTTGGCCAACATTGCTGCACATTGGGAAAAGCTAAATGTGAGACTCTTAATTTAAATTTCACAGTTTACTCATAATGGTATGATATGAGAGATAAGACTTACACGATTATTTAATGTGAAATTTACATTTGTCTCACATTTATATTTCAGTAATTATTTTGTATTCATGCCAAGTTCATTATAAATTTATATAATAGTATAGATATAATATAAACTTATTTGAAAGCAAATTATATATAAATAAGGATGATTCAATTGTCAAGTCAAATGATCTTGTATGATTTTTTCCCCATAAATTAACAAATATACCTTTTAGTGATTCATAAAAAGATTTTTTTTGTGTGTGTGGGGAAAATTTAGTACATGGTAGACAATAGTGGGCTAGAAGACCTTTCATCTTCCAAGAAATCGATCAAACTACCCATTCAAATTTTTGCTTTTCTTTTAAGTTTGCTCATGTGAATGGGTGGGTGGGTGGGTTGGTAGATAAAGATAAGAGAAGAACTAAAAGTAGTCACACAGTAAGACTCTAGGAGGACAATTGAAAGAAGGTCTCATAGTTTACAATCTTGACCATTATTCATATTCAAATATGAAAAGACAAAAGTATTAAATCTTTGCCATTTTGTCTTCCTATTTTCTTTTCAAAATGAGAAAACTTTAGTCACATGGTTATATATATGCGGTTGGTCTGATTTTTTGGAACTTTGTGTAATAAAATATAGTCTTGTTTTTATTTTATTTTTTTTATTATTTATGGATTAATTATGTTTTTAAGTCTTTAACGTATAAATTTTGTGTCATTTTGATATATAAAATTTAAATTATATTAATTTAATTCTCAATATATAAAAGTGTTTCAAATTGGTTCTTCATGTTTAAATTATGTCAATCCAACTGAAACATTTTTTTATTCATTGGAGACTATTGACACAATTTAAACATTGAGAGTCAAATTTGAATCAAACTGTATAATTTGGTTTGGGCTAGACTTATTTGCAAGTTTCTTAATTTGTTTGTTCAACTCAAACGTTGCGTTTGAATTATAGATATAGAGAGAGATTTGAAAAGAAAAACAAAATTAAAAAAAAATTGACTTATGTTTGATGCACATTTCTCTCACATCTTTATTTTCCTTTTCAAATTCCTACATAAATTAACAATTTAAGGATATATAATAGACTCACAAATATAGAATACACAAATCCGATCACATATAAACTGGTGACAAGTAGGGATGGCCACGGGGCGGGTTTACCATTCCTCGCCCCTACCCCCGGGGACAAATCCCACCCCCACCCCCGTTATGGGTGGAAATTTTTAACCCCATTCCCCTTCCACGGATGCCTGCGGATACCTGACCATATTTCAAATAGTCAAAAAAATTGAGAATCATTTTAAATCCTTAGCACACTAAATAATTTTCCTTGTTTCTATATTTATAAACAGTAAGACTTTCAAGATTATTATTTATTTATATTTAAAAAGAACCACTGAATTTTATTATTCTTTTTTATATCTAATTATATTATTTATTTATATATTATTAATTATATCGGGTCAAGTTTAAATTGGGAGAGACGATACCCGCCCCTGCCCTACTTTTGTTGCGGGTAACCAAAATATAATCCATTCCTACCCTGCATAAGTATCAAAGCAGGTAAAATTCGCTCCATTCAAATGGGTATAAACAGGCCCGATCCCTAGTGACAAGCCTTATCCATATCATTTATCTAGCAAGTTCCTCAAAGCCCAATCACATATAGACTTGAGACAAGGTTTATCCATCTCATATATCTTTCAAGCTCCATTATTAAATCTGATAGTCATATGGTATTTCTAATTACATTGGGACGTAATGCTAACTTTTTAAAGTAAATGAATACATGTTTATGACTAAACAGCATTTAGTCAAATTAGCTTTTGGCAAAGTGGATGACATGACTTTTAACTTCTCAAGTCATTTGAAAAATATTGGAAAAACTTGTTAAAAAAAGACAGCGGAACCCTGTGTGTATCAATTTTCGACCACATTATCAATCAAGCACTCAGCTGAAAAATACTGGCAGAATAGATTAAGCCCGAACAACCTGTCACAAAAAGAAGAGATTCCGGCGGTGGTTCGTCCACCCGAGGGCAATCCGACGATCAAGTCAGTTATCTCTCAAAGATATCAAAAGTGCGTAACTCACTATTCAGAACATAAAAAACATATCTTAGACCCATAAGGGTGCCTCTCTTTTATAGACAACACTTACCTAGTCCCAATAGAAGCCTAGCTTCAATGGACTTAGGATTACTACTAATCTTGGACTCCTAGTAGGATTAGGATAAACTCTCTAAGAGTCTTATCTTTACCTAAACTGAAGTTCCCTTATCCGCTTATCCCGGATTCCAGTATTCTCGCAGATAACCTCGGCCTAGCCGAGATCATCTCGATATCATGACCAGGACACGTGGCACCTCGGCTGACACTTCGGTGACACTTCGGCCACGTGTTGTCATTCAAAAATTATGTCCCCACAAATCACATCAGAAAAAAAAAGAAAAGAAAGGTAATTACAGAATAAACCCTTTCTTAATATTTGATCATTTTCTTTATGAACAGAAAATTTATATAAAAAATTTATTAAAAATTAAATGTTTTTTTATTCATTTATTAAAAATAAAAACACCTTTAAAAATTGTATATTATTTAAAAAATATAATTAAGACATTATTCTGATAGAGTTTTCTCTATAAACATCTTATTTGCAAATCATCTTTCATATTCTTTGTTACTTATTATGTTTGATTAGGCTCTAAAAATAGAAAGAAAAAAAAAATCATTTTTTTCCCCTAAATTTTTCTTTCAAAAATCAATTTACCCTAATCTAAGCGTATTATCAGTTTACGAAGTGAACTATTTTAAATGACTATCAATGTGACCTTTGTTGATATCTTATTTTGAAAATTCATGCAACAACCTTTGTCATAAAAAATTGACGAATCTCGTCCATAATCTTTTTCCCTACTATTTGACATCTTTATAATTTTGCACATCTATTTTACAATTTTCATCTAAAAATTGACGACACAATTCACATTGATAAATAATATGGGAGTAAAATGAAATTTTTTCTTCAAAGTGAACCTGTCAAATGCATTGTTGTGGTCCATCACTACAAAAAAAGTCACTTTTAACTACTAAAATATTGGTCGCCAATTGTCTGTTTTTTGGTCGCCAAAGCCATTCTGCTACAAAAAATTTTGATCGCTACATTTGTCGCTAAAAACCTGTCGGGAAAGGTTTTGCCGACTAAAAAACCTTTGGTCGGCAAAAAGATGGTCTTTAGCAACCAAAATTTTGGTCACCAATAGTCAATTATATTTCTTTAAAATCATACATTCACCGACCAATGTTTTAGTCGCCAATAGTCAAGGAATCGCCGACCAAAGTCTTTAGTCCCCAAAAGCTACCAAACAGCGACCAACATTTTTAGTCGCCAAAAGCTTCATCCGTGAAAAAAAATAATTCATTGTTAAGCTTTGCATCCGCTCTTATAAAGACTCAAACTACTAACCTCCCACAACATAAGCCTTATGCACCACACACTTCCCACTTCGTCAACGTAACACCACATGATTATATATGTAATATATTATTTATATATATGTAATATACATAATTATTTTTATTGACATAATTTATGTAAAAATAAATTATTTAATAGCAAAATGAAAATAAAAATTTAATTTTTAGCGACCAAAATAATTTTGGTCGGTGAAGAGACTTTCATGCTAAAAAAAGACCACTTTTCGTTACTAAACATATTTTTGGTCGCCAATTATAGACTTTTTTGCTACAAAATATCCAAATCATTTTCCCTAGATATCCAAATCACTTCATTTTCCCTAGATATCCAAATCATACTGTTAAAGTTTCCAACTATGAAAAATATACTTAATATAGTAAATATAATGTTGATGATAATGGTATAGAAAATGTTGACAAAATGATGATACTTGTGGAGTCATAGTGTCGACATTGTTTTTCATCACCTCATTGAAATGTTCTAAACTTAAATTTTACTACTTTTCAAAATGTGGGTAAGAATCAATCAATGACCCTAGAGCATACACATCTTTGTTTCGAAATTTTATCAAAATAGTCCATTATTCTAAGACGACCTAGACCAGTCGGTGTCAGTCAGATAATGAATGAGATTATAATTGTAGTATATTTGTTATTGAATAAAAAAATGTTATAATATTTAACGTGGCAGATTGTCACTTGATCATCTCAACCGAAAAATAAATAAAATAAAATAGTTTGCTTGGTGAATCATGTCCGCATAATTTCATTACATTTGTTTTAAAAAAGTATATTTTTTTTAAAATATATATATATATATATAGGTTGAAAAAATGAGGTTACGTTTATTTGTTCAAAATATATATTTTTTGATATTATGAGTGACATATTAAAGTTTACAAAGTGAATAATTCAGATGATTGAAACATGGCCTATATTAAGCCCCATGGGCCTAACTATTTCTCTCAAATCTGAACTTGAGAGAACTATTTGCTTTTCTAGAGCCATCAATATATATCATTCATGAAAAAAATTAAATCGATTTGGTAATTATATAATTTTTATTTTATTGGTTTTGTCTCCAAAAAAATTGACAAGAAGTTGAAAATAAACCATCCATTTTTTTGACGCAAATGTGATAAAATAAAAATATTACGATTGTCGAATCAACCTAATTTTTTTATGAATAATATATACGAAAAATCTTATAAAATGAATAATTCAAATTATCGAAATAAAATATATAGGATCAATTATCAATACATTACTTGAGATTTGCTTAAAATACAAATTGTCCTCTGTGACTTAAAAATTACATTATAGCCCTTCAAATTTCTAATAGCATAACAAATGACAATTTTTATTAATAATTATTAAGTCAATTAATAAATTTTAATACTATCAAAAACATACTTCAATTAACAAATCTATTAATTTTCTTATTGTATAAAAAAATAAATAGAAATTTTTTTTATCAATTTTATAAATAAATTTTTTTAATAAGATGATATTTACAATTTTTAAAACTATAAAAAGTAATTCTTATTTTAGTAAACTTCAGAAGACATATTTATAATTTATGTATATATAATAGCCCCTGAGACTCAAAATTTTTAGTTTAAATTCCTATGGCCATCTCAAATGGTTCATCAAACATTGCATCAGATTTAAAATTTGATTAAAAGGTCATTTTTTTTTTCTCACTCCAATGGTTTCACCAAATTGATATCAAAATGAAAATGGAACAAAAATTTCATCAAACTGAGAACACGCACCAGATTTCAGTATTTCACTGTGCTTGACCGTTGGGGTGGGCCAACCAGTCAACCAACCGGATGTCTGGCCGGTTGACCCACCAGTCGACCGGTTTCTTTTCAAATATGTAAGTTCAAACCGGTCAAAAAGGTTCATACAGGTGAAAAGAAAAAAAAAAATTAGCCTTACCGGTCGTCCCACCGGTCGATCCTTTCCTTTTAATGCACGGTTGAAGCAAGCCATATCAAATTGAAAAAATTAATTTTTTTTTATTCAAATTTAATAAAAAATTTAAATCACCGTTAGAGTTGCTCTAACGTAGAATGAGTTGGTCTCGGAGTTTCTCCCTCTTCTTGCATAAAGTTTTCGTACTGTCTTCATTGTTTTTTTTTTTTGTCAGAACTGAATCATTTATAACAAATTATGGCGTTTTGGGTGTTTTGGGAAGCGCCCTTTTTGTTTTGTTTTTTTACCTTATTTTTATCTGATTTTTTTTTTAAAAAAATTTCAAATGTTTAAGATTTCTAAATTCATTTCAACAACACAAATCACAAAATTATAATTTTTAAAAAAATTCAAAAAGAAATTAGAAAGACAAAAATAAGTAATCTTTTTTTAGTTTGTTTCATCTTTAATGATTTTTTTATGAAATTTTTTAAAATATATATATTTTTAAAATTCGTCTCAACAAGACAGATCGAAAAAGTAAAAAATTTTTGACATAATTTTGGAAAAAGATCACTAAAAACAAAATAAATAAATAAATAAATAAAATGGCTTTTTGTTTTTTTTGGCTGCCAAAATGGGTCTAAATGCAGTTGTTGGATTCATTTATGGCGGTAGGACGGTTTCATCCTTCTTTTTTTTTAATAGACTTTTATTTCATCGTTTGAAATTGGTTTTTAACAATTAGGTATCCAGGTTGTTTGTGTGTATCTCAATTAATTTTAAGAATCTGAAATTAATGACTAGATAAATTTCTAATAGCTCATTAAATAACTTAAACTTGAAACCTTAAATCTTATTATCAAGCTTTACAGCTCCGCCAACCACTTGAGATTAACCTGTGAAATTGTGAAATGTGCATTGGGTAATTAATTATTCATTAGTTTAATATTTTAAGTTAATTATGTGATGAAAAATTTTGGGTAAAACATTTTAGGTCAATTACACTGAAGTGTAATTTTTCAAAAATAATTACATATAGGTAGAATTATGTGAGTTTTTTATTAGTTTAATATGTTGGGTTAATTATGTGAGTTTTTTATTTTTTATTTTTGGTGAATTTTTTTAATATTTTACCTAAATTTTTTCACTTTTTAAATATACTTAATAGATACACTTAAAAATTATAATATTATTAAAAAAATCACTAAAATATAAAAATTTAGTACATTTGCTTATTTTTGTGTACTTTTTAATTTTTATATTTTTTTATAAATATTTTATTTTTTAAGTACATCTAAAAAGTAAAAAAAAAATCAAAAATAATTACCAAAAAAGTATATAAAACCAACCGGTTTTGCTTCATACACTCAGTGAGGGTCGCACCCCCAGTGACGTGGCGCGCCCCCACTGGTCGAAAATCAAAAAAAAAAAAAAAAAAAAATATTTTTTTCAGACCAACCCCCAGCTGACACCTCCCTGGGTGTCACCCCCAGCTGGGGGGTAAAATGCATTTTCCTAAAACCAACCATTCCCCCCGCCCCCAACAAAAAAATAAAATAAAACAAAACAAAACAAACAAACAACTTGCACTTATAGGAAAACGTTTCATTGACCAATCAAGACGTGCCCACGTCAACGCAACAGTAAGGGATGTGGTTCTGGCAAGTTGGTTAAAAAGTTTTTGATTTTTTAATTTTTTTTATGTTATATTATTTTTTTTATAATTTTAAAAATAAAAAAATAAAAAAGTTGATTTTTAACCTACCTCAGTTGCAAAGTTAGCTGTGCATGACGTGTATTTAATAATTGCCTCCGAAGGAAGTCGAATTGACCCAAGGAGCTTCCAAATTGTTTTGGGAAGTGCAAAAATAATTCATTTTTTTATTTATTATAAAAAATATGTAAAAATTAAAAAATAATGTAATTTAAATAAAACACTAAGTCAATAAATTAGATTTTTTTGACATTTCTCAAAAGAGGGTTGAGTTCTTCATGTTTTATATTTTTTCCCCTAGTTTAGCTAAATATTTTTATTTTTTCAATTTGCTTAAAAATGGTATAATTAAAAATTAAAATATTTGTAATTTTGTTCAAAAAAAATACTACAATAAGAAGAAAAAAAAATCTCAAACAAATTTTTTTGTTCATTTAAATTTTTTGCAAATTTTTAAACAATTTTGCTATTACATACGTGCAGTCAATGATTGGTAATTTGATTTGCACACATTAAGTGCGTTGATATAATTAACTATGCTAATTGGCCAATTATATATATATATATATATATATTTGAAAAAAGGGTTAATCATTGCCAAAAATGATATATTTTATTGAATTTTTTTTAAAAAAAATTCCATTACTGGTCTTTTTGATAGGTTGATTATTAAGTTTCTATAGTTGGTCAATTATAATTTTCGGGATATAATTTTTTGGGTAAATTACACTAACGCACCCTTTGAAATTTGGTCCGATTACATCCCACTCTTAACATTGTAGAAATTATATTTCCACCCATGTGATTAATAGTCTCATTTTATAAATCCTCTGCTTATATAAAAGGCAACAACTCCTGACAGAAAAAAGAGAAAATTACATTAAAAATAAAAAAGTAAAGCAAATAAAAGAAAAAAAGAAGAAGTGTAGCAAAACGAAACAAGAAAAAAGAGAATATATGAATTCAATATCTTTTTGATACCAACATTAATTTTGTCTAAACAATTACAATGACAGGGGATCAATGTAATTTTCCAAACATCAAGAGGTGATATGTATTAAACCAAAATCTCAAAGGTATAAGTGTAATTTATCCAATTTTTTGTGATATTCATAAATATTTTTACTAATTGATTAAAAACAAGTGTGATGACATGGTAGTAAGGGTGTAATTTTAGCCGGGCCGGGCCGCCCATATCCAGCCTTACGGGCTCCTGCCAAAAAGTTGGGTTGGGCTGGGGCGGTCCATGGGCCAGAAAAATAGGCCCAGGCCCAAGCTTAGGCCTAGTCCCAGGGGTATTCGGGCTTTTGGGCGAGCAAGTGGACCGGGCCTCGGGCCAGGCCCCTTGGCTTGGGCCTGAGCTCGAGCTTTGGGCAGGCCTAAATAATTTTTTTAAATTTCTTTTTTATTTTTTTCACTAAAAAATTATTATTTTCGATTAAAAATAACATTGGGCATCGGGTGCGCCGGGCAGGTCGGGCCTTGGCCAGGCTTTTGAGCGGGCCTTGAGCGGGCCAAGCGAGTTGGGTCGGGCTTCAAAACGATGGCCCAGGCCCTGACCCAAGGCTTCGGGCTGAGCTTGGGCTCGGGCTTTAATAGACCGGGGCCACCTCGGGCCGCCTGCGAGCCACGGACCAAAATTACACCCCTACGTGGCAGGCTTTTTTATTTTGTTTTTTATGATTTAAAATTTAAGGCATATTTTTAGCTCTGTTTGCTTTAATTTTTGAAAAAAAAATTTAGGTTATATTTTGAAAGATAAGTTGTTGAAAAGAGTTTTGAAAATTAAAAATTTATTTGGTTATGAGTTTTGAAAATAATTTTGGAATGATGTGTATTTTTTTTTTTTTTTTGTAATTAAATAAATAAGTGTAAAAAAAAATTTGATTAATTGATATGTAAAATGTAAGAGAATGAGAGAAAAGAGAGGAGAGAGAAAAAATAATTTATTGATTTATTAATAAAAAAAGAGAAAAAATAATTTTAAAAATTTATTAACCAAACATATTTTTTAAGTTTTTGATTTGAATATGAATTTAAAAATTAAATCAAACGTTGCCTTGGTTTTGAAGAAAATATTTCTATGATTTGTGTCCACACACGTAGACTAACAAAATTGTGGCCTAACCTGACAATCTCGCTGGCGTGTAATAGAAAAACAAAAAAGAGTGAGACCCCTTTGCAAGGGACCCATGACCCCTTTTGCCTTTTGATTGGTTGAAATTGTTTTTTTTTTTTTTTTTTTTCTTCTCTCCCACTCACCAACCCCCACGTGTGTGTGGGGTGGTGGGGGTGGGAATATAAGGGGGTCCTAATCATAGCTCATAGAAAAATTACTTGTACTTTCTCTTTTATCTCCCGAGTAATGCTAGAAATACTTTTAGGCCTCGTTTAAAATTTGATTATTTTAATTTGAAAGTCAAAAAATTATTAAAAATTATCACATTACTTATTCTTTTTTTTTATATTCTTTTATAAAAAGTCAAAAAATTATTAAAATAGTTTATTCCCAAATGAGGCCTTAAGTTAATTTAACAATTTAGATTTAGATAAAAAAATTAAATTTAAATTTGTTTTATTATTTTTTATTTTTAAATAACTAAATCTGAAACTTTGAATCAACTTGAAGTATATCTCTACCGTTACAAATAACAAGATAAAAAAGAGCCCAAATAAAAGATGTCAAGTGGAAAAAGGAGGGATCGACGGAAATAAGTTCTCTTCATTACTTTTATTCCTTTGTATTTTTTTGTACTTACTTTTATTTCTTTGTATTTTTGTGTACTTATTTTGTAGGCCTTAATTTGGATTTGTACCAATAATTTAAATCATATATCTTATAAATTTTATAATAAAGATTATTCTTGTAAAAAATGAGTTTTATCAGAAAATTATGAACATAGAAACAAAAAAAAAAATTTATTTTATAAAATGGATGATTCAAATTTACAATAACATTTGTCATTTATTTTATAAAACAAAATTCGATTTTTTTTTTTAAGTTTATAAATGTTGATAAAACTTATTTTTTTTGTATTAATGACCTTTACTATAAAACTTATGAAATAGACACTTCGAATTATTGGTATGGGTCCAAATTAGGGCATGCAAAAAAAGTATGGAGAGGTGAAGTAAGGATGAAAGCTTATTCTCAGGGTTGACGATGTGGTGTTTGATGATGGGGAATAACAAAAGACATAACATTTAGTGATTGGTGAGAGTATTGTTATGTGACCAAGTTATTTAGGTTTAGTTTGTAAAGTGATTTTTTTAATATTTTTTCAATTTTTTTTTTATTAAAATATGAGATAAAAATATATTTGGAAATAATTTTTGGACTTTTTTTTTTTAACAAAAAATGTGTAAAATGTAAAGTGAATAAGAAAATTTTTTGACGTTTTGTATGAGTTGAAATTTATTTTTATTTTTTGAACTTATTTGCCAAGATAGCCATCGCCAATTAGAGCCACAATGTTCTGGCACACGCTCACGCAGTGCCTTAATTTGAACGTAATTGATCAAAACAATAAGATCTACTAATTAATATTGGTAATTGAAAAAACAATAAAAAATTTGGCAAGTAGTGATTAGTTGATGACATGGTTACGTGTATCCTGGGATACTGAATAATTTGTGCTTACCCATAGAGCAAGCACTAGGAAATTGTGAGAAACTCTGAGGAAGTTGTAAATGTGAACGCTTGAGGTGAGGAATGAAATGGAAAAAGGAAAAGAGTGAGATATTTTTTTTATAAACACTACAAAAAAATTTAATTTTTAGAAATTAAAATTATTTTTTAAGGATTCAATATTTTTGTTGCGAAAAGTGTCATTATATTTTTAGAAACAAAAATTAAACATTAGTGATGAATTTTTTTTTTTTTTGGGACTAAATTTTTGTCTAAAAAAAATTATTTTGAGACCAAATTATTTTGTCCTTAAAGGTATATTTATTAGTGACATTTTCAAAATTTTGTCTCTAAAAGTCTTATTTTTGACTTTTTAGAGCAGCATTTTAGTGACTATCTTCATGACGATAGAAATTGATCCCTAAATGTCTTTTGCAACAAAATTTTCACTTTTAAAAAAAAAAAAATTTTGATTTCTAAAACTCTTATATGTTGTAGTGAAAATAAGGTATGGATGTTAAAAAAAATAAAAATAGCAAGTCTCATATGTGGAGTTTATTATGTGTGGATCATCAAAACGAGTCTTATGATAAGTCTTACAGACCTCTCTAGTTCGAACAACAATTCTACAAAGTAAAAAAATTAAAACTACATGAAAGTCAATGGTAACTCAAATTCATTTTAATTATTGTGGGGAGCTCACTCAAAATTAATTTGAGCAATGCATTAATATTTATGTACATTTTTTTTTTTTTACAATTTTAGGTATAGATACCATTATTGTCTACAAAATTACAAATAATTTCATCATTTTATAATGATATTTTTCGATTGAGTTCTAAGAAAGAAAAAGGAGAGAGAGAGAGAGAGGTATGCAAACTAGGTCAATATTAATGCTTGAACCATGGTACTGATTCCTTTAATTAATAGGTCAATCGAGACGCCTAATGTGGATGCAGTCCATTGTAGTTGTGTGTTCAAACTTAGTCAAGATTAATGCATGACCCACCGTACTGCCACTCCTTTTCTTGAAGACTCTCCAATGAATTTCCTGACAAAAAATAAAAATTCAAAATTCATGGCAAGTTAATAATAAGAGAGGGTGGAGAACAAAATGATGACTAATTTAACCCAACAGTCTCATATCCTCTTAGAAAACCTATTTATTCTCTTTTCCTTTGGTTTTTTTTTTTCTTTTAAATTAAAAGATAAGTGATGCTATAGAAATAACCATAGTTCTATTATATTTTCTTACTAATTGACACAAAAACACTAGGTTCATATATGTACAAATACTTGTAGGATTCACCATCTTTGTATGAATCTACTATCATTTTATTTAGTGATAAGAAAATTTAATAATATATTTGTATAGCATTTAAATTAATATTTACTTTAAAAAATCATTGAAACCTTGAAGCAATTAGGATAACATATTACATATGAACAAGGGAATTCATTTGTTTCACATAAAGGACTAAAATGGATAAAATAATATCACCTTAAAAAGGGAAAATGTTCGAGCTTACAATGATTGACTTACAAGGGACAATAAAGGGGTACAAATTAAAATATATTGTATGCTTCAACATAGGATTACAATCTTAATTCTATTTGCCACACTTTTAGTACATACAAGTCAACCACAAAAAAATAAATAAATAAACAATTAAATAAAATAAAAATTAAAAATAAAAAAATATGCTATGCATAACTTACATGAGTTCCTTTAAAAGTACAAAAACTAATCACAGAATTAGACACAATAACCTTATCTAAGGAAACCATAGCAAGCACTAGTCTAATTTGGGGAGTAACTTTGGGATAGACTTGATGAAGAATCCTAAAAACAAAGGCACAAGCACTGCAGTTGGATTCCCCAAAAGACAAGCAGCTATTGTGCTAATGAATATGCTTATTGTCGTCCAAATATTGTTACCACCACTCCCACCATTTCTGTTCTTGGTTTCCACAGGCTTCAAATCCATTTTTTCAAGTGCCATAGCGAAATCATCAGTACTTCCATCGATATCACCATTCGTCCAAGCTTCGTGCACCATTTGAGTTATGCAATACACATGAAAATTATACTTCTTGCATGTAGAAACATAAGAGCAACCCGGATTGTGCGTTTTGGTACCCAAAGGTGTTTTCTGGTTGCACCTCTTGCACTTTGATGATGATGAGACCTTGTTGTGAAGAATGAAATCCATGCCACCAATGCATAGGTTGGCTTTTAGGTTGCTACAACATGGGTGTAAAGCTAAGTTTTCCGCATTGCAAGCATAGAAATAGCCTTTTATATAGTTCCCGCATGCATCACAAGACCTGTTTTTTGTTTAGTGATCGGCAAAAAAAAAAAGAAAAAAAAAAGAAGAAGAAGAGTAATATCTTATTAATGATACTAAAACATTATAAGAGGGAGGAAATTTACAAAATATCTAAGGACTCTATATGAAGTTGTGCTATAATAGATTGGTAATAAGTTCTTAGTCACCTAAGTACTTAGGTAAAGGCTGTGTGAGGAGAAGGAGAAAAAACAAAAAAAACTCTCTATTAAACACAAAGAAGAAACAGTTAAAGTTCAGCATCAAATAAATTCATATTAAGAAATGCTAGAGACCAGTAACTCAGACACAAAATAAATATATAAACACAAAATTTCAACAATACCTTGAGTGTGTCGAGGATGGTTGATGACAAAATTCAAAGATGGATCTTGGGAAAATCTCAGGGGAAATGGAATGTTCAGGAGACATGCACTCCTCGTGTAGCTCATAGTCACAGTACTCACATCTGTATCCTAATCCACACCCTTTCTGTTTGCATCCATCGCACGTGAATTGTTTGTTGTAGCTTTTCTTCTCAAGCTTATAGCGATGCTTTGGGCAACAGCCTTGAGTTTTCTTCACAATCGGTTTGTCAATTTCAAGAGCTTCAAGGGCCATCCCATCAAACAAAACAAAAAAATTCAAAGTTAGATTAAATTCAAATTACACAATCATATTTTCTAGGTAAAATTATGGGTATTTAATGTTTTTAAATAATAAACGTAACTAATATCTTGTATATAAAACGGTAAAAGAAATTGGAGATATATATGATACTCTTCAATCTAGATATCATATGTTGCATACCAAGAAAAAGTTATAATAAGTTATGGGTGTCAATAAATCACAAAGACAAAGAAAATAAATTAAAATTTATATCCAAATTCTAAACATACATGTGTGTATATATAAGCATATACACAAATGGAAAATCTTGATGTTACCTGGCTGCTGAACTACCATACATCGGTCACGAATTTCTGAAACTGGATTTTGTAACACAATTTGCATTTCCTGGTTCTTGATTGGCGAGGTTTGCTCAAAGAGCTCAAAAGCTTTTTTTTGCTCGTCGAGCTTCTTTATGACTTTCTTTGGATCTCCGATGATTAAAATGGTCACCTTTTTTTCTTCATCATCTACATCTACTGATTTCACTCCAAGAATTTTTCGATATCCCTCCAACTTGTCCTGGCATCCGTAGCACTCGCAGTGGATATTCATCTTGATAACATAAGTCTTCATATCATCAACCTTTGAGTAGGCCATTTGAGACTCAGAATAGCTGGGTTTTCACAAAGAAATCCACCAAAAAGTATAATAATTAATGGAAAAACCGCAGTAATTTAACAAAGACTAATAAAAACGTAGTTTACTAGGAACACATAGACAAAACACAAAATATATACACATAGAATGAAATTTTACAAAATTTATTTCTAGTATCTCCTAAAAAATTCTTTCCCCATATTTAGAATCTAACTTTCTGATCAATTGTTGTATTTCTAAAATTATTGCCAAAAATAAGTGTTGAAAACATAGGATTTATATTCTTACCTTGATAGAAGAGTGGCCTAATGAAAAGTGGAAGGTTTTGACAGTTTTTTTTTTTTTTTTTTGAACAAGAAGGTTTTGAAAGTTAGAAATGGCAAAAGGGACAGAGGCTTTAATCTGTGTGTGTCTGTGCTGAATATGGCAAAAGTGTGTAGGCTTTTGGTGTCTTATATAGCAGCATGTTAGCGTTAGTTTTGTCTTTCTGCATGTAAAAAGTGAAGCTTCATGGGAAACTGTACCCTAACATACTAGGTTGCTTCGTAGAATCTATGTCAGTGCTATTCCCTCCCCCCCCCCCCCCCCCCCCAGGTTAGAGATTGGGAAAATGGTGGGTTTAGACAGTTTTTTTTTTTTTTGAACAAGAAGGTTTTGACAGTTAGAAATGGCAAAAGGGACAGAGGCTTTAATCTGTGTGTGTCTGTGCTGAATATGGCAAAAGTGTGTAGGCTTTTGGTGTCTTATATAGCAGCACGTTAGCGTTAGTTTTGTCTTTCTGCATGTAAAAAGTGAAGCTTCATGGGAAACTGTACCCTCACATACTAGGTTGCTTCGTAGAATCTATGTCAGTGCTATTTTTTTTTAGGGCATTGATTCAGACCCTTAAAACTCCTCCCCCCGCGCGTTAGAAATTGGGAGAGAAGAAGCGTTAGAAATTGGGAGAGAAGAAAAAAATAATAATAAAAAAATAAAAAATTGACCAATCAAAAGTAAAAAAATTATGGGATCTGAATTTTTATTTTTTTTTATTAATAATGATTCAGACTCTCATAAAATATCACTTTCACAATCCTATTCACTTGTAGTTGGTTCAAGTATGAAAGAAAAAAAAAATACAAACATATCATTAGTCCACATCACTGTAGAGGTGGTGGGAGTCTCCCAAAAAGAGGTCCAAAACATTTTTCTTTTTTTATTTGTTAATTGTTGAATTAGTATTTGTAAAAGTTAATCATTTCACCTATGCAAAGTATCAAGTACTTGTTTTCTAATTTAAACTCTCCTTGAGAAGAATTAAATCCATAATTTCTCCCTTAAGACTAAGTCTTTAGGAGAATTATAACGGCCCACGAAGTTAGCCTTTCTAACTGGTTAAAATGTTTGTTTGTTTGTTTAATTTGTTTCACTAATTTCATTTATTTGTTTATTATTAAAACACGCTTTGAATAAATTTGATATACAAGCAATAATTTAATACACTTGCTAGTATATATCAAGTATGTTTTAAAAAATAATGTCATACACTTATTATTTTTTAAATACTAATTGACGTAGGAGGAAATAGTTAGGAGAGAACTATTTTAAATTGAGATAAGAATATTTTATATTCAGTTCACATTTTGTGACTCGAAATATTTTATTCGGTTGGAGATTTCTTAGAAGTTTCAAAATTTTAATTATTTTTTATTTTTTATTATTTATTTATTTCTTTTAATAATCTTATTTATTTAAATTTTAAATATGTATTTGGTTTCAAAAGTAATAGGTATGTCTGTTCCTAACAGACACCATAGAGCCTTTTTATATAGGACTCTAACATTGGAAAAAAATATACTACGTTCTCTCTCTTCTCTCTCTCTGTCTCTATCATCTTTATTGTATTTTTATGTTCCAAATTTCTGGACAATCGATATATTCTTGGCAAATTCTTCTGGTGCAACTATGCATTATGTCAAATCCTGTAAAGTTTTGGATTGTATCTTGAAGTCATTTGTGATCATTAAAACCTGCACGGAGGGAGCACATAATGACTTTAGAACAGTGTCTTTGACGTGCCTCTCACAATCACACATGCTATTTTCTAAACTATTTTCTTCATCTTTTTCTTATTCTGTTATATATATGTATATATAATTTTATTAAATTGTAAAAACCTATTTTTTAGAATTTGTTTTGCTTTTATTTTTATTCTGTAAAATCGATTTAAAATAAATTATTGTTCAATTCCTCTAACAATCTAAAGTCGTTATTTCTGTAACATATCTTTTAATTATTTGTGTTTTATAATTGCATTTGTTGGTCTAGAATAAATCTATTATACAAAAAAAAAAACAATGAATTTTTGTTTCCCGTCTGTTAGGTTTTATTTCTTGGCAAACCCGTTTGACAAAACTCCTTTGAGTTGTAATTTTTTTCGCACTTTTTTCAGTGAGGCTATGAGTGTTTAGATGCGAATCCAACCCGAATTGTGCTTTTCAGAGAAGGTACTACCTATGTTGTCAAATCCGGAGACAAAACATTGTGTTGATTCAATTGTAATTTTTTGTGTTTTTGTTCTGTCCGCTCGAGCGGAGCCTTGTGAGCTCGAGCATAGATTAGCAGGTCTCAGTATTTTGTCAGGGTAAGCAAAAAATACTGGTGGGTGTGATTTTACGCTCGAGCGGATTCTCCTACGCTCGAGCGCATCTCAGTTTGTTCGCACGCAGTTTTTGGTCAGTCCGCTCGAGCGGGCTGTGTTGAGCTCGAGCGGACCGCGCGATCCCAGATTTCCAGATTTGATTAAAGAGTTGGTTTTCTTCTGAAATTAGGATTGCTTTGGTTTTCTATAAATAGTTGGTTTTTTCCCAACACTAGGGGAACTTCTCCAGATCTTATTTTTGGATCTTAAGGTTTATATCTGGAGAGATTTTGCTAGTTTTCTTTGATGTTTTTATTGAGTTTTCAACTCATGATTTAAAGAGAGTACATCAAAGGTTTGTTTGTTATATACAAAAGAGAGAGTTATTCTTCAGTTGTGGATTCTGAAGAGTTCGAGCCTGAAGCTTTGGTGGAATCCGGAGTGGCTCATCAAAAAGACAATTCTGTGGTGAAGATGGGGTTGGAAGAGGCACATAGAGGTTGGTTCAATTAGGCGTTGTGGATTCGCTAGGTAATTGAGAGTATACCTGTGTAATTCCTTTAAATCTTCTTAGTAGATTGTTCTTGTGGCTGTTGCCCGTGGTTTTTTTATCACAGTTGGAGGTGTCCAATTGTGGTTTTTTTCCACGTTAAATCGTTGTGTCTCTTTGTCTTAATTGTTTAATTGAGATTGTTATATTCTGCTTAAAATTGATACATAATCACAAATCAACATCTAGGGGATTTCTAGATTTTTCACCGTCGATTTGGTAAAATCTAAAATTTTGATTTTCTCCATCAATTCGGTAAAGGTTTTTTTTTTGATCGGCAAAGAAAAATCTTTATTGATGAAAGTATACAAGAAGGATACAGGACATCAATAAAGAGGAGCTATAAGCTTACTGAAGCTCCAAGCTCCAAAAAGGAGAGAGCCCAACAACAAAACAAAAAGGAACAAAAAGACTCAAATAAACTACAAAACAAATGCAGCACACAGATTAAGCCAACCCATTGGACTGGTACATCTGGACAGCAAGGAAGTAAGATCTGGACACCCAAAACTGAACCACTGCTGATTCTATGCTAGGAAAGAAATAGATGAAACCCTGTACTACAACCGCTAGAGTAATGGAGCAGCACAACAACCTCCCCTACAACAGTGTTAGAACAACCAGACTGCTTGGCATGTAAACTTCAATGTTGCACAGAGGCAAAGCTGGGTGAGGACACCTAAACCCAGAAAATACAGAGACTACACCTCTGGCCTTAGTTCAGAATTTCCACCCTACAGAACATCAATTCGGTAAACGTGAAGCCCTTGTTTGATTACAATACAATATATAAATCTGTTTGTATTGTAGGGGTGAGTCTCTGGTTTGATTACATTGATTGCATGAAGTATTAATCCTATTCAATTTTTTTTTTCTTTTCGGAAATTGTGTAACTTTGTTTGAGAATATTGACTTATATATATATATATATATATATTAATTCACGGAAGTTGTAGAATTTGTTGTTTATGTGTAGGTTTTTTTTTTTTATATATTAATTATCCTTAGGAAAGTTGTTGAGTAAAATCAAAATTTTCACATGATAAATTATTTTGTTTAGATTCATGATATTTAATTAGCATTGTTCATGTTATAAACTATTTTGTTCAGATTTGATTTGTATAAAAAACATTTTGTCACATTTTATCTATCCCTAAATTGTTGGCAATTAATTTTCAATTACAAATTTAATAACATTTGTGATTGTTTGATTGTTGTCTCTGACAGATTTTATAATTGTTTACTCTCTTGTACCTTAACTAATTTATTTTTATGGCTAATTTAGAATAAACTGGTAGTGTGAAACCTGAAAAATTTAATGGTAACAATTTTGAAAGATGGCAAAAACAAACAAAATATTGGTTGACCGTGTTGGATCTTATGTCTGCCATAAAAGATTAGGATTTTGTTGGATCTTGGTTGTCACCCGAACAAATCGAATTTTATTGTTATAACAGATTCCTTAGTGTGTTGTCTAACCATTTATATGATATGTATTAGTCAATTACCTCGACTACAAAAGAACTATGAAAAACCTTAGAGGCCGAATATGGAATTGCAGATACTGGTATTGATAGGTTCATTGTCTCTAATTTTAATAGGTATAAAATGAAAGATGACGTACTTGTAGGAGGCCAAATTCATGAGTTTCAAGAACTATTTAGAAAAGTAAAAAAGAAAAAAAAGGAAAAAAGAGGACAACTTTTAGTGAGGAGTTTAAAGTGTCTTGCTTTATCAATAAAGTACCTCTATCTTGGAATGACTTTGCTAAGCGTCTTAGGTACAAACAAGGAGATCTGTCATTACCTCAACTAATTAATACACTTAGGGTGGAAGAGAAGCATAGATCAAATTTAGAAACTGTAAAAGAGAAAACTCCTAAGGTAAATTTGGTAGAGAATGTGAATAAGAATAATTCCAACAATAGAAATAACTTTCGACTTAAAGGTAAAATTTTCAAGAACAATCTTAAGCTTAAATTTAGAGGTCAAAATGACAAACACCATAATAACAACTACCAAGCCAATGCTAATAATTTTAAGGGACAAGAGAGTGGCAAAAGGTTGTGCTATGTATGTATGGAAGAACCAATCATTATGCTATGGATTATTTTTTTAAGAAGACTGATGAGTATAAACCAAGATTCAACAATAAACAAAGGAAACCAAGGTCATAATGCTCAAGTGAATATGATTTTGGAAAAAGAAGAAATTGTTGGACCATCTTTTAGGTATAATTCTGAAATTAATTTTACTTTTGAATAGCAAGATTGGTGGTTAGGTTCTGGGGCTAATATACATGTGTGTTTTGATTGTGGTTATTTTAAAACTTTCCAGAAATCAAGTGGATGAAGTGTAACTTTGGGGAATGGATTACTTTGAGAGATGTGCGATATGTTCCTGAAGTTATAAGAAATCTTATTAGTGAATCGTGTTTAGTATAGTTAGGTTACAAAATTGTAATGGAATTGAATAAAATTGTAATAAATAAAAATGATATTTTTTTTGGTAAAGGTTTTGTGTGTGATAATTTATTTAAATTGAATGTATCTTTTGAAGTTAATTATATCTCTCATAATATTTTGAATATTGAAGTTTGTGATTTGTGACATGGAAGACTTGGACATGTAATTTTAAGGAAAATTAGGAAAATGATGAATTTAGAATTAGTACCTAAATTACCTATTGATGTCAAACACAAATGTGAAATTTGTATGCAAGCAAAACAACCTAAGAAACCTTATAAATATGTAGAAAGAAATTCACAACTCTTAGACCTTATACATAGTGACGTTTGTGATTCTAATAGACCACTAACTAGAGCAGAAAATAAATATTTTGTAACTTTTATAGATGATTGTTCTAAGTTTTGTTACTTATATTTAATTAAAACCAAAGATGAAGTTTTTAGTAAATTTAAAATTTATAAAGTTGAAGTAGAAAATCAATTATAAAGAAAGATTAAGAAACTTAGATCTAGTAGAGGAGGCGAATATAATATAGGTACCCTTAGTACTTTTTGTGAATAACATGGAATTATTCACGAAGTAACCCCACCTTATTTTCTACAATCTAATGAGATAGCTGAAAGGAAAAATAGAACTCTAATAGATATGATAAATGCAATGCTTATTAGTTCTGGTTTACCAGAGAGCTTGGGGGGAGGGAGGGGGGAAGCAATACTCACTGCTTGTGTTATATTAAATAAAGTAATTGTGAATGATAATGATAAAACATCTTATGAAATCTAGAAAAAAAACGAGTACCTAATCTTAAAATGTTGAAAGTGTGAGGGTGTTTAGCAAATGTAGCAATTTCAGAACCTAAACGTAAGAAAATATGACCTAAAAGTGTTGATACCGTTTTCTTAGGATATGCTCAAAATAGTAATGCTAATAAATTTCTAGTAATAAATTTTGAAATTAGTGAAATTACTAATAATACAATAATTGAATCTCATGAAGCTACATGTTTTGAAAATATTTTTCCATATAAAACTAGGATCTAAAATCAGGTTGTAAATAGAACTTCTACAACTAGTGCTAGTGTTATTTCTTTGAAAGATGATTCTGAACATCTAAATATAGAACCTAGGAGGAGTAAAAGAACTAAAATAGGGAAAACCTTTGGAGATGATTTTTATACTTTTTTAACTAAAGGAGAACCAAATACTTTTATAAAAGCTATGTCGTCTTTAGATGCACTATTTTGGAAGGAAGCCATTAATAGTGAGTTTGAATCTATACTTCAAAATAATACTTGGGAGTTGACTAATCTACCTCCTGGGAGTAAAGCTATCCGTTGCAAATGGGTATTTAGAAAGAAATTAAAACTTGATGGAAATATGGATAAATATAAGGTAAGATTAGTAACCAAGGAATTTACACAAAAGAAAGGAATAGATTATTTCGATGCCTATTCACCTGTTTCTAGAATTACAACCATTAGAGTCTTAATTGTTAATTTAGAAATTCATCAAATGGACGTTAAAACTGTTGTTTTGAATGGAAATTTAGATGAAGAAATTTATATGGAGCATCCTGAAGGTTTTGTGGTTAAAGGACAAGAAGTGTAAAGTACATAGCCTTCCTTTGAAATTTCTGGGTCTGCCTCTTGGTGCCAATCCTGGTAAAAAATCCACCTGGAAGCCTGTGATTGACAAGATCAGATCTAAACTCTCAGGGTGGAAGAGGAAACTGCTATCCTTTGCAGGTAGATTAACCCTAATCAAGTCTACTCTATCTAGTTTACCAGTGTACTTTCTTTCTTTGTTTAAGATGCCAGAAGGTGTGGCAAAAGAATTCGAAAAGATTGAGGCAGCTTTTTTATGGGGCAGTAATGATCTTAAAAGGAAAGTGCATTTAGTGAAATGGGGGGAGGTAACCAAAAGCTTGAACCAAGGGGGCCTGGGTATCAGAAGAATAAGAGATATGAATGCTTGTCTATTGCTCAAATGGTGGTGGAAATTTGGTACTCAAGTAAACTTTCTTTGGAGGAGAGCTATCTGTAGCAAATACAATATTGATGAGGCTAGTTGGCATCCGCCTTTAAAGTCCTCCTACAAACATTCTAGAGTATGGAAGGACATATTATCTATTGGGTTTCATAGCACAAATGTTTACAATTTCTACATAGATAACTGCCAAATCCAAGTGGGGGATGGGAGTAGGATTAAATTTTGGCATGACAGATGGTGTGGCAGCTCTAGTCTCAAGTCTTCTTTTCCCCTTCTCTTTAATCTTTCTACAGATAAAGAAGGTTCTCTACAACAGTTCATGGCAAGAAAGTCTAGCCCAAACAATTGGAATTTTCCTAATAGGAGAGTGCTTTTCAGTTGGGAATTGGTAGAAGAAGCTAAATTACTTGGTCTATTATCTTCAGCTCCATCTCTGTCAATTGACAGGGCTGATCGTCTTATCTGGGCTTCAGCATCTACTAGTCCTGGTGTATTTTCCGTGTCCTCTCTTTACTCTGCCTCTAACTCTATCCTAGGGCCTCATTCTATCATTTGCAAGCATATTTGGAATGGGGCTGTCCCTCCTAAGGTTTCATTCTTTACTTGGCTGGCCTGGAAAAACAAAATCAAGACAGCAGTGTTTATGCACAGAATTGGCATCTTAGATGCTTCTGCTTCTCTCATCTGCCCATTTTGTCGTTCTCAACCTGAAACTGCTGTCCATACCTTGCTTCATTGCCCATTTTCTTGGTTGATTTGGTCATCTATAATTAATGAGTGGGGGTTCTCCTGGTGCATTCAAGGATCAGTGGATGATCTTCTCCAATGGTGGATAAATGTCAAGCTCAAAAATTTTGATAGGTTAATTTGGAGAGCTATCCCCCTTATCGTTCTTTGGTCGCTTTGGAAACTTAGGAATGAATGTGTCTTTGCAGAGGCTCAACCTAGTCTCTCTGGATTGAGTGAAAATATCAAATTTAGAGCTGTACTTTGGCTGAAAGCATCTATTAAAGATCTTCCTTACTCCGTTGATGATTTAACTCTCAATTGGCGCCAAATCAGAGGATGTTCTTAACTGTTCCGAGCTGCTTTGTGTTGAAATCTGGGTTTGTATGGATGTCCAGTGGCTGGGGATGATCTGCTAGTGTTTGGCTGTTGTCTTCTTGTCTTTGTCTTGTTTTGTTTTGTTCTGCTCTGTTTGTTGGTTTCTCACCATCTTGGAGCCTCGAGTGTGTGCTAGCAGATGATTGGGTGTGCGTTTTGGTGCCAACCTAGTTGGGATCCAAATGTTTCACTGTGATGCTTTTTGCACCCTCTTCTTTATTGATGTATTCTCATCACTCTTGTTTTGTTTTTCATCAATAAAGCTTTTCTTTTGCCGATCAAAAAAAAAAAAGGACAAGAACATAAAGTTTGCAAGTTGGTTATATGGACTTAAGCAAGCTCCTAAACAGTGGCATGAAAAGTTTGATAAGATAATTCTAGAATTTAGTTTTAAGATCAATGAACATGATAGATGTGTATACTATAAAGAAGATAATAGAAAATGTATTATTTTGTATTTATATGTTGATGATATCTTATTATTTGGAGCAAATTTAGAGATAATTAAAAATGTGAAATCTTATTTATCTTCAAAATTTGATATGAAAGATTTAGGAGAAGATTATATAATTTTGGTTATGAAATTAGAGAAAAACAACCAAAGGTAATTCCTAGAGAAAATGTTAAAAAAGTTTGATTATTATAATCTCAAATCTGTTTCAATTCCTTTTGATCCTAGCATGAATTTGAATAAAAATAATGGTGTACCTGTATCTCAACTTAAATATTCTCAAATTAGTGGATCACTTCTCTATATTGCTAATAAGACTAGACCTGATATTGCCTATGCTGTTGGGAAATAAAGTAGACATACTAATAATCCTAGTAAAGATCATTAGATTGCTGTGGAAAGAGTTTTTAAATATCTAAAAGGAGCTCTAGATTATTCACTTTGTTTTAATGGTTTTCTTAATGTGGTAGAAGGTTATAACGATGCTAATTGGATAACAGATAACTTAGATGTTAAGTCTACTACTGGGTATATATTTATGTTAGGTGGATCAGCAATATCTTGGGGTTCTAAAAAATAAACCGTTATCTCTAGAAGTACAACAGAATCAGAACTTGTAGCCTTAGATACTATGTGTACTGAAGCTGAGTGGATTAAAAATTTACTCCTTAATATTTCACTTGTGAAAAATCCTATACCTGTTATTTTCATATATTAAGATAATAGAGTTGTAATAGAACTTGTGAGACAAGCACATACTAATAAAAAGATGAATAGGTATATGCAACTGAGGTATAAATCTATAAAAACTTTGGCGAATAAAAATGTCGTATCTTTGAATTTTGTGAAATCTAAAAATAATATTGCTGATCAGTTAATAAAAAATTTATCTAAGAGTGTAGTCTTAGATTTATCGAGGGGGATGGGTTTAAGCCCATAGGGAGTCAACTAAAGAAGTAAACCGACTTCTGTGATTGGAGATCCCATGAAGGAAGTTCAACGGGTAGGAACAATCCTTATAGTGTGGCTCATATTCCAAAGAAGGAGACTTTATTAAATTTATTATTTATATTCTTCTGCTTATCCCTAAGATATCAGCACTGATGTAAATGTGATGGTTAAGGAAGAGAATTTACTCTAAATGAATCCAAGGCAGGCATACTCTCGCAAGATAGACATCCGTCACTTTGTTTTTTTTTGGGGGGAGGATTCACCTAAGTGAGAGTATCGTGAAGCTAACTCTTATGAGAATCAAGAGCGTGTACATGGCTGCTAAGAGTGTTAACCCGCGCCACAGTTATATATCATACCATATGTGTAACATGTTGAATTCTGGTAAAAGGGATTTAGTTCAAGACCTGGTTTACTAAGATTCTTTCAGAATGAAATTGTTAACACTAAGTGAGATTCAAGTTTGAAAAACACCTATACCTATTGTATGGTTTTAAAGTTGCCCATATTATGATTATTATTTTTTTGTATTTATTTGACGATTTTACAAAATTTTGAATCTTGTGGGAGATTGTTGGACATTTCTTAAAAACTTCAAAACTTTAATTATTTGTTATTATATTTTATTATTTTATTATTTTTTTAATAGTCTTATTGTTTTAATTTTAAATATGTGTTTGGTTTTAAAAGTATTAGGTGTGTCTGTTTCTAACAGACATCATAGAGCCTTTTTATACAGGACTCTAACAATGGGAAAAAATATACACGTTCTCTGTTCTCTCTCCCTCTCTCTCTCCTCTTTATTGTCTTTTTATATTCCATATTTCTGGGTAATCGATACATTCTTCTGGTGTAACTGTGCATTATGTCAGATATTTGGGTTGTAACTTTGAGTCGTTTGTGATCGTTAAAACTTGCATGGAGGGAGCACATAACGATTTTAGGACTGCATCTTTGACGTGCCTCGCACAATGACACAAGTTATTTTCTGAACCTTTTTCTTCATCTTCTTCTCATTCTGTTATATCCATATATATAGTTTTATTGAATTGTAAAAACTTATTTTTCAGAATCTGTTTTGCTTTCAATTTTATTCTATAAAATCGATTTAAAATAAATTATTATTCAATTCCTCTAACATATTCTAAGATATTTTTGTTCTGTATGTGTTATTATTTTGTTCCAATGTGGAACAAATTATTTCGATCTAAAACTTTCGTCACAAAATTTCTAAATTATGCTCCTCGAGATGACTTTTCCATCCTTATTATATTCAGTGATGAAACCAAAATTTTTATTTAAAGAGGACCAATGTGCGCGTAAAAAAAATGTCGGTGCTGTTTTTGATCCCATAATGGGAAAAAATATATATAAAAAAAAAAAACGAAAAAAAGAAAAGTCTTTGTTTTGATTTGACTTTTGTTTTTGTTTTTGTTTTTGCTTTTTTCTTTTTTGATAGGTCTTGCTAATAAGTATATCTAAACACAAAAAAATACACAATATATTTCACTAATTTCATATTTTTTTTGACATTTTCATCATTTTAAAATACTTTTTATATAAATTTTAATATTAAACAATAACCTTGAGGCACTTGTTAGTATTTGTCAATTATTAATTCACATAGAAGGAGGTAGCTAGGTAGAACTATTTTAGACTGAGATAAAATTATTTTGTATTCAGTTCACATTTTGTGACTTGAAATAATTTATTCTATACGATTTTTTTTTCTATCTATGTCTGTGTTATTATTTTGTTTCAAGGCGGAACAAATTATTTTGATCTAAACTTTGGTCTCAAAATGACTAAATTATGCTTCTCCGAGATGTCTATTCAATCCTTAGTATACTCAGCCTCCGTTTGGGAAGTGGGTAGGCTTTTTGGCTTTTTGGCTTTTTTGGCTATTTTAGCCTGGGCTAAAAAGTTTGGTTTGGGAAGGGCTTTTTGGCTTTTTGACTTTTTTTTGTGAGAGAAGAGTGTAATAATTATGAGTTGGATGTGATGTTTTGTTTGTTGTGGCTAAAATAGCTTGTTTTGTCTTTTGTGGCTATTTTAGCCCCAACCCACTTGCCAAACACCAGTGATGGAGCCAAATTTTTTATTCAATTTAAGTGTAGGGGAGAAAAAAGAAAAGAAAAAAAAAACGGTTAAATTTTGAAAAATGATAATTTCTTATATAAAAGTTATAAAAAAATTAGCACGAAAATCATAGATTTATATGAGTAACTTTTTAATGAGGATCTTAATGTAATATTTGTTAGTTTGTCATTTTAAGTCATTTTATTGATTGATATAATTTATAAAATAAAATAAATCTACATGTATGAATTTTATAATCAAAGAAATAATAAATAGCTTTACAAATCAAATCAATATAGTTGATATCATTATATAATATACGAAATAGTAGAAAATTATTTTTTAATTATGTCATTATCATTGTAAAAATACTAATGACATAAAGGATCAATAATTTTTTTTTCAAAAAATTTAGAGAATCATTCTATATACATGATAGAAATTCTCATAAAATATATGCTTAGTAGTAAAATTTCAAAATACTTAAAATGGGTCATGGCCCATTAGCCCTCCCTTCCTTTTGTCACTGCTTATGCTATCTGGAGGGCTTTGTTTGATAACTTTTAATTTTAATTAAAAAATTACTATAAATTATCGTATCAATCTATTTATTTTTTACATATCTTTTTTATAAAAAAATTAATTTTTTTAAAATAATGTATTCTCAAACAAAACTTAAATCAAACAAGGCTTAAAAGTCATACTTCTCCGGAATGATGTTTTCTCACTTATTATGCAGGCTATTGGTTTATTTATTTACCCATTATATGGGGGGATACACACCAGGGGCTTATACAAAAGAGACCCGCAGGTTAGACAACCCAAGGAAAAAACGAAGACTTAATTTTTTTTTATTTTTTGTTATGATTAAAAAAAAATCAAAAATTGATTAATGAATACTTAATGCATGAGTGTCTTATAAAAATATGATTTAAGAACGACCAAATGTACGTAATTTAGTCTTATTTTTTTTAAAAAAAATGCTTTTTGTAAATTGAACCGGTGCGCCTACTAACCCAAATAACAAACCTTACCGACCTCAAAAATCAGGAGTTGGGATTGCTGGTACATATTGTATGCAGTAATAATTATTGTGCATTTTATTGGGCCTATTTTAATGCTCAATTTGATAATTTGAGTCATTCATATTTTAGAAAATATTGAATAGAAGATATTTGAAAAAAATTACGTTGATCGGATATCAATAATCCTTTTATCAAATCGCATTTATATTTAGTTTTATATTTCAAACATTTGCCATTTATTTTTATAGATAGAAATGTGATTAATGAAATAGCTATTAATATCCGATCAACACAATTTTTTACGTATATTTTTTACTAAACATTTTTTAAAATATAAACAGTTTGAATTATTAAATTAAGCCTTGAAATGAGGTCAACAAAATGTACAACAGTTGCAGCTGTGCACTCCCAAACCCAACGGGTCATGGTTGAAAAGTATAGCTAATAATTAATATTCAATTCCCTTGTTGATATCACAAGCAACAATGATTGAGACTCCTATTTTTTAAAGACCCCCACAACTTCTTTTGGATCTCCACCAATAATGATGTGAGCTCCACACATACATAAGTAGGTTTCATACATACATCAATGATGAAGATCCAAAAGAGATTATGGAAATCTTCAAAAAATGAGAAGGTTTCAAGCATTTTTCCATCAGAAGTGTTGGTCGGTGAGGGAGAGAACATTGCAGTGGTGTCTTTCGAGAGAGAAAAGGTAAGGAAATTCTTTTGATGGTGACAATTTTACAATCACATAATTGTACAAATATTACATATTTGTAATTTATGTCAATTATTATATTATAACAGATAGAGAAAAAGAGAAGGTGTAGGGAAGTTATTCTGATAAGTACGTAACAATAAGTTTATGAGTAAAAATATGTATAGATAAAACAATTTAGGTAGAACTGTTTCTTTTATGATTAATTTCATTATTTAATATGTATTATTTGATTGATTTTTTCGTCAATCAATTAGGTTAGTTCAGCTTGTCATTCATGTCCATTCTTAATTGAAAGACTAGGGAGTCAATTCTTAACGTTGTGTTTCGTTAGAAAATTTGAGAAGGGATTTGAAAAGGAAAAGAAAAAAGAAAAAGATGTGTAAAAGTATGTAAAACATAAGGATATTTTATTCACATCTCACCTATCTTTTCTATTTCTCTTTCCAAATCTCTCCTTAAATCCTTCAACCAAACACAATATAAGTAAATTTATTTATTTTTTAATCGAAAGAACCAATTAACAAGGTGGGGTAAGGGGCGAGCCACCCAATTTACAGGAAAGTGTCCACCCAATTTAAAGTTTGATTATTACTCTTCATTGGAGGTCTTTGTTTATTTGTTTATTTTTTCTTTGTTACGTGTTGTTCCTTGTGATTGTTGGACTTTTTAATTTGATTTATTGATTGTCTAATTTAAAGTAATTATCTTGGTAATTGTAAATTTTATTTTATCAATTAACAAAAATAAAAACAAAAAATTTCCTATTAGTAGACTTATTAAAAAATGAAAAAATATATATACAAGAAACTAGGAAAAAATACAACCCGGTGGACTGTCACAGAAAAAAAATTATAAAATCATTAAAAATTTTATAATTATAATTATTAATATTGATAAAATTTTTCATTAATTCATAATTTTTTTTAACAAAAATAACTTGATATATAATTTCCCCAAGAAACTATGAGGAAGTTATTGTAGTGAGGCCGCGGAGGAATGATAAGGAAAATGGGACAGAACTTGCAGGGAAATTATGATCCATCTCTCTGTAGGGTGTTTTAGGAAGGTGGTTCAAAGTTATAATTTGATTTTTAATTAAGTTTTTGATTTTTTTAGAATAGTGATTTGAGAAGTTGATAAAAAGTTATTTTTGATTTTTTTGATAAATATTTATTTATGATGCCACATCATAATAAAATGACTAAATTACTCTAACACAATGTAGAAAATTTATATTTTCACTCATGTAAATATGAAAAAATATAACGGATATAAATGCAATTTTATGTGATTCTTTTTGAACTCGTCGAATGACTAATTAAAAAAAGTCAACTTAACTTTTTTGGCAAACAAGTTACAAATGTAACTTTTTACTAAAGGGTTGTTTGGAATATTTTAAATAAGTATATTTTTTATCTTTTTAAATTAAAAAGTTGAGAAAAAAAAGATGAATATTTGGGTTAATCTTTTGATTTTTTACAAAAAAATGTGCATTAAAAAATTATATAAATTAATGTGTAGGTTGTACGGTGGCATCAAGATTTGCAGAGTGGTGTAATAGGAAATGGTTGCTTCCTTTTCGGGCAACCATTTAGACGGTGCTCTTTGGCAAGTGGGGCCCCCCTATGGGTCCCGTTTTGCTAACCGGAACCGTGCAATGTGTACAACTTGCCGAGTATTATATGTTTGTAAAAAATTACGTTGATCGGATATCTATAGCTATCTGATCAGATTAGTTTTTTTTGTCAACCGTTAACTATAACACCATCTATTTTTCATACAAAACTGATTTGATCATGTAGTTAGCAATATCCGATCAATGTGATTTTTTATAAGCATATAGTACTGGACGAGTTCTACACATTGCACGGTTCGGATTATCAAAACGGGAGCTGTGATGGCCCCCATGGGTCTAACATTACCGTCCAACTTAGTGAATATATATATGTAATTTTTTTTGTTCCTTTCAAGGTACTTTCCCATCAATTCAGTATTTTTTACAGTGTAAAGTTGGTTTGTATTAAAATATTATGTATATTTTTTTTTTTTTATATTTTTTATTTGTGAATAGTGATTAACTTTTCAACTTTTTTTGGTAACTTTTTGATTTTTTGAATTTTTTTTAACATCCCAAACCAGGTCTAAGTTGTCAAAAGAGCACATAATTGGTGTTTGGAAAGTGAGTTTTTTTGTAGGTTTTTTTTAGTTGTAGAATATTATTAGAGAATTTTTTTTTTGTGTTTGGGAAGATAGTTGGATTTTTTTATAGTTGGATGTGATGTTTGTGAGAGAAAAAATGAAATAATTATGGGGTTTAAAGTGATATTTTGTTTAGATTTATTTTTTTTAGTTTTGTAACCAATTTTTCTTTTAATAAAAAAAATTAAAAAAAAACCTAAAAAATTTGTTTTCAAACACCGAAATAGTCTTTAGAAATCAAAATGTGATAATTATAAAAAATTATGTAAGATGCCATAATTTTATTATGATTGAAGGAAAAGAAATGGGAATTTGCAATGATTTTGGTCTCATGATCATTTCAATATGATTTATTTAGTACGAAATGCAATTTTGCAATCGGAAGTGATTGAGGGCCCTAAATTTCGGGGCTCGAATGCCCCGAAATTCCACTTTAAGTAAAAAAAAAAAAAAAAAAAAAGGAAAAAAGAAAGAAAAAAAGAAACAGTTTCCAAAAATAGAAATTAGGGGTATTAGGGGCAAATTTTTTAGGGCCACCAATCATTTTCCTTTTGCAATTATGAGAGACTGCTGGGTGGTTTCCTTCCTATCAATTAAACTGATGTGGGTTTTGAAGAAAAAATATATACAAAAAAAATTCTCTAAATATATAAATTAGTCTCAGTTATTTTTTATTTAAAAATTTAAAATTGATAAATAAAAAAATAATTAATTATGCAGAGACAAATATTGTGAAGAAATATAAACTCTACAAAATAATAATAATAATAAAATAAAAACTAGATGATCCTTAAGACTGTATTTAGTTGAAAGATTTGATAAGAAAAATATAAAGGAAAAGAAGAATAGAAAGAAAAAGGGGAAATAGATTCGAATATCAAGTTCTATTTGGTTCAATAAAAAAATGGAGAAAGAAAGTTGAATTCAAAAGACAAAATGTAAGATTGTATTTTTCTTTCATTTTATTTTTTCTTATATTTTTCATTATAACTAAACGAAAAATGAGATCGTACTTCTTTTTTTTTTTTTCTTTTTTTTCTTTTTTTAAACTAAAAACATCCTAAAAGTGACAGCTTTTTCTCTACCAAATTTAGGATTTTTATGGTAAAAATGAACCCCACTAGTTAATTTAGTTTATGGAGGAAGCTTCCCTCCCATGTGAATTGGAGGATCCTGTTGAGGGCATCGTGGGTCCATTCTCATCACTTTGGTAATTTGAACGAGCATTGACCGTTCATTTTTTCATTTTTTTTTTTATTTTTACTTTTATAATATCCTTTTATTGATAAAATTTTTAATTATTAAATTAATACATAAAGAAGTGGAGCCCCAAATCACACCCTTCAAAGTATCTAAGTGATATCATAAAATTGAAATTCTTCATGTATAAATAAATAAAAAATTTAAAATTTTTGTCTTGAAGGTATATAATGTAAATTTAAAGTTAGTGTAATATGAGCCGTACTTAGAATGAATAAGATGCATAAATATATTTTTTTGATTTAGTTTTTAAGAGAGAAATTTTTTTTGTTTATTTTTATAATCAAATTGAGAATTCATCAAATTTGGATTTGATAAAAAAAAATTTAAAAATAAAGCATTGAAAAAAAAAAATCATCAAATTTGATGAAAATGAAAATTTGAGATATGAAGGAATTTTTTTTAAAAAAAATTAATAAATATTTGATGAAAGAATAATTCATATCAAATCAAGTTTTTTTACTCCAATTTATAATCAAATTAGATGGGAAAGAAAAAAAAAAAAAAAAGAGTAAAGAAGAGTTGGAGATGTTCTATATTAGTTGGTTTGGGCCTTTATTTTTAAATTTGCTAACAACCATCATAGTTCAAATTATTTGGAGACTTAAAATTTGACAATATTTGGAGGCACTGGGCTGAAAACTAAACCATCTATAATCAAGATCTCAATAAATTAAATCCAAAAATTAATAATAATATCAAAAAGTAAATGTTAATGGGTCCAAAACCAAGTTCATGCATTCTAATGGTTAAATCCAACGGGAAATTTATTTTATAGCCTAAAACAAAACTATTTAAAGTTAGTGTAATATGAGCCGTACTTAGAATGAATGAGATTCATAAATATATTTTTTTGATTTAGTTTTTAAGAGAGAAATTTTATTTTTATTTTTATAATCATATTGAGAATTCATCAAATTTGAATTTGATAAAAAAAATTTTAAAAAAAGCATTGAACACAAAAAAAAATAAAATAAAATAAAAATAATTAAATTTGATGAAAATGAAAATTTGAGATATAAAGGAATTTTTTTTTAAAAAATTAATAAATATTTGATGAAAGAATAATTCATATCAAATCAAGTTTTTTTGCTCCAATTAATAATCAAATTAGATGGGAAAGAAAAAAAAAAAAAAAAAGGAGTAAAGAAGAGTTGGAGATGCACTATATTAGTTGGTTTGGGCCTTTATTTTTAAATTTGCTAACAACCATCATAGTTCAAATTATTTGGAGACTTAAAATTTGACAATATTTGGAGGCACTGGGCTGAAAACTAAACCATCTATAATCAAGATCTCAATAAATTAAATCCAAAAATTAATAATAATATCAAAAAGTAAATGTTAATGGGTCAAAAACCAAGTTCATGCATTCTAATGGTTAAATCCAACAGGAAATTTATTTTATAGCCTAAAACAAAACTATTTATAGTCAAGGTCTCGCAATAGAACAAATTCAAAAGGCTAATAAAGATTAAAAAAAGAAAAAAGAAAAGAAAAGAAGATGTAATCATGATAGGAGTAGCCACATTTAGGTATCATATTTGGGCCGTCTTGTCTGACGTGAGGGCTTGACAATGGCAACAATAAGTACATTAATTTGCAGCTGTTTGGATTTTCCTCACCAAATGTGTCAAGACATGCATAAGCCCTTGACAATGGAGGTGCTGATGGATCATAATTAGTGCATCTACATGGCGGTGGCGGTGGCGGTGGCGACGGTAGCGACAGCATCCAGTTCTGCCCATTGGCGGCACCACCATATCCACCACTGCAACCCACGTGAGGCCCATGTTCATCGTCCTCCACGAACATCACCTTCTTGTGGGCTTTGCTTTCTTGATTCGATTCATCATTGCTTTTGCCCTTTAATGTTAACTTTATGGTCTTGGAATAAGTTACTGTGGAACAATCTTCTATGTAAATAAAATAAATAGAAATAAATCCAAACAAATAAATAAATAGCGTACCGAATTTATTTATTAAACCGAATAAATAATTCAAGACCAAGTCGAGTGTGTGACACTCTGTCCTTAAGATAGATTCGTCCCGCTACGGTACTTACGGTTGAGTGGCGTCTATCTCCCAGGATACAATGATCTTCACAAAATTGTTGTAACACACCAAACAAATTTGTACGGCGAACAAAACCTGTGTTCTAATACTCTCTGAAATTATTTCTAAAACTAATATGAAGAAATAATGCAAATAGAAAAATTTGGACAGCAAAATGAAAGAATTTCTGACTATTTTTTCGATCCTTTAGACTGTTGGAAATGTATCTATATTTATAGCCCACTAGGTGACCATTCAAACTTACCCGAACAGGTAGCAAAAAGAAGTGAACAGTCGCACCAAATATTCAAATGTTTTTGAAAAGTTTCCGTTGGCAAAACCGGAGCACTTTTAAAACAAAGTGAACTGTTAGAGGAACTTATCAACCTATTGGAACTTAATTTAAATAAACTATTTGAATATATATATATATATATTAAACTATTGAATATATATATATATATTAAACAAATTGAATAGTTTAATAAATAAAGTAAGAGGTACAAATTTTAGGAAACTACTTAGGAACCCAAAATTTGAATTTAGAATTAAATTAAATTTCCACAATAATTTTTATTGAAAAAATTCAAATGAATTTTATCTAAATAAAAATTAATGTTAAACCTGAAAATGACGTCAACTTCCCATTCACTCATAAATGGTTTTAACGTTCCGTCTTCACCGTGTGACTTGCCACGCGGCAAGGAACACGTCACCTTTTCGGACCCACCCCAAAAAGACGTTTGGGGCCCACACAAATTGGGCTAAAAAATATGCCTATAATAAACCATTTTCCAACAATCCCCCACATGAATGGAATTTGACGGAGAGAAAATGCAACAAGATGATCTATAACAGAGGGTATAGAAATTGAAAATATTCTGCAAAGGATAGGTAGCTTTTGGCTTTGAACCTTCCCTTGTGAGACACTATCGGATTTACTAGCTAAACAGTGAACATGATGTCTTGAACTGTTCAGCCGTTTGTGTAAACCAAGACAATAGAACTCACACAGTATATCTCCAGACACAGATTAGTTCTCACTATTATGTTCATTTTGGCCCTGAACAACCTGGTCTTCATGAGTGCTCTAAAGACTTGTAGCCCTTCACAAATCTTAAGAACCGGCTCAGTTCACACTCACATAGGTGATGCTTATGAAGAGTATCCTGCCATACTCCACTAGGTTTACCTAGATATAAGCATCATTAAAATTTACTTAACCTCAAACGCTGCAGACATCACTATTTCATCATAAAAATGAGTAGGAGTTAGACTCCCCAGTGATCCTTCTGAGTCATTCACAACTCGGTTGTCCCTTTGAACCTAGATCTTGGGATCTCCAGTCAACTAGGTTGGGTTGCCGTTGTGGTAACTCTTATTTAATAGGCTTAAGTCTCATTCCCCTCGATGAATTTTCAACTAACTCTCTTGCTAACCCTTTGGTTAGTGGATCCGCTATGTTGTCTTTAGACTTAACATATTCTATGGAAATAATTCCATTAGAGAGTAGTTGTCTTACGGTATTATGTCGACGACGAATGTGTCGAGACTTACCGTTATACATATGACTCTGTGCTCTACCTATTGCTGATTGACTATCACAATGTATGCATATAGCAGGCACCGGTTTTGGCCAAATTGGAATATCTTCAAGGAAGTGGCGAAGCCATTCTGCCTCTTCCCCAGCTTTGTCTAAAGCTATGAATTCAGATTCCATAGTAGACCTAGCAATACAAGTCTGTTTGGAAGATTTCCATGATACAGCCGCCCCACCAAGAGTAAAGACATACCCACTGGTGGATTTCGAGTCTCTAGTATCCGATATCCAATTTGCATCACAGTATCCTTCAAGTATTACTGGATATCTAGTATAATGAAGCCCAATGTTACGAGTAAATCGGAGATATCTAAGAACCCTTATAATTGCTTTCCTGTGTTCTACTCCCGGATTACTCGTATACCTACTTAATTTACTTACTGCATAAGCTATATCTGGGCGAGTGCAGTTCATCAAGTACATTAAGCTTCCAATAATTTGGGCATACTCTAATTGAGAAATACTTTCCTGTACATTTTTAGAAAGATACAAATTAACATCTACAGGTGTTCTAGCTAGATGATCATCATCTTTGCTGAATTTGTCAAGTATTTTCTCAATGTAATGAGATTGTGACAAAGCATATCCTTCTGATGTTTTGGTAATTTTTATACCAAGTATTACATCAGCAATGTCCATGTCCTTCATGTCAAAATGTTTATTCAACATTTTCTTGGTAGTTTTAATCATGTCATTATTACTACCAATGATGAACATATCATCTACATATAGACATACAATGACATAACCTTTATCTGTGTTTTTAATGTAAACACATTTGTCATACTCATTAATTTTAAATCCATTTGACATCATTGCCTTGTCAAATTTCTCATGCCATTGCCTAGGCGCTTGTTTTAAACCATATAATGATTTAACCAATTTACACACTTTCTTTTCTTTCTCTGGAACAGAAAACCCTTCTGGTTGTTCCATGTAAATTTCTTCATTTAACTCACCATTTAAGAAAGCGGTTTTAACATCCATTTGATGAATTTCTAGATTGTATAGAGATGCAATGGCAATTAGCATTCTAATAGATGTTATTCTAGTAACCGGTGAGTATGTGTCAAAGTAATCAAGACCTTCTTTTTGTCTAAATTCTTTGACTACAAGTCTTGCCTTGTATTTGTCAATTGATCCATCCGGTTTCATTTTCCTTTTGAAAATCCACTTATATCCAAGAGGTTTACAACTTGGTGGTAAGTCCACTAATTCCCAAGTGTGATTTTGCAAGATGAATTCAATTTCACTGTTGACAGCTTCTTTCCATAAAGGAGCTTCAGGACTGGACATAGCCTCTTTAAAAGTTAAAGGCTCATTTTCTACCATATATGTTAGAAAATCTGGACCAAAAGATTTTGAGGTTTTAGCACGTTTACTATGCCTAGGTTCCTCTTCTTTATTTTGATCTAACTCTTGTTCTTGATCATGTTCTTGATCATTACTAGTAATAGCATCAAAAGATCTTTTCTTATTACTAGTCTCTTGTCCAATCTTATTCGGAAATACATGTTCAAAGAAAGATGCATTCCGAGATTCAATAATAGTATTTATATGCATTTTGGAATGTTCTGATTTATGAATCAAAAACCGATATGCACTACTATTCTTGGCATAACCAATGAAAATGCAATCAACGGTCTTAGGACCTATCTTAGTCTTTTTAGGACTAGGAATAGCCACTTTAGCCAAACACCCCCACACTTTTAAGTATTTGTAGGATGGTACTCTTTCATGCCACAATTCGTAAGGTGTTTGATTCACCTTCTTTCGGGGTACTTTATTAAGTATATAATTAGCAGAAAGTATTGCTTCCCCCCACAAGTTCTGAGGTAATCCAGAACTTATTAATATGACATTCATCATTTCTTTTAAAGTTCTATTTTTCCTTTCAGCAATTCCATTTTGCTGAGGTGAGTTAAGGAGCGGTGGTTTGATGAATTATTCCATGTTCTTTACAAAACTCACCAAAAGATGATTCATATTCACCACCTCTATCACTTCTAAGTTTCTTGATTTTCTTACCAAGTTGATTTTCAACTTCATTCTTATATTGAATGAAAGTTTCCAAAACTTCATCCTTGGTTCGAATTAAATAGACATAACTATATCTAGTATAGTCATCTATAAAAGTGATAAAATACTTTTTCCCACCTCTAGTTTGAATTGATTTAAAATCGCAAATGTCACTATGAATTAATTCAAGTGGTTCCGTACTTCTTTCAATTGAATGAAAAGGAGTTTTAGATAATTTTGTCTCAACGCAAATTTCACATTTATGATTTGGATCAATGTTAAATTTAGGTAAACATTCCATATTAATTAATCTACACAAAGATCCATAATTACCATGTCCTAGTCTACCATGCCATAAATTTGAAGACTCAAGCAAGTAAGAAGAAGATGTAGTATTATTAATAACTGAGGGTACAACGGTCATTACATTTAATTTGAAAAGGCCATCAGACATGTAACCTTTTCCTACATACATCCCATTCTTAGTAAGTACAAATTTATCACTCTCAAATACTAGCCTAAACCCATTCTTACTCAACAAAGATCCGGAAACAAGATTCTTGCGAATGTCCGGTACATGCAGCACATTGTTGAGAGTGAGTTCCTTTCCAGATGTCATCTTGAGTACAATCTTTCCTTGTCCTTCAACTTTGGAAGTTGAGGAGTTGCCCATAAAGAGTTGTTCACCATTATCCACTGTAGAATAAGATGTGAATATCTTTTTGTCGGCACAGATATGGCGAGTAGCACTAGTGTCCACCCACCATTCTTTAGGATTTTCCACAAGATTTGTTTCGGAAACAACTGCAGAAAGATTGATGTCATCGACACCATTGGAAATATTATCCACTTCGGTCATGTGGGCTTGAGCAGGCTTCTTACTTGTTCTTTTCTTACTTTTGCCTTTGCTACGGCAATCTTTGGCCCGATGTCCCTCTTTGTCACAGATGTAACATTTGCCATTAAACTTGTACTTTTTATTATCCCTCCCTTTAGAGCCTTGTGATGAAATTTCTCCAGAAGACTTTCGTTTCTTGGTTTTTGAAGTATATTCCACCACATTTGCCTTAGACTCCATAGGATGCTTACCAGCCCGCTTTTCAGAATTGCGGTTGTCTTCCTCAATTCTCAAACGCACAATTAATTCGTCCATAGAAATTTCTTTGCGCTTGTGTTTGAGGTAGTTCTTGAAATCTTTCCAGCCTTTTGGTAATTTTTCAATTAAGGCTGCAACTTGGAATGATTCACTGAGAGACATACCTTCTGCATGAATGTCATGCAGAATGAGTTAGAAATCTTGAGCTTGGCTGATCATAGTTTTTGAATCAACCATTACAAAATCCAAGAATCTGCCAACCACAAATTTCTTTGAGCCGGCATCTTCCGTTTTGTACTTTTTCTCCAACGATTCCCAAAGTTCCTTTGCTGTCTTGATTGGACTGTAGACGTTGTACAATGTGTTGTCAAGTCCGTTCAAGACGTAATTCCGGCAAAGAAAATCGGCATGTTTCCAAGCATCAACCGCAGCAACCACTTGCCGGTCGGTTTCATCCTCTTTCAGGATAGGAGCATCTTCACGGAGGAAACGAGCCAGGTTCAGAGTTGTAAGATAGAATAACATTTTCTGTTACCATCTTTTAAAGTCAGTTCCTGAGAACTTCTCTGACTTTTCACCGTGATTTACCGATACTGTCATCACAGGAGAGGGGGTTGGTTCAATTGCAGCCACCACAGTAGTACTTGTTTGGACATTTGTTTCAGTAGCCATCAATTCGAATTTATTTATTAAAACAAAATTATAATTAGAAATTACACTACACAGAAAATTAAACCAAATTCACAGAATTAAATTCTGTAAAAATAAAAGAAACAAGAATGTTACTTTTATTTTCCAATTAATTTGAAAATAAAATAAAATTTTATTTAAACAAATTAATTCCACACAGAAAATAAAAGAAATAAAAACTATAACTTTTATTTTTCAATTAATTTGGAAATAAAATAAAATTTTATTTACCCAGAATAATTCCACACAGAAAATTAAATTCTGTAAAATAAAAGGAATAAGAATATAACTTTTATTTTTTAATTAATTTGAAAATAAAATAAAATTTTATTTAACCAAATTAATTCCACACAAGAAATTAAATTCTGTAAAATAAAAGAAATAAAAACTATAACTTTTATTTTTCAATTAATTTGGAAATAAAATAAAATTTTATTTAACCAAATTAATTCCACACAGAAAATTAATTTCATTAACCCTTCAATAATTAAAATACTGAAACAGAATTTTAATTAATGAAAACTCAGAAAATAATTTCTAAAACCCAAAATTAATTTCTGAAAAAATTCCACAAAAATATATTCTGAATTGTTAATGACACCAGTATCGTACTACTAGTTGTTGTCAAAGAAAAGAGACAGTATATTACTACTATCTGTCAAATAGCATATAATCACTATTTGTTTTTCCAACCAGAATATTATTTTGTAAATCCACAGAAAATAATTTTATTCCGAAATTATTTACGAAGAATGGAAAAGGAAAACAAACGAAAAATTCTATAAACAGAATAATTCGAATCTGTCTTAAGATTGTTGGAACAATCTTCTGTGTAAATAAAATAAATAGAAATAAATCCAAACAAATAAATAAATAACGTACCGAATTTATTTATTAAACCGAATAAATAATTCAAGACCAAGTCGAGTGTGTGACACTCTGTCCTTAAGACAAATTCGCCCCGCTACGGTGCTTACGGTTGAGTGGCGTCTATCTCCCAGGATACAATGATCTTCACAAAATTGTTGTAGCACACCAAACAAATTTGTACGGCGAATCAAACCTGCGTTCTAATACCCTCTGAAATTATTTCTAAAACTAATACGAAGAAATAATGCAAATAGAAAAATTTGGATAGCAAAATGAAAGAATTTCTGACTATTTTTTCGATCCTTTAGACTGTTGGAAATGTATCTATATTTATAGCCCACTAGGTGACCATTCAAACTTACCCGAACAGGTAGCAAAAAGGAGTGAACAGTCGCACCAAATATTCAAATGTTTTTGAAAAGTTTCCGTTGGCAAAACCGGAGCACTTTTAAAACAAAGTGAACTGTTAGAGGAACTTATCAACCTGTTGGAACTTAATTTAAATAAACTATTTGAATATATATATATATATTAAACTATTGAATATATATATATATTAAACAAATTGAATAGTTTAATAAATAAAGTAAGAGGTACAAATTTTAGGAAACTACTTAGGAACTCAAAATTTGAATTTAGAATTAAATTAAATTCCCACAATAATTTTTATTGAAAAAATTCAAATGAATTTTATCTAAATAAAAATTAATGTTAAACCTGAAAACGACGTCAACTTCCCATTCACTCATAAATGGTTTTAACGTTCCGTCTTCACCGTATGACTTGCCACGCAGCAAGGAACACGTCACCTCTTCGAACGCACCCCAAAAAGACGTTTGGGCCCACACAAATTGGGCTAAAAAATATGCCTATAATAAACCATTTTCCAACAGTTACTTCCACATGCTTCAACCCTTTGATTTGGGACAATTGTTCTAGTTGTGACACCATATTTTGGTCATGCATTTCTTGAATTGGTCTTGATTGCACTGAAATTTTCATGCTCTGGTTGTTCACTAGCTGTGCTGATTTTTTTGTGCCTTTGAAGCTCATTCATAACTCTGGTTGGGTCAACGATACCAGAGATGGTGACCTTGTTTTGTTCTGAATCTATTGAGATTGAATGCACTCCATGAATCTTTTGAATCAGCTTCTTCAACTTTCGCGCACATCATTCACAGCATAGGTTCAACTTGAGAGAAAAAGTCTCTGGTGCCGCCGTAAAATAGTCCATTGAATTTGACATCTGAATGAGGCAATGAGAGTTATTAGCGACATGATTTTAAATAACTGTATCATCTGAATGAGGCAATGAGAGTTATTAGCGACATGATTTTAAATAACTGTATCAGAATAATTATACATATCAACGATAGGGTATAAAACTTCTTTTCTGCATAGATATGATATACCAAATGGCCTACAGAACAGAAACACAATAACAACATTGAGAATTCCAATTTATATTTTATAAATAATAATAATAAAGGAGTAATTAAAGGTGATGATGATGATGGAAAAGTTCGTCAGCTAAATAATAAGAAAAACCCAAATAATTTGACATTTATGAGCAAATGAAGAAATCATGATCGATTGTCGCAGATGAGTAGAAGAAATTCACTCTAATTAACAAATTGTAGCTCTGGATGTGTACAAAAAGAATAGAGAGCAGAGCATGTACTTATAATGCAATGAAATGCACAATTACACAAAGAAATTAACATGGAGAACACATTCAAATCAAAGATTTATTAATTATCATCTTAACTGTCTAGAAAACATCCAAGTAAATTATATTCTTTTCTTTTTTTTTTTATTTCTTTAATTGATTAGATATAAAGAAAGATGCATGGATTTTTAAATCATGACCAGTGTCCCAGATGCAATCTAATAGAATTCTAGAATATAATAATATTTTTGGCATTACTTTGTTGTTTCCTTGTTTGTTTACAAAGAAAAAATAAATCATTGGTCTTCAGAATATTCATTGTTCTCTTACGAAACAATTAAGGTAGACATATTACGAAAAATATGCTGTACCTGTATTAGGTACTTACTGACATGTAGTACCTCGTTTGGTACTTTTGCATATGTACTGAGTACACGAAACACATACTCAAATTTTTTTTTCTTAATTTTTGACATACTTAGACGTACCTACTATATACCCAAGCTGTACCGTACCTCAGTTGAAACAATATTTTCTTCTACTATAGTTATAAAACTCTTTTAACTAGATTTTTTTTTTTTTTTTAGTTTTATACTTAGTATGTTTTTAAAATTAAACTATGGTTTATAAAATATATTGACATTTATTTTTGATTTATATGTTTACTTTTGACATTCAATGTTAATTATAAGTTGAATCTTAATAAATTAAACCATTTAATTAATTTTTACATTACTATAAATTAAAAATAAATATTTTTTTACAAGCTTACCAAGCTATATCCGTACCTTACTTTTTTTTGAATTTTATCATTTCGATGTACCCATATCGTACCAATACTAGTACCAATATCAAATAAAAATGGCGAAAGTAGTAAACCAACTGTAAAATTCCGATTCCAAGCAATTAAGAGCTGTTGATTATGATTTTGATCAAGGAATATTTAGGTTCCGATTCCAAGTAACTAAGAGTCGTTGATTACAATTCGTAAATTAGGATTAAAAAAAGCTCACATGTTGTGTTATTTTAACAATAAATTATCAATATATCTTAATAGTTAGATTTAATGTCTATCAAGTCCTATTGAAAATAAGTCATAATAAAATTCATCGCTAAAAATATTTTTTTTGTGACGATTTTTTACATGTATCGCTAAAAATTGACAATTAGTGACTTTTTTTGTAACAAATTTTTTAAACTGTTGTTAAAAGTTGAAAATTAGTGATATTTTTTGTGATAATTTTTGTAAACTATCGCTAAAACTTATAATGAATAACATTTTTTATGCCAATTTTTAAACTGTCGCTAAAAATTAACAATTAGTGACTTTTTTTAATAGTGTAAAATAAAAAATGGTAACAATTATCAGAGGACCTATTGGATCATAAGTCTACTTAGTAGGAGCTATACGTAAGTCCCCATATTTTTAATTAATTTTGATAAATGTTTAGTAGGGTGCTCTGGTTCGGGTTCGATATATCGCATTGCATGTCATGACCGAATGAGATTTGGTTGAGAAAATCCCATTTGCATCCGATCACGCATGGTTTTAAAAACAATTGAGCAGATTGGATAGATTGACTGGTGGATGCAAATTGAACAACTCCTAATTTAAAATTTTAGAAAAAAAAAAAAACTTACTTTTTTACTAAATAAATCTTATTTTACGAAAAAAAAAATAATAATAATTTTTTTACCTGAACAATGAAGAGTGCGGGAAAAACGTCTCTTTTAAGTTTCAAAATTTTATTTATTAAGTGAATAATATAATATATAAATAATATGTGCATATATTAATATTTATGAAGAATGTTTTATTTCATACGAGGGAGTTGGAGTTCGCAAATTGAAATTTGTATATCCGTTATTTGACTAAAGCCTGACTTTTTTTTTTTTTGGAAAAGGTTAAACTCCCATTTGTTCGCCCATTACATCAAAATTGGCCATTTAAAATCGGGTTAAGCTGAATTTGACAAATTGAATAAGCCCAATACTACGAAGAATTATTAGTTGGTCTAGGGATATTATGTGATTATGTCCTCACTAATCACAAATGATCATATTTCTCAATGTTTCTTAATTACCTAATATAAAATTATGAGTTCTATTCCATTCATCAATTATGATATATATAGAGTATCATGTGACATTGTCTCAATAAACGAATAACTACCCCAATACTAGACCTTTAAATAAGAGGAGTGATGAAGAGGGAGATTCATGCATTCAAATTTTGATGGTGACGCAGATAGGGGTGAGCATGGTCCGGATTGGACCGGATTAGGGTAAAATCAGGACCAATCCATTATCTACGGTTCTTGAAAAATTGGAACCAATCCAATCCGTTTAAATCGTGGAACCAATCCGAACCAATCCATTTAAACACGGATTGGATCGGTTTAGGACCACGGATTTAAATAATTAAATAACAAAAAAATATATATAACACTTTAATTTCATAAAAATATAAATATAACACCATATTAGTTTCACAATAGAAACATGTCTTTTCATAATAGTGACATATTGTTCTAGAATTTAAACAATCATAAGAAAATTAGTTTCACCATAACACTACAACAAAAAACACATTTGGCGACCCAAAAATTTGTCGCCAAAAGTACAAATTCCGTCGCCAAAAGAATCGGCGACAAATATACAACTTGTCACCAAAGGCCTGTCACTAAAAGTATTGGCGACGAAATCAGAAATTATCACCGCAGGTAGACATTTAGCGACAAGCAAAATTGGTCACCAAAAATCATATATTTTGTCGCTATAAAATTACAATTTGTTGCTAAAAGGTTAAAATTTGGATAGGCTATGTAGTTTTAGCGACAAATAAATGCGTCGCCAAAAGTACTATTTAACAACAAAATTAATTTGGTCGCTAAAAATCACGTTTTTAGCGACGAGTAAGTTTTGGTTGCTAAAAGTTCTTGGAATAACCACTAACTTTTAGCGACAAAAACAATATGTTGTCGCCAAATATATTAACAGCGACCAAAATACCACCTGTCACTAAAAATTCAGTACACAAATTTTGATTTTAATAATTTTCCTGTTCAAAATAATCCAAAACACCTGCTTTCCTGTGCACAATATATACACAAATGTAATATAAATAATAATACACCTGTGCAAGACATTCATACTAATTCAAAATTAATAACTATGAAAAATCCCAATAAACATAATTACAATTCTCTGACAATCTAAAACATGCATACCAAAGTACTTACAAACTACTAACATCAAACTCATAAATACATTACCAAAATCCTATGTCAAAACATTTTCAAAATTATAACCAAATATTTTGATGTTAAACATCTAACCAACAAGTCATTTACTAAAATCCTATGTCAAAATATTTGCAAAAACAAAACACCAAATATTTTGATGTTAAACATTTCATCCATAAATCATTTACCAAAATCCTATGTCAAAATATTTTCAAAAACACAAAATCAAATCTTCTGATGCAGCCCAAACTATTTTCCACCATTGCCAATCTGTCATATGAAAAAAGAAAAAACAATATTAGATTGACAAAAAAAAAAAAAAAACCTCAATATGAACTTCACAATTTTGATTTTAATTTTGTAATGGGAAGTCCAGTCGGGTGCTGTTTGCTCATACAACTCTATTTAGGCTTGAACAAGCTACCCGTGACAAGTTTCAGTGGTTTCAGTGGTCATTTTGCAATTTTGGCCCGCGAACGGGCCTTTTAAGTCTTGTGTTTTACATTTTTTCTTCTAATTTTCTAACTAAAAATCCAATCAAGGTCCCGTTTGTTCCTACAAGTCTATTTAGGTTTGAACAAGCTGTCCGTGCCAAGTTTTGGTGGTTTCGGTTGTCATTTCGCAATTTCGACTCTTGAACGAGCCTTTTAAGTCTTGTGTATTACAATTTTCCTTCTAATTTTCTAACTAGAGATCCAATAGAGGTCCCATTTGTTCCTACAAGTTTAATTAGGCTTGAAAAGGCTGTCCGTGCCAAGTTTTGGTGGTTTCGGTGGTCATTTTGAAATTTCGGCCCCCGACCGGGCCTTTTAAGTCTTGCGTTTTACAATTTTTCTTCTAATTTTCTAACCGGAGATCCAATTAAGGTTCCGTTTGTTCCTACAAGTCTACTTAGGCTTGAACAAGCTGTCCGTGCCAAGTTTCGATGGTTTCGGTAGTCATTTTGAAATTTCGGCCCCCGAACGGGCCTTTTAAGTCTTGTGTTTTACGTTTTTCCTTTTAATTTTTTAACCGGAAATCCAATTGAGGTCCCGTTTGTTCCTACAAGTTTATTTAGGCTTGAAAAATCCGTCCATGCCAAATTTTGGTGGTTCCGGTGGTCATTTCGCAATTTCGCCCCCTAAACAGGCCTTTTAAGTCTTGTGTTTTACAATTTTCCTTCTAATTTTCTAACCGAAGATCCAATCGAGGTCCCGTTTATTCCTACAAGTCTATTTAGGCTTGAACAAGCTGTCCGTGCCAAGTCTCTGTGGTTTCAGTGGTCATTTCGCAATTTCGGCCCCCGAACGGGCCTTTTAAGTCTTGTATTTTACAATTTTCCTTCTGATTTTCTAACCGGAGATCCAATCGAGGTCCCGTTTGTTCCTACAAGTCTATTTAGGCTTGAACAAGCTGCCTGTGCCAAGTTTCGGTGATTTTGGTGGTCATTTCACAATTTTGGCCCCCGAACGGGCCTTTTAAGTCTTGTGTTTTACAATTTTTCTTTTAATTTTCTAAACGGAGATCCAATAGAGGTCCCGTTTTTTCCTACAAGTCTATTTAGGCTTGAACAAGCTGTCTGTGCCAAGTTTCGGTGGTTTCGGTGGTCATTTCGCAATTTTAGCCCCCTAACGGGCCTTTTAAGTCTTGTGTTTTACAATTTTCTTTCTAATTTTCTAACCAGAGATCCAATCTAGGTCCCGTTTGTTCAACACAACCAGACATATTAAATGAAATGCTTGTAGTGATTTGAAAAGTAAATTATGAAAAATATACTTACAAAAGTGTTTGTCAATAAGATTCCTCTGATGAATAATCATTTTCATCAACCTGCATACCTGCTTGATCCTTGGTCATTCTCATAAACTTCTCAATCTCTTCAAATCTTTTGTTTTGCATTTCAATCATTTTAGCTTGCTTTTGTGCTACCAGGTTCTGGGCTGCAATTTGTTCTTGCTGGACCTTGGACAAATTCTTCAATGACTCTAGTTCTTTTTGTAGGCTCGAAACCACCCCAGTATGTGCTTGTGCAGTAACAGAAGATCTGGATGATGATGGTTTAGGACCAACTCCAAAGCCTTTTAAGTATCCCGATTTCTTTCCAAGAATCTCGATTGATAGATGCTCCTGAGTTAAAGGTATTGCCCCAGGCTCTAAAGACTCTTCATGTCGCTTTTTCAAAGCTTCCTATCAATTTGTAAACAACTTCAACAAATACCATCATTTACATAAATATGTAACTCTATTAATTGGCATACTTACATGTAATTGACCACATATTGGGGCTACCCAATCCGACTTTCTCTTGCTCCAATGGAAATCTTTGTAGAAGTCTACAAAGTCAGTCTTCTCGGTACCCTAATTCCATTTAAAAGTAAGCATACATAATTAATTTCAATCATGTAATTGACCTCATATTGGTGAAATTAAAGAACAAAACAGCTCACAAATAGGGCCTACAAGGGTAGAATCATGAAATTCAGATTATGTTCCTGTGTGTACTTCTCTATGATGAGTATGTATATGTATTTTAATTATTTGTTTAATGAAAGTTGAAGTTTTTATAATTATTGTAATACATTTTTTTAATTTAACATTTAATTTAAAGATGCTGCATGTACACATGATCACATTGTATAGTATAAGGAACTATACGTCAAATTATATGGTGATCTTCCACAAAGGAAAGCAACTTCGTTTTGACTGGCAGCTGTCATTGCTGTGCGGGGCAACTTGTGCAGCAGTATCCCTAGACCCCTAATAATAGTTTTTTTTGTAAAGTTGGCAGAAGAAAATGGAGCCAACAAGGCAGTTTTAGATTTTAGCCTTTCCATATGTCTCAAATACTTTACATTAAATATATATATATATTTAATTAATTAATAAAATTGGGACAGAAGTGGGGAAAGTGAGGTGGGAGAAACAAATCCCATTCCCTCTCCGTTCTATTATTGGGATAAGGGATATAAGGTTGAGACAGGAGCAGAGCAGGACAAATTGACATCCCTAATCTATATCACAACTAGGGAGACTCATAGTATGATAGAGAGAGTTTAATATCAAAAAAAAAAAAAGTGTTTTGAGTGAAGCCCTCTATGATTGACTGGCAAATAATTGGGAGCCTGCATATGTTTTAGAACACAAAATGCCATCTGCATAGTACAGAAAATACAACCATTCACTAGTTCAGTATTAGTCTGAACAAAAAGTCTTTAGGCAAGGTTCCAAGCTAAGATATGGTAGTCAGTAACCAATCAAAGAAATCTGTAAATTAAATGTATTAAGAATATTGCTAAGATATAGAATATTTAAAATAACAAACAAGACAAACTATAATGCATTCCCTCAATCAGTTGTTTACTTTACCCTTGCAAAGATCATCCTTGTCAGAAACACACACACAGATTTATGATAAGTATAATAAGTCTAACTTTTTCTTCAGAAGTTTAAACACGTCATGATTCATGGACAACACCAAAAATCAATAATTGAATTTGTGTTTAGAGAGGGATAACATTGTGTGTCTAAGTGTTGAGTGTGTAGGTGCATGGTGTATGTGCATGAAATTACATCACTAAACTTATATTCTCTAGTTCCAGCGTTAACCCCCCCCCTTCAAATTTCATAAGGAACTATTACTTTAAAGATGATATTCAATTCCATTGACAAGTATAAATTACTTGCATTTAGGAAAAGGAGTGAATTGTTGTGTTGGTCTTCATTTAACTGATTACTGTTATATCTTGGCTTGTATTTAGAATTTGGGGAAACTTCATCCTTTCTTCTATTGATCTTTGAGTGGAAGAGTTTTATGTGCACTTACACCATATCTATATATTCTTTCAGATAAAAGAAATTAGGTGCAGCAGAGGGGAGTATTCCTTGGAATATTTTGATTTTCCTGATGAAAGTAAGTAGCATCTATTTTTGTATAAATTTTTAGGAGCTCAAGTTGCTCCTCAAGAATTGATGATGTATATTTTCTTAGCTTATCCATGACATAGATTTAGCCATTCAAAATTATAGTGTGATCTTTCCATTCGCCTTCATGTTCAATGACCAAATAATTAGTGTTTTCTTGATATTGTGTCTTTCTACAGTTGTATCTCTGTAATCATGTTACAAATACAACTATTGAGTGTTATGGTAGTCAACATTTTCATTGGAATAAAATTGCAAATAATGAATAGTTGTACGTTTGTGTGGTTGTATCTCTGTATTCATGTTGCACCTATTAAGTGGTATAGTAGTGAACATCACTGATATAAAATTGCAATTTTTATAGTTGAATCTGGAGTTATGTTTTTAAATTTTACTTAATTTATCTTCTTTTGACAAAGTCGGCTATAGTGCACAGAAGTATGAGCAGATGGATTACATCTTTGTTAACGCTTTCGCACAAAAATAAATATATAGCTTATCAATATAATAAAACTCATAATCTGTAGAACTAACAAGTGATAATACAACACCTACGTCATGCATGTTATGCATTTAATGAACAGAATAAGTAGCACCTTTTTTTTAATTTAATTTATTTTAAATACATATATATACTTTTTATGACTCCCTTAATATAATTTAATCAAATAGATGATGGATTTAAGTTGCTGTGAAGTTTCATGGTTATGCAACTGCGAAGCAGTATTGAGCATATTTGAATAAAATTTCAGCAGCCTTCATTAATCTACATTTTTAGCATTTGGTACATGTCATAAAACAAACAGAAGAGTTTATGAAGGGTGAATGGGATGCAACTGAAGTTTAAGTCAGTATAGTCTACCTTGAGGTTTATATCTTTACATTTAAAAGGTGCCATCAGCTTTCTTTGTTTTTGAACTGAAGTCCTATAAGAGTTCTTGTAGTTAAGGTTTTTATTCATTTCCACAAATATGAAAGTATATCTTAATTAGTAGTTGAATCGCACATCTGCAGAAATCAAGTCGACCGGAATATACCAAGTGCCTCCAACGAGTAGGAGGCCAAAGGAGAAGAATATACCAAGCCATAAGAGTTGCTAAAATAAGTAAGATCACTAGGTAATGGAGGAAACTAACCAATGTGGGCATGTATGATAAGTCCAACTTTTTCTTCAAAAGTTTAAACATGTCATGATTCATGGACAACACCAAAAATCAATAATTGAATTTGTGTTTAGAGAGGGATAACATTGTGTGTCTGAGTGTTGAGTGTGTAGGTGCATGGTGTATGTGCATGAAATTACATCACTAAACATGCTCCAGCAGTTGGGTACCGTTAACAAATTTTCTAACAAATTTTGCAATAGACTTACAGCAACCAGCTCACCCAATTTAACAAACAAGCAGTAGCAGCCTAAGAGCGCAGCAAAATTTCCCTACAACCTAAGGGCACAACAGCAACAGCAATGTACAGCAGAGCCACACCAGCAGAACATCCAGCAGACATCCATAACCAATCAACAGAACATCCATAACCAAGAAACTAAGAATGACCTATAAACTGCTATACTACAAACTTACTAAAAATCTTACCAAAAATATAATAGGCCAAATATGATTGGTTGTTAAAAAATTAATGATATTAATCATCTAATGATATTTGAACATATATGTTTTTAGTAATATTGTTAGCAAGACTTTAAATAGACGTAGCATTGCTCTTAAACTATTCTTACCTAATAAACTATAAACAGAAACTACACAAAACAGTTTAAATTGACTCTGAAAATAATAAATAACTATAAACAACTCATATAAACCATACAAAACAGTTCCATAATGTGGCATGAACCACATATAAACTGAAGGGTAATTTACAGTTTGCCCTTTTATATTTGGCCATTTTTCCACTTTCACCTTTCATATTTCATGTTTTTCTTAATTTATTCCAAAAGGTAATTCATGTCCAAAATTAGATACACGAAGCTGCTGCAGAACAAGCTACAGAGCAGATGAAGAACAGACCAGCAGCATGCAAACTCAGAGTATATCAAAGCATATCAATAACAGACCAGCAGCATGCAAACTTAGATGAGAACCAACCCAAAAGAAGCACAGAAAGGGACTATACACTAGCAGACCAGAACAAGCACAGATAGGGACTATACACTAGCACAGACCAGAAACAGACCAGAACAAGCATAGATAGGGACTATACACTAGCAGCATGCAAACTCAGAACAAAACCAGCCCAGATTAACCACCCATAGAGTAGATATACAAAACCAGCCCAGATTAACCATCCATAGACCAAATTAACCATTCACCAACCATAGAGCAGATATACAAATCAGAAACAGACTAGAACAGATTAAAATTCACTATCAAAATGGAACAGATCAGCAGTAGCTTACTGGAATCCCCAATCACTGAACCCCCAAATCTAAACCAAATCATTAAACTTCACTGAGCACCCTTTTGTGTGTTAGCCTATGTGGACCTCAGAGATGCTAAATTGCAATTGTAGCTCACTTTTTGTCTACCCTTCATTAAGACAATGCCTAATAGCTGAGATGTTGTAGAGGAAGTCATTGATCGAGAAGTGGAGCTTCGTGGATTGGGGATCAAACCCATATAATAATATATTTTTTACTCAAACCCATATAATTATATATTTTTTATATCATGTGGCAGGTAACATGCATTTTCTATCTAATTTTGAACAAAAGTTAGTTTTAGGAGTAAATTAGAAAAAAACTAGAAACATGAATGATCAAAATAAAAAAAAAAGACTAAAAATAAAGGGGCAGAGTGCCATTTATCCTAAAAGAATTGGAGCCAAATATATATTGAGTAGGTATCTATATTACTGGTTTGAAATATAGAGAGGTCCTACACAGTATCCTTGTGATCCATATCTTAATCAGGAACTTTGAACAAAGTTGCAACTAAGATTCTCTTTATTACCTTATGGGATTGTTTATGGACTTCCTTTTATCAAAGTGTGTGATTTTAACTTTGTTGTCACACACTCACACAGAGACTTTACAAAAAGAAAACTGATTATTTCTCTTTTCTTTTTAGGCCTGTTTGGGACTTATATTTTGGCTAAATAGTCAATAGAAAAAAATAGTTAATAAAACAAAATGCCATGTCCTATACATTAATCAACAACTTTTTCTTTTACAATTATCTATTCACCTACAAAAAAAAAAAAAAAAAATCACAAATCATCCAAAACATAATTCTTTTTCATTTCATAAAAAAATTAAAATATCAACTAGAATAGTCAAGTTGCTAAATGATGTATTGTAGACACCCCATTTTTGACCGTCCTCAAGACTTGGACGTCACCGTTTGAACACTCGGTGATCATCCATGTTTGTGTTCGTCTTGAGTTCCCGGAGGTTTCGGCCACGCGCCCTGCCTTAGGATCTCTCGACTCGACTGTTTTGTGTATGGTCTCGCACCAAACACTTGTGTTTTTGCTTTGGAGGGCAGGGAATGGCTTGTTGGCCATCCCCACACTCCACCGGCCATGGCTTGAGGCCACCGGCTGTGTTTTGTTGCCATCGGCCAAGTATTTGGCCTACTGGCACTCTAGATGGTCGACCGACTATGTATTTTGGTCAAATTGCCTTTTTGGCTGGCCGACCACTGTTCATCTGCTTTTGCAAATATTTTTATGCCAACTGTGCTAGCTGGCATACACTTTGCTCCCCTCCATACACGTGTATGGAGGGATCTCCCTCTTGACGAGCTTACTTGAGAAGCTTTGCAAGAGTGAGCTCTATAAGAAGGAGCCTCTTCTCCCTCTATAAGGGTTAGAAAAAAATCCCAGGGGAGCTCTGGTTCTAGGGTTAGCATAGTATATCTATTCTATCTCTATTTCTCCCTCTCTTTTGCCTTGTGTGTGTGTTTAGTCTTACTATTGCACACAAACACCTAGTCCTACGCCTTCTCTTGGTTGCTGAGGGACCAGAAGGCTGTTTTTGGTGTTTTTGGGTGGTTTTGAGCTTGAAGAAGCTATTGGAGCATCATTCTTGAAGAGGGTCAACAAGGGTAAGATTCTTGCCCTTTTTACCCCATATTTGCATAGTCTTTTAGCCTATCTTGGAACCTTTTTTAGACTCTATGTATAACACATAAAAGTCTTGTTTTTGCCTGCTCTAAATAGTTGTTTAAGAGTGCTTTGTTGTTTGAGGTCGTTTGACCCCTCTTAGGGCTTGCTTGGCCCCATTTTGTGCTATTTTGGGTGAGCTCCGGGACCACCTTGTTTGGGCCTCCTCACCACTGAAATCTTGAGGGATTTCAGTGGTGAGGATGGTGCCTTGAGGTCCTAAGAAGGAGAGGGCCACCCCCCCTCCTTGTTGTCCTTGAAAAGGGCCATTTTTGCCTCATGTGTGAGCATCCTTTTTAAGTTCATGTTGGCCATGTCTTAAGTGTTATTTGTGCTTATTTTGGCATGATATAGTACTATTTTACTTGGTTTAAACACGCCATGCTTGCTTTGCATACTTGTCTTGCAATGCCATGAAATTGCCTTAACATGTATCTAGGATTTAGACCACTATGGTTACTTGTTTTGGCTTAGCTTTGTGAAGCTTTTATGCATGTTTTAGTATGCTTGAGGACTGTTTTTGGTTGTTTGGGTCATCCATGATTTGCTTTGTATAGCTACCATGTAATCCCTCTTGTAGGCCTTAAGTATCGGACCCTCTAGCATGCTATCCTTGCATCGTTTCAGTGGCTTAAAACCACTTATAGAATCATTTCAGTCCTCATGGCATGCTTGTATGCTTGCGTTTGATGTCCCTTTAATGCTTTATAAGGTTGTCATCTTATGCTCCATGTTTGGCCTCTTTTGTATGCTTGCATGTTTAGACCATTTAGATGCCATCTAGATGTGTTTTTGGCTTTGTTTTAACATGCTAAGACTCTGATTTTGGTTGTTCAAATCATGTCATGTTTGATTTTGCTAAGTGTAGTTCAATACATCTTTGGCTTGCCTTGAGTTTTAGCTTTGCTTGCATGCTTTGCTTGCTTTAATTAGTTGGTTTGGCACCTCTATTTCATGCAATTTCAGAGCCTAGCATGCTTGCTATATGCCCATGTTTATCTCCTTTTAAGTGTGCTTAAAAGTTGCCTCTTTGTGCTTAAGTGTCGAACCATGTTTGCATGCATGATTGTATGTTTAGATACTTGGTTCATGACATGTTGTTGCATGCTTGAATAGTGTTGCGTTTGGCATGCATTTCTTGTTAAGTTGTCTAACATGTTATATGCCTTGCATGTGTGCATGTTGACATTACACTTTGCATGCTTGTTAGTTGCATCCTTGCATGTTCATTTGCATGCTCATGTTGCATGTTTAGAGTGCATGCTTAGGTTGTATTTGACATGCATGCCTTGCCTCTTGAATTGAGTATGATAGAAGTTAGGCCTCATTTGTTTGTTTGGTTTGCATTACATTTGAAATCAAAATGCACAACTTGGTTCCTTGGGCCATCACGCAGTGAAATGCGTGATTGGTGGTCCGAGAATCAAGTACCATACTCCTTTGAGTCATGAATATGATAAGGAGTGTGGTTAGTGCAAACATTGCTTGAAATACATTGCCATGCCATGTTTTGCCCTCTGCTGCTGTCAAAACAGGTTTCTGCAGACAAAGATGGCCGGTCGACTACATAGAGTGCCGATCGACCAAAAGTTTGTGGCCGAGAGCTCAATCAATGGTCAATGACCATCCTGCCATGGTCGGTGACCATTTGTCTTAGCCGGTGGTGTTCCACAGTGTCCATAGAGTGCTCTCTGGGACTTTTACAATTTTCAGAGGAGCAGAGTAGGGAAAACAGAGGCAACTTGTGCATGGCGACGGGTTTCCGAGCAAATCCGAGCACGCATGCATTGGACCCTCTTCCCGAGGCGTTTTATCACTTTCTTTTCTTAATTGATTTGTTAATTAATTGGGTGGTCTGTAATACTTAATTAGCTTGTAGGTTAGTTAAATCTGTATTATTCTTTTGGTCCCTCCAAGCGAGGGTGAATTTGTAATAAGTGTGGGTCGTGTGTGCGTGTCTTCCAACCCCCACTTCTTTCTCCCTTTTACTTACCTGTTTTTGATGGCTAGTATTAGGGCACGTTTAATTTAGCATACCTTATGCTATGCATGCGTGCATCATTCATCAGCCTTGCATGCACCGGGCTCGGCGCATCATGCTAACCGCATAGTATTTCAATTCCAAACTTGAATACGTGCATCGATTTCTCGTATTTCACATGTCATCCTTAGATTAGCCGAGCCCATTCTAATGACATTTTTGTATGTGATGCATTAGCCACTTTAACATGAACTAGGATCATGCATGATTACTAACTAGTTCATTATTTTGGCATGGAGTACGATGTAAGTATTTATGCTTTAGCATCTCGCATAAGTGTGAATGTTAACATGATAGCATGCTTACTATGTGGCTATGTGCTTATGTGATATTATTGAATGAGTGCCTGTGGGTGAAGGTTGAATTGTTTAAATTGGGATAATTCATCGAAATCCGTATTTTAGCCTACTCGCGAGTAGCAAAATTCAAACAATTTTCCAAACAAACGGAAATGCGATGCTTTGTTCCGACTTAGGCAATTTAGTCTATACTTGTTTTGCTGTGCGCATCACATAGTAATTCTAGGCTAATAACCGGAATAGGAACACATAATGCTTTCAAAATAAGATATCATGGTTAGTAGAGGCCGATCTTTGATTGGGCGAGAGGGGGTGCTCATAGCTGACCTTCCCCAATCGTACCCAAGTTCCCGAGCCGAGGCAACTTTGGTGATGACGGATACGTGTCCTTTGGCACCGAGTCAGGGTTTCCTAAATTTTTCAAAATAAAATATTTAGGTGGCGACTTTGTATCTGGCAAAGCAGTCCATGTTTGGTACTTCTTTTCTAAAAATCTGTTTTCCAAAATGATTTGCCGGATTTAGACTCTTTGGTTCAGATTAAGAACCGTGACAATTTGAGAGTCCTGAACTGTAGTGAACCCAATATGAACAGAACAGGACTCTTCCTCCCGGGGCGTTCGGGGACGTCTACACGTATCTAGTCCCATTTTTTTGACAGCTAGACTTGTTAAATTTAATAAGGTTATATAGTTTCAAGATCATAGGTGTAGAAACTAAAATGACTAACTTGATAAATAAATTAAAAATGCCCTAAAATATGGTCAAAGCTTAGTTGATGTAGTAATTGTCCCCAACGAATGATTGTAGCCTTTTTTTTTTTTTATCTCTTTGCATTGGCCAATAACCTATAACATTTGAATTGTAAATCAAAGTTTAAATTAAAATCGCACTATACATGAAATTAATAGAGAGTGGACATGAAATGAATGTTATATGATGAAATTATTAAAAGGGTCACCGATACACAAAATATCTATAATTTTATTAGGAGCTTTAGAATAAGAGGGTTGGTCAGATTAATTTGTCCAATTCGTATCAAATTTAACCCCAAAGACTAAAACTTGCACATTTGAGTTATTTTAAATGCCCAACTCATTTTAACCCATCAGAACTCATACATTAGAACCTCTAATCTGTCAAACTTGCTAATTTCAAATTACGCACTTCATCTTACCAATGCCTTTGTGATGTTCACATAGAAAATGAACTGATAAACTAATAATGAGGTATGAGTTGATAAAAAAAAGGCATGCCCCTCAATACCAAGTTAATTCCTTCACCATAAAAGATAAAACAATGAAAAAACACATGGAACAAGAGCAAATCATGTCCATCAATCACACAATAATCATAGAAATTAGAAATTTGTACAAAGTTTTAACAGACTTTGGCATTAAAAAATCTTTCAGAAACTAAAAATTATGGAAAATTTTAAATCAAGATGCACACAGTTTTTTTTTTTGAAGAAAGATGCACATAGTTTGACTATCAAGATTTCGCCACATAATATGCAGGACGTTTTCTTTTGCTTCCCCTCCAAGAAGAGGCTTAAATACAAAATGGAAAGTCTTTTTCAATTCTTTTGTTTTCTATGTCATACTACTCTTTTTATTCCAACAGATATATCCATGAAGATTGCAAGCAGTCAAGGTCAAACTTTGAACAGACTCACAAGGCTTATCACATAGTATGCAAATCCTACAATGAGCTTGGGAGAGGCCTTGATGCTATCACCATATCAAGAAGTCCAAATGCAAAACAGAAAACTGGGTAGCTGATAAAAATGTCAATTGTAGTCCAATGAAACAACAACTAAAGGCACCGAATATATATTCAGTTCAAAAAAATGAAAACTGACTAGAATAGAATAGAATACAACAAAGGAAACTCAACTCAACTCTCAATCCTATCCTCCTACACATTCAGATTTAGAGCTTGAAACTATTATACCCTCCTAAACCAGATGATCCATACCCAAAATTATAATATCAGTCCCCAAAAAATACAAAATCAGTCCGAAATTCAGAATATACCAGTCCCAAAAATCAGTTCCAAAATCAGTCAAAAAATTAGAATATATCAGTCCGAAAATCACAATATCAGTCCGAAAAATTAGATTAATGACAAAGAAAAAAAAGAGGAAGATGAGAGAGTGTGAGGGAAAAATCAGTCCCATTGATTGTGTTGTGTTCTGCAATGCCGAACAAGAGAATGAAATTGATGATAAAGAAGAAAGAAAGGAAGATGAGACAGTGTGAGAGAGTGAGAGTGAGAGGGAATAGGAGAGGGAGAGGGAGAGGGAAAGAGAGACGAAGAAGAGGGAGATAAGACATACCTCTTTGTTTTCTGTTGTGCCGCTTCAGGTTGTGGAATGAGAAGACGAAGAAGACTCATTTTAGGTCAATCTTGTTTATTCGGTCATTAAAAAAAAAAAAAAGACAGATTCAAAACCACGTCGTTTTGACAAGAAATGTATTGGCGACGAAAATAATTATGTTGCCATAAATATCATTCACCTTTCAGCGACTTTTTTAATTCCGTCGCCAAAAAGTCCAAATTGGCGACAAACATTTTCGTCGCCATATATTAATTTCGTCGCCAAAACTTTTTTAGCGCTCCCGCGCAAAAAATTAAATTGGCGCCAACCATTTTTGGTGACGAATTGAGATATTTGTTGCTAATGGTGTATTTTTTGGCGACTAATACATATATTGTCGTCAAAAACATACAATTGGCAACTAAATTCAATTTGGTTGCTAAAAAACGTCGCCAAAAATGCTTTTTGTTGTAGTGTAAGTATTTAGACCATTACAAATTAACGCTAAAAACTAGCAAACAAAAGTAATAAAAGAAGATACTATGCAAGTTTAGGTTTGGATTTAAGTTTTATATAGAATAAGAGAAGATACTATGGAGGAGGGTGTATAATAAAAATATAGACTATTTGTATACGGTCCTGATCAATTCCAATCCGGAACCGTGAGGTTCAATCCGGAACCAATCCGTGAACTACGGATTTTTAATTTCTTAATCCAGAACCGAACCACAGATTCAAAAAATCAATCCAAACCTACTGGATTGAATTGGACTGGATCGGATTACGGATTTTACGGATTCCTTGCTCAGCCCTACAGAACATCAGATCAGACAATGCTAGGCGTCATTGTGGTGACACATAACTTCAGACAATCGAAACACACATCATCATATGAATATATAATATTACATGTTAGATCATTTGACTTCATTTTCTTGCCGGCCAACTATCCGCATCTTTACACATGCATTAATTAATGTTAATTATAACAGTGTCTTAACAAGTCCACTTCAAACAATTTTAATAGAATAATGATATATGTATCAATTGATATATCAATTAATGTACTAATAGATAATATGATATAATTTTAAAGGTTTTGAATACTTAAGGGTATGTTTGGTAACATTTACGTTTTCAGTTTACATTTACAAAAATTTTATAAACTGGTTTTTGTTTATTTTTTGTTTATTTTTAGAAAAACATAAACTACAAACGCATTTGGTAATTGACAAAATATTTAAAAAAATTTAAAAATATAAAAAAGAGTGAGAAATGGCAAGTGGCGGCGGAAGACGGTGGTGGAAAGTGGTGACGGTGGGTGCTGGGTAGCTGGTGGTGGTGGGTGGTGGCAGGTCGGTGGTGGTGGTGGGTGGGCGGGTGACGGTAGCAGGTGGTGGATGGTAGCATGTGGGTGAGTGGTGGTGGTGGTGGTGGTGGTGGCAGCGGCGACGGCGGCGGGTGGTGGGTGGTGGTGGTGGGTGGTGGTGGCAGGTGGATGGCGGATGGCGGGTAGGTGGCGGGTGGTGGTGGTGGTGGTGACGGGTGGGTGGTAGGTGGTGATGGTGGGTGGGTGGGTGACGGTGGCGGGTAGTGGATGGTAGCGAGTGGGTGGTGGTGGTGGTGGTGGTGGCGGCGGGTGGGTGGCGGATGGCGGGTGGTGGTTGCAGGTGGGTGGCAGATGGCAGGTGGTGGTGGTGGGTGGGTGGGATGACGGTGGCGAATGGTGGGTGGTAGCGAGTGGTGGGTGGTGGTGGTGGTGGTGGTGATGGCGGGTGGTGGGTGGTAGTGGCAGGTGGGTAGCGAATGGCGGGTGGTGGTGGGTGGTGGCGGGTGGGTGGTGATGATGGATGGGTGGGTGGGTGACGGTGGCAGGTGGTAGCGAGTGGGTGGTGGTGGTGGTGGCGGGTGGTAGTGGCGGCAGGTAGGTGGTGGTGGGTGGTGGCGGGTGGTGGTGGTGGTGGTGGTGGGTGGGTGGGTGATAGTGGTGGGTGGTAGGTAGTAGCGAGTGGGTGGTGGTGGTGTTGGTGGTGCGTGGTGGGTGGTGGATGGGTGATGGGTGATGGTGGTGGTGGTGGTGGTGGTGGTGGTGGTAGTGGGTGGGTAGCAGGTGGCTGGTGGTAGTGGGTAGCTAGTGGTGGCAGGTGGGTGGTGAGTGGTGGTGGCAAGTAGGTGGCGAGTGGTGGTGGCGGGCGGTGGATGGTGGCGGTGGGTGGTGGGTGGTTGTGGTGAGGGATGGGTGGCGGTGGCGAGTGGGTAGCAGGTGGTTGGTGGCTGGTGAGTGGTGGTGGCGGGTGGTGGATGGTGGTGGCGGGTGGTGGATGGTGGTGGCAGGTGGGTGGTGAGTGCTGGTGGCAGGTGGTGGTGGGGGGTGGGTGATAGGTGGTGGGTGGTGGTGGCGGAAGACGGTGGTGGAAAATGATGGCGGGTGGTGGCCAGTGTTGAGTGATAAAAAAAAAAAAAAAAAAAAAACTCAAAACTCAAAACGGAAACACATTTTTTGTATTTTCAATTTTTGGTCAAATTTATAAACTGAGACCACTAATTTATAAATTAAAAATTTTACCAAACAAGTTTTTATTTGAGTTTTTAAAATTTTTGTAAATATAAACAGAAAACTGAAAACGTAAGGGTTACCAAACGCCACCTTATAATTTGTATAATGGATAGAGTCAGTAATAATGTCACAACATATATTAATATATTAATTAATATACTAATTAGTGCATGTATCACTACCGTTATAAAATTAATAGGATTGATTCATGTGATCATCCTTACATGACTTTGTAACAAAGCAAATTGGTCACTCGAACCCAACTCAACAAATGATTTGAATCAAGATTGAGGTCTCGTTTGGGAATATACTTTTTTAATAATTTTTAGACTTTTTGGCTTAAATATTATGTAAAAAAAATAAGTATGTTTGGAATGACTTTTTGACTTTTTACGAAAAGACGTGTAAAAAGTAGAGAGAAAATGAAATCTTTGATTTTTGGTATAACTTGTTAGCTTTTTGACCTTTTTAATAACTTTTTGACTTTTTGACTAAAAAAGTCACTTGTCAAACGATGCCTGAGGCCTCGTTTGGGAACAGGCTAATTTAGTAACTTTTTGGCTATTTGGCTAAAATATGAGCTAAAAAAAACTAGTATGTTTGGGATGACTTTTTAGCTTTTTACGAAAAGATGTGCAAAAAGTAGAGAGAAAAGAAAATCTTTGACTTTTTAGTATGAGTTATTAGCTTTTTGGCTAATTTAGTAACTTTTTAACTTTTTGACTAAAAGGGAAGGTGTTCCCAAACGAGGCCTGAGTCAACAGAGAAATTGGACATAGCAAAATTACTATTTACCCTTAATAACTATGTCATTTGTTGAGTTAATGTTGTGTTATATAAGGAGAAATAACCACGGTAAATAATTGTTTAAAGTTGACCCATTTTAATGGGAAATGGAGCGGCCTGGTTAAGTATAAGAAAACAGAGGAATTATATTTATATTAATAAATACACATGTAATTTATTATCCTTAATTATATCGAGTAGTAAGAAAATCACATGGAAGATTCTATTTATATGTATAGTATTTTCATGCAAATGAAAATAGTTATTGTAGATAAATAATAGGATTTAGCTCCGTTTGCAATAAATGAATCTAATAGTGTGACTATCAAGATTAAAATGACAATTCTTTTAATTAATGTGTGTGTTAATTTCCGACCACACAGCCAACTAAGTACTCAGCTGGAGAACACCAACAGAATAGATTAAGCTCGAACGACCTGCAATAGAAAAAAGAGACTCCGGTGGTGGTTCGTCTACTTGGGGGCACTCCGACGATCAAGTCAATAAAATATCTCTCAAAGATAACAAATAGTGCTTAACTCACTAGTCTAGGGTGGGCGCGGGTCGGTTGCGGCCACGGAACCTCCAATCCGCCATCCGTCCACCAATCCGGCGGATGTGGATTGAGCGGATTGGCGGTTTGGCGGATGGATGCGAATCGATTTGGCGGTTTGAAATTTTATAAATTTTTAATATAGCTCAACTTGTGCACTTCCTCAAAAAAAAAAAAAAAAAAAAAGAGTATTACAGTCAATGACTTAAAAAAGTATTACAATTACTGCATGCCTCATCCAAAGAAAGAAAGTTTGAAACTTTAGAATATCAGAATCACTACATGCCTTATCCACATAAATTATTATAATAGGTGATTTTTAAAATATAAAAACAATTCAAACCACCAAAACCATGAACAGAGCAATAATAGAGATTATATGTCTCTGTATTGTTACATTTATATATGTTTTTGAAAACAAAAATCAATCAGCATATATTATATTTTCTATTTATTACTTTTAGAGTTAGATTTAAAAACCAAAAAATATAGATAAATAATACGTTTATTTTTTTCAATTCAAAAAATATATTCAAGTTGAAAACTTTTTTTCAACAGAATATTTGAACTCTTTTTCAATTGAAAACACAAACAAAATATTTAAACAAATTGAAAACACAAAATCTTATAAATTACTAAGGGTGCTCGCGGTTTGGCGGTTCGGTTGCGGGCAAAGGAACCTCAAATCTGCCATCCGTCTGCCAAATTGGCGGATTGGAGAAAATCAATCCGCAACCGTCCGCCATCATCACGCATCCGTCCAAAATGCGGCGGATCGGTTCGGTTCGGTCGGTTTTGGCGGGTCGATATATCCACTGCTCACCCCTACACTAGTCAGAGCATAAAAGACACACTTTAGACCCATAGGGGTGCTTCTCTTTTATAGCCAACACTATCCTAGTCCCAATAGAAGCCTAGCTTCAATGAACTCAGGATTACTGCTAATCTTGGACTCCCAGTAGGATTAGGATAAAACTCTCTAAGAGTTTTATCTTTACCCAAACTGAAGTCCCCTCTCATTCTAGGACTCTTGTCCCTTATCCGCTTATCTCGGATTCCGGTATTCTCGCAGATAACCTCGGCCTAACCGAGATCATCTCGGCATCATGTCCAGGACACGTGGCACCCCGGCTGGCACTTCAGTGCCACCTCGGCCACGTGTTCGTCATTCAAAAATTATGTCCCCACAACTGCCCCCTAGGTTCCATTACCTCGGCATCTTGAGATGATGGAACCTATATCATTTCTTCCATTGAGCACGTCGGCTAAGCTCGCTTTATCATCTATTGCCGAAGTCAAAACTCATTGGCTCAATATGACCAAAACCTATAGTCTGCTTTCATCAATGCCTTAGAACCAACGACCAAGTTCGTTCAAGTTTCTCAACCGAAACCGTCCTCCTAGCCGAGGTATTTGCTTCATTGAATCAAGAGTTCCAGCACGCGTACGAGCTGGTACGCACAGTATTTCAACCGTTTTTGCTCAAACTTTTTCTCTCAAATCCTCCATTGCTGCTTTCGCAAGGCTTTCTGTAACCAGTTTCACTCTCCCCCTCCGGCGAGGCTTTTACTGCACTTCTTTGCTCACTGCCACCATCTGACACCGCCAAGTATAAGAACAGCTCCTCTCCAGGCACTGGATTTGAGAGCACTGGAGCTGTGGTCAAATACTTATTCAAGTCGGCCAAGGCGACTTCGCACTCTTCTGTCATAAGAAGTCTGTGGCTTTCTTCACTAAGCTGAAGAAGGGTTTACACTTGTCAGAGCTTCTGCTTATGAATCTATTTAGGGCTACAGCCCTTCCAGTCAACATCTGCACTTGCTTTGCCGATGTTAGGCTTTTCAATTCTAAGATGGCTTTGATCTGATCTAGGCTAGCCTCAATGTCCCTTCTGGTGACCAAGTATCCTAAGAACTTACCAGAACCAACTCCAAATGCGCATTTCGATGCATTGAGTTGGAGCCGATATGTTCTAAGGATGTCAAAAACTGCCCTCAAGTCTTCCAGATGATCCTCAGGTTCTTTTTGTAATCTAAACAATCATTCTTCAATGTTAGGCCGAAGTGCCATCTTTTCTTTTCTGAATGCATTCTTTCAACGTGGTTGTATGTGTCTTCTTTTTACTCTTGTATGATTATATACTTAAAATAATTTGAATGTCTTCAAAATACACCTTAACTGTGCAATCTCCTCGGGGTGTAACACCTCGGTTGTACCCACTAATCGGTTTATCTCAGCCTTGGCTTAACACTTGAAAATATTTTTTACAATATTTTCACAAGTGTTATTTACAACTTGATACTTCACTCTTAGCAAGACTTCTATCTTCAAATTTCTTCCAAGTCTTGGCGACATGGTAATCTCAGCAAGTATGTAGATATTTCTTTCAACATAACCTTGGCTTAACTTGTAAATTTTTCTCAAAATTTCAACAAGTGTTAAACCATTATTCTTTTAACATAACCTCGATTAACTTCAACTTGTAAACTTAAATTTCAACAAGCGTTAAACGTGACCTCAATTTAACTTCAACTTGTAATCTTAAATTTCAACAAGTGTTAAATGTGACCTCGGTTTAACTTCAACTTGTAAATTTCAATTTCAACAAGTGTTAAACACGTCCTCGGTTTAACTTCAACTTGTAAATTTCAATTTCAACAAGTGTTAAACCAATCTTAGCTTGTGAAATTCCAACTCCCAAGCATCATTCTTCAGCCCTTTGCCCCCTAATGTGAACTTAAGTTCCACTTGGGTTCTCATTAGGCACGTGGCTTTAACCTCGTCACCGATGTAATATTTGAACAAAGACTGGCCGAGGTTATTAACCTTGGTCTCTTTACTAAGGCATTTAGCTTCAATCTATGTCTGATTTTTCCGATATGACAAGTCCAGGTTAACCCAACTTAGTTCAATTTATTATATGCAAGTAAAGTTTCTATTCTGCCATATAATAAGTCTAAGTCATTCGTCATGTTTCAATCAGAAACATCGTCACAGGACTGGTCGGTCCTATCGCACAGATTTCAAAAATCAAACTAGCATTTTTTTATTGCTTCAGCCGTTATGCCCCATTGTCGGCAACCTTTATCAGGCTGAGGTCCCTAACTCTAAACTCTCTTGGGCTGACCTTTTTGTTGTAAGCCCTAGCAAGTTGTTGCTGGTATGCCCCCAGCCGAATTGTTGTTCTATCGCACGTTGCAGGTGGATTTCAAAGCATTTTTATGCTTTTTTACATAGGCTTCTACTTCCTTTTGCATGTAAGGCCAAAAGAATCCCTACAATATTGCTCTATGGGCAAGGGATTTGCCCTCTGCATGGCTTCCACATACTCCTTTGTGGACCTTATAAAAATTCTTTAACTTAGGCCAAGCTCTTCTCTTCTCGGACTTAATCATCTAGGCCGAGATCTTGTCTTCTGGGATCTGGGATTCAAGATCTGGAATTCGGGATCTGCTCATTTGGCTAAGCTCTTGTCTTCTCATATCCAGTGTTATCTCGACTTTGCTTCGGTGAACCATTTCTCTTCTCTTATTTGGACGTTTTTGTCTCCGGCGTGTCTTTCTCGGCTCTGGTATACTTTTCTATCCTGGCCATCAGCTCCTTCATGCTTTTCGGCAATGTCTTTGCCAGTGATTTTCGAAGCAGGCAGTCATCCTTCAAGCCCTTTTTAAACGACACGACCGCCACCTCTTGGTTGCATCCTGGTATTCAGTTGAATACCTCATAATACCTTTTGGCATAGGCCCTAAGACTTTCATCCTCGCCGATCTTCAGGGCCATTAGGGCATCCACCCTCAATGGCTATAGCTTGTTTGTCACGAACCTGGCCACAAACATCTTGGCCAGGCCTTCCCAGGTTTTCACAGTTCCTTTCGGCAACTTCTGAAACTAGTTTGATGCAATTTCTCCGAAGGATGAGGGGAACACCTTGCAGAGCAATGGCTCGTTCCCAGTGTACAATGCCATCGAGTTCGGGTATAAGCCAACGTGAAGGTTGGGGTCTGGCTTACTGTCGTAGATCTGGAATCTCGGCATGCTAAACCTCTTCGGGGCTTCGAATTTGTCCAATTCTATCGAGAATGGCGTTCTCAACTTGACCGAGGAGGTTACCTCAGCATCTTGTTGCTTCCTCTGTAGGTGATCCCCCAGATCCTCTTTAGTCCGTCCAGGAGCTCGGCTATCTCCTGACTTCAGCCTTTTAGGTGCACTACTCTCAGCTTCGTTGTGAGCCCTTTTCGACGTTTTTCCATTGGTTGCATTGAAGCACAACTTTTGTCTTTGAACATGCCAATGTTCTCTGGGGTCTGTTTCTTTGGTGCAGTGTGTTCTTCTAGATTCCTCCCTTCTTGACTCTCCTCGCCCGACCTCCCTTGAAGGCCGGTGAGAGTGTTTTTCGCTCCTGGTGTGCTGTGGTGCTACAGGGATTGTTTTCTGCCCTCCCTTCTAGGCATTGGCCACTGGAATCGGCGTGTCCTGCAGCGGGAATAGTGGCTGCATGATGTTGTTTTGCATCATGAAATTAACGACCGATTGAAGGTCTGCCAATTTATTTTCCATCCCCTTCATCTCTTCGTCCCTCCATAGGCATCTTTCTTTCTATACCTAGAGGTTATCCTCGTTATAGTACTCGTTTTGGTTTGATTTCTTCGATACGTCGCCCTCCTGGCCGACGTCCTTTCCTTCGTGATTATTATCACGAGTCTCTTCGTTGCAGTTATCTCCTTCGATTTCAAGGTCAATAGGTCTTCCACTCTCAGTAGGAGTGTCGTCCCCAACCTTTTCTCTCTGTCCGTCATTGGCCATCTATTCTCCTTTCTTTCCCATAGACGGTGGCAAATTGTGTGTGTCAATTTCTGACCACACTGCCAACTAAGTACTCAGCTGGAGAACACTGACAGAATAGATTAAGCCCGAACGACCTGCAACAGAAAGAAGAGACTCCGGCGGTGGTTCGTCCACCCGGGGGCACTCCGACAATCAAGTCAATAAAATATCTCTCAAAGATAACCAATAGTGCTTAACTCACTAGTCAGAGCATAAAAGACATACCTTAGACCTATAGGGGTGCCTCTCTTTTATAGCTAACACTATCCTAGTCCCAATAGAAGCCTAGCTTCAATGGACTCACGATTACTGCTAATCTTGGACTCCCAGTAGGATTAGGATAAAACTCTCTAAGAGTCTTATCTTTACCCAAACTGAAGTCCCCTCTCATTCTAGGACTCTTGTCCCTTATCCGCTTATCTCGGATTTCGGTATTCATGCAGATAACCTTGGCCTAGCCGAGATCATCTCGGCATCATGACCAGGACATGTGGCACCCCGACTGGCACTTCAGTGCCACCTCGGCCACGTGTTCGTCATTCAAAAATTATGTCCCCACAATTAATTAATAATAATAATGTTTATTGGATATGGTCCAAAATTTAGACACACATCAATTTAAGATGAGTTTTAATATATATTAGATGGACTTCCAAATAATTTATATTGCAATTTGGTGTTACATGCATAAACTTTAGAGTTTCTCTTGAACGGATTGGGCCAGTATTGAATACTCTGTCATCATATTTTTTATGAAAGGTATACTAGCATCTACATCTATGTCATCACTGCACACATCATCAATAGTTATTGAGGTTTTATTTTTTTTATTTTTTATTTTGGTTTAATTGTTATTGAGTATTTGGACCTCCATAGAATGCACTATCATCATATTTTTATGAAGGTAACCTCTACAATTATGTCATCATTGCAAATATTTTTAGTACATAAATGTACTAGGTCTGGCATTTAAAAATATATTGTATTATGTAACATTGTTTTTATCAGGAAAAAAAGAAAAAAAAAAAAAGAGAGCAATATTTTAGTAAATAAAAAAAATTACAAAATAGAAAAGAAAGCATGAAGAGGCATATTAATTGAAAGAAGCCAAATGGCTTACACCCAAATGCATCAAACATTTATGTTGGTAAAACAGTTTGTAAGAAACAAACCAAAACAAGAATAGTTTGAGAACCAATATAGCATAATGAACTTATTGGAGAACCACATATATAAATTGTTGGGACAGAAAAAATGAGAAGAACAAAATCGGTTGACTTGAGGCGTATCTAAAGACACTTTCTTTGGAACATAATTTGCCCCCACTTGATTGAGTTTGCTGATAGGTTGCAGGCAAAGTCATTCCCAAGATACTACAAGCCTTGGATGAAAAATGACAACCAGTAAAGTTGAGGAATTTCCCAAGAAATCCTAATTAAATAGTTCTATTTTGAGAGAGAGATTGAGAGTTTTGAAGTGAGTAAGAGTTGTTACCCGCAAGAGTTTATATAGACATAAAGGTGCCTATTCAAATGGATACAACTATTCCAATGAGTACCTTCTAGTTTGGTGTCTATTCAAATAGATACAAATATTCCAATAGGTGCATTTACATTCAATATGTACCTTTTAGTTTGGTGTCTATTCAAATAAATACAAACATACACATAGGTACCTTTTAGTTTGCAACTAACACATCTATTGACAACTTTAATCTGAACCCTCCATTTATAATTTTTAAATCTAGACCATTGATCAGGTGTTCCAGATTCAAAAAATTATTCAAACTCAAAATAGGCACAAAAGCTATTATGCTATCAAACATGTCTCAACAATGCCTCCCTTTGATAGTATAATAAAATTAAATAAATAAATAAATAAATCATCTCACATTCAGAATAGAAAAAGTATCATTATTATTACAAGAAGGTGTTGTACAACTTAAACCTCCAATTAGTACAAACACATCAAAGTTCTAAAAAGTCATTGGTGTGCTAAGCAGTTAAACCAAGTACTCCTTAAAGAATAAAACTGGATATACAGTACACATAACAAAATTTTAATGTCAAGGATTTCAAACTTTCGCTTTAACGCGTAAATGGCCATGTGCTAACTCCTGGTTTCATGAACAATCCAAAGAGCAAACCCAAACTCTCGTGAGAAGCGACACCACTTCTATGTTCACATAGGTGAAGTTCTAGTTGTGCCTCCATTACTAGGCACTTATAACGCCATTAAGAATGTAATTCAACCCTCCTTTATGTAATGGACGACACTGATCCTTTTCATTTCTTGAGGTGAGTACATATAATCAATCAGTGTTCATCAGACCACTTATCAACAACTTGTTTTTACCCATTAAACCCTTGACTAGAGGTTTTCTAGTTTTGGGTTGGGTTACTATCATTGGTGATCATTAGAAAAGGTTTTAGCCCTATCTCAACTGGTCTCCCCTTCACCAACTCTCTAGACATACCTTTTGTAAAGGAGTCAACCAAGTTCTTACTTGACTTTACAAATTGAATTGTGATAACTCCATATTGTATCAATTGTCGTATAAAGTCAGGTTTTAAACTTAGTGTATGTGTCTAGACACTACAAGAAAATACACTTTTCGCGACTAACATTTTGGTCGCGAAAAGTACCATATTTGGTCGCTAAAATCTTTTCGCGACCAAAATATGTTGGTTGCGAGTTGGTCACTAAAGCCTCGTCACAGATAGTTTTTTGCGACCAAAGTTGTAGTTGGTTGCTAAAAGGGACCATTGGTGACCAAATAATTGGTCGCGGAAAGTCCAATCCATATTAGCCAAAAGGTAACTTTTAGTGACCAAAGTTATAGTTGGTCGCCAAAAGTTAGCGCCTTCACCCAAAGAAAAATATTCTTTTGCACTGCCTGGAAGTTGAACTCCTGACCAAGGAGTCACTCTCCATGAGCCCAATCCACTCTGCACATGCACCCAATCTCTGCTAATAACATGCTTGTTGTTCACATTTGGCAGAGAAAATATATAACCCATAAAAATTGAGTTATATATTATTTCATAAAACCTTCAATGCCCAAACAGAAAAATAGAATGTAATTACAGTAGTACCCATTTTTTTTTTTAATTTATCCCACCATAACTTTTTGCGACCAACTTATTTTTTGGTCGCCAAAAGGTGATCTTCTGCGACCAAATTTGTAGTTGGTCACCAATAGTTAAGTCATTCACGACCAACTTATTTTTTGGTCGCCAAAAGGTGATCTTCTACAATCAAATTTGTAGTTGGTTGCCAATAGTTAAGTCATTTGCGACCAACTTATTTTTTGGTTGCCAAAAGACAAACTTCTGCGACCAAATTTGTGTTTGGTCTCCAAAAATTAGCTATTAGTTACCAAAAAATTGTGGGTTGCGAAAACATACCCATTAGCGACCAAAAAATTTTAGTCGCAAAAAGTGGACTATTTGCGACCAACTCAAAATAGGTGGTCGCCAAAAGTGTTTTTTCTTGTAGTGAGACTTACCATTGTAAGTGCTACTATAAGCTCGTGACAAGGTAGCTTCACTATCGCAATGAATAGAAATTGGAGGCATTGAATTAGGCCATAACTTGATATCCAAAAGCAAGTTTCTTATTCAATCAGCCTATTTCCTGTTGTTACTAATGTTATGAATTCAGATTTCATGAAATAGCCCCCCCACCAAGGAGATATACCCATCTAGAAGTAGACTTATTATCTCTTTAACTTGTAATCCAACTAGTATCAGTGTATCCCTCTAATACAGCCTGAAATTTATTATAAAATAGCCCAAATCCCATGGTCTTTCAAAGATAACCAAAGATTCTATCAACTGCTTTCCAATGTTCACTACTTGGATTACTTGTGAAGCGACTCATTTTGCACATAGCAAAAGCTATATCTGGTCTAGTACAATGCATAAGATATATCAAGCTTCCAATAGCACTAGCATTCTTAAGTTGTGCAATTACTCTACCAGGATTCTCAATTAATTTAGCACTTGAGTCAAACGACATACTAAATTCTTTAAAACCAAGATGCTTAAATTTTGAGATCATTTTGTCAATGTAATGCTCTTGACATAAGGCATAACCCCCACTATGCCATTTTACTTTAATTCCAAGAATAGTGTCAACTTCTCATAGATCTTTCATTTTGAAAATAGAAGATAGATACTTCTTGGTTTCAAGTATCCCTAACATGTTTGTCCCTGTGATGAGCATATCATCAACGTACAAAAATACAATCACACCATAGTCTTTGGTAAATTCAGAGTATATGCATTTATCAGCACTATTGTGGATAAAGCCATCAGACATAATCCATGGATCAAATTTCTAATGCCATTGTTTGGGTGCTTGTTTTAAATCATACAAAAATTTATTCAATTTACATACTTTCCTTTCATTTCCAAGTAGAACAAATCCTTCTGGTTGACCTCTTTATCTAAATCACCATTTAAAAACGCAGTTTTGACATCCATTTGATGGAAGTGTAGATGATATAGAGATGCTAATGCCATGAGAATTTTTAGGGAAGTTGTCACGCCCCCAAAAATGATACCAATAATCCAACTCATAAGCGATGAGAATATAAACGGAATTAATATACTTTCATATATCAGAGTTTATATTACAAAAGAAATTACATGCATTATATTTTTCTAAATGTTCATTTTGAAACTACAACATGTAACACTAATTAATAACAACAAAATAAACACCCTACGGCTTACATTTTTCTTTGACATAGCTTGGTTACACCTAAAAAGAGTCATAAGCTCTATACATTTGACGCCCTCAGCTTGAATAAATAGTTAAACCTAAAAGTAACAAAAATAGAGCATCTAGCTCCTAAGTCCTTCCAAGCTACGTTCTTGGAGGAAGCATATTACCTATACCTGAAAATGGTTTCCCAAGTACAATATATGAAGTGTCAGATAAATGCTCCACATACTTAACCAACTTACATCTTTCCATGATCATTCAATATTAATATCCACATCTCAATCCATTTCCATTATTCATTTTAAATCAATTCATGAGTCTAGTTCATTGTTCTCTAAACAACCCAAATGAGACTATAACTCATTGGTTCATAATTCAATGACATTCATTATTCAAACACTTCAACTTTTCCATTTTACGAAATTTTCATCCGAGGGAATCGACACCCATAGATGCACAAGATTTCGGGACTTTCACCCTGGACACTCTAGCTAACTTCATTTTAAATGGAGTCCATCCCCTATCTCCTCCCAAACAATGATACATATACAATGTATTAAAAGCATCGTCATATACAATGACTATCCACAACACATATTCAATGTTTAAAACATATTGTCATATTCAATGACATAATTTAAATGATTAATTTCAATTCATCTAATCCTCATACAATTTCTACAACAATCATGGCCATCTTCTACCGATAGCTCAAAACAGATATTTCTAAACAGATATACAATCTATATAATAGATATTTTATCTAGTTTCCATAGGTGAGTGATTAAACAAATCCAACTACACCATTCATTCATACATCCTCCCAATTTCACATTTTCCATAACAATTCCGTTATTTATACAAAATAATCATTCAACACAAATTAGGGAAAATCTCTCCCTTTTTTATATATCAATCCCAAGGCCAAATTTCACAATTATAACCCAAGATAACCTCATATTCAAAGCCCCAAATCCATATATAGAACCCAATATAGAAACCCCTCTTTCAATTTGAGTCCAAACCCTAACTGTACCCAAATCACACCCAAAACTCATCATTTATACATAACAACAAATAACTAGGATAAAGATCATAACAAAGTGTAGAATATCCCTACCTCAAGAGTAGAAGCCCAAAGAAGAATAGGAAGAACTTCAAAAATTGCCTAAACTTGTTTTTACTCGGATCAAATGGAAGCCCATGGAATGCTCCACCTTTTTCTCAAAGGAAGTAGGGTAGAGGTGCTTAGATCTTGGAGTATTTGTAGAGAGAAATCAAGTTTTAGAGAGAGAAAAAGTCGATTTAGGGTTTTGGGATGAAAAGATACAAAATTTCTGTGTAAAAATGAGCCATTGCGAACTGATATATGCGAGGCTCGCTCGAGCGAAGGAGTCGTCGTTTAAGCCACCAGACATAATAAGTGACCTCACTCGAGCGCAATAAGCGTCGCTTGAGTGCAGAATACATACCTTCAGAAGTTTTACAGACACACACCCTTGCTCGAGTGCAAAAAGTCCCGCTCGAGTGAAGGATTTCACCTTCCTAGAAATTCTGCGTCTGGGAAAAAACTACTGAGAACTTTCAAATCTCGCTTGAGTGCAAAAAACATTGCTCGAGCGCAAGAAGCCTCACTCGAGCGAAGAAGCAATTTTCTGGACAACTAGCAACTAACCTACTCCGAACATGTCCTAGACATCCCAATACTCAAACTCACAAAAAAATAGGGGCAAATAAGACATGGATAACAATATTAAACCACGAACCCTGAGTCCGAAATATAACAAAGGTCGGGTCAAAACCGGGAACGCTATAGAAGTAATTCTGACAACAAGGGCATATGTATCAAAATAGTCTATACCTTATTTTTGCCAAAAACTTTGGCTACCAGTCTTGCTTTGAAAGTATGTACTGAATTATCAGTATTGTACTTTTTTTTTCTTCTAGAAACCCATTTGCAACCAATAGATTTAGAACCCAAAGGTAAATCAACCAATGTCTGAGTCCCATTTGACATAAGTGAATCCATTTCTTCATTGATGGTTTCCTTCCAGAATGCCGAATCTCTAGAACTCATGGCCTATTTAAAAGTTCTAGGATCATCCTCAATGTTTAATGACATAGGCATTAACCTTGTCAAATTTTCTCTATCTCCTTTTACTAGAAAAATAATAGATTGTGATGAGAAAAATTCAAGATCTAGGCCTTTCTCTTTTCTTAGTCTCTGACTTCTTCTAGATTCTTCAGTAGGAACTATATGTCTTTTGACATTATTCTGTGGCTCTAATTCTGTAGAAGAATTAGGTTCAAAATTCCGTAATTCTAACTCTTGAGAGGAGTTTTCAGTCCTTACATCTTTAGAATCTGTATGGAATTTATTTTCAAAAAATTCTACATCCTGAGATTCTACAATTATATTAGACTAGAGATCAAGAAGTCTATAAGCCTTATTATGTTCAACATATCCAATGAAAATATTTTTCATTTCTCTAGGCCCTAATTTGGATTTCTTTCGGATTCGGTACCAGATAATAAGCCAAACACCCCCCCACACTTTCAAATATGACAAATTATGTTTTCGTCCTTTCCAAAATTCATAAGGACATTGATTTGTCTTCCTAGAAATTATTCTATTATGTAAACAACAAGCAGTATATAATGCATCACCCCACAAATTTAAAGTTAATTGAGCATTTACTATCATACAATTTACTATTTCTATAATTGTTCGATTTTACCTTTCGGTTAAATCATTTTGATGAGGTGTGTAGGGTGCAGATTTCTCAAGTATAATACCATACAATTCACATAAATTATCAAACTCATGGGGAAAATATTCCATTCTTCTATCACTTGTAAAGACTTTGATTTTCTTATTCAATTGGTTTTCAACTTCACTTTTGTAAACTTGAAACTTATTGAAAATTTCATCCTTCATTTTCATAAGGTAAACATGTGTATGTTTAGAAAAATCATCTATGGAAGTGACAAAGTACATTTTCCCCCAATGAGTTAAAACTCCATTCAACTCTCAAATGTCAGAATGAATTAAGTTTAAAATGTCAGTAGTTTTAGAAACACTAAAAAGATTTCTTAGTTATCTTAGACTCAGCACAAACTTCACATTTATCACGATTTGAATCATGGTAATTAATTAAACCAAATTTGCTTATGTTTTTAGTGGATCTAAAATTTAAATGTGCATGTCTACTATGCCACAAAGAAAAAGACTCAACAACATAATAAGTTGTGTTATTCTCATTAACATTTAGCATAAACATCCCATTACAACCATAGCATTTTCTAATAAATTTTCCATTCTTAGTCAAGATCAACTTATCGGATTCCAAAACCTGAAAGCCTCACTTGCATACAAGATCAACAGAAACTAAATTCTTTCGTATATTAGGAAACATGAAACATTCAGAAGAGTCAACAATTTTCTAGAAGTGAAATTCATATCAATATTGCATTTTCCAGCAACTTGTGCACAATCATGGTTTCCCATTTGAGCCTCTTGTTTGTCTAATTTTTCATATGACTTGAACAATGACTTGTCCTTACACATGAACCGTTGCACCGGAATCAAACTACCATCCAGAAGAAGTATCAACCATGTTGCTTTAGTCACCATTATAACTAGTGGTTCTTCTACCATATTGGCGGATGTTTTCTGCTTTTTGGAATGACACTCTTTGGCATAGTGTCCCTTATTGTCACACTTGTAGCAATTTCCTTCTTCTTGGTTCTTTCTCTTTTGTTGTTGTTGGCATGGTTCTTATCAGATTCAACATTATGAAAATTAGACTGAACATCTCTTATCTTCTCTCTATTACGAGGTTCTTCTTGAAATCGAAGGAGCTTTTGAATTTGCTCAAAGGAGAAGTTCTCTACCTTATACAGAAGTTTTTTTTTTTTTTTTTTGATAATCTTTCCAAGATAGGGGAAGTTTTGCAATAATTTCCCTAACTTGAAAATACTCTGGAAGTTTTATGTTCATTGCAAATATGTTATTAACAATGCTTTGCAATTTATGAATCTAATCTAAAATGGGTTTTCCATCAGTCATACAAAAATTAAAATATTTTGAAATTAGGAATTTATTTGTACCTTCCTCCTGAACCTTGAATTTAAATTCTAGTGCATCCCAGATTTCTTTTTGAATCTTAACTTCTTTATAAAAATTGTAGAGACGATCTGACAGTGCATTCATAATATGTCCTCGCTAGAGCAAAGCATCTTTAGCGCGCTTCATCCTTTAAGACTTGCAGCCCCTCCATCCTTAGGTTCTGGAATTGATTCAAGATTTGGATCTAGAATGTAGTACACCTTCATTGCAATAAGTAGGAAAATCATCTTGTCTTTCCAGCAGGTAAAATTACTTCCATCAAACTAATCAAGTTTAACCAGATCTTGGTTCATCATTCTGATTGAAGTTAAATTCTTCTCGGTCTCTATTGTTTAGTACAAATCAAATTACGTTCTAAAATTGTTGGGATAAAAAAAACGAGAAGAACAAAATTGGTTGGCTTGAGGCGTATTTTATAACGTAATTTGTCCCCACTCGATTGAGTTTGCTGATGGGTTGTAGGCAAAGTCATTTCCAGGATACAACAAACCTTGGATGAAAAACGACAAATAGCAGAGTTGGTGAATTTCTTATGAAATCATAATTAAATAGTTCTATTCTGATAAAGAGATTGAGAGTTTTGAAATGAGTAAAAGTTGTTGCCTGCAAGAGTTTATACAGACACAGAGGTGTCTGTTCAAATGGATACAATCATTCCAATAGGTGCCTTTATATTCCAATACATATAGAGGTGTCTGTTCAAATGGATACAATCATTCCAATAGGTGCCTTTATTTTCCAATACATATCTGCTAGTTTGGTGTCTATTCAAATAGATACAAACATTCCAATAGGTGCCTTTACATTCAATAGGTACTTTTTAGTTTGGTGTCTATTCAAATAAATATAAACATACCAATACTTTTTACTTTGTAAATAACACATCTATTGACAACTTTAATCTGAACCCTCCATTTATAATTTTTAAATCTAGACCATTGATCAAGCATTCCAAATTCAAAAAATTAATCAAACTCAAAATAGGCACAAAAACTATTATATTATCAAACATATCTCAACATAAATCAAATTCAGAATTTAAAACTGCCTTTAAAAAAAATAATTAAAAAAAGGGTAAAATAATGATTTTAAAAGGGAACTTGCAAATACAGTAGAGAAGGCAAAGTTAAGCAAAACATTGTGGCTCTCACATGAACGTGCAGCTGTTTGGAATAAATTCCTCAAATGTGCATGCATATGCCTCTGGCCATGGAGGTGCCGATAGATCATAACCAGATTCTGTCTGTGGTGGCAGCGGTGGTGGTGGTGGGAAGTTCTTCAACAATGGTGTTTCTGCCTTTGAAGTAGCAGCACCACCACCGTGCTCATCACCCACAACAAACTTCATGTGGGTATCACTTTCATGACTCAATTCATCTTTGTTCCCTTTGAATGACAACTTCACAGTCCTAGAATAGGTCACCTCTACATGTTTCAAACCTTTAATTGCTGAGAATTGCTGCATTTGAGGCACCAAGTCTTAGTCATGAAACTCAAACACAATTTGCATGTTGTGGTTGTGCACTTGTGGGCTTTTCTCCAACAAGACTCCTTTTTTAAAATGTTTTTGAAGCTTTTGTATGACTCTGTGTGGACTTGCGGTACCTATAAGAATTATAAAATTTTCTATCAGAACGATGTGACTGTGATATCTTTATAGTTAAACATTTTAAAATGACAAATCCCAAAGCACCTATTGTTGGAGCATGTGTGAAGAAAGTAGAGTTTTATATCGAATAAAGAGTAAAAGATATGAGTCTTAATATACATTAGATGAGCTCTCTACTCATAGACTTAAGCTTTTAAGTGAGTATGAATTCCAAATAATATATGTTGGGTCTTGATTTGGTGTTTGTGGATTCTAGAGTTTCTCCCTAATGGATTGGACCGGTATTGTTGTGCTTATGGGCTCCCTAATTCCCTAACACCTATGTCATTCTTATATATTTTTTATTTTGTTTGTATAGCATTACTCTTACCTGTAATTGTGATCTTCACTTGTTTGGCATCAATGGAAGTTGAGTGCACCCCATGAATTTTCTGCAAAAGATTCTTGAGCTTACTCTCACATCCATGGCATTGGTAGTGGTTGATCAGTTTGAGAACAAAATTCTTTGAGCTACCATAAAATCGTCCATTGAATATATGACAACTACAAAGTTTGTTTTTCTTATGTATTGCTGCCTCCTTGGGACTTAGAAATCTGTCTTGTCTTCAACTACTTTCAATTACCAAAAAAAAAAAAAAAAAAAAAAAAGAAGAAGAAGAAGAGAGAACTTTCTAACCTTCTGCAATGATAATAATAATGATAAAATGAAAAGGAAAACAATTAGAAGAATAAGCAATTGTAACAACTCCGATCCGTAATTAAGTACTAATTCGTAATTAAGGATGTCAATTAAGGGATTAAAATAGATTATGTGTTTATCATATATTTTGCGTGTTATTTGGTTTTCTATCTATTGCTCATAGAACGATCTGTTTGGAATTCTACTTTAATATGAAAATTGAAAGCTTTATCGCATCCAAAACCGGAATTGGTTATATGAATATATTATTCGGAATTTTTAGAATCATATGGAAAATTTTATTAAAAATTGCTTCAGTCTAATTAATTAAGTTGTGTTTGGTTAGCCTAATGTTCCAATTAATGTATTATGGCATCATAAATATATATATGAGCCTTAAGCTCATTCTTGAGCTCAATTCTTTTACATCTTAGTGCCAAAATCTGAAGTTCATACATTCTAGAGTGAGAGAAACTCCATTTTAGAGAGAAAAATGGGAGATTCAAGGTAGAAGCTGAAGATTTTGTTAGAGTTCATGAATATTGTGCAACAATCTAATTAATTCAAGACTATAGGTATGAATTCACCCTCCTCCCCCCTAATTTATGAACCTAAGTTATCAACATGAAGATTATGTGTTTAAATGTGTAAATTGAGCTTAGAATGAAAAATTGGGTTACAATTCATACATGCATGCTCATGTAGGTGTTAAATCATCATGTTAGCTATGAGCTTGAGCATTCAAAGTGTTATTGTGAATTGATTGGTACATGTATGTTTGAATTATCATGTTTTGAACCTTGATTTCATGTTTTAAAAAGGAATTTCTTACATGCATGGAGTTTATGAGCTCAATTTGTTAACTTCATGAGTTTTGGAGAAAAGAGTTTGAAAGATTTCACATGCATGCTTTGCTTCTTGAGTTTCAAGATGAATTTTGAGTTATTGGCAAGCTCTTGGGCCATGATTTTATGAAATAATCTTTAATTCATCATATTTTGCAAGTTTGCAATGTTATCTCAAGTTTTGGGGCCCAAGAGATGTGTTTTAGAGAGTTGCATTTGAGTTTTGAGCTTGGAGATCAAATTTGGAAATTTCAGAATTTGCACCTACGCTCGAGCATAGGAGTTTACGCTCGTGCGACCTAAAGCCCGCTCGAGCGTGAAATGCGAGCTCCCAGAAGTTTCACATCTTGCAGACCGCTCGAGCGACCATTTACATTTTGCATGTCCGCTCGAGCGAGGAAAGCTACGCTCAAGCGGGGACCCTGTTTTCAGAAATTTGACTAAGTTTTTTCCAATGCATTTTGGCATCCTCATTGCATCTTAGGCATTCCTAAGCCTTAATTTAGTCATAGTAATGAGGATATGAAGTAGAAACACACTAAGAAATAAATGTACTAAGTTAAGAGATTACAAGGGTGTGTTTTAAGCAATGTGATAAGAAAGAACAAGAATCAATGTAAAGAAAGCTAAGCCGTGATGGCCATATGAATGTGTAATGATAAGATATGTTTATGTTATGTACTTTTGTGTTTGTAGGTCAACGTCCGAAGATTGATTGACTGTTTACGGGAGCCCACTGTGAGTAACGTTATTATAAAGATATGTTCATATGAATTATGTTCTAAATGTAATTTGATAAGTTATGATTTCTGAAATGATATTTGTTTACGTGAACGAACGTCCTATGTTGAAATCTATTATGGCATCCATAGATAGTCCCAAGTCATGGGGGAGGGCATGTTAATGCGGGTCCATGACATATATGTGATTACGAGATCTCGTCAGCCACTTCATTGTGGTGATATGTGTTTAATCGGGTATCTGGAACCTATTACTCTAGTCGAAAGACGATATGTGATGTATTCTATGGGATGTACCATTATTATGTTCAGATACGAGAATGATTATGCTATGATCTGTTTTACGCTTATGACAAGTTCGGATTTCATTCACTAACTTCTTTACCTTAATGTTATTCATTGGGTTTTAGCCCACTGTGTGTATATATATGTATAGGTGAGCGTTTTGGAGATCAGGCCTGAAGACTTTTGTCTGGATCTATGTCTTGTTGTCAGCCAACCATTGTGCCTCACATGGAGGTTCTGGAAGTGTCACGGGTTATAAGATCTGGTGGTTTCTGTATATGAGACTTGTTTATTTTTGTTGGTTGTACTTAAGATGCTCTAATGTGTGTGGGTATAATGTAAGAATGACTTTTGAATATGTATATAAAGTTTTAAAATCTCTGTTTCATATAAGTTAGCACAGCTCATTGGACGATTATATTTATGTATTTGCTTCCGCTAGCCCCCTTTTTTTTTTTTATCAGTTCAGAGGCCTTTGGTAATCTTAGGATTACTAGCCGGTTACGATGCTAAACCTATAGGGGCGGGTTTGGGTCGTGACAGCAATGCTCCCTACAAATTTGTAGATCAGATTCAGTTTGTGTGGTTTATACCTCACCAAGTTTAAATATACATTACAAATTTAAATTTGGATAAATTACACTTTGCATCCCTCCACTTTACACCAAATCTCACTTTGATTTCTATACATGAAATCATGACGGTCAACCCCCAGCACTTTTGGTCAAATCCCACTTTGGTCCCTATACATGAAATCGTGATAGTCAATCCTTTGCACTTTTATTCAAATCTCACTTTGGTCCGCATACAAGTGTCAATGTCTCTTTTTCTGTTATTTTATTTTTAAATTTTTAACAAAATCTAGTCATGTGACAAAAATGTGACTACGAAATGAGAGTAAGAGAGTAAAATCATCTACGTTCCCCATCAATACACTTTGTCTTATGCAATAAGCACATGAGGGTTATATAATACAATATATGTATATATTCGTATGGTAAAAATTGGTACGAAAATGTAAGAAATTAGATCTTTTAAAATAAAAAAAAAAAAAATGCAACAAAGAAATCAAAAAGAAAGAAAGATGAATAGACAGAAGACTGTATTATCGTGAAAAATAAAGTTTTGCGATTCCAATTTATACAAAATCTTAGTTCATCTTCTTAATTGTTCATAATTCGCATTTTGTTTTAACCTAATGCAGTTATATTTTGATATTAATTTTGGGATAAAGTGTGTATTGGTGGAAAATGTAAATAATTTTTCTTTCTTACCCTCATGTCATAATCACATTCTTATCATATGACTAGATTCTGTTAAAGATTTAAATAATTGAGTAACAAAAATGGGACGTTGACACTTGTGTAGGAATCAAAGTGAGATTTTACAATTTCATGTACAAGGACCAAAGTGGGATTTGACCAAAAGTGCAAGAGGTTGGCTATCACGATTTTATGTGTAAATGCCAAAGTAAGATTTGGTGTAAAGTGCTGGGGTACAAAGTGTAATTTACCCTTTAACTTTTAGACACTTATTTTAGGTATATAAATAATAATTGGAATAATATATTTACATGCATACATGTATAGCAAATACATTGTTGTTCCTAAATTATGTTCAGCAATATTACAAAACTAAACAATAAATAAATAGAAAAGTACTAAAAAAACTTATTTATGGATCACAATCATTTTAGATGAAACTCATATTATACTAATCTTAAATCTACACCATGTATGTTTTTCATGGTTCATAGCATTTCTGAATTATGTTTTCTTTGTAATTTTGGTCAGATATTTCAATTGTGTTTTCTTAATTTAATTTTCAACTTATTTAATTTGTGTTTAAATCATCTCCAACACCGCTTGTTTCCAAAATTTATTCCAAATTTGGACACGAAATCTCTATTTATTTTGTTTATAAAATTTGAATGAAATAATGTTGGGGACCACTTAAATAAAGATAAAAATAAAAATAAGTTAGAAATCAAATTGTGATCATGAAAAATCATAGCAAGATAAAAATATCAAATAGTTGATAAGATAAAATGTTACATCTTATCCATCAATTAATCACTTTTTTTTCTCACAACTATTTATTTAACTATAAAAAAAAAATTTCGCAAGTCATCCCAAATATAATTTTGTTTCATCTCATAAAATAGCCAAATTTTCAAATGGAGCCTAAATGGTGTGTAGTATTATTTTAAAAATGTTAAATAACTTCTACAAAAGCATGGATAAATATTCACTTATCTCCGGATAAGTGAAAACATTTACATATATGTTAGACTATCTTTGTTAAATACTTTGAAATATAAATAGTGATTAGAGATGTTACGGGTTTTCTCTTGTTATTATAATCAAATTCTATGTGCCATTTTGGAAACAAAATAAAAAGTCACGTTTTTAGATAAAATGTCCAAAAACGCAATAACATTGGTTTGGGAAGTACCAAAAATGCAAGTGTAAAATTACAAATTAGGGCCTATGACAAAAAAATAAAAAAATAAAATTCTTATGTTGGGTAAGGGTTTTTTTGGTCATTTTAATTTGATTTGACACCATAAATAAATATTAAACTAAAAAGCAAAAAGTCAGCTTTTTACCAACTTCCCAAATCACTTTCCAAAAAGCTAAAAAGCTTGGTAAAAGTCAACTTTTTACCAACTTCCCAAAACACCCATAGTTGTTTGAGGTTAGCTTTTTTAATATATATATATTTTTAAAATTTTTGTATAGAATTAACAAAAATTAATATTGCGTTTAAAACAGTTGAGTAGCTTTTTGAATTTTTTTTTATAAGAAAGTTGAGTATTTTTTTTTTTTTGCAAAAAACAAATGATGATAAATATATATATATATATATTTTATTATTATTTAACCCCAAAAAAATTAGCTTTTTAAGAACACCCCAACAACCTTTTGGCGGATACATGGGACTGGAGCTTCACAAAAGTCTCATTTGACCCATGCTATTTTAGTATTTATAATAAAAACTAACATTTTTGCCCATTGCAAATCAATATAATTTTAATTCAACACCTAAAATTGTAAAGAATTTTACATATAACTCTGCATTTAAATAATTTATGAATCCACCATTGACTTAGAATAGCGATATGAGTGGTCAACAAATACTACTCCAAATACTACTCCTGAATTCAACAATTTATGAATCCACCATTGACTTACAACAGCCTAAGGCTTCGTTTGCGCAGAGTTAAACCAAGCTTTTTTTGACTATTTTAGTCACAAAAAATAAAATAGGCTATTTTAATCACAAAAAACAAAACATCACATCAAACTCATAATCATTATACTATTCTCTCACAAAAAAAGTCAAAAAGTCAAAAAATCCTTCCCAAACTAAGTTTTTTAACCTAGGCTAAAATAACCAAAAAAATCAAAAAGCCAACACACTTTCCAAACGACACCTAAGCTGTGGAGACTAATCCGTTGTCATCGTGTCAACAAACCCGCCAAATCAGGGCAGTTTCTATCAATTTGTTGTTGTTGATGTCTGATGCTGGTGTATCCATTACCATTGCAATGAAAAAAAATAAATTGAAAGGTTGATTCTTATGTCTCTGTGTTTAGTTGTATAATTTAATATCATAATTAATATGATTAATTATAACTAATATCATAATATATATGATCAAAGTATAACTAATACTCTTAATAAATCATAACTAAATACTATAAATGTCATAACTATAAAGGGTATATGGTATATACTCAAAATAAAATTTCTCATTTAATATTGTTCTTTTTATGTTTGTAATATCAGATTAAATCAATCACCAAAAAGAAATGTTGAGAATCTTTAAAAAATTATTAAATATTTTATATAATACTCAGATGAGTATGTGACCCTATCATATAAGACCCATATTTAATTAAATATTATATAAAACATTTAATAATTCATTTATTTTTAGAAACTTCTGATTTTTATTACGAAATCTAGTTTGTCTGTGTCTAAAACTAAGCTGTACACCATATGTCATGGTCCATTCATTCATCTAATACTTTTCTTTGGTTTTTCAATGTCACCATGTCAACAAACGCGCAAAATTTGGACGGGTTTTATCAAATTTGGTTAGGTCGTTGAGAGTAGGGACGGAACTAGGAGTAGATTATGGATGGTCATGATCTTCTTATTGCTCTGAAAATTATTATTTGTCATTCAATTTTGAAAAAATATATATCATTTTATATATAAAATGACCCTTCAGTATAAAAAATATATATGTTATTCTTCTTTCATCTTGAATTCTTTTTCTATTTTATAACAAAAAAATTTCTTCATCTTCTTAGAAATTACTTCTATGGTATTTAAATTTTTTTATGTATATATAATTTATATATATCATATTATATATACATGTATATTTTATGTATATGGTTAAAAAAATTATTTTCTTTCAGCCCCTCTGATACTGAAATTTTGATTTCATCCCTGGTTGAGAGAGAGAGTCAGTTAGGTTGATATTCTAGTCTATCTCTCCCCATTCCATTCCAATGGAAAATGAAACATGGAATTGATGGTTATTTTGAAAACACGATTAAAAATTAATTTTTTTAATGTTTTTTTAAAAACAGTAAAAAGAAAATTAAAAAATCACTTTTTAATCTACTTGTTAAAATAGACCAATGTTTCCGTATGTCGTTACATACTTGAATCAAAATTTTAAAATTGTTGATGTCAGATGTCTATTTTATATTTTTTTAAATGATAAAGATTTTTATTTTTTTTTATTAATTTTAAATTTGAGCCATTAATTTTTTGTTCATTTTTTTTGAATTTTTTTTTAATTCATATAAAGGGTATTCTGAGTTAGTTTACGCACACCAGACTAAGTTTTTACAATCCGAACAAGCATTTCGAAGTCCCTATAGCTAGAACAAGTATTTCGAAATAAGGTTTTAAGTCTGCAATTCGTAACTCTAAAAAATTTTACTGACGAGAGAAATCGAACTTAAGACCTGAAAAGAAACAAACCCTCAAGTTCCAAATTTCCTTGACCAGGCCATACTTTTGTTTTTTTTTTTTCTTTTTCTTTATAGATGGTTGAAGGCTTGTAAAAGCCAAAGAACATCAAAAACAGAGAAAAGAAACCAATGCTAAGTATGGGTGTTTATTTTTGACCACACAACCAAACGGGAAACTCAGCTGGAGAGCACCGACAGAATAGATTAAGTCCGAATAACCTGTCACAGAAAGATAAGAATCCGGTGGTGGTTCGTCCACCCGGGGGCACTCTGACGCTCAAGTCAATAATCAATATCTTTTAAAGATAGCAAATTGTGCTTAAACTTACAAGAAAGAACTTATTCCAGACCTACGAGGGTGCCCTGCTTATATAGTCAGCACTGACCTGATCCCTGTAGAAGCCTTATTTCAGTGGACTCAGGCTCAATGCTCATCCTGAACTCTCAACTAGATAGAGATAAACTTCCTAAGAGCTTTATCTTTATCCAGACTGAGATCCTCCCCTGTTCTAGGACTCTTGTCCCTTATCCGCTCATCTCGGATTCTGGTATCTCCGCAGATAACCTTGGCCTAGCCGAGATCACCTCGGCGCATGTCCAGGCCACGTGGCACCTCGGTTGACACCTCGGCATCACCTTGGTCACGTGCTGTTATTCACAAAATATGCCCACACAACTGCCCCTTAGGTTCTATTATCTCGGCAACTTGAGGTGATGGAACCTACGCCACTTGCTTATACACCATGTCGGCTAAAATTCATTCTTCCCTTCTACCGAGGTCACGACTCGTTGGTTTTAAGTTCCCAGGACTCTGCTGCCCATCTTTACAAAAGATCAGGAACCCAGAGTCAAGTTCTTTAAAATCTCAACCAAGATCACTTATTTAGCCGAGGTTTTTGCTTCATTAATCAAGAACTCCAAAGGTTTTGATTGCGTATGAGTTGTCACGCACAGTTTACTCAACCATTTCCTCTGCGCGTCCCTTTCTCATTGGTCCGTACCTGAAACGCGCTATCAGGTTGCGTCACTTTTGCACACGTCGCCTGACAGACACGTTGTCCAAGGCATGTTCATTTTCTTTGCCGCCTTTTCGAGTTTTAACAAAACTCTTTCTCTCTCTCTTTGTCTCTTCACTTTCGCAAAATTTGATTTCTTTCTCTTGTGCTCAAACTTTCACTCTCTAGATTCTACCATTTTCATACCTGCAAAGCTTTGTACTTGCTCTGATTACCTTTTTCGGCAACCTTTTCATTTGGTAAGTTCACAATTTCTTTCCCCTTCAAGTTCATCTTTTCATTATTCTTTTGATTTGTTTCAAATCTGTTGCCTGTTTACATGCTGGTTGCTGCCATTGCAAATCAATTTTTGTTCTTGAATCTTCGTTGTATTTTGAATCTTGTGTTTGTTTGTGATTTGTGCTGTTCAATATATCCTTGTGTCTATTCACACTATTCGTGATTTCTTGCACACACGTACATAGTGTTCATAATTTTGAAGCTTTAACAATTTTTCCACTGTTCTTGGCTTTTGCACATCTGCACACACCTACTCAATGTTTCTTGAAAAATGTTGCTTTCTTGATTCAGAATCATGTTCTTTTCTATTTTTCTTTGACTTGTTTCTAGATTCTTGCCTTTGATTTTTGTTTCTGTATAGACTTAGGTTTGGGATTTGATAGAAATCACATTCTTTAGGAAAATTGAAACAAATTTCCCCTAGATCTTCAAAAACTCTTTCCCCAGTTCCAGTTTAGGTTTTAGTCGAGGTTCTCAATCCCTACCACTTTTTTCTCTCTGACATTCATCACAAAACACTCTAAGCCGAGATAATGGGTATGTTTAGGTGGAGAGTAGATACCCTAGAAAAACTTGAGCACTTTAGGAGAGAGTTTTCCATCCCAACCGACGTCTAGATTAGGTTGGTTGGGGACGAGGACTCTATCATGCCGGATGAGATTCTATGCCCTTCCCAGCGGTTTTCTTTCTTAAATGTGGACTTCGGTTTCCCCTTGATACTCTCTATTGTGAAATCCTCCATTATTACAAACTTAACCCCATGCAACTTGCCATAAACTCATATAGGGTCATCAATGGCATAATTGAACTAGCACATCGAGAAAAAGCTAGGATCACTTTAGCCGACTGTAGACGTCCCCGAACGTCCCGGGAGGATGAATCTCGTTCTGTTCATATTGGGCCCACCACAGTTCGGACTCTCAAATTGTCACGGTCCTGTATCTAATCTCGCAGAGTGCAATGCAAGACTGATGAATCATCAAAGAGTCTAAATCCGGAAAATTATTTTTTAAAACAGATTTTTTTTTAAAGAAGTACCAAACATGGACTGCTTTGCCAGATACAGAGTCGCCACCTAAATATTTTATTTTGGGAAATTTAGGAAACCCTGACTTGTTGCCTAAGGCCACGTGTCCGTCATCACCAAAGTTGTCTCGGCTCGGGAACTTGGGTACGATTGGGGAAGGTCACTTCGTGAGCACCCCTGCTCGCCCGATCAAAGATCGACCTCTACTAACCGTGATATCTAGTTTTGAAAACATTATGCGTTCTTATTCCAGTTATTAGCCTAGATTTATTATGTGATGCACACAACATACAAATATAGACCGGATCGCCTGAATTGGAACGAAACATCTCATGTTTGTTTTGAAAACGGTTTGCTACTCGCAAGTAGGCTAAAATGTAGATTTGCCACCCTCAGGTGGGCTTAGAAAACATGGTTTTGCCACTATCTAGTGGGCTTAAAACTCACAATTGATGAATTGTTCCAATTCAAATAACCCAACCTTCATCCACAGGCATTCAGGCAGTTATATCATATAAGCACATAGCCTCATGGTAAGCATGCTATCATGGCAGTCACTCACATACATGCAAGGATGCTAAAGCATAAACACTTATCGAGTATTCCAAGCCAAAACAAAAGCTATGCTAGAAATCTATGCATGATCCTAACTATGCTGAAATGCCTAATGCAACACATGCAAAATGCAACTAAGATAGGCTTGACTATTCTAAGATGGCATATGATGATGCCACAGCTAACACGTATTCAATTTGGAATTGAAATACAAATGCAGTTAGTATGATGCGCCGAGCCCGGTGCATGCAATACAGATGAATGAATGCAAACATGCGAGCATAAGTATGCTAATTGAAACATGCCCTAATCTAACCATCATAAGCTGGTAAATAAAAGGGAGAAAGACGTGGGGTTGGAAGACATACATCACACACATGCACACTTATTACAATTGTGCCCTCGCTCGGAGGGTCCGAATAAATAATACAGTCCGAATGAATAGTACAGCTAATTATTACACATCCACTAACTAACTAACAAATTAGCTAAGTAAGCTATAAACTGGCATGCAAATGGACTGCCCCGGCTCTGTTTTGGATGACAATGAATGCATGCATGCTCGATGCGCTTTGTCGGTAAATTCCATCGCGGTGCCTTGTCCCGCCATTGTTTGCAGCTGATTTCAGAAACTTACACAAAGCTCCAGGAGGCTGAAACTCCACTTGGGGAAGGCTGCCGACCAGCTCTTGGCTTGGGAAACACCTGCTGACCACCCCTCATGGTGAAAACCAAAAAAGGTGGTCGGCCTACCAGAAAACCTGGTCGGCCGACCACTTTCTGCCCTTGGACTCTGGTTTTTCTGTAATAAAGGCAAGAAAGAGAGAAAGCAATGTATTTTCAACATATGTGCGCGCGACCACTCCTCCCCGTCCTTGCACAAGCTCTAGGGAGTGTGGCCCTCGGTTCTCGAGCCACTAATCACGCATCTCGATGCATGATGGTCAAGAGACCGAATTGCACATTTTAATATGACATGAATGCAGGTATGAACATATGAAGCCAACAATTCTATCATAGATATTCAAGAACGTCGGGGACCGAGAATCGAGGCACGTTTTGTCACTTGGAGTACGAAACGCCCCTCGTTTCACGTGCTTGGACTAAACCCTATTCCAAGCACCATGCAAATGGAATGGCATGCACAATGCGACTAACATGCAACCTAGCATACACAATGCTCTGTACTAAAATGACATACACAATGCGCGTGATGTAACATGGCATACACAATGCTCTAAAATGCAACCTAGCATACGCAATGCTATGGATTGAAATGGCATACACAATGCACGATGGACTTACACCAACATGAGTGGACCTCAGCCACACTCACATCAGTGGCCATTAGATGAAAATGAGACAACCGAAATGCGTGCACACATGCATAAATACCAAGGACCGAACCTAAGGCATCAAATGCCACTCTACCAAAGCATGGAAAGGGATGAAAGATGGCCTATGAACATGTAATTTCCAGCACTAAAACATGATGCTAAATGGTCCCGAAACATGGAAATATGGCACCCGATGCATGGAATAAGCCCCGAAACTCAAAACTAGGCACATGTATTGAACCACAAGTATACAAAGCAAGCATTATTTGATCATGAAGTCAAAAGACAGAGCCAAGGCAGTCCCAAAATATGCACATTTCTAGTTTAGAGCATGGCCAAAAGATGCTAACATGATGGACTAAAATAGCATGCAACATTGGCTAGCAAGCATGGTTTACATGGCATGTATATGAAGCAAATGAGAACTCATCAAACCAGCCAAAAACAGTGAATAAAACATGCCAAAATATGCCCAAATAATCACTGAAATGCAGCCAATGCATGCAAAAATGAGAGGCTTCTTTGGAGGGCCTTTCAAGGGGTTGTTAAGCACATATAAGATGGACACTTAGCATGACCAAACCAACTCTGGAAATGAGTTATGACAGCCCTAAAACTCACAAAATTGGCCCTGAAATTAGTCAAGGAAGCATACGATGAAAGGCCCCCTCAAAAGGCCTTAAATGGAATTATTCTACACATGCACTATAGAGATAAAATATGATCAAAAGGGCCCCAGACAGACCTAAGGCAGACCTTAAAACCCACAAAATTGGGCCCAAAAAGTGACTTCAATGCATGAAAAATAGAGCCCCTTTGGAAAGCCAATGATGCTAGTAAAGAAAATGAGGGGTGAGAGGGTCACCCCTCTATGATTTCAAAGCTTAAAACCTCATCAAAGCCACTGAAAATCCCTTGGATTTCAGTGGCTAAGAGGCCAAAATAAGTCCAATGCAAATGCTCTAATGCATAGCCCTAAATATGAAGGAAAGAAGCATGCAAGGAAGGAGATGACTCCAAAAAGAAAAGTGACCTCAAGAAAACTTAAAGAGGAGGTCAAAAAAAGGCTTTTTCCATTTTATAACAAATCTCAAAAATGTTCACAAGTAAGGCTAAAGTATGATGCAAAAATAGCCCTAAAAGAGAGATAGAGGGTAAGGGGAAGTAGATGACCTCAAACAGCAAAGTGACCTTAAACAAAGTTTAAGAGGAGCTCAAAATATGACACTTTCTAGTTGATGACAAAGCCCATAAATACTTTCAATTGAAGCTAAGTAATAAAGCAAAAAAATACAAGTTTAAGGGAAATAGACACTTACCCTTGAAGAGCCGACCTCCAGCAGCTTTTGGACCAAGTTGGTGAGCTTTCAACCTCTGCAAATGACTTCCAAGGTGCTGGAATGGATGATGGAGATGTGATGCTAAGGGTTGTAGTGCAAATGGACCAAGAAAATTAGGGTTTTTGAGCTTGAAATAGTGACAATGGAGGAGGGAGGTTATATGCCTTAGTCAATTTTGTTCCACCCTTAGATATGAAGCCAAGCCTCTCCTTTATAGAGGAGAGGCTCCAAAATATCCAAAAAGGTCCCCAAGTATCCTCCATACACGTGTATGGAGGATACACCAAATGGCCTCCAGCTGGCACAGCAGGACTACACTAAAAAAAAGCAAAAAGCAAGAAGCAGGCCGGCCAGTTCAAGTGGCCAGCCGGCCACCCCCCCTGGTCGGCCGATCAAGGGTCAAAAGGGTCAACAAAATTTTCTGGCCGGCCACCCCAGAAAGGTGGCCTCCCAGATGAGTGCAACACAGCTATGTAGAGAAAAACCAGAAAATGTGACCTAAGAGAGAGAAAAGCTAGCTTTTAAGCAAGGTTCAAAAGGGTCAAGATGAATTTCTGGCTAGCCTACCCATATTGGTGGCCTCCCAGATGAGCACAACACAATGGTGGTATGAAAAGCCAGAAAATGTGGCTCAAAAATGAGAAAAACCAGCTTTCTGTCAGAAAAACCGGCTTTTGGAGAGAGAAAATGAGATAACTGGTTTTTTAGGAGAAAAGGTGGCCGGCCACCATACTACCCCCTCCCTAACAGTGAAAATAGGGTCTCTACCAAAAACGGACCAAAACGAATGCGAAACGAAGATTTGGGGGCCAAAACGTGCGGTTCGGGGCCCCGAAAACAGGCTGTTAGGCATCGGAAGTGGCGTATGACCACGAAGGTGGTCTCCCGGGCCACAGTGTCCCTCTAAAGGGAGGAAATAAGGTGTGTGTCAAAAACTGGAGCAAACAGAGGTAGTTAAGCGGTCCCGAACTGAGGGACACGGCCGACGGCTCCGAAAATCGGAAACCAGGCTCTAAACGGGAAAAATGGCCTACGACCACGAAACGTAGCCTACGGCCATTGAGAGATGGTCTATGAGACCTCTCCCTCCCTTTGAAAAGAGAAAACAGAGAAAACAGGACCTGGTTCGAAAATCGAGGCAAAGCATAAAAGAGCCTCAAAGTCCGGAGGCAAGGCTCTCAGCCGAGACTCTGAAACCTCAGATCGAGCACAAAATGCAACATCACCGAGCGCTCAACTGGTGACGTCTAAGTCTTAAGGTCGGTCAAAAATGGGGTGTCTACACCGACATCCAATTCTTCTATACCATGTATGGCCTTAAGTTTGAAAAAGGCTATATATACTACCTCAAGTCCATATCCACTGCCTACAAATTAATAGCCGACCTCTCAGACTCTAACAAGGGTGCTGGAGATGATTACTTCATCGTCTCAGGCAATTGGGAATTTGCACCTGACGACGACCTTCATTTCTATCCTCTGCGTCGATCGGTGTTTAAAGAGGGTGATGGTAAGAGCTGAGTTACCCTTAAAATCATACTTCGGCTAGGATTTGTCAATATATACCCGTTTTTTGTAATGTTTTTTTTTTGGCAGCTTTTCCCCAGCCAGCAAAGGATTTTCGGTAGAATTTCTTCCCCAGCCCCAATCTAAAAAGGCTTTTAGGTTTGGATATTAATAAGTGCAAAGCCATTTTGCTACTTAATTATATCCTAACCTATAAGTTTGCGTTACTCGACATCCCACGTCGAAGCAAGACTCCTCTATCAGCAACAACTCCAACAGTTGCTTTATTGCCAAGGCCAAATCAGGCCTCTTTATCAAACCCAGTAGAGCAGCCCTCCACATCTGCTCCAGCTTAACTAATCCCACCATTTCAACACCGACACCGACGCCGACGTTGTGCTCTACCAAACGTACCAGCAAGTCGAACTCATAGCCGCAAATGACAAGATTCTGAGGCGTCGGCCTACGATCCGACCAATCCTCCCATCGCCCTTCCTACTATTCACTTTGGCACCAAAGTTACACTTGCTGCCACTACTGATGAAATGGGCCTCAAACCAGCTGTCGTCGAGGACCTTTTAGCCGATATTCCTAGGGTAATGACTGTTCAGTCCTCTTCTTCTCCCTCTCAACCCAAGCCAAAGCCTAAGAGAGTCAAGAAAGCTAAGGCCAAGGCTACAGTGACTCAGATTGATTCTAAGGATACTGTACCGATCTAAAAACTGGCCGAGTCTGAGAAGAGTACTCCTGCTGCTGACAAGAGGCTAGCCGAGGCCCCATCGCCTGACGCCCCTCTTGCAAAGAAGCCAAGGTCCGACCACCCTGAAGGTAGCAACAGTTTTCCCTGTAGTATGATCTGGGTGCCTGAGGTTATGGTAGGGGACAGACCTTTGACAGCTAGTGACAGCATGATCCAGGGCGTAGAGGTAGGCGCCGCCTTGTCAACAACTGTGATCTTACCAGAAGATTTGAATCAAATGGCAGACCTCCACGAGTATGTGAACTTTGGCCTGATGATGCAACACTCAGTCTTGGTAAGCCTCCTTATTTACTCTTTTATAGTATTTCAACACTTCGTCAAATTTTTCATAATCTGTTTCAATCTTTGCAGGCCATCCAGCACGCGCATTCATACACGGTCAAGACAGAGATGACAATGAAAGAATTGGCAAAGAAAACTCAAAAAGCTGCCAAACTCCTGTTCTCGCTCAATCATGCCGAGGTCAACAATAGAGCTCTGCTGGATCAAGCCAAGGCTTCTAGGGCTGCTCAGAACCAAGCCAAAAAGAAAGCAAAAACGACCGAGGCTGAAGCTGGAGCCGCCAAAGTCAATCTTGAGGATGCCAAAGCTAAGGCAGCTGAGTTAGAGGCCAAGCTCTTAGAGGCCCTTGACTCAAAAGTTGTCGAGGTCAAGGTGGCCGATGAAAAGGCTTTCGAAGAAGGGCAGGCCGCCGTCCATAATCAATACAAAGGGCAAGTTAACCTGGCTTGCAACCGAGGTTATTACCTCAGTTGGACGATGGCGCTTAACAAGATGTCTGTCCTAATGGACTCTTCACTCCGTGATATTGACCAGCTTCAACTGCCTTTCCCTTCGGCTCCACAAGAATCCGATGACGACGCCGAGGAGGAGGCTGTAAATGAAGACGAGGCTGTTGTTGGGGCCAAGTCCCCTACTGTGAATGAGCAAGTCCTTGACTTGACTCAAGATGAAGAGGATGAGATCTCCAAGAGTGCCTCTCCCAAGAGAGCCATGTCAGAAACCGAGGTATAGACAGTCGAGAAGAGCCTCGACCAAACTCTTTTCGAGATCGATGCCGAAATCGAGGCGCAGAGGACTGCCAAGAAGCTTTCCCAGCTGTCTGCCAAGGTTGATACACAGCCAATCGCCGAAGTAGAGCGGTCCACTTAGAATCTCTTCCCTTTTTGTACTTTGTACTTTTTCCTTTGTAGTCATTGTAACCTTTTGAACAATGTTTTAGCTTCAGTTTAGCTGATGTGCCTTTTTTGTACCCAAACAAGTTGTCTTTTTTGTTAGGCCGAAGTGCCTTTTTGTCTGTGAACAAGTTTTAACTTATGAGTGTAAGTCTTATATTTCCTTATAAGTGTTGAACGCTTTGCTTACTGCTTTCCTTCTTTGCATTGTATGCTTTTATACTTAAAATATTTTTACATATCTTCAAAGTATACCTTAACTGTATAATAACTTCAGGGTAGAGTACCTCGGATATAAACCTTGGTTGTTTGTCTCAGCCAACAATTTGAAAACCTCGGCTAATTTGAAAACCTTGGTTGTTTCTCTAGACTTATTTAGTCAAGCGTTGCTCCTTCATTTCCACTTATTGTCTTCTATAAAGACTTCGTCGTTCCAACCTTGGCAACCTGGTTGGTTATCTCAGGTAATATGTATCTCAGATACATCTTTCATAATTACCTCGGCTAACTCCAACTTGTAAATTTCTCTGAAATTTTAACAAGTGTTAAGCCCATTATATCTTGTAAATTCTTCTAAAAAATTTCAAGAAGTCCCAAGCTCTTAAACATTTAAGTTTATTCATCATTCTCTAGCTCCCTGGCCCCTAATATAAACTTAAGTTCTACTTAAGTTCACATTATACATTTATAGCCTTTCGCCGAAGTTAGATTCAAACAAAGACTAGCCGTGGTGTTCAATCTTGGTTTCTCTATTAATCCAATTAAAGCGCACTAAGTTCCATTCGGAGTTTAACTCTGCCGACGTGGCAAACCTAGATTTATTTAACTTAGTTCCACTCTATTATATACAAGTGTAATTCAGCTCTGCCATATAGTAAGTCTAGGTTACTCGTCATGCTTCATTCAGCAACATCGCCAACTTAGTTCAACTCTATTATATGCAAGTATAATTCAATTCTACCATATAACAAGTTTAAGTCATTCATCATGTTTCATTCAGAAAAATTGCCAACTTAATTCAACTTTATTATATGCAAGTATAATTCAACTCTACCATATAATAAGTCTAAGTTATTCGTCATGTTTCATTCAGAAACATCGTCATAGGACTGGTCAGTCCTATCGCATAAATATAAAAATCATTAAAATCAAACTAGCATTTTATTATAGCTTCAGCTAATAAAATTATGACATAAACTTTTGGAAGATAAAAGACTAATGATAAAAGAACTTCAAGTTACAAGTGTTCCAGGGTCATGGTAACTCTTTGCCATTACTGTCTTCAAGCCGATATGCCCCATTGCCAGCGACCGAGATGATTCTATAAGGCCTTTCCCAGTTTAGGCCAAGTTTTCCCTCCTTGGAATCCTTCTTGTTGCTAACGACCTTTCTTAGGACGAGGTGCCCAACCTTAAACTCTCTTGGGTTGACCTTCTTATTATAAGCCTTAGTAAGTTGTTGTTGGTACGCCCTCAGCCGAATTGTTACTCTTTCTCTTTTCTCATCCAGCAGGTCCAGATATCGGGCGAGGAATGTCTCATTAGTCCCATTCTCTACTCCCTCGGTTCTGATCCCAGGGATACCGACTTCCAGTGGAATAACTGCTTCAGTGCCATAAGCCATGGTAAAAGGAGACTCCCCAGTTGATCTTCTCAGTGTAGTCCGATATGCCCAAAACACATTGGGCAACTCTTCCACCCACTTCCCTTTTACTGCTTCCAGCCTCTTCTTGATCACATCCAAGATAGTTTTATTGGATGCCTCTGTCTGACCATTGCTCTGAGAGAAACTTGGAGTGGAGTAGTAGTTTTTAATTTTGTACTTTATACAGAAGCCTTTGATTAGCTTACTGTCAAATTGTGTACCATTATCTGCTATTATTGCCCCTGAGATTCCAAACCTGGTGATGATGTTCTTCCATATGAAGTTCTTCACATCAATGTCTCGAATCTTTGCAAGGGGTTCAGCCTCTACCCACTTCGTGAAGTAATCGGTTGCTACCAGCAGAAACTTCCTTTGCCCAGTTGCTTGGGGCAGTTGTCCAACAAGGTCCATGCCACACTGGGCAAATGGCCAAGAGCTGGATACTGGGTTTAAATCTGCTGCTGGGTAATGTATCAAAGGTGCAAACCTTTGACACTTCTCGCATTTTCTAACGTAGGCTTCAGCATCCTTCTGTATGTAGGACCACCAGTACCCTTGAGTAATGGCCCTATGGGCAAGTGATCTGCCCCCAGCATGGCTTCCACATACTCCTTCATGTATTTCATACAAGAAGTCTTTAACTTGGGAGGGATACACACATCTCAATAGGGGACCAGTGAAAGATCTCCTATAGAGATGGCCATATGTTGTTAGGCTGAACCTGGCCGATTTTAACCTGGTCTTATGTGCCTCTTTTCAGTCATCTGGCAGCTTGCCATCCCTAAGGAACATTACTATTGCATCCATCCAACTTGGGCCCATCTCCACACACATTGCTTTAGATTTGGTGATTAGTGGTTCCACACTTGGCTTGACAAATAATCAACCATTATTGTCCTTGCCTCCTCTGATTTCATTGCACTAGCCAGGTTAGCCAAGGCATCGGCATGAATGTTATCATCTCGGCTAACCTGCTGTAGCCGGCAATCCTAGAACAAGGCTGGCAGTCCAACAACTTCTTTGACATAGGATATCATTCTTTCATCTCGATCTGCGTACTTGTCTGTTGCTTGATTTACAATAAGTTGGGAGTCACAAAAGACTACCACTTCATTGGTTTCCATTGCTGCTGCTAACTTCAACCCTGCGATTAGTGCCTTATATTCTACTTCGTTGTTTGAGGCCTTGAACCCCAAACAAATAGATTGCTGTAACATTCGCTCATCTGGCGATGCTAACACTACTCTTGGCCCCGTTCTTTGACAGTTTGAACTTCCATCAATAAATAGGTGGAATGAGTCGCCGATGTAAATGTCTTAGGGCTTTGGTTTCTCTACCTTCTTCTACTTTGCTGTTGTGAGGTTTTTCATTCCTAGCTGGGTTTCTCCTTGTTCCCTTGGACACCCTAAGCCGCAGCTTACCGGAGCCCGACATGGGATGGCACCAGGTATGAATGAGACCACAAAGTTGGCCAGAACCCGGCCTTTAACTGCCGTTCTGGGCCTAAACTCTAAGTCATGTTGGCCCAACACTACTGCCCATCTGACTACCTTGCCTGTTAGATCTCCTTACTGCAGCAGGGACTTCAAGGGATGCTCAGTCAACACCACAATCTTGTGGGCTTGAAAATAGCGATTCAGTTTTTTTGAAGCCATCACCAGGGCTAGTGTTAACTTTTCCAAGGGTAAGTACCTGGTCTCTGCACTTGCTAAGGTTTTACTCACATAGTATACTGCCATTTGTTCTCCCTTTTCTTCTCTAATTATAACTGCACTCACTGCGCGCTCTGAAACGGCCAAGTATAAGAATAGTTCCTCTCCAGGTATTGGATTTGACAGAACTAGAGTTGTTGTTAGGTACTTTTTCAAGTTGGCCAAGGCGATTTCACATTCCTCTATCCACAAAAAATCTGTGGCCTTCTTTAACAAACTAAAAAATAGTTTACACTTATCCGAACTTCTGCTTATAAACCTGCTCAGGGTTGCGGCCCTTTTAGTCAACATCAGCACTTGTTTTGTCAATATCGGGCTTTCCAAGTCAATGATGGCCACGATTTGATCCGGGCTTGCTTCAATGCCCCTTCTGGTAACCAAGTATCCCAGGAATTTACCAGACCCAACTCCAAATCCGCATTTTGAAGCATTGAGTCAGAGCCGATATGTTCTCAGGATTTCAAAAACTACCTTCAAGTCGGCGAAGTGATTCTCAGGTTCTTTGGTCTTCACGACCATGTCATCAATGTATACTTCTATTGTTTTGCCAATCAGATGTTTGAACATCTTGGTTACCAACCTCTGGTAGGTTGCTCCTGCATTTTTCAACTCGAAAGGCATCACTCTGTAGTAATACAGCCCTTTTGGGGTAATAAATACAATCTTCTCCTTATCAGAGGGATATATCGCTATCTGGTGGTATCCCCTACAAGCATCCCAGAAGCTCATCCTTCCATGTCCTGAAGTGGCATCTACTAATTGATCAATATTGGGTAGTGGGAAACTGTCTTTGAGACAAGCTTTATTCAGGCTGGTGAAGTCCACGCAGACCCTCCACTTTCCATTCTTCTTTTTCACAGCAACTGTGTTTGACAACTAAGTTGGGTAGTTTACCTCCCGAATGGCTCTAGCCTCCAATAATTTGTCCACTTCCTCCTCTACTGCGTCCACATGAACCAACGTCGGCCTCTTTGCTCGCTGAATGACAGGTTTAGCCGACCTATCTACATTTAGTCTATGGCAAGTGACCTTGGGATCAATGCCCAGGCATCTCGTAGGGCGTCCAGGCAAACACCTCTATGTTTGCTGGCAAGAATGTTTCTAACTCCCTTTCCTCTTCCTAGACCAAGCTTGAGCTGGGAAAGAATAAGCGTTCTTCATCCCCTTGCTGGACCAGAATTTTCTTTAAGGCTTCCTCGTATTTATCGGCTGGCTCTTTATTGACGTCATCCAGGACCTCCATGTCCTCATCTTCAATTTCTACTGTTTCTACTTCTCGCATGTTGCAAATGGCTTTCATTGTTGCCATGTAGCAATTTTTTCCTTGCACCTGGTCTTCTCTGACCTCCTTAATTCCATGCTCCGTTAGGAACTGCAACAGCTGGTGCAATGTTGAGGGAACAACCCTCATTACGTGCAACCATGGCCTCCCCAAGATAACATCGTAAGGGGAGGGGGTGTCAATTATTGCGAACTCTGCGCTTACCTTCTTGGTGCATTCCTGCACCTCCAAACTTATTGCTCCTAGGGGCTATATCGGTATTCCATTGAACCTGACTATTGGGCTGTTGGACTGCTCCAAATTATCTCAATGAAGGCCAAGCTCCTTATAACATTTGACATACATGATGTCACAAGAGCTGCCTTGGTTAATCAGAATACGCCTTACTTGGTATTCTCCAATCTTAAGGGTTACTACCAGAGCATTGTTGTGTGGATGATGCACCATGTCTAGGTCTTCCTTAGTAAAGGACACCATTGGTCCCTGGTACTCGTTTGTCCTAGGCCTCTTTTGTTGGACCTGACACACATGCTATAAGTGTTTTACCTTCTGGGTTTCTTCTCATATATCGTTCTTATTAACCTTCGAGTGGATCACATTGATCATCCGAGGTTCTACTTGCTATAGTTGTGGTGGAGGTGGTGGTGCCGGTGCTTGAGGCTATCTCGTCTACTCTTCCCTCATTCTGGCCTCATCTACTAAGTCCCTCAAGTCACCTTGTCTGACCAGATCTTCTAAATACGCCTTTAGGGCTCTGTAACCCTGAGTTAGGTGTCCATCTTCATTGTGGTAAGCACAGTGCTTCCCTAGACTTCTCTCCATAAATTCGCCAGGGATCCTTTCTGGCGCTCTGTAATACGGCTAGTTCCTGATCCTTTCTAGAACTTTATAAATCGGGATCCGGAACACAGTTGTGACTGCCTGTGCAACCCTCAACCCTGTTTCTTGTCTATTAAATCTAGTATTACCTCGGCCTTGCTTTGGTGAGCCGTTTCTCTTTTCCTACTTCGGTGCCTTTGCTCCCAGTGTATCCTATTTCTCGATCGTTGCCATGAGCTCCTCCATACTCTTTGCTAGAGTCTTTGCCAGTGACTTTCGAAGCATACAGTCATCCTCTAGGTCGTTCTTAAAAGACACGATAGCCAACTCTTAGTTACATCCCGGTATTCGATTGAACACCTCATAATACCTTTTGGCATAAGCCCTGAGGTTTTCACCCTCGCTAATTTTCAAATCCATCAAGGAGTCTACCCTTAATGGTTGCAACTTGTTCATGACAAACCTGGCCAGAAACATCTCGGCCAGGCTTTCCCAGCTCTTCATAGTTCCTTTCGGCAACTTGTGAAACCAATCTGAAGCGATTTCCCCAAAGGATGAGGGGAACACCTTGCATAGCAACAGTTCGTTCCCAGTATATACGGCCATTGAATTCAGGTATAACCCGACGTAAAAGTTTAGATCTAGCTTACTGTCATATATCTGGAACCTCGGCATATGGAACCTTTTTGGGGCCTCAAACCTATCCAGCTCTACTGAGAACGACGTTCTCGGCTTGACGGGTGATGTGACCTCGACATTCTGCCGTTTCCTCTGGAGGTAGTCCCTCAATCCTCCTTAGTCCGACCATGAGCTCAGTTGTCGACGGATTTCAGCCTTTTTGGTGCGTTGCTCCCGGTGTCTTTATGCGTCCTCTTGGATTTCTCTTCATTCACCGTGTCAAAACAAAGTTCCTTCCCTTGGACATGCCGATATTCTCTGGCATAAGTTCCTTTAGTATGAGGCATCCTCTAAGATTCTCTTCTTATTGACTATGCTCGCCCGGCATCCCGTGAAAGGCCGATGTGAGGTCTTTCACTCTGTCATGTTAAGGGACTACTGGAATTGCTTTCTGCCTCCTTTTCTAGGCGTTGTTCTTGGCCGCTGGAATCGGTGTGTCTTTCAATGGAAACGGTGGCCGCATGATGTTGTTCTGCATCATGAAGTTGACAACTGATTGTAGGTCTGCCAACTTGTTTGCCATTCCCTTCATCTCCCCGTCCGTCCTCTAGCATCTATCTTTCCATACCTGGAGGTCACTTTCGTTGTAACACTCATTTTAGCCTACTTTCTTCGGTGCGTCTTCCTCTTGGCCGACGTCTTTCTCTCCGGGATTCTAATCCCTTGTTCCTTCGTTATGGTTTTCTTCTTCCATGTTTGGATCGGCATTCTTACCACTCCTACTAGGGATGTCGTCCCTGATCTTTTCTTTCTGCCTGTCGTTGGCCATCTATTCTCCTTACTTTCCCACAGACGGCGCCAAATTATGGGTGTTGATTTTTGACCACACAACCAAATGGGGAACTCAACTAGAGAGCACTGGCAGAATAGATTAAGCCCGAACAACCTGTCATAGAAAGATAAGAATCCGGCGGTGGTTCGTCCATCCGAGGGCACTCTGATGCTCAAGTTAGTAATCAATATCTCTTAAAGATAGCAAATTGTGCTTAAACTCACAAGAAAGAACTTATCCCAGACCCACGAGGGTGCTCTGCTTATATAGTCAGCACTGACCTAATCCATGTACAAGCCTTATTTCAGTGGACTTAGGCTCAATGCTCATCTTGGACTCTCAGCTAGATAGGGATAAACTCCCTAAGAGCTTTATCTTTATCAAGACTGAGATCCTCCCTTGTTCTAGGACTCTTGTCCCTTATTCGCTCATCTCAGATTCCAGTATCTCCGCAAATAACCTCGACCTAGCCGAGATCACCTCGACGCATGTCCAGGGCACGTGGCACCTCAGCTGACACCTCGGCATCACCTTGGCCACGTGCTGTTATTCACAAAATATGCCCCCACACTAAGCAAGAACTGTTCCAAATCCACCTGATGTTGCTGTGAATGAGGGGCTTTCTCTATCCAAACAACGAGATGAACACTGACTAGGCCATACCTTGGGGTTAGAATTTTAAACCACCCCTCCCTAACTTGATAATAAGTTTTTTTTTTGTTCTTTCTTTCTTTCTTTCTTTACTTTAATTTATACTTTTATTGCATTAACTATGAATAAAAATTATAACAAATGATCTGATATTGAATTCTAAAATAAAAATAAATAAAATAATTTAAACTGCTTTAGTTTCGTTTATTTGGTTAGAAGCTCGTGACATGACTTGTAAACAACCTAAAAGATTAATGCAATAGCTATAATATATATATACACTAGGGATAACATGTGCCTGAACGCATTGCGAACAATTTTTTTTTTATACCACACGTGTTACGAAATTTAATTATAATAAGTCAATTCAAAATGATAATATCACTCCAATTTAAAACTTCACATAGAAAGAAGAACAAAATCTATAAAGAAAATTGAAATAAATAACTAATAAAATTCAAATTTTTTATCATGAATGTAAGCTTCCCACCTCATTCACATAATTGGGATGATGCTTTCACCACCTCGTCCTCTAAAATATTTTCAAAATCAGTCCTGTTTAAGGAATAGTTCAAATCAGTCTAATAAAAAGTCAAATATTAATAGGGATAGTTCAAATCCTCCTAACTTTTTCACAGTTTCAACTAACTACTTATAAATAAATAAAATAAAACTAACCCAAGTTACTTTGAAGACTAACCTTATTGTTGATACCAAAATATTATGGATGATACAACAAACTGAAACTACTTTCATAACCAGCTGTGTTGGAATGTCAGAGGTCCTGAAAAGAGAAATGAATTTAGAAACAAACCATGAATATGTGATTTCCACCAAATTTACACAAAAATCCATGTCAAACATATGTGATTTCCACCAAAATGTGCAAAGATACTAATTAAATTGTTGCACTTAAATTTAGTGAATTTTCAAGGACACTTTACAGTCCACACTCAATAACCATCCATAAGGTCCAATCTTTTACATTGATAAGAGACTTTACAAAAATATTAGAAATCCATTGAAGTACATATCAGTAGGAAGCTTTACAAAAGTGGTTAACATCAAGGATATACTTTACAAAACATTTGTCAACTTTACAAAATGCATGTCATATAAACTCTTCAAACTTTGACGCCTTTAAAGTACTTGGACGTCTCTATAAAAAGTACTTGGACACCTCTACAAAAACTTGGACGCCTTTACAAAAAGTACTTGGACGCCTCTAAAACGCTTAGACGCCTTCAAACTTGTTCTCCATCACATTCTGAAATGTCCATGTATCAACTTCTGTGTACTTTTTCTAGTGAGGAGCATGTACAACAATCTAATAATTAAAAAACAATAACATTAGCATATTGAAACAATACGAAAAATAGATATTGAAACAATATGGACTATGGATACCTTATTACAATTCCATTGGAGTAATGTAGTCTTATTTATCCTCTTGAGCTCCATAGCTTTTTCAACCCAATCCTACAAAAGTTTGACTTGATCATAATTTAAACAAAATTTTAATTAAAATACACTTTCAATTTATTTCCTTCTTTCATCGTTTGTATTATTTTTTAAACTTTAGTTACTTCCCCCTTATAATTTTTTCTAGTGTATTGTTTTTTAAGGATGCATGATTTAGTTTGGAAATTAGTAATATTACAGATTAAAAGCACCATGCCCATCTTCACAAATTTTACAATAAAAAAATTACACATAGATTATGCATGCTTCAAAATATCACATTCTCCCATTATTTTCTTTACACATGCTCTAAAACAAACTTGAAAAGAACCATACTACTTGTGCATTGTTTATTATCTTTCTTGAGTAGTTTTCCTTTTCTTTTCCTTTAAGCTTCTCATTTTCCTTTGTCCTTACCTTTGCCTTTGCCTTTCAAAAAATACACAAAATATATTCAGAAAAAAAATATGAGAAGCAAATAAATTTGATTAGTGGGCTTACACCACGAACACAGAGGACATTGAAGTCTCGTTCATTATAGAGCACAACACTGACATTTCTGTTTTGAAGAAACTGAACCTGTGTATATATATAGAAATGCACTTGAAAGGTAAAAGAAAAATTATATTAAGGAATGTAGATTAAATAATAATAAAAAAATGAGTATAGAGATCTAATATTACTATTTCCTCTAACATATCATCCACCTATAAAGAATAATACAAAAGCATTTGATTATGAGAAAAATTATAAATAATAAGTAAGAAATTAAGCCTCAATTCATAAACTATAAACTAAACATACATAACCAAAAATATGAATGTGGTCCATGATTTGAATTAAAATGAACTCCAAGGTTGTTAAAGTGGTTGAAACACCACAGACCTGTAGTGAAGAAATAACTTATTTAATAGTGCTATAAATAGATTGGGTTTAAATAACAATGGGCTATACAATGACTATTTGATTACTTTGCCATAAGGTAAGTACAATCAAATAAAAGGAAATCCAATTCTAATTTTTAACAATCAAACAAAAACAAAAGATCACAGAACATTACTTTTCGTTAAAAAAGGAAACCTAATTCACACATTTATCAAAACCACCCAAATCATTTATCAGAACACTAATCATATTTGAAACACTTAATTCTCATTTATGCTATCCAAGCCTATTGAAAGTTTATTTAGCAAAGTTGAGAGCTCCATCCACTAAATAGTAAGTTCTAAACGGTAGAGGATAACTTGTTTATATAAAACACATTATCAGGAACTTAAATCTCATTATATTTGAGACCGATTATCATACACATATTAAACACATTATATTTGAAACACATTATCATAAATTGAAATCCCATTATATCTCATAAACTTCAATCTCATCCCATTTAGACTATAAATCTATATAAATATAACAAATGGCTGGAAATTTTAGAGGTTGCTGCAGCTTAGTATTGCCAAAACCTGTAATACAAAAGTTAACTTCACTAAATACATATTAATCGAAGCAATACAAAAGTTATTTTTGTTCATGGAAAGGTAGCAATACATAGCATATTTTAATTTATCAAGTGAAACCAAACGAAGCAATCAATAGATACTTAACATATCGATGGCTCCTACATAGCATACTGTTAGGAATCAAACATATCAATGGCTTAAGCTTTCTTGAATTTTATTAAACTAAAAGAGGTTTAAATAGAACTGTAAACGTTATGAAGCTAGTTCATATAACATGAATAAAATATCTCATTCAATGAATTAATAAAAAAATGACATAGATATGTAGATGCCAAATTAATAACCTACCAATCATTTTCTTCCACCAAATTTTACTAAAATTAAACAATTTATCAAAATGAGTTGTGTTTCCAACCGAAACTATCAATAAAACACATCAATCACTTAGTACATTGATTCCAAGAATCTATTTATTAAAATTAACAAATAACAAAAGATTTGCACATTTACATAATTTTAAAATAATAATTTGACTCCAAACATTAAACAAAAATAATGAATCAATCTAATATGAGGACATTTTAATGTATTGGTAACACAATTTGACTCCAAACAACATCAAAAGAAAATATTAATGAATCTTATCACTTTTCTTACAAATTAATAAATCCTAAAATTTTTAGATATGTCACATTACCCCAACCTAGCAAAGGGTGCAAATGAGTAGAAATATATGTAGTAGTAAAGTCAACAAATATATACTTCTGCACCTAAAGTGGACAAATAGATTAGAAAAGCAAACAAAAAAAATATATATTTCATAAATTTAAACTCCATACAACCAACAAATAATTTTATGAAAAATAATTCATCCACCGGGTGGTCAACCGCTAAAACATCTCCAAGATATAACAAAGCTAGCCTTTTTTTTTTTTTTTTTAACAAAAGATAGATATGTCAAAGAAATATTATGATAATTGAATTATTAACCTTGAAATATTTTTAAATTTTTGGGAGGAAAAAAAAAACAAGAGGAAAAGATTATTAAAAAAAAAAAATTGTGGTTGAAGAGTAAGTACTTGTTTTAGGTGTATTATGTGCAGACACTAAAAATTCTTGGTTTAAAAGATTGGTATTACTTAATTTATTTTTTTATTTTGTAAATTGGGTTTGCTTCCTCTTTTATCTCCAATATTCAAACTATCTACCATTCAATTTAAGAAAAGTTATGGCACATTGCTTCAGGCATTGATAAATTGCAAATAATGTCATGCTCATTATGAACTTGTGTGAGAAACTAAACATCAACAATTTAATTCTTTTAAACTGGATCATGAACTCGAATATGGATTTGAAAAAGAAAATAAAAATGAAAAATAAGAAAAAAAAATTAAATTATATTTCATTTATATTTTACTCACTTTTTTTCTTTTATCTTTCCAAATCTCTACCTAAATCCATGATTCAAAACTCTTAATAGATTCATACAAAAGAACTATTGTACTGAACGTTAGATTACATTTTCAATACCCTTAATAGATCCACATAGATTACATTGTATTAAACAAAACCAAGAAAATATAGAGTAAGGGATGAGGTTGCCAATTAAAATTTTATTCAAGTCTAAGCATATATATATATATATATATATAAACTAACAAACAAACAAAAGGAAGTTCATCACACTACAAGGTTTTATCATGAGTTGAATTTTTTAATTTAGAAATTATTGATCAGTCATGCATTCAGATACTTTGATTAAGGCAAGAAAGTGATGTCCTCAACTTTGATTATGTTCACAAATTAAACTTGTAACTCAATTATTGTTCAATCACTCGTTCTAGACAATGATGGATAAACAAAAATGATAACAAGTTATCTAACACAGATATACATAACAAAGAAAAACGCAAGAATGATGATTCTTAAATTTTCTAAATTCATTTAGTTTGGTTTGTAATGGGCAATAAATTATAAGTATCACCTCATTACACAGGTTATCTACTCAATGCTCTATCTAATCATCCCTTCAAGAAAATGGTAAACAACCATATTTGCTCTTGTTTCCATTGGCCTTCTGGCCAAAGCAGAGGAGAAGAATGGTGTTATCTATCCAACAAACCTTCTTTGCCATGTTAATACAATTTTATATAATGTTCCAGCTAATAGATTGTAAGTTAAATTCGTAAAGTTTTCTTTACTTCTTTTCAATACTCTATAAGTTCACCAACTAAGCAAACTCATGCGTAATTTACACGGCCGGACATGATTTTTAAGGGAGAAGAGACGAGAGAGAGAGAGAGAGAGAGAGAGAGAGAGAGAGAAAGATCGATCTAAGAAATCTGAAACTAAAGGAAGACAAAGATGAAGTAATTGAAACCATATAAATTCCCAAAGATATCTTATATTTACCATAGGAAAACGTCTTAACCATGAATAACAATAAATAAAGCCAATCCCCAAAGATACCTTATCTTTACCATAAGTCTTAATGGCACTTCCAAACACAATCAGACTCAAATTAAAAATGAGTGAATTCCTATAACAAAGCTAATTAATTCTAGCACTTGACACATTTCAATCAAGCATCTTCTTAAAGCTAATTGAGATCCAACTCATATTATCTGAGACTTGGAACGCACCAATAGAAAACAAACAAGATAGAAATTTTTTTAAACCAATATGGTGGATACAAACTAAACTGTATTTAAAAAAAAAAAAAGTAGTGAAATTGTCCGATTTCCTGAGCTAATAAATAAAATATAAAAGAAAAGATTTCTTGGGTTTCTTACCAAACAGGATAGAAATTTTTTCAAACCCTTAGAAACATAAACACAAACACATATGAAGGCCATTATTGGCCAAAAAACCCTTTATTGGCCAAAAATTGTCTGATTTCTTGATTAATCCTGTAGACACCCAATTTTTGACCAACCTTAAAACTCAGACGTCATCGATTGAGCGCTCGGTGATAGTGCATGTCGTGCTCGTTTCGAGGTTTCGGAGTTTTGGCTGAGAGCCTTGCCTCCGGGCCTCTGAACTCTTTGTGTTTCGGCTCGGTTTGCGGACCAAGCCTTGTTTTCCTTGCCTAAGGGAGGGAGAGGTCTTGTAGACCATCTCTTTGTGGTCGTAGACCACTTTTCCCGTTTGGAGACTAGTTTCCGATTTTCAGAGCCTTCGGCCGCGTGCCTTGTCTCAGGACCGCTTAACGTTCTCCGTTTGGCGTGATTTTTGAACCACACCTTGTTTCCTTGGCCTAGAGGGCCACTGTGGTTTGAGAGACCACTTTTGTGGTCGTAAACCACTTTTGGTGCTTGTCAGCTAGTTTTTAAGGCTCTCGGCTACACGTTTTGCCTCCCGAACTTTTGTCTTGCATCCGTTTTGGTTTGTTTTTTGTACAAACCTTGTTTTTCTTGTTTGGAAGGTGGTACAAGGGTGGGAGACCAATTTTTTCCTTAGAGACCACTTTTCTTCCCACCAGCCAGTTTTTTGATCTAACAACTGGTCTCCTAGGTCTTTGAGCCATCTTTTCTGGTCGACCACCCCACCCCTGGCTTGTTTTCAGTGTGCTGATCATCTCCCACCATGGCCGACCACTTGTTGTCTTGGGAGACCACTTGTGGTGGTCGGCCGACCACTTGAAGTGGTCTACTTCAAGTGGTCGACTACTTTTTGCCACATTTTTGGAGATATTTTTCTCCATCTGGCACAGCTGGAGGGCACTAAAGCTATCCTCCATACACGTATATGGAAGGATTGCCTTGAACCTTAGCTTCTCCAAGAAGCTTTGCTTTTGGTTCTCTATAAGAGAGAACCATCTCCTCCCTCCTCTAAGGTCAGAAAAAAGTTCCTTGAGTGATAAATATAGCTTTGTATCTATACTTCTTCATTTTGCTCTTGTTTTGTGTTTAAAAGTGCAGTTTTGTCTTACTTTAACACACAAACACACACTCAAACACCTTGCCCTTGGAGCTGAGGTCCCTTGAGGTTGTTCTTGAAGTTCTTAGACTGGTTTTGGTCCAAAAAAACCTGCTGGAGTTGCAGTAGTGAAGGTGGTCTTCAATATTGAGTCTTTAACCCTTAAATCCCCCATTCTTGCTTAAGCTTTTGGACCCTTTTGCACGCTGTTTTAAGACTAACTCTTAACTGAAAAAAGTTTTATTTTTGTGTGCTTTAAGAGTTTGTTTGAGGTCATTTTTGTGTTTGGGATTGTCTACCCCCTTTTAGGCCTTGTTTGGAGCTATCCATTTAGGCTCTTTTTGTAGCCTTTGCATGACCTTTCTTCCACTAAAATCTAGAGGATTTTCAGTGGTGGAAAGGTGGTCTTGGGGTCCAAAATAGGAGAGGGTCATCCCCTCTCCTTGTGTCTTCAATACTTGCCTTGAATGCCTCATGTGTGAGCATGTTTGTTAAGCTTGTGTTGGCTTGTTCTTAGCATGTATTTGGGGTTATTTTAGCATGCCTCAGATCTGCTTTGACTTGGTTTGGTCATTCCATGCATGCCTTATACACTTGGAGTGTAAATCTTACAAACTAGCTTTGTGTGTCTCATGTTTGAGCATGTCTTTCTAGCTTGTTTTGGGGCCATCTCAGTAGATTTTTGGTGTTATTTTAACATTCCTTAGATCTGTTTTGGGTTGGTTTAGTTGGCTCTTGCATGCCTTATACTCTTGTAGTGTAAATTTCATAAACTAGTCTTGTATGCTTCATGAAATAGCATGTCTTTCTAGCTTATGTTGATTCCGTTTCAGCATGTTTTTGGCGATGTTTTACCATATCATACCTCTGTTAGGGTTTGGTTTGGTCACCTCTTGCATGCTCCATGCACTTGTAGTGCATTTCCATGAATTAGCCTAACATGCATCATGCTTTAACATGTCATTCTAGCATGCTTTTGGCTTAACTTCAAGAAGCTTTTGTCCATGTTTTAATATGCTTTAGCTCTGATTTGAATTGTTTTGGCCATGCATGCCTTGCTTTGTATAGGTTTGGTTCATTCTAGCTTGTTAGCTTTGTGCATCAAGTCCACTAGCATGCATTACTTGGACTATTCGAATGATTTGGCATCATTTATTATGTGATTTAAAATTAGAGTCATACACTTGCATCTATCACTCATTCAATGCGTTGGAGGGTTTCCCCCTTTATGTCTTAACATGAGTCATTGTGTATGCCTTCATGCCTTAGCTTGCGAGCCATCATTTCAATGTGTTTTGGGGGTTATTATGCCATGATATAACTCTGATTTTTGTTAGTCAAGTCATCGCATGCTTGGTCTTAATAGGTGTAGTGTAATCCACCTTACTTGCCTTGTATGCATCATGCCTTATGCCCTTCGTGCTAGTTTGTTTTGGCTTCCTTCCATGCATGTTTTAGACTTATTTTAACATGTTCTAGGACTGTTTTGGGTTGCCTTGATCACATGCTTCATGTTTTGCATACTTGTAGTACAAGTGCTCTTGCTTGCTTCAAGCTTTGAGCACCATTGCATGTTTCATTTGTGTTGTGTACATGATTTGGCATCATCTAACATGACATTTCAGAGCTTTTAGCATTGCCATGTTCCCACTTCATTCACTTTTTAAGTGTCTTTGAGTGTTGTGCATTGTTGCCTAGTTTATGGCTTAGCTTGTATGCTTGCATGCCTAGGTCTTTGAGTCCTCATCTCAGCATGTTTAGGCCTTTGTTTTGACCTACTTGAGCTCTGTCCATGCTTAGTTCATGTTTATTTGCGATGTATTGCATGCCTCATTTGTAGTCCTCTTTATTAGCTTTCATGCTTTAGGACCCTAGCATGCTTTATTTGCATTGTTTAAGTGATTTGGCATCATTTCTTGTCTAATTTCAGTGCACTTAGTGTTGTCACACTTGCACATTTTGTCACTCTTCGAGCCTTCTTGAGGGTTGTGCTCTTGGGCCTAGTTGAATGGCCAATGCATTGTGCATGCATGCCTTGCCTTTTTGTGCCTTTATTTCATCACCAATGGCCACTAATTTGGGCATGGTTGAGGCCCATCCATTTTGGTTTAAGTCCATTGTGCATTGTGTATGCCATGTAGTTCATAGCGTTGAGTATGCCATGTTGTTCGCATGATTAATTTAGTATTGTGTATGTCATGTTCATTGCATTATGTATGCTAGTTACCATTTGCATTGCGTATGCTAGTTGTCATGAGCATTGTGTATGCCATGTAATTTATAGCATTGTGTATGCTAGTATGTTAATTGCATGTTTTCATGCTTGTCCCTTGCATGTTTGCATGTTTAAGTCATATTGCATGTTTGCATGCTCGAGTCGCATTGTTTATGCCATGTTATGTGCTGCATTGGTGTTTGGAATAGGTGTTAGTCTAAACACGGGAAACAAGGGACGTTTCATACTCATAGTGATGAAACGTGCCTTAATTCTCGGTCGCCGACGCTCTTGATCATACATGATAGAGTTTTAGGCCTTATGTGTTTACTTGTGCATTCATTTTATATTGAATTGTGCAACTTCGCCTCCCGGCCATCATGCATCGAGATGAGCGATTGGTGGCTCGAGGGTCGAGAACCACACTCCCTTGAGCTTATGAAATGATAGGGAGGGTGATTGTGCACACATATCTTCCAAATACATTGCCATGCCCTTTCTTGCTCTCTATTGCAGCAAACTGGAATTCAGCAGCAACAACTGGTTGGCTGACCAGTATTACTAGCTGGCCGACCACTTTTTTGGTTTTTCAGCACAGAAAGTGGTCGACAGGTGGTCTCCTTCCTTAACAACTGGTCGGCAGCCCTCCCGCGGGTTCCCATGATGGAGTTTCAGCTTTTTGGAGCTTTGTGCAGTGTTTTGGAAACAATTGCAATCAGAGGCAAGTTAGGGCATCGCGACAGATTTCCGAACGAGGCGACCGGGCATGCATGCATTCCTCTCCGTCTGAGGCTCCTGATTTACTGTTTTCCTAAGCTTCCATGCTTAGATAGCTAGCTTTTGCTTTGGTTTGTACCTTAATAGTTAATGTGTTTAGCTATTTCAATTTGTTATGTAATAATTAGTTAACTAGGATTAGTTAATTAATTGTGTTGTAATAATTAGTTTAATTAGCTTAGATTAGCTAGTTAGCTTCTTATTCGGTCTCTCTGTCGAGAGGATGTAATGTTGTAATAAGCGTGCGTGTGTGTGATGCATGTCTTCCAATCCCCATTTCTTTCTCCTTTTTACTTAACCACATATGATGGTTAGTTTTAGGGCATGTTTCAATTAGCATCCTTATGCTTGCATGATTGCATACATTCATCTGTTTTGCATGCACCAGGTTCAGCGCACCATACGAACCAGTATTGTATTTTCAATACCTATTTGAATGCATGTTAGCAAGTCGCATTTCACATGACATTCTAGAATAGCCGAGCCTATTTTAGCTGTATTTTTGCATGTGTTGCATTAGCCATCTTAACATGAACTAGGATCATGCATGATTTCTAACTAGTTCCTTGTTTTGGCTCGGAGTACACTGTGAGTGTTTACGCTTTAGCATACTACATGTGTGTTAATGTTTCCATAAAAGCATGCTTGCCATGAGGCTAATTGCTTATTTGCTATAACTGCCTGAATGCCTGTGGGTGAAGGTTGGATTACTTGAATTGGAATAATTCATTGAAATCCTCGATTTAGCCTACTTGCGGGTAGCAAACTTCAAACCATTTCCGAACAAATGGATATGCAATGTTTTGTTCCAAATTAGGCGATCTAGTCTATACTTGTATGCTGTGCGCATCACATAGTAATTCTAGCTAATTAACCGGAATAAGAACACATGTGTTTTCAAAAACAAAATATCATGCTTAGTACAAGTCGATCTTTGATCGGGCGAGCGGGGGTGCTCATTGCATGACCTTCCCCTCTCGTACCCAAGTTCCCGAACCGAGGTAACTTTGGTGATGACGGACATGTGGCCTTAGGCACGAGTCAGGGTTTCCTAAATTCTCCTAAAATAAAATATTTAAGTGGTGACTTTGTATCTGGAAAAGCAGTCCATGTTTGGCACTTCTTTACAAAAATCAGTTTTCCAAAACGATTTGCCGGATTTAGACTCTTTGGTGATTTATCGGTCTTGCATTGCACTTTGTGAGATTACATTCAGAACCGTGACATTGAGTCCGAACTGCAGTAACTCAGAGAACAAGACGAGATTCGCGCTGCCCTCGCCATCGCGCGTGCGGATGTCGGGGAGTTCCCGGGAGCGCGTCCACAGTTTCTAGCGACTCCGTTGGGGAGTTAGAAAACTTGACTCGAACTCATGATATCTTGTTTTGCTTACACTTATGTGTTTCTTTGCATTGCATTTGTATTGGTGCGCGTAAGTCACCGTGTTCGCCGTCTGCTATTCCTGAACGGTTAGCTTGAGGCTGTATGCCATAAGGTTGACCGGTTACGGGCTTTGCCACGATGGGAACACAAACCCTAATTTTTACCGGGGCACCCTTTTTGACCATTTGACCTAGTGCATGTCGGAATCCATAGTGACTATTCCAAAATAGGACAGGTTGCTTATCCAGTTGTAGGTTGTTTGAAACCGTTGTGTGCGTAGTGAAACCCTAGCTCCTGACAAAATAGGACAGGGAAACCCTACCCCAACATAGGGGTGTTTTTGGCTCTCATTTGCTTATTATGTGCTTTTAGAGTGTGTCTCTGCAGGAATGCACGTATCAGTTTGCAAGTCTGAGTATCAGGCCTGAGGGCATCAGTGTTTGGGGGAAATCAGTTTTTCCTGAGGGAATCAGTTTTACCTGAGGGTATCAGTTTACAGGCAGAATTTTGGACAGAATTCAGTAGAGAGCACAGTCATGCTTATATCTGTTCTATTGAAATCGGGCTGAGATGCTGCATGTTTTTTTCTTTTGCTAGGGTAGTCTTGGGAACCGTAGCTTCAGAAGGCTCTGATATCCCCTGAGGTTCTTTTGATTTGCGCTGATAGACTTTATCGGGTCAGAGATTCAGTTCAGAGCAGTCAGCGTTTTCCTTCGCTGAGGTAAGGCCGAGAAGGGCTAGTCAAGGCCCACCGGTTCATCTGATCCGTTAGTCACCAGTCACATCACCCCTGCTCAATTCAGCAGGATCATGATGACGCAGAATTCAGAAGAAGTTGTGGTCATGGCAGCGACATTAAACTAGGGAACCGCCATGCAGGGTGAGACCGATGTTGAAATGCAACGCCCGTCTAGGGCACCTACCGCATATCCAATCTGGGAACCCTAATCATTTCAAACCCGTGAGCCCACCACTTTTGAGTTAATGGGAATGATCGGCGATCTTCAGAGAGCTGTGGCTGATCTAGCCTTCGGAATGTCGACTCCGCCATCGACCATGTCACATGCCAAAAATTTCACACCAGAGGAGCCCCCGCTCTTGGGGCGAATTGTAATTGAGCTCAGCCAACCTAAAGCCATCCCAAGTATAGGCAGTGATATGTCAACAGCAACCGGGTTTCGCACTGATGTAGCAACCCAAACCTTCGACCAAGCTGAGGCAAGTGGTAAGAACGAGGCGAGGGCAAACACTGATCCCTATGAACAACTTCTGCAGGCTGTTGAGGCTTTGAAAGCCAGGGGACTGAACAAACAGCAAGTGCTCGTAGTTGCTGCAAAAACTGTGGATGACACTTTCGTCACTCAGAACGAGGGCAGTTCGAGCCAAGGGGAAAATCAAGAGAAGGGCCGTCATGCCAAAACCGTTCCTTCCAACCCTAACTCTACACTCGGAAAGATCAGCAGACCAAGCCAATACCTGCCGACCCTTTTTCTAGTGCGCCCAGCAAAAATCCACAAACCTCGAAGTATCAACCCCAAGGTCACAGGGTTTTCCATGCCCTCTATATGCCTTTGTCCAAGGCTCTTCAAATCCTTACTGAAAAAGGCCATCTCAAACCTCTTGAGCCTCGACCTCTCCCTGGTCGTCTTCCACCTGGACATGATGCTACATAGTACTGTGCGTACCATCACCAAACCGGTCACAGCACCGACAATTGCTTCCGCCTTCGCCACGAAGTACAGGATTTGTTTGACAACGAGGTCGTCCTCCCACCAAGCTCAGCAAAGTCTATCGTCACTGGGTCAGTGAACTTGGAGGATAGTGCGAGTATGTGATCGGAGAATGAACCACCTGCGGGGGGCACTCAGTTTACTCTAGATGTGGCGTATAGCACGCACTGTTTTGAGCATTTGTGAATGCTAGTTTTTGTGCTTTTTGACTTGGGTATTCAGTCAGTCTTGTTGTGTTGTATATAGTCTGTCTTTTTGGTTTGAGTTAGTCTTTTTTGTTTGGGGTCTGTCTTGTTGTATTGAGTCAGCCCTGTTGTATAGGAGTCGAGTGATTCCAGGAAGTGTTACCTTGGACATCACTATTTTGTTTTGTGTTTGTCTTTTTCACTTTCTTTTGAGTCTGTTTCGACTGTGGAGCCAGTTATACCAGAAGACCTGAATGAAACAGCAATGGTTTTCATGACTTTGTGCATATTTTTGCTTTAAACCTATTGTGCCAGCAAGTTTAGAATGAAACGACAGTGCATTTCACCCGCTCTTCTGTGCCTTTTAAATCATTGCATTGACCTAAGTTTTTCCAAACTTTTTGAATACTGTGGAAAAAAAACAAAGAGGAAGGAATTTCTCTGGATTTGCAAAAATTTGATCAATTTGAGAAAAAGAGAAGCGTGCTAAGCCCTTAATGAACGAGATCATGCTTGTTAATGTGAGTGCTGAGAAGGATCCTGGCTTGATCTAGATTAGTTCTACATTGTCTTCAGCGTGAGCAACTAGTCGCTTTCTTAAAAGATTTCAAAAAATGTTTTGCGCCGTCCTGCGAAGACCTGTGCGGAATCGCTCTTGAGATTGTGCAGCTTAGGATCGTTCTCAGCCTCGAGACTCGACCCCCTTTGCTTTCAAACCTTGAACTCGGATCCAGAATGTTCAAAGGTCAATCATGATGTGAGGCCTGTGTGACCAGATTCGAAGCAGCCCACGAATTAAGGGCAAGAAAGTTAGATCAAGATGATCAGATGTCATCAACAGAAGCTTGTAAAGCTAGATCAGAAGCACCCCTCGGACTAGGGGCAAAAAATGTCAGATGTGCTCGAAGAGTCAAAAATTGGGACATTTCCCAAGCTTATGAAGATCGGCAAGAATGCCAAATCCCAGAAAGGAGAAAAGAAGAAAGTATTGCTGAAAGACAACTGAGTTTCTATCCACAACACTAGGGGAAAATTTAGCCCCCAATTGGATGGACTCCTACATCATCAGTGAACAGCAGCCATTCTCCTGGATTTAGACGAGTTCGAGATCCTAAAACCCATCAACATGGACAAAGCTACACTTTTACCCTTGAGAGGCTCGCTGGGTCGAAAACCCGGAAGGGCGACCCAGGCAAAAGTTAGAGCAAATGAAAAAAAAAGAAAAGAAAAGAAAAATGTAAAACATGAAGAAAAAGAAATGAAAAAAATCTTGAAAAGGAAATGAAAAGAATTGAAAAGAAAAGAAAAACATAGCTCGCAAGGTTGAAAACCCGGAAGGGCGGCCTTGTCAAAAGTTAAAGCGCAAAAGGAGAGGTTAATACCCGACTGTACCTCACCGGAACTACGTAAGGCTTGATTCCCATGTTTGGGATACGTAGGCAACTTTATTCTGAAGTCCAGCCATAAACACTTCCAAATCGATTGTGTCCATGTAATGGTTCTGATCATTTTTGTCATTTCTGTATCCAAGAGTTCGGTTGTGATCTTCATTATGAGAACTGGTTACAGTGTGCCGCGGTACTATTCAAACAAGGGGCAACTTTCCGTTGTCGTTCAGTGTGTTGCGGTACTATTCAAACAAAGGGCAACTTTCCGTTGCCATTCAGTGTGTTGCGATACTATTCAAACAAGGGGCAACTTTCTGTTACCGTTCAGTGTGCTGCGGTACTATTCAAACAAGGGGCAACTTTCCGTTGCCGTTCAGTTTGCTGCGATGTTATTCAAATAAGGGGCAATCTTCCATTGTTTTGGATCTGAGGTTGTGCATCTCAAGAGTAAATTATGTGCTAGTCGAGCGGTGGCCATTTGCAAAAACAGTTTTGAGAATTTTTAATGAAGTTGACTAATTCTCTAAAAAATTATTCTATTTTTCCAAAACTGGACCATTTCTTGGACCCAAAAAAAAAGAAGGAAAATTTTCAGTGCTCACAAACTAACTTGCATGATTTTGAATCAGAAAAGTTAAACGAGTATGTTAATCTAACTCTCATATTGGTCAAAATTTGTTTTAGTAGAAAGCAAAAACAAAAAATGGTCAAAATGATGAACTAGGGGCACAGTTGAGTCAGGTGTTCTGTCTTTTCCTCCATTGTCAGCATACTTGCCAGAAAGGGCACTCTACTTGCCAGAAATGGCACCATACTTGCCAAGAAGGGCACTCTACCTGCCAGAAAAGGACACAACTGAAGTTTAAAGCAAAAGGGCGGAAAGCTCTCTCACCTTCCAAGCAACGAGGTATCAAGCCAAGTGCGAAGCACGATTTGGAATGGATTAAGATACTCCACTCCCTCATCTGGGACATTGACTAAACGTCGCCGGAAGAAATAGCCGCGAGCTGAATATGTTGGGTATGAACCCACAACTTCCTGTTTATCCATCAACTACCCATGGGAAGGGATAAAAAAGAAGAGAGATTCAAGAATAGAGAGATGTGCGCTGAGAGAAAAAGTGAGAAAAGGGCTTTTTCAAAAAAACAAAGCCTGAGGGCCAAGTGATGTGAGAATCACAAATGAGAAAAGGGTGAGAAACAATACCCGGAGCAACAGGCTCCCTGTCCACGTCTGAGTGTCGTGGGTGTTGTTTTGATCGTCTCGATTCTTGTCTTAAGTCACTTTGAGCGTCAATAGATGTGTTTAAGTTGTTTACCTTTGTTTTCCGTTGTTAAGTCATGGTGTACTGTGTTCAGTCGTAGGCTCAATACCTTGTCGAGAACTCATTTCTCAATTTCAAAATAAAATCGTTTTGTGCTCAGAGTGCTATGCCATTCTCCACATATGTGCAAAACAGGATTTGTTCTTTCATAAAACCACAGGGTTCAACCCAGGTCATTTGAGAACAGTAGAACCAGAACCTATCTGAAGCTATATGGGTTCCGGGCTACGAAGCAAAATAAAAGACGGAAAATTTGGAGCATTTGAGTTTGTTTCAACCTCTGCAAGTTCCGTCACTACATCCCGTACATTCAGAATGAACTATGTGTTCAGAATAAACTGTCTTCAGAATGAGCTGTGCGTTCAGAATCAGCTGTATGCCAGGTAAATCGAGTACTGTGTTTTGAGCTGTGTGTTTAGAATGAGCAGTGTGCTGTATGAGCTGTGTGCCAAATAAATCGAGTACAGTGTTATTGACCTGTGTGTTCAGAATGAACTGTGTGCCAAATAAACAAGAATACTGTGTTTTGAGCTGTGTGTTTAGAGTGAGCAGTGTGCAGTATGACCTGTGTGCCAAATAAATCGAGTACTGTGTTTTGAGCTGTGTGTTTAGAATAAGCTGTGTGCCAAATAAACCAGAATGTTATGTTATGAGATGTGTGTTCAGAACAAGCAGTGTGTTGTACGAGCTGTGTGTTCAAAAGTGAACAAAATACTGTGTTGACTGTTTCCATGCTAGAATGGCAATCAGTAGTGCTCTCCCTGAGTACTAGTCCCTGCCAGAGGCATCTTGGTTGTGTTTACAATGAGTTCCTAGGAGATCAACTGCGTTGGTGGAAACTAGAGTTCGAATGGTTGTTGCCTAGAACACAAAGGTTTGGAATTTCCGAGACTAAAGTCTGGTTTAAATACCCAGGGGTGTATCCCTAGCTTGAAATATGTATGGAAGCCCCATAGGTTGAGGTAGCAGGTATGTGCCTCGATTCTGGATACTGAACCAACCTAGTCTGTCACCCTGTTGAAGAATAGGGAAAGTTGTGAATATGATCAGGAAGAAAAGTGGCATCCGTGGCTTCCCCAGCAGATGTTGCTCCTTGCCAGCATTTCAGCACCTTTGTACTGTGAGTTAAAGGTAAGTGTTCAAACGACACAATGCAAAGGGAGATCCCCATCAGAGTAGAGCGGTTCACCGTCACTCACCTCATGAGGTGCTTTCTGAAGTGCCACTTTGTTTGTTTCTTGCATTCCTTAAACATCATGCATTGTTTTGCATTGTACCTATCTAGTTTCTTTCTCATTCATGCCCGGTATTGTATGTACTATTCATTCAGAGAAGTTCCGGTCCAGTTTGACTAGTACCTTTCCCCTCTCGCGTTTGGCGTGCATTTGGATACCTTTCCTCTCGTTAAGAGAGGATTTATTTTTCCTCTCTCGTGTGTGATACGCTGAGAGGTTTTCTCTTTCCTCTCTCGCGTGTGATACGTTGAGAGATTTTCTTTTTCCTCTCTCGCGTGTGATACGCTAAGAGGTTTACTCTTTTCCTTTCTCGCGTGTGATACGCTGAGAGGTTTACCCTTTCCTCTCTTGCGTGTGATACGCTAAGAGATGTTTCCTTTCCTCTCTTGCGTGTGATACGCTGAGAGATGCTTCTTTTCCTCTCTCGCGTGTGATACGTTGAGAGGTTTTCTCTTTCCTCTCTCGCGTGTGATACGCTGAGAGATTTTCTTTTTCCTCTCTCGCGTGTGATACGTTGAGAGATTTTCTCTTTCCTCTCTAGCGTGTGATACGCTGAGAGGTTTACTCTTTTCCTCTCTCGCGTGTGATACGCTGAGAGGTTTACCCTTTCCTCTCTTGCGTGTGATATACTGAGAGATGCTCCATTTCCTCTCTCGTGTGTGATACGCTGAGAGGTTTATCTTTCCTCTCTTGCGTGTGATACGCTGAGAGATGTTTCTTTTCCTCTCTTGCGTGTGATACGCTAAGAGATTTTCTTTTTCCTCTCTTGCGTGTGATACGCTGAGAGATGCTCCATTTTCCTCTCTCGCGTGTGATACGTTGAGAGATTTTCTTTTTCCTCTCTTGCGTGTGATACGCTAAGAGGTTTACTCTTTTCCTCTCTCGTGTGTGATACGCTGAGAAGTTTACCCTTTCCTCTCTTGCGTGTGATACGCTAAGAGATGTTTCATTTCCTCTCTTGCGTGTGATACGCTGAGAGATGCTTCTTTTCCTCTCTCGCGTGTGATACGTTAAGAGGTTTTCTCTTTCCTCTTTAGCGTGTGCTACGTTGAGAGGTTTTCTTTTTCCTCTCTCGCGTGTGATACGCTGAGAGGTTTACTCTTCTCCTGTCTCGCGTGTGATACGCTGAGAGATTTTCCCTTTCCTCTCTTGCGTGTGATATGCTGAGAGATGTTTCCTTTCCTCTCTTGCATGTGATACGCTGAGAGATTTTCTTTTTCCTCTCTTGCATGTGATATGCTGAGAGATGCTCGCTTTCCTCTCTCGCGTGTGATACGCTGAGAGGTTTTCCTTTTCCTCTCTCGCGTGTGATACGTTGAGAGATGCTTCTTTTCCTCTCTTACGTATAATACGCTGAGAGATGCTTTCTTTTTTCTCTCGTGTGTGCTACGCTGAGAGATTTTCTCTTTCCTCTCTCGCGTGTGCTACGCTGAGAGATTTTCCCTTTCCTCTCTCGCGTGTGATACGCTAAGGGATGTGCCTTTCCTCTTGCTGCATTGTTATGCACGCTCCTTCCTTTCTGAAACACGGGGATACGCCCCTATGTTTCTCTCTCTTTGGTTTAGAGCATTTAGAATACGTTCCAATGCTCGTACCTTTCTGAAACACAGGGATACGTCCCTATGTTTCTCCCTCTTTGGTTTAGAGCATTTAGAATACGTTCCAATGCTCGTACCTTTTTGAAACACGGGGATACGTCCCTATGCTTCTCCCTCTTTGGTTTAGAGCATTTGGAATACGTTCCAATGCTCGTACCTTTCTGAAACACGGGTGATACGTCCCTATGTTTCTCCCTCTTTGGTTTAGAGCATTTGGAATACGTTCCAATGCTCGTACCTTTCGAAAACACCGGGATACGTCCCTATGTTTCTCCCTTTTCAGTTAAGAGCACTTGGAATATGTTCCAATGCTTGAGCCATTTTGAAACACCAGGATACGTCCCTATGTTTCTCTTTCTTTTTCTGAAACACCGGGATACATCCCTAAGTTTCTCCCTTTTCGGTTAAGAGCACTTGGAATACGTTCCAATGCTTGAGCCATTTTGAAACACTGGGATACGTCCCTATGTTTCTCCCTTTTCGGTTAAGAGCACTTGGAATACGTTTCAATGCTTGAGCCATTTTGAAACACCGGGATACATCCCTATGTTTCTCCTTCTTTCCGAAACACTGGGATACGTCTCTTTGTTTCTTCCTCTGTCCCTTTTCCTCACACGGTTTCAGCATGTTTGGAATTTATCTCAGGTTGCGTCGTGTACGCGCCTGGGCGGGTTGTTTTTGGACCTCCTCTCACGATTTCAACATGGTTTGAGTGTCCCTTTTCCTTACACGGTTTCAGCGTGTTTGGAATTTATCTCAGGTTGCGTCGTGTACATGCCTGGGCGGGTTATTTTTGGGCCTCCTCTCACGATTTCAGTGTGGTTTGAGTGTCCCTTTTCCTCATACGATTTCAGCGTGTTTGGAATTTATCTCAAGTTGCGTCGTGTACGCGCCTGGGCGGGTTGTTTTTGGACCTCCTCTCACGATTTCAGCGTGGTTTGAGTGTCCCTTTTCCTCACACGATTTCAGTGTGTTTGGAATTTATCTTAGGTTGCGTTGTGTACGCGCCTGGGCAGATTGTTTTTAGACCTCCTCTCACGATTTTGGCATGGTTTGAGTGTCTCTTTTCCTCACACGATTTCAGCGTGTTTGGAATTTATCTCAGGTTGCGTCGTGTACGCACTTGGGCGGGTTGTTTTGGACCTCCTCTCATGATTTCAGCGTTGTTTGAGTGTCCATTTCCTCACACGATTTCAGCGTGTTTGGAATTTATCTCAGGTTGTGTTGTGTACGCACTTGAGCGGGTTGTTTTGGACCTCCTCTCACGATTTCAACGTGGTTTGAGTGTCCCTTTCCTCACATGATTTCAGCGTGTTTAAAATTTGTCTCAGGTTGCGTTGTGTACACGCCTGATTGTTTGTTTTTCCTCGTCTCATGATTCCAACATGGTTGGAGTTTGTCACCCTTTGCATCTACTTTACAGTCTGTTACTTGCATTGTGCATGCATTTTATTGCGCTATTTTGCGCATCGCACTATTTTGTGCACCTTACTTGCATTGTGCATGGATTTTATCGCTATTTTGCGCATCACACTGTTTTGTGCACCTTACTTGCATTGTGCATGGATTTTATCGTGCTATTTTGCGCATCGCACGATTTTGTGCACCTTACTTGCATTTTGCATGCATTTTATCGCGCTATTTTGCGCATCGCACTGTCTTGTGCACTCGCGTTGTTTAGTGCATCGCACTTTCTTGTGCACTCGCGCTGTTTAGCGCATCGCACTGTTTTGTGCACTTTACCTGCATTGTGCATGCATTTTATCGCGCTATTTTGTGCATCGCACTGTTTTGTGCATTTGCACTATTTTGTGCAACCGCGCTGCTTAGTGCATCGCACTGTTTTGTGCATTACATAGTATCATTCTCGCTATCTTGCGCGCCTTATTTGCACTTGCTAATTGCATTGCATTGTCACACATCCCTTTCTGCATTGTTATGCGTCACACGTAGGTTGCATTGTCTTGCATCCCTTTCCGCATTGTTATGCGTCACACTTAGGTTGCTTTGTCTTGCATCCCTTTCTGCATTGTTATGCGTCACACTTAGGTTGCATTGTCTTGCATCCCTTACCGCATTGTTATGCGTCACACTTAGGTTGCATTGTCTTGCATCCCTTTCCGCATTGTTATGCGTCACACTTAGGTTGCATTGTCTTGCATCCCTTACCGCATTGTTATGCGTCACACTTAGGTTGTATTGTCTTGCATCCCTTACCGCATTATTATACATCACACTTAGGTTGCATTGTCTTGCATCCCTTACCGCATTGTTATGCGTCACACTTAGGTTGCATTGTCTTGCATCCTTTTCTGCATTGTTATGCGTCACACTTAGGTTGCATTGTTTTGCATCCCTTTCCGCATTGTTGTGCGTCACACTTAGGTTACATTGTTTTGCATCCCTTTCCGCATTGTTATGCGTCACACTTAGGTTGCACTGTCATGCACCCCCTTCACCTGCGTTGTCACACACTTTTCACTTACATTACTATGCATATTTCTAACGATATTGTACCTGTTGAGTTTCTTTTGCAGGCACGATATTGTATGTACGATTCATTTGAGGCTGGTGCGACCAAACCATATTGTATCTACGGTTCATTTGAAGCTGGCGTGACCAGGCGAACTGCACGGTATTGTATTCTCCGTGTAAGATGTAGCGAGAATTGTATAATTCTCTTACATCCTTTTTGCATGTACTGTAGTTTGGTTCGTATTCGCCTGCTTAAATTATTGCATTTATTGTGTATATTTACTTCATTACAACTTTCTTTGCATGATCATAAGTTATGTTCGGCATCTTGCATGTCCTTTGCATTTTGCCCTTGCCTGCGGGCACATCTCTTTGTTATCTTGCCTGTTTGTCTAAGTCTTCGGCCTTGTCAAAAATGGATCGTCTCTGGGCTTTGACATTCACTCCCGTCACTTATGACTTTCGAGTTCTGTCAAAGAGGGGCAACTGTAGACACCCCATTTTTTACCGACCTTAAGACTCAAACATCATAGATTGAGCACTCGGTGATAGTACATGTCGTGCTCATTTCGAGGTTTCGGAGTTTTGGCTGAAAGCCTTGCCTCCGGGCCTCTAAACTCTTTGTGTTTCGGCTCGGTTTGCAAACCAAGCCTTGTTTGCCCTGCCTAAGGGAGGGAGAGGTCTTGTAGACCATCTCTTCATGGTCATAGACCACTTTTTTCATTTGGAGACTAGTTTTCAGTTTTCAGAGCCTTCGGCCGCGTGCCTTGTCTCAGGACCGCTTAACGTTCTCCGTTTGGCGTGGTTTTTGAACCACACCTTGTTTCCTTGGCCTAGAGGGCCACTGTGGTTTGGGAGTCCACTTTTGTGGTCGTAAACCACTTTTGGTGCTTGTTAGCTAGTTTTTGAGGCTCCCGGCCATGCGCTTTGCCTCCCGAACTTTCGTCTTGCATTCGTTTTGGTTTGTTTTTGGTACAAACCTTGTTTTCCTTGTTTGGAAGGTGGTACAAGGGTGGGAGACCATTTTTTTCCTTGGAGACCACTTTTCTTCCCGCCAGCCAGTTTTTTGATTTGACAACTAGTCTCCTAGGTCTTTGAGCCATCTTTTCTAGTCGACCACCCCACCCCTGGCTTGTTTTCAGTGTGCTAATCATCTCCCACCATGGCCGACCACTTGCTGTCTTGGGAGACCACTTGAAGTAGCTGGCTGACCACTTCAAGTGGTCAGCTGCTTTTTGCCACCTTTTTGGAGATATTTTCCTCCAGCTGGCACAGCTGGAGGGCACTGAAGCTATCCTCCATACACGTGTATGGAGGGATTGCCTTGAACCTTAGCTTCTCCAAGAAGCTTTGCTTATGGTTCTCTATAAGAGAGAACCATCTCCTCCCTCCTCTAGGGTCAGAAAAAGTTCCTTGAGTGATAGATATAGCTTTGTATCTATACTTCTTCATTTTGCTCTTATTTTGTGTTCAAAAATGTAGTTTTGTCTTACTTTAACACACAAACACACACTCAAACACCTTACCCTTGGAGCTGAGGTTCCTTGAGGTTGTTCTTGAAGTTCTTGGACTGGTTTTGGTCCAAAAAAACCTGCTGGAGTTGCAGTAGTGAAGGTGGTCTTCAAGAGTGAGTCTTTAACCCTTAAATCCCTCATTCTTGCTTAAGCTTTTGGACCCTTTTGCATGCTGTTTTAAGACTAACTCTTAACTGAAATTTTTTTTATTTTTGTGTGCTTTAAGAGTTTGTTTGAGGTCACTTTTGTGTTTGGGGTTGTTTACCCCCTTTTAGGCCTTGTTAGGCCTTGTTTGGAGCCATCCATTTAGGCTCTTGTTGTAGCCTTTGCATGACCTTTCTACCACTGAAATCCAGAGGATTTTCAGTGGTGGAAAGGTGATTTTGGGGTCCCAAATAGGAGTGGGTCATCCCCTCTCCTTGTGTCTTCAATACTTGCCTTGAATGCCTCATGTGTGAGCATGTTTGTTAAGCTTGTGTTGGCTTGTTCTTAGCATGTATTTGGGGTTATTTTAGTATGCCTCAGATCTTTTTTGACTTGGTTTGGTCATTCCATGCATGCCTTATACACTTGGAGTGTAAATCTTACAAACTAGCTTTGTGTGTCTCATGTTTGAGCATGTCTTTCTAACATGTTTTGGGGCCATCTCAGTAGATTTTTGGTGTTATTTTAACATCCCTTAGATCTGTTTTGGGTTGGTTTAGTTGGCTCTTGCATGCCTTATACTCTTGTAGTGTAAATTTCATAAACTAGTCTTGTATGCTTCATGAAATAGCATGTCTTTCTAACTTAAGTTGAGTCCATTTTAACATGTTTTTGGTGATGTTTTACCATGTCATACCTCTGTTAGGGTTTGGGTTGGTCACCTCTTGCATGCTCCATGCACTTGTAGTGCATTTCCATGAATTAGCTTAACATGCATCTTGCTTTAACATGTCATTCTAGCATGCTTTTGGCTTAACTTCAAGAAGCTTTTGTCCATGTTTTAACATGCTTTAGCTCTGATTTGAATTGTTTTGGCCATGCATGCCTTGCTTTGTATAGCTTTGGTTCATTCTAGCTTGTTAGCTTTGTGCATCAAGTCCACTAGCATGCATTACTTGGACTATTCGAATGATTTGGCATCATTTATTATATGATTTAAAATCAGAGTCATACACTTGCATCTATCACTCATTCGATGCGTTGGAGGGTTTCCCCTTTTATGTCTTAACAAGAGTCATTGTGTATGCCTTCATGCCTTAGCTTGCGAGCCATCATTTCAATGTGTTTTGGGGGTTATTATGCCATGATATAACTTTGATTTTTGTTGGTGAAGTCATCCCATGCTTGGTCTTAATAGGTGTAGTGTAATCCACCTTATTTGCCTTGTATGCATCATGCCTTATGCCCTTCATGCTAGCTTGTTTTGGCTTCCTTCCATGTATGTTTTAGACTTATTTTAACATGTTCTAGGACTATTTTGGGTTGCCTTGATCACATGCTTCATGTTTTGCATACTTGTAGTACAAGTGCTCTTGCTTGCTTCAAGCTTTGAGCACTATTGCATGCTTCATTTGTGTTGTGTACATGATTTGGCATCATCTAACATGACATTTCAGAGCTTTTAGCATTGCCATGTTCCCACTTCATTCACTCTTTAAGTATCTTTGAGTGTTGTACATTGTTGCCTAGTTTATGGCTTAGCTTGTATGCTTGCATGCTTAGGTCTTTGAGTCCTCATCTCAACATGTTTAGGTCTTTGTTTTGACCTACTTGAGCTCTGTCCATGCTTAGTTCATGCTTATTTCCCATGTATTGCATGTCTCATTTGTAGTCCTCTTTATTAGCTTTCACGCTTTAGGACCCTAGCATGCTTTACTTGCATTGTTTAAGTGATTTGGCATCATTTCTTGTCTAATTTCAGTGCACTTAGTGTTGTCACACTTGCACATTTCGTCACTATTCGAGCTTTCTTGAGGGTTGTGCTCTTGGGCCTAGTTGAATGGCCAATGCATTGTGCATGCATGTCTTGCCTTTTTATGCGTTTATTTCTTCACCAATGGCCACTAATTTGGGCATGGTTGAGGCCCATCCATTTTGGTTTAAGTCCATTGTGCATTGTGCATGCCATGTAGTTCATAGCGTTGAGTATGCCATGTTGTTCGCATGATTAATTAAGCATTGTGTATGCCATGTTCATTGCATTATGTATGATAGTTACCATTTGCATTACGTATGCTAGTTGTCATGAGCATTGTGTATGCCATGTAGTTTATGGTATTGTGTATGCTAGTATGTTAATTGTATGTTTCCATGCTTGTCCCTTGCATGTTTGCATGTTTAAGTCATATTGCATGTTTGCATGCTCGAGTCGCATTGTGTATGCCATGTTATGTGTTGCATTGGTATTTGGAATAGGTGTTAGTCCAAACATGGGAAACGAGGGATGTTTCATACTCATAGTGATGAAACGTGCCTTAATTCCCGGTCACCGACGCTCTTGATCATACATGATAGAGTTCTAGGCCTTATGTGTTTATTTGTGCATTCATTTTATATTGAATTGTGTAACTTCGCCTTTCGACCATCATGCATCGAGATGCGCGATTAGTGGCCTGAGGGTCGAGAACCACACTCCCTTGAGCTTATGAAATGATAGGGAGGGTGGTTGTGCACACATATTTTGCAAATACATTGCCATGCCCTTTCTTGCTCTCTGTTGCAGCAAACTGGAATTCAGCAGCAACAACTGGTCGGCCGACCAGTATTACTAGCTGGCCAACCACTTTTCTAGTTTTTCAGCATAGAAAGTGGTCGGCAGGTGGTCTCCTTCCTCAACAACTGGTCGGCAGCCCTCCCATAGGTTCCCATGATGGAGTTTCAGCTTTCTGGAGCTTTGTGCAGTGTTCTGGAAACAATTGCAAACAGAGGCAAGTCGGGGCATCACGACGGATTTCGGAACGAGGCGACCGGGCATGCATGCATTCCTCTCCCTCTGAGGCTCCTGATTTACTGTTTTCCTTAGCTGCCATGCTTAGATAGCTAGCTTTTGCTTTGGTTTGTACCTTAATAGTTAATGCATTTAGCTATTTCAATTTGTTCTGTAATAATTAGTTAACTAGGATTAGTTAATTAATTGTGTTGTAATAATTAGTTTAATTAGCTTAAATTAGCTAGTTAGCTTCTTATTCGGTCTCTCTATCGAGAGGACGTAATGTTGTAATAAGCGTGCGTGTGTGTGATGCATGTCTTCCAATCCCCATTTCTTTCTCCCTTTTACTTAACCTCATACAATGGTTAGTTTTAGGGCATGTTTCAATTAGCATCCTTTTGCTTGCATGATTGCATACATTCATCTATTTTGCATGCACCGGGCTGGGCGCATCATACGAACCAGCATTGTATTTTCAATACCTATTTGAATACATGTTAACAAATCGCATTTCACAAGACATTCTAGAATAACCGAGCCTATTTTAGCTGTATTTTTGCATGTGTTGCATTAGCCATCTTAACATGAACTAGGATCATGCATGATTTCTAACTAGTTCCTTGTTTTGGCTCGGAGTACACTGTGAGTGTTTACGCTTTAGCATACTGCATGTGTGTTAATGTTGCCATGAAAGCATGCTTGCCATGAGGCTAATTGCTTATTTGCTATAACTGCCTGAATGCCTGTGGGTGAAGGTTGGATTACTTGAATTGGAATAATTCATTGAAATCTTCGATTTAGCCTACTTGCGAGTAGCAAACTTCAAACCATTTCCAAACAAACGGATATGTAATGTTTTGTTCCAAATTAGGCGATCTAGTCTATACTTGTATGCTGTGCGCATCACATAGTAATTCTAGCTAATTAACCGGAATAAGAGCACATGTGTTTTCAAAAACAAAATATCATGCTTAGTACAGGCCGATCTTTGATCGGGCGAGTAGGGGTGCCCATTGCATGACCTTCCCCTCTCGTACCCAAGTTCCCGAGCCGAGGCAACTTTGGTGATGACGGACACGTGGCCTTAGGCACGAGTCAGGGTTTCCTAAATTCCCCCAAATTAAAATATTTAGGGGGCAACTCTGTATCTAGCAAAGCAGTCCATGTTTGGTACTTATTTACAAAAATCAGTTTTCCAAAACGATTTGTCGGATTTGGACTCTTTGGTGATTTATCGGTCTTGTATTGTACTTTGCGATTTGATTCAGAACCGTAACATTGAGTCCAAACTGTAGTAGCTCAAAGAACAAGACGAGATTCGTGCCGCCCTCGCCATCGCGCATGCGAATGTTGGGGAGTTCCTGGGAGTGCGCCCACAAATCCCCAAAAACTGCCTGACCCAAAATGTATGATTTTTTTATTAATCCATTTCATGAGATGAGAGAAAACAACAAAGAAAATCAATCAATTCATAAATGATTAAACAACAAAGAAAATTTTCGTAGTGATTTAAAAAACATGAAAAGAGTGAGAGTATGGAGTTTCAGGTGGGGTTGGAAAGGGGTTTCGGGTGGCGTTGGGAAGATAGAGGGACTGAGACCTTGAGGGGAAGAGAGAGGTGTTACCTGAAGGTGAACAATCTTGCTGTTATCGACGACAACCACCGAAGCAACGAAGAACCACCGAAGCAATGATGATGAATGGGTTTGAATACAACAACTGTAGCAATGAAAGAGAAAGAAACAGTGATGATGAAATGGGTTTGAAATTTTAGGCGGTGAAGAAAGAGTACCACTAAAATGGGTTTGAAATGTTTTCAACTTTCAAGCTTATATCCAATGGTGTATAAAAAGACATAAAATCTTAAATTAATCTTAGCCTTTAAATTTATTACCACCTAAACCACATGTCTCCTTAAGATTTAAATGCAGAGCTGTTTTGTTATATAGATATATTTTCGATAGGGAGCAGTAGCTATAATTTATTAGGGCAATTGTTTGTAATATACCTTAAGAGTGTTTGGAAAGCCAAGTTTAGGCTTTTTTTTTTTTCTTTTTTTTCTTTTTTGCTAAAATTCATAAAAAAAAATAAAATATGTTAAAATAGTTAATAAGACAAAATGTCACATCAAATTCATAATCATTTCACTTTTTCTCTAACAAACATCACATCCAACTACAAAAAAAAATTCAACTATCTTTCCAAACATAAATATTTTAGCCTACTAAAAACTAAAATAGTCTACTAAAATAAAAGACTTCCCAAACAAGGCCTTATTATTATTATTATTATTATTATTATTATTATTATTATTATAAGATTCACAACCAAAGCTAAATATGCATTCAACCTAAGGTGCCGTTTGGAAAGAATTCATTTGGGCTCTTTGAGCCACAAAAGACATAATAGGCTATTTGAGCCACAACAGACAAAACATCACATCCAACCCATAATCATTACACTCTTCTCTCATAAAAAAAATCCAAAAAGCCAAAAAGCCATTCCCAAACCAAGCTTTTGAACCCAGGCTCAAATAGCCAAAAAAGCCAAAAAGCCAACCCACTTCCCAAACGGAGGCTTAATTAACATTGTCACGTTATTCTTGTCAAATTTTATGTATATTTAGAAATTTTTAAATTTATTTAGAAAAATTTTATTCCTACAAAAAAAAATTCCATCTTATTTTTTTAATTTTTTTAATTTTATGTATCTCCTTCTCATCTCTGTTAATTGATCTTCGATAATCTGAAGGTGAGTTGTTACTCTGGTTTCCATCTTCTTCTTCTTCTTTTTTTTTTTTTAATTTTTATTTACATTTATAGAATGAATTTTCTTGTTTTAATATCTCATGCAATTATTTTATTGAATTTCTCTCTGATTTGATGGTAATCTTAGATTGAATTTTTTAATTTTTATCTTAACTAGTGATCACCTTAATTGAAATTTTGTATATTTTTGTCTTTAATTTATATGTTTTGGTTATGATTAATTGTGCATTTTTTATCGACAGTCACAATCTTGTCACCGCTAGATTGTTGCCATCGCAAATCGCCGTTGTTGTAGTAAGAGGATGAGAGAGAGTGAGAATTAGAACTCTAATTGTAAACAGAGTAGTGAAAACTAGAGATGGCAATGGATAACCTGCCCTATGGGTATCTATGGAGACCCAACTCACATACATGGGTTTTTTTTCCTTTTTTTCTTATTTGTCGGGTAGGGTAAGTAATGTTCTTTAAATCTTCACCGGGGATGGATATCCACTAATTTCTCCATTTTTTTTAAGTACATCGGAAAATAATTTTTCCATATGTTTTCACTACTCTATTTACAATTAGAGTTCTAATTCTCACTTTCTCTCATTCTCTCACTACAGCAACGGCAATTGGCGATGTCGACAATCTAGCAGCGACAAGATTGTGACTATCGATAAAAAACGCGCAATTAATCATAATCAAAACATGAAAATTGAAGACAAAAATGTAAAAAATTTCAATTAAAGTGAGCACTAGTTAAGATGAAAATTGAAAAATGCAATCTAAGGTTACCATAAAATCATAGAGAAATCCAAGAAAACAATTGCATGAGATATTAAAACAAGAAAATTCATTCTATAAATGCAAATAAAAATTTAAAAAAAGAAGAAGAAAAGAAGAAGATGGAAATGAGAGCAACAACTCACATTTAGATTATCGAAAATCAATTAATAGAGAGGAGAATGAGGTATATAAAATTAAAAAAACAAATTAAAAAATTAAAAAAGAAGATGGAATTTTTTTGTAGGAAGTAGAATTTTTCTAAATAAATTTAAAAATTCTAAATATACATAAAATTTGACATGAATAATGTGACAATATTAATTAATATGTATTTGATTTTGTTGTTGAGCAAAATAAAATAAAATAAGATTAAATGTATATTTAACTTTAGTTGTTAATCTTAATATAATAATAATAATAATAATAATAATAATAATAATAATAATAATAATAATAATAATAGGTTAAGTTAGGTTGGGAAAAATCCAAACCCATTAGGTGATGGGGAGAGTAGTACCTATAGAGAATGGGGACGGGAATTAATATTCACCCCATTTACCCCCATTGCCATCCCTAGTGAAAACTTATGGAGAAATTATTTTCCGATGTACCTTAAAAAAAAAAAAAACATATGGGGAAATTAGTGGGTACCCATTCCCGCTCCATCTCCAGTGGAGGTTTAAAGAATATCACTTACCCTACCCGACAAACAAGAAAAAAATGAAAAATCCATATATTTGGATTGGGCCTCCATGAATATTCACATGATAGGTTACCCATTGTCATCCCTAATCGTTTTTTTATTTAAGACATCAAGTGGCCACGCCGTGATGCACCAAATAACTTCTCCGCCACTAGTGTATCTGTTACAATGAATAATATTTGAGAGATCTAATGCAACTTTAATGATGTGGAGAGTGCTCGTGTGAAGGTGAGGCATACACTTCTCTCTCTACTCTCTTCCATCTCACTAAAATTCTATTTAAAATTCTAATATTAGAATTATGTATCATTACTGTTGGTACAATAGTAAAAATAGCCAAATCACTTTAATGCATTAAAAAAAATGCTCTGTACAAATAAGTTTTACAAAATTAAAAAATCTTTTTTTTTATTATTCTAGAAATGTTATAATTATTATTTAAGTTTCACAATTTACCTTCAAGAGAGATAGGTTTTATGTAATTGAGTTTGTGTCAAATCAAATTTTTCTACATAAATTAGAATTAGGTTATGTTTGGCATGTGAGATTGGGGTGGGGCTATTTTAGTTACAAAAATATAAAATAGACTAAATAGCCATAAGATAAAATGTCACATCTAAATCATAATTATTTCACCTTTTTTCTCACAAAAATTTTTAAAAAAAAATCAAAAAATTTACTCCAAACGAGAATTTTTAGCTCGGGCTAAAATAGTCAAAAGGCCAAAAAATTAAAACGCCAACCTATTTCCCAAACGAAAGCTGTCTTTTTGTGGCTATTTTAGTCACAACCTCACATGCCAAACGAAGCCTAATAATAATAATTGTCAAGTTGGATTTGGAAAATCCAAACCCATAAGGAGATGGGGAGGGTAGTACCTATGGGAAATGAAAAATAGAGAATGCGAAAAAATAATTATAAGAGAATGGAAATAAAGAATTAATATTCACCCATTAACGTATTGCCATCCCTAAAAACGATTGATAAAAGGAGTGAGGATTTGCTGATTATTATTGATCATGAAATATAACAATTAGTGATTGGTTGTAGATAGACATGTGGTGACTCTAAAACACCTAAGAATTTTCCTCGTAGTGAGTATTTTAAGTGGTGGCGGTTGTGTACTCTCCGATTTTTTTAGAAAAATATTTGGTGATTCGAGGTGAATTCATATAACTGGCGAGATGGTTTGGATTAAATCAGTTTATTAAAAAATAAAATAGGTTAAGAAGTTCCTGAGATAAAATATTATAGTCAAATTATAATTATTTTACTTTTTTTTTCACAAAATTACAAAAAAATCAAAAGTTCTTCTTAAAAAAAAAAAATAGCCAAACTAAAAAAAAGTTAAAAAGTCAAGTTAAAAAAGTTCTTAAACGAAATGTTAAAGCAGTAAAATTTAATATTTTTTATTAATTTTTTAAAAGATAATATAACGGATATTAAATAATAAATAATGTAAAACAATACTCCAATACCACCATATAATCACTAGATTTTAGAAGTTGTTTGGGATTTACTTATTTAATATATTATTTTATTTTTTATAAAAAGATATGTAAAAAAATAAAAATATGATGTGACCTAAATAAAATAAATGTACTTATTTAGATTATTTCCAAACAATCTCTTACTATGTTACTACTAGTGATAAGAGTCTCAAAGTTTGTGTGGAAATGGATTATTTTAATTGACTTTTTATTTTTTTCAGAGAAAATATGTAAAAAAAAAAATTAAAGTAAAAAAAAGTGATGTCATTTGATATTTTGATTTTTTTTATTATTTTAACCAAAAAAAAAAAGGTAATTTTAGGGACCTCAAATGTTTTATCAACATTTATACCAAATGTCTCACATGGATAAAATAGATATTATGGCTTCGTTTGGGACGTTAGTTGGCTTTTTAGTTTTTTTGACTATTTTAGCTTAGGGCTAAAAAGTCTTGTTTAGAATAGGATTTTTGACTTTTTTGACTTTTATGAGAAAAAAAATAAAATAATTATGATTTGGATATGACATTTTATTTTATTGACTTTTTAACTTATTTTATCTTTTTGTGACTAAAATAGCATTTTAATCCCAAAATTTGCTATGCCAAATGAGTGCTATGTATATGCTTAATAGATTTGGGGTTGCTAAAATTAGAAATATCTAGGCCCTGTTTGGAAATATTTTTTGGGTAAAAATAATTAATAAAGACAAAAAATATTAAAATAGTTAATAAGATAAAATGTTATGTTGTACACATTAATAAATCACTTTTTCTCTTAGAACCATTTATTCAACTACCACCAAAAAAAAAAAAAAAAAAAATCTTCAAGTTGTTTCAAATATAACTTTTTTTTTATTTGATAAAATAGTCAAAAAGTTTAAAAATTAATTAAAATAACCAAATTTCTAAAGGTGGCCCCAATTTGAAAATGTGCCTGTTATTGGAATTGGAATTGGAATTGGAATTGGAATTGGATCTAATAAAGTATTGTTTGGGAAGAGTTAATTTAGCTTGGTTTTTTGGTTAATTTAATCCGGTTAAATTAAATCTGGATGGAAAGAACTTTTGATTTTTTTTTTTGGCTTGGACGTGATACTTGTGAGAGAAAAAATAAAATAATTATGAATTAAATATAATATTTTATTTTATTAATTTATTTAGTCTATTTTATTTTTTTATGTTTATTTAGAAAAAAAGAAAGAAAGAAAGTTATTGCCAAATGGCAATAAAATCTACTAATAAGAGTATCTCTAACGTTTACTCTCTCTTTCTTTTTTTTATATTAAATTTGAGTAAAAATTTGATTTGATATTGAGTGTTCCAATGGAGTTTTTATCAAATTATCGGACGACCGGGAGGACCCAATAGGTTGATCGGCCAGTGTAAATTTTTACTGTAAATTGCAGGGAAGGTGGACATCTAGGAGGACAACCAACCAGCCATCCGGTGCTGCTGTTGCTCTACATCTGCAACGGCTATGTATAGTATTTTGACGAAAGGTTTCAGTCATTCCTAATTTGATGAAAAGTTGAAGATATTTTCAATTTGATACTAATTTAATGATAGTGTTGGAATACCAAAATTGAAATCTTTTCACTAAATTTAAATTTGATAGAAAAAAAAATATAGTATTGAAGAAGCTCTAAGTAGTTGTTTATAACTTGGGAGGGGGGGGGTGGGTTTTGCACATGCAAGTAAAGCAACAACTGACATGACCCACGTGTCACTTGATGTCTTAAATTGAAAAAATTATTAGTTGGTTTTGGGGTGTTACATAGTCATATTTCATACCAATCACAATTTATCATATCTTTTCATATTTTCTAATCATCTAATATAAATTTGTAAGTCTTACTACTTTCACCAATCACAACACTATTAGAGTACTATATGACGATATCCCAAGACCAACTAATAACTATTCCTTAAACTGTAGAGTGAGACCCCCATGAAAAATTATTAGTTGGTCTTGGGACGTTACTGTTGGAACAATCTTCTGTGTAAATAAAATAAATTGAAACAATTCAAACAAAATAAAATAAAACTTACAGAATTTATTTTGTAGAACCGAATAAATAATTAAAGACCAAGTCGAGTGTGTGACACTCTGTTCTTAAGACAGATTCGCCCCACTACAGTGCTTACGGTTGAGTGGCGTCTATCTCCCAGGATACAATGATCTTCACAAATTTGTAGTAGCACTTCAAACAAATTTGTCCGGCGAACTAGAACCTTGTGTTCTTATACTCTCTTTAATTTATTCTAAATCTAATATGAAGAATAATGCAGATAGAAAAGTTTGGACAGCAAAATGGAAGAATTTCTGACTGATTTTCCCATACTAGACTGATGGAATCAACGCAGTATATATAGGCAAAAATTCTTAGCCCGAACAGGTGGAACAGGTGCCAACAGATGTTGTTAGAAATTCAAACAGATTCAGATCAGTTAAAAAAACCGAATCTATCCGTTGCTTTCCAGGAACAACTTTTTCACATACGTTGGAAAAAGGAGCCATTGCCAAACAAATTTCAAAACTGTTGGACCTTTGTAATATAAGCCAATTGAAATATATATATATATATATATATATAATAAACTAATTGAATATATATATTAAACTATTTGAATAGTTTAATAATAAAAAAATGAAGAGGTACAAACTTTAAGAAACTATATAGGAACTTAAAATTTGAATTTAGAATTAAATTAAATTCTCACAATTACAAATTTTAGGAAACCACTCAGGAATCTCAGAATTTGAATTTAGAATTAAATTAAATTCCCACAATAATTTTTATTGAAAAAATTCAAATGAATTTTATCTAAAAAATTAATATTAGACCGGAAAACGACGTCAACTTCTCATTCACTCATAAATGGTTTTGACGTTCTGTTTTCACTGTGTGACTTGCCACGTGACAAGAAACACTTCACCTCTTCGGACCCACCCCAAAAGACGTTTGGGGCCCACTCAAATAGGGCTAACAAATATGCCTAAATTAAACCATTTTCCAACAATTACATGACCATACTCTATACATAATTCATCATATCCCTCATGTTTCCTAATTACTTAATATAAATTTATAGGTCTCATCTCCTCCACTAATCACAACACCATTAAAGCACCACATGACGGTACCCTAAGATCAACCACTAACTTGCCGACCACCATTGAAAAGTTATTATAAGCCTATTTGTGTAGCATGTAGTTGTGAATGAGGTTATTTGGTGGTTTTAGAATATGGTTTCTTTGTATTTTAGAAATATTGTGATTGATAGAAAGAATGGTCTTACAATGGGTTTTGATACAAATTCTCGCAAAGAATAATGCTTGAGACCCCTTTTTGGGGGTTACCCCCTCACCCCCCTTTGCCACGTGGCGGGTGGTGATTGGAGGAGCAGGAAAAAAAAAGAAAAAGAAAAAGAAAATGTAACCAATGAGAGAGAGAGAGAGGGGGTCAAAGGGGGTGGGGGGAAAAGGGGGATGAATCATTGTTGTTCTCACAAAATCCAACCCACCTGTGAGAGAGAGAGAGAGAGAGGAATATATATATAAGCCTTGTCCACATCAATTGGGGTCACCCATTTTGGAGATCTCAAACGTTAACCGACTTACAATTTTGAGATTTTTGTGTGCTTGACAGCTATTTGTCACTTGGTATTGGGTAACAAAAATGTTAAAGATCTCAAATATTTTATCAAAAAATATATCAAATGCTTTCCCCAAAAAAAAATGTTTGAGATCTCTAATAAAAATTTTATAATTTCACCCACAGTGATATGGGGTGATAGGTGTCAATTTTTTATTTATTACATATTTAATTATGCGGGGGCTTTACTTCTTTGCCACATTATAATGGGTGCATTTGAAGGCCTCAAATATAGGTCTCTAACATTAGTCATACTTACATGAGTGTAGAACCCACATAGGTGTGGATCCCATATTTATGTGAGTATTTGGTAATTTTTTTAGTGTCCCTAGCATTATACGTCTTTTTATAACAAAAACAGATCAACTAAAATAGTCAATTTTCAGTCCGGATTTTACTATAAGAGTGAAAACTTTCATGGTGGATTCTCTCTTTTTGTCTACTTCTGAAGAACGAGAATGCAAACTAGTCGGTTGATTGTGATCTAGGTGCATCTCACAAGTATTTCTAAGGTAGAAAATGAAAAAGTGCTACATTAATGGTTTAAGGAATTTTTCCCAGATGGAAGATGGTGCTGTGGTGTTCTCGTAGAAGAGTTTGTGTCATCTCTTGTGAAGGAGGAAAATGATCCACCTAATGTGGTCATGAGAATCCTCAATCACACACATCCTTTGGAAGATGAGAGCCAAAAATAAATAAATTTGCAACCTCAACGAAAAAATATTTTTACAGAAATTATGAAGGCCATATGAAATCACGTATATAAAATACATTGAACAATTCAAGTGAAAGTTGTATTTTTTTTTTTTTAATAATAAATATCACCATATATATAGTCAAAATTAAAATATTTTTGTGAGAAAATTACAAACTAAGTTAACTTTTTTAAAATAATGAATCAATTACAAACACACTTTCTGAGATTTACTTAAATTACAAATTATTTCTGTGATTTTAAAAATTACATTATGCCAACTAAGGTTTCTAATTTCATAACAAATAGGTCATTTTATTAATAAATTATTAAGTTAATTAATAGTTTTTAATAATGTTAAAATTTTATTTCAATTAATAATTCAAATACTTTTATTATTGTATAAGTTGACAGTTAGAAATTTCACTTTTTAATTAATTCTGTTCAATAAAAAATTCTGACAGGGAGGTATTTGTAATTTTTCAAACTACAGGGAACAATTCGTATTTTAAATAAACCTCAAGAGATGTATTTGTAATTTACCCAAAAATAATTACATATAAGAAAAAATTTATAATTTTAACAATTAATATTTATAAACTTTATCACTAATTTATTTTTATTTTTATTTTTTAATTTTTTACTGATTTGTTATTTTTGTCTATTTTACTGTTAGGATTTTGAGTGATGGGATAGGAGATGTTTTGTCATGCACCTATTTGCTGCTCTAGTGGTGATTACGAGCTCTGATGTGGTAACTTAAAAAAAAAAAAAAACAAAACAAAACAAAACAAAACAAAATAAAGGATAAATCATCAAATCACACAGTGAGACTCATAAATTAGAGCTTTCTCACAGTTCACAATTTAAAGGTCTGAAACATTTTTTTTTTGCTGCTCCTTTCTGATTCTCTGATGAAAATTGATGAATTTGGTGCCTATAAATCCTTTTGCCGTCGACATTAACTTAAGTTTGCTCTCTCCTGAGGCGGCAAATCAACAGAGTTGTTCATAAATAGACATAAAATTAGAATGTCTATTTACTAAAAAAAATTAAAATAATATAAGAAAAATAAGTAAATAGTTAACTAATTATTGATGATCATGAAGTTATACAAAGAAACTTACTCTAACAAAGGTAGATGCTATGAAGCAAAATTTTGATAGTTTTTATACATAAATCAACCAGGAAGGTACACGGAAAGATAACAAACACATTTAAAGACTTTTCTTAATTATTAAAAAAAAGGTTAAGCACATTTTTTATTCTTGTAGTTTGATTCATGTTTCATTTTAATTTTTATAGTTTTAAATTGAATAATTTAATCACTATATTTTAAATCTAGTTTCAATTTAATCATATTCCATCTAAATTAAATGTTAAAATTAGGGTTGATTACACTCTATTCCATGTGATTTAGCTCAGAAACACATTATCCCATTATAGTCTACAAATATACACATAACTGCCCTTTCATATAGAGTGAATTATAAAGTTCAACTCCGTTACTAAATTGTGTGAAAAGTCCAACTCCGTTAGTATAGAGTGAATTATAAAGACTTATTTTGAAAAATAAGTTAAAAGTTAACTTTTTAACTTTTTATGACTTTTAAAAAAACATATAAAAAAAATAGAGAAGTAATGTAACTCAAAATAGGTTAAAATTCAAAAATTAAATTTCGTCAAGTTCCCAAAACAACCCAATATCCTTATTCTTTGTTTAAATTTTATTTTTTATGCCATTAGGGATGTAATCAGTTTGGTACGGTCGATATTTAGGTTAAAAAATTTACCGAACCGGTAATATCGGTTTTATTATTTTGAATTTCGATATAGACTGCTTCTCCTGTTAAACCGCACCAAATCAAACTAAACCGACTGAAATGGTTTGGTTCAGTACTGTTTAATTAGTTTAGGACCTTTCAAACTTTGGTCATTTTTAGTATAGCTACTAATCTATGTAAAAACATTAAATTAGTTATTTGTTCACTATTTGAAACATATCCAATCCTTTCATTTAATAAATATTTTTCAATTCTTATATTAACAAAAAAAAAATACTAATACTTTAAAAACAATAAGTTAGAATTAAGATTATATATAATAAAAGTTTACTAACTTAAGTTATAGAGATGATAAGATTAATTAATTGAGATTAACAATTTATTATTTAATATCATTATCTTATTGGATTGTATAAATTATATATACAATATATATTGAAACAGTCAATTTCGATTTAGTTTGGTACATAAGGTGTTTAAAACCAATACTGAACCGAAAATAAAAAAAAATCAAATTAAAAAAATTACACAGATCAATTGTTGTAAAAAATAGACCATATATAACAAATTCAATCTGATTCAATCGATTTAATCGATGTTTTTTTTATACGATTCCGATTAGTAGCTTGAAATTACAATGGCTCGAATGGCCCGAGTTTTAAAGCGACGTCGTTTTAAAATTTTTTTTTTTTCTTCTTCTTCTTCTCTTCTTCTGAAGATGAAGAGATTGACTGAAAGAGAGAAGAGAGAGGGAGGGAGAGAGAATCACTGCAACCACAACAAATATGAAAACAGATTGACTGAAATCCATATACAAAAATGAATTTTCCGACCAAACAAACAGGATTTAATGGGAAAAAAAAAAAACAAAACCCATACAATAAAAATCAAACCCATCTCATCCAAGAATTGATTCAAACAGGATTTCATGGAAAAAAAAACAAAAACAAAACCCATACAATAAAAATCAAAACCCATCTCACCCAAGTATTAATTCAAACAGGATTTCATGAAAAAACAAAAAAAAAAAAATACTCATACAATAAAAATCAAAACCCATCTCATCCAAGAATTGAATTGAATCAAATCTATACATAGATGCACTAAATTATATATATATATATATATATACATATAAGTTAGCAATGATCAAAATGTTGCTCAGATTGAAATTATCAGCCCCCAAAAAAGGAAAAACCAAACGAACCATCATTGAGAAGAAGCATGCAAAGAGGAAGCTCGCGTTTGAAGGTGTCGATCTTCGTCATTTCTTCTTCTAGAGAGAGAGATACACTGAGAGGGAGAGAGGCACACAAATCTATATAGATCTGTGTATACACACATATGATGGCAACGCCAGTGATGGCGCCGGTGATGGCGGCGCCGGTATTGGGTCCCTCCCTCTTCTCTCTTTCTTTTCTTCCTCTCCCTTTTTCTCTCCTCCTCTTCACTCTTCTTCTGTTCAGAGACATAAAAAAAAAAAAAAAAGACGACTGCCCAAAACGACGTCGTTTTGGGCAGTCGAGCCACTCGGGCCAAACCAATTTCGAGCTACCAAGTATTTTCCTTTTGAAAAATGTTTGAGGGCCACAAAATCAGTGGCTCAAATGGCTCAAAACTGCCAAAATGATGTCGTTTTGGCTTGTTTTGCACCCAAAACGACGTCGTTTTGACAGTTTCGAACCATTCGAGCAACTGAATTTCGGGCCACCAATCATTGCTGTTTCCTTTTTTATATTTCTCACCTCCCTACCTGCCATCATGAACCAGATTCCTTCTCTCTCCATTTTTTTTCATTTTTTTACAATTTTCTCCTTTTTTTTATTCCTTTTCTTTCTCATCTCATGCCAATAGTCAGCAGTTATATGCTCCGATAAACCACCCATTACTTCTTCCTCCGACTGCATTACAGCTGCGTTCTATCTGCCTTTTTTTATTTTCAAATCTTTATTTTATTTTTATGGAAGCAAGCAACCAATTCCTCAACCGAACTAGCAGACCCACACACATACATATATATAGTTATATAGACATATACATATATACATCTAGAAACCATGGTTCTTCCCTTTCTTTCAGTTGACTACAATGAAGACCCGCACAAATACATATATATATTTATGTACATATTTCATGTATGCTCGGTGGGAATCATCACAGCAGGTTTGGGGAATATAACAGTGGCATTTGTGTCTATATTGGCTGATGAATGAGTCTTTGACTGTTGGCACAAATTGAATAATGAAAATGAGAGGTTAATTTATATACGAATTGGGCCGAGCTGGGCCTTTACGGGCCTCAGTACGAAGGGCTGAGTAAAGAGGTCATAAAGTTATTCCGGTCTTGAAGAGGCTTAAAGTTAGCCCGGTCTCAAGCCCAGAAGGTAGACCGGTCCGAGGGACTCTTGATGTTAGTCCGGTCGAAGGACGCTTTGTAGTTAGACCGGTTTAAGGATGCTTTGAACTTATACCGGTCATGGCTCAGTGAAACAAGATTGGTCTAAACCTTGATAAAAGATAGTTCGGTTTTGGGCATACATGGTTTGTAGAAAACTATGGATAGAGAACCGAACTAGGTATGGTTCGGCTAAGCATAGTCGTGATTACTTCGGTCGTATGGTAGGTCGGCCATGGAAAAACCATCTCACTTGGTTTAAGCAATGAGGGGGTGGGGTTGAAGGATAAGCATTATCCTTCAGGAGTATGAATCCTAGGAGGACTCTGCATGGAGGAGTAAAAGTCCTACTAGGATTGTGCCATGCAAAACCTATAAAAGCTCACAAACATCACCTATGGAGAGGTAACACACAACTTTGATTCTTGAATACACAAGAGCTTCTGTCTTTGTCCATTTTTCTGACTTAGGCATCGGAGGGGTTTCCGGCACACACCCGCCAGCTAGCTCACGTTTGTGTTTTCAGGGAGTAAAGCGACGACGTTTGGAGGAGCGCAGACTTGATCAACAGGATTATACGAGAAGGTTTATTTCTTTCCCGTATAATTGGCGCCGTCTGTGGGAAAAACAGACAGGACAAAACCTCTTGATCAAGCTTTACCTCTTTAGGAACAATGGCGCACAATGAAGATTTACCGCAATCCGCCATCGACGGGCAAACACCAGATGGGGGTACAAGGCATGAAGGACTACCTTCTATCCCTTCCATGGCAGACTTGGAGCCCCAACGGCACAACCCCAGGAGGGATACTAAGGGGAGGCGGAATAACAGCCCCCGTCACTCTCGTTTCCAAAGTCCTGACAGACAAAGGCGGAGGATTGATCCTCAAGCTCTGGAGGACCGCGTGAAGGAACAAGACGAATTGATACGATGGATGGCGGCGGACATGGAGATTATGAAGCACCGGATGAAGGCAAAGGAAGTGGCGACAGGAGAGGGGCGCAAAAACAAGACGCCCCCTCGCCGCTCAGAAGACCGTGGAAGGCATTCTACACCATCACAAGCAGAAAGTAGAAGCCTCAGGACAAGCGATACTCTGTCTAGAACCTCTAGAACTCGTTACTCCAGGTCTGAGAGAACGAGATCATTGAGGTCTTACACAGAGGGAAGTACCTACCGACCCTTGCACTAGCACCAAACATCATCCAAGCGGACAGAGTTGCCTAGATCATCCGATTTACGGACCATGCTGGAAGAAAAGGCACGATGGAAGGAGGACACTAGGGCACGCAACCCTCGCAGAGTTTCTGCCCTTCAACGGTTGGCTCCTCGAACGCATGGAAGCGTCGAGGTTAGAATGCCATTACCACACCCTTCCTACGAACCAACGGACAAAGCATTAGCAAGGCTGCAGACCTCGTCGTTTGTTCCGGCGATCGAAAACGCGCCCCTGCCTTCAGGCTTCCTTCAGCCCAAATTCACCACGTACGAGGGAAAGACGGACCCCTACATTCACCTAAGCCACTTCCGCCAGGTTATGGCGGTATATCGGCGAAACGAGGCTTTAATGTGCATCCTCTTCCCATCAAGCCTTGGTGATCTAGGCTTGACTTGGTTCGAAAAACTTTCAGAAGGCAGCATAGCCTCCTGGGCGCAATTGACGGAGGCATTTGTCACAAGGTTCAAAACAAACACCAAAACCCCGGTGGAGATTGACCAGCTACTCTCCATCGACATGGGTGAAAAAGAGACATTAAGGTCCTACAATAGTCGCTACTGGGAGACATTCAACCAGATTGGGGACTGCCCCACCAATCTCGCCATTGCACAGTACAAAAGAGGCCTTCTAGTCGGGAATAGACTAAGGGGCTCGATCACCATGACACCACCCCTCACCATGGAAGCCTTGATGGAAAGAGTGCATCAGCACATTAGGGTGGAAGAGGATAGTGCCCGTGCCAAAACAAAATCTGGCACCACCGCAGTGCCAGAGAAAAAGGCCTCGACGAAGGTCAACGCGGTAGATCGTCCGAGCAGAAACGGATGAGGCATGCGAGACAACGGAGAGGACCAGGATAAAAGATGGTTAAGAGTCCGCACTGCCATAACCACGGTTTTCAAGAAACCAATCTATCAAATTCTAAGCGAAATACACGATGAGCCTTTCGTCAGATGGCTCGCTAAGCTAGGAGAAGCACAGAAAGACTATGACGAAAGATCGCGATGCACCTTCCCCAAAGAAAAGGGGCACCGCACTGAAAATTGTACACCATTGAAACAGCATTCGGAGGAGTTGGTGGCAACTGGTCACCTGGATAAATACATTGAAGGAGGGACGCAGCCAGCCCCCCAGAATGACAACCATCCGAACGGAATGCCAATTGACGCACCACCTCAAGGCATAATCAATGTGATACATGGAGTATTCGAACCTGAGCGTGTATGCGAGCTCAGAGGGTCGACTAAGAAGGCTGAGCACTTAAGAGAGGTACTAAGCGCTCAACCTACCATCAAAAAGGGGAGAACGGACCCTACGAATGTCATCTCCTTTTCAGACCGAGACTTGGAAAGAATATATTGCCCTCACAACGATGCGCTGGTCGTGACTCTTCGCATCAGGGATTACGATGTCAAGCGGATTTTGATAGACCAAGGCAGTTCATGTGAAATAATGTACTACGACACTTTTAAACAGTTGAAGTTACAAGATAAAGACTTGGCACCTGCCGTATCTCCCCTGATTGGATTCAACTCCATGCCAGAATGGCCCGTTGGCAAAATAATCCTCCCAGTCAAGGCAGGAAGCGTGACGAAACAAGTGGAGTTCTGGGTATTAAAGGTCCCATCCACTTATAACATCATCTTGGGCAGAACATGGCTGCATGCCATGCGATCGGTGGCATCATCCTACCACCAAGTAATGCGATTCCCCAACGACACTGGTGTAATTGAAGAGGTCTATGGAGATCAGATTATGTCCAAGCAATGCTTTGTCACGGTAAATGGCAGCCGCGCTGCCAAAAGATATGTTCATTCGGTGGAAGAACCTGAGAGCAATGAACTGTTCGCAGATGTAGGCAAAGCAGCTAATCAGAAAGTGATGGAAGACTTGGTAGAGGTAAGAATAGATGAAAAGAACTCGGATAAGTTCTTTTTGCTCAGTTCATCGTTGTCTAGCACTGAGAGATTAGAGGTCTTGGAATTTTTGACCTCTAATATCGAAGTGTTTGCCTGGACACCATACGACATACCAGGCATTGATTCCAACTTCATCTGTCACCAACTCAATGTCCACCCATCTGCCAGACCAATCATTCAACGCACCCGTAGATCGGCACTCCACCATGCCGAGATAATGGCAGAAGAAGTAGGAAACCTGCTGGAGGCAGGAGCAATCAGAAAGGTGCACTATCTGAGATGGATCTCCAACACAGTCGTGGTGCCAAAGAAGAATGGCAAGTGGCGTGTCTGTGTCGACTACAAAACAGTCAACAAGGCATGTCCGAAAGACAGCTTTCCTCTACCACTGATAGATCAACTGGTCGACCTAACGGCGGGGCACAACCGACTTAGCTTTCTGGATGCATACAGAGGCTACCATCAAATCGCCATGCATGAACCAGACCAGGAGGTCACATCCTTTACAACTCCAAGAGGACTATACTGTTACAAGGTCATGCCCTTTGGCCTAAAGAACGCAGGGGCAATATTCCAACGGATGGTCACCAAGATGTTTGAACCATTGTTAGGTAGAACAATGGAGGCTTATATCGACGACATGGTGGTCAAGAGCAAGGATGAGAATGACCATCTCAAGGACCTAGGTGAGATGTTTGAGATCTTGAAAAAGCACAAGTTGCGCCTCAATGCGTCCAAGTGTGCATTCGGAGTAGGATCTGGCAAATTCCTAGGCTTTCTTGTGACCAACCGGGGTATAGAAGCAGACCCCTCTCAGATCAAAGCAATCCAGGATTTGGAGAGACCAAACTCAGTAAAAGAAGTGCAGCATCTCACCGGCATGGCAGTTGCGCTCAATCGGTTCATAAGCCGATCATCGGACAGACTACGACCATTCTTCCATGCCCTAAAAGCCAAGTTTGAGTAGGACGAAGAATGCGACCGCGCTCTGGAAAGCTTAAAGGAATATATGTCTTCTCCACCATTGCTGGGGACCCCAATTCTTGGAGAAGAACTCTTCATGTACCTGGCAGTCTCTCAGCACGCAATTAGCGCAGTGTTGGTCCGTGCGGAAGGAATCCAACATCTGCCCATCTATTATGTCAGCAAGACATTGCTGGGTGCCGAAACAAGGTACTTGCCACTGGAAAAACTGGCATTGGCCTTGATGATGGCCTCAATAAAGTTATCACACTACTTTCACGCCCACACTATAGTCGTCCTCATAGCTTTCCCATTAAAAGCTTTGTTTGAGAGGGCAAACTTTTCTGGGCAAATCTTAAAGTGGGCAGTACAGTTGGGACAATTCGACATCAAGTTCCAACCCAGAACCGCGATAAAAGCCCAGGCTTTGGCAGACTTTGTCGCAGAATTCACCCCAGGAAGTCATCATATCTGCCTAGTCGACCTGACTGATACAACCAAACCAGGGATAGAAGTTGATGCCGGAATAGCGCAACCCCTGGTGCAGGATACTCAGTCAGATCCCATGGCAGACCAGACTAAAGATAGCAAGGTAGAAGCAACCAAGCTACACCGAACCAAGACTCACCAACAAATAAAGACTTGGTACAATCAGATAGCGAGGGGCAGACAGCAAGCATGGACCTTGAAGAAAACACCAACAACATTCTTGACCCCACGACATCATCTGACCCCTCCACTTGCTGGAAGCTGTTCGTTGGAGAGATGTGGAAGCTCTTTGTGGATGGAGCATCCAACCGGCATGGTGCAGGACTTGGCATAGTCCTCATCTCACCAGACGGCCTGGTTGTGGAGCAAACAATCAACCTTGGCTTCCCAGCATCAAACAACGAAGCGGAGTATGAAGCACTTCTTGCAGGACTCAAAACAACATTCTACATGAAGGCCACCGAACTAATGGTCTACAGCGACTCACAGCTGGTGGTAAACCAAATTTCTGGCGACTATGAAACAAAGGATGATAGGATGGCCAAGTACCAAGAATTGGTCAGAATAAAGATCAAGAAATTTGAAGTAGTGAGGATAGAACAGATTGGCAAGGAGGAAAACAGCAGAGCAGACGAACTAGCAGGCTTTGCTTCAATGGCAGATACTTTCATCCCTCATCCGTTGCTCATCGACTACTTACCAAGACCAAGCATTGAAGACCCCGAAGCAGAAGAGGTATGTTGCGCCGAATTAGGCCCCTCATAGATGGATCCCATTATACTGTTCTTAAAAGACGGCATCTTACCGGAAGACAAGAAAGAAGCCAACAAAATTATAGCAAAGTCGCAGCGATTTTGGCTCTCCCCATCTATGGCATTGTACAAAAAGTCATTCTTAGGACCTTACCTAAAGTGTGTCCACCCCAGTAAAGTAGAAGCATTCTTGTTCGAAATACATGAAGGGGTGTGCGGAAGCCACCAAGGAGGAAGATCGTTAGCTTACAGAGCCATTTCGTAAGGATACTGGTGGCCATACATGCAAGCTGACTCAGAGAAGTATGTGAAGAAGTACGAAAAATGTCAGAAGTTCGCACATCAAATACATCAGCCGGCCAGAGAACTCCTGCCACTAACCAGCCCATGGCCCTTTGCAATGTGGGGCTTGGACATAGTAGGACCACTTCCAACAGCGCCCGGAAACAAGAAGTTCTTTCTCGTAGCAACAGACTACTTCACAAAGTGGGTGGAGGCAGAAGCATTGGCATCAATCAAGGAAAAAGATGTGAAGAAATTTGTCTGGCAGAATATCATTACTCGATTCGGCATACCTAAAGCACTGATATCAGACAACGGCACCCAGTTTGATGGCAGAATCTTTAGAGACTTTTGTGAAGAATACAAGATAGAATTCTACAATTCTACACCAGCATACCCTCAAGCAAATGGCCAAGTAGAAGCATCAAACAAGGTTGTCTTGGATGGACTGAAGAAAAGGTTAGAGAAGGCAAAAGGCAAATGGGCGGAGGAACTTCCTCATGTTTTATGGGCTTACTGCACCACACCTTGATGATTGACAGGAGAAACACCATTCTCCTTAGCCTACGGCATGGAAGCAGTAATCCCACTGGAAGTTGGCCTTCCCACAATTTGAAGCGAAAATTTTGATCCAGACTTAAATGGAGAAGCCATAGCATTGGAGCTCTACCTCGCCGAAGAAAGAAGAGAAAGAGCACTAGTCCACATTGCCTCATATCAACAAGAGTTATCCAGGAAATACAACAAAACAGTGCATCCAAGGCAATTCAAGATCGGAGACTGGGTGCTGCGCAAAGTGATGGGAAACACCCTAGTGCCAGGAGATGGCAAGCTAGGGCCTAATTGGGAAGGTCCTTACAAAGTGGTTGGGTTAGCAGGCAAAGGGGCATACCACCTAGAAGACAAGGACGACAAAGCAATCCCTAGGCCGTGGAACACCGCCAATCTCAAGTTATTTTATTTTTAGCTTTCCTTTTTCAAACATGTGTAATTTTTTCTTTCCTCAATAAAACAGGTCGATTCTTTTCAGCATAGTTATTTTCTGTAAAAAGTTAGTTTTAGTGACGTTAGGAACACTGCGAGCATTTTATTCTAAGCTGGCTGGAAAAACCAACTTAGAGGTTGGCTGGATTAAACCAACACCCCTCCTAAGCCCATGATAAGGATCTAGGCTGCAGGACGTTTGGTCGGAATAACCAAACACTTTACTTTAGGTTGGCTGGAAAAACCAATCTAAAGGTTGGCTGGATTAAACCAACACCCTTCATAAGGCCAGGATAAGGATCCAGGCTGTAGGACATTTGGTTGGAATAACCAAACACTTTACTTTAGGTTGGCTGAAAAAACCAATCTAAAGGTTGGCTGGATTAAACCAACACCCTTCCTAAGCCCTGGATAAGGATCTAGGCTGCAGGACATTTGGTCGGAATAAACCAAACACTTTACTTTAGGTTGACTAGAAAAACCAATCTAAAGGTTGGCCGGAAAAACCAACACCCTTCCTAAGCCCAGGATAAGGATCCAGGCTGCAGGACATTTGGTCGAAATAACCAAACACTTTATTTTAGGTTGGCTGGAAAAACCAATCTAGAGGTTGGCTAAATTAAACCAACACTTAGTACTCTTTAGCCGAAGTAAGGACATCGGCTAAAGAGTGGTTGGCTGGATTAAACCAACTCTTAGTACTCTTTAGCCGAAGTAAGGACATCGGCTAAAGAGTGCTTGGCTGGATTAAACCACTCTTGGTACTCTTCAGCCGAAGTACGTATATCAGCTAAAGAGTAGTTGGCTAGTAAGCTCAGTCAGATTGCTCAGCTAAGACCGGAATGAAAGTATCTCGGCCAAAAAATATTGTGTTTCGTTCAAGTTGCAGTTAGAAAGCAAGCACAAACAGGGAAGCAAACCGAGATAACAGTTGGAACAAAAGCAGTCATTGAAAAGTCATTACAGTTACAAGCATATAGATCAAACCGGAATAAGTGCTGAGCAGAACAAATGATTCTCATTAATCAAGTTCAAAGCGATTACAAAGAAGGGGCTCCCAGCCCGGTTACAAGTCGAAGCAAAAAGAAGAAAAAGAAAAAATACAGAATCAATTAAAAAGGTCTTCAAGATCGGCTTCAATATCAACTTGAACACCAGTTACAGATGGAAGATCAGTCTCAATAGCAACTGGCAGCACGGTGTCAGTCGGCGGCTCAACAGTTAGGTCTTCAACCGTTGGCTCCAACCGAGCTGATTGATCGTTGTCTTGCTCGTTGACTACCGGAGTAACAGTTGGCTCATTTTCTTCATCTTCATCATCTGAACCCTGCAAAAATTGTTGTTGGACAAAAGCAGCATACTCCGCTAGTGAGGCCGGAATGAAATACTGAGGAGCATTGTAGACCTTGGTTTCAGGCCCACAGCCGAGCTGCTCCACAGCACTTCTCCAGTCGCACTTGAAAAATAAGTCCTTCGCTACCTCACATTGTGGAATGTAGAGGCCCTCCGCCTCCTTGAAACCTTCGGCGTTGACACCATCCACCTTCTTCTTCAGTTCAACGATTTTGGCGTCCTTCTTACCTTCAAGCTTGACTAGCTCACGAAGGTACTTATCCTTCATCACAGCTAGGGCCTTCTGTTTGTCTGCATCGGCCGAGGTAACTAGTCCGGTCAGACGAGCTACCTCGGCCTCTAGCTTGGATGTTTTCTGGTAGGACTCCTTCAGTTCGGTTGTTTTTGCTTCAACCTCTGCCATGGCTTGCCTCGCTGTGTTCCTGAGCTCCAACACTTTTTTGTGCGCAATTTGGCCCTTTTGCAGGGCCTGAAAAAGAAACTAATGACAAAACTGAACAGAAAGTTGGTGATATTTAGAGAGACAAGAAGAACAACTTACCAGGATCATTGATTTTGTGGCCGAGCGAATGGCCCTTAGCTCGGTCAAGTTCTTGCAGTGCTCCATGTCGGCTGGGAGGCACACACTCTTGGCAAGGTTGAAAGCCATCAGATGGTCTTTTTCAGCAACAACTGAATCAGTGTCCTGAATATCACAGTTCTGGAAAGTCAGTTTGGGTGCCCATGTGGAAAAGCTAGCTCGGCCAGCGTGCTCCGGTTGCGAGCTCGGTGGAGGGCTTGGTGGCATAGTGGTTTCATCTTCATCAACTAAGTGTTGTTCGGTCTGGGAAGTACGAGCGCGCTTAGTTCGGCGAGATGAGGAGGGTCGTTGTGATGGTAGGGCCACCATGGTTTCTTGTGTTTGGTTTGGTGGTGGTACCTCGGCCCTGTTTGTCTCAGTCAAGAGGGCCCTGACTCTGTTTCTCTTGGCCATTTTTTCTTCAGCAGTCAGTGGGATTAGTCTAATTTGTGGCAAGGTTGGGTCTGGTTCGGGGGCGTCCTCCAACAGAAAGTCAGTTACTCTGGCTTTTCGGCGACCGCTGTAATGGTATGTCGGCTCAAAATTAAAAAGTTTGGCCTAACTTCTTTTTGGAAAACGTAGTGCAGCGCGAAGTGTGTTCAGGTTGGGGTAACTATACAAAGGTTGAAGATGGGCTGAATCTACATAATGAAAACAACTGTCAGTTCGGTTCAAGAGCAAGTAAGCGAAATAAAGAGAAGCATGAAAAGTGACCGAAGTAAAGTATACCAGAGATTCCTTTATTCCAATTTATACTTCGGCCTGGGATCTGGGCTTGGTGGTCTTCAAAATTCTCAGATACCCAGAAAAAATCGTCATCGTTTAAGTCTTTATCCGGCGTATCTTTTATTATTTTTTCTCTGCGACGGCATATCCTAAGGTAGTAGACCCAGCCGTCATCTTTGGAGCCAATGGAGTATTGGTGGAATATTTCTGCTAGACCGAGGTTAAGACCGGCTCGGCGGTTCAATTCGGCTATTCCCATTATTATACGGTAAGAATTGGTGGAAAGCTAAGTTGGGCATATTCTGGTTTGTCTTAGGAATTCACAAATCAAGGGTTGAACGGGGAATCTTAGTCCGGTTTCTATTATTGATAGGAGGGTGAAAGTTACATAGCCCTCTTTTCCCCATGGAACGATATCTTGTTCGGCCAGAATGAGTTGGAAGTCGTCAGGGATGTTGTAATCCCTTCGGAATTCGGCCAGGCCACCAGGGGTTTCTACCAAAAACCTATACTTCCCCATTTATTTTTTAAGTTACGAATAAATTAGTTCGGTCACAAAATTGTGCTCAGTAGCTCGGTTGAGCGTACAGTGGAGTGCCTGGGCAACCTAAGTCTGCAAAGTGGAAAACAAAGGGGTTAAGCACAGATCATTGGACCGTGCTACAAAATAAAAGCAAGAATAGGAGTCCTACTTCGGCTATGTGGGATGCTACAGGTTCTGTCTCGGTTTCAACAAGATGCTTGGTAGCTCGGATTGAGCAGGGGGTTCGATAGCTCGGTCTTGGCGAGCGATTCGTTATCTCAGTTAAAGAGAAGGCTCTGTTAGACCGGTTGAGCATCTAGGGGCAGCTTTCTGAGTTCGGTCTAAAAACTTAGAAAGCTGGCTTAGCCCCAAAGACCTAGCTCGGTCGAAAGTTTAGGTTTCTAGTATGCTAAGTTCAGACTTAGTTCGGTTCGTTTATCCCGGCTGAGGTAAATCAGAGGATGGTTTGACTTATTAAAATTGCTAGTATGAATATAAAGTGATAGCTCGGTCGTATAGTTAGATTAGTGTGGCATCAACTACAAACTACTTTTTAGTTCGGTTATATTGTAATTTTGGATCAAACACAGTGTTCTATAGACTACTTCATGAAGTTCAAGTGGTTCTTAAAAGGTTTTTTTTCAGAAAAATGCAGGAACTAGCAGGAAAAAGTGTTTTTCAAACATAGTATGCTATGGATTATACAAAAGCAGAAACAAAAATAGAGAAACAGATTTATGATGCTTACCAGGTCCAGAGGCACAAGAAGATGGAAGTGGAAGTAGCAACAATAGCAAGAACACGCAGCTTCTTCGAAATACAAAAAACAGTAAGAGCTTAGAAGAGAGAAAGAGAGAAAGAGAGAGAAGAGCTTGAAACATTAAAATGATTGATGAGGGTGATTCAAAGGACGAAAGTGTTGTTTTGGGATATTGGAAGGACGAAAGCGCACAGGACTGTTCAAATTTTGCGGAGTACGAGGGCGGCGCGACAGCTGCAGTAAGCCAATACCAGCATGCCACGTGTCATACAGATGAGAATCGATTCAGTTTCTATGATTGAAGGGACGTTGTGACCGGAAAAGCACAACTCGGCTTAAGTTTAGCTCAGCTGGAAGGGTTAAAAGTATATAGCTCGACTGGAAAGGCTAAAGGGTTTTTTAGCTCGGCTGAAAAGGTAAAACTTTAGCCCGGTTTATAGACAGGTAATCCCTATCATGCTACGCAGATGGAATTAAGGGGCAATTGAGAAGGTAATTTATATACGAATTGGGCCGAGCTGGGCCTTTATGGGCCTCAGTACGAAGGACTGAGTAAAGAGGTCATAAAGTTATTCCGGTCTTGAAGAGACTTAAAGTTAGCCCGGTCTCAAGCCCAGAAGGTAGACTAGTCTGAGGGACTCTTGATGTTAGTCCGGTCGAAGGACGCTTTGTAGTTAGACCGGTTTAAGGATGCTTTGAACTTATACCGGTCATGGCGCAGTGAAACAAGATTGGTCTAAACCTTGATAAAAGATAGTTCGGTTTTGGGCATACATGGTTTGTAGAAAACTATGGACAGAGAACCGAACTAGGTATGGTTCGGCTGAGCATAGTCGTGATTACTTCGGTCGTATAGTAGGTCGGCCATGGAAGAACCATCTCACTTGGTTTAAGCAGTGAGGGGGTGGGATTGAAGGATAAGCATTATCCTTCACGAGTATGAATCCTAGGAGGACTCTGCATGGAGGAGTAAAAGTCCTACTAGGATTGTGCCACGCAAAACCTATAAAAGCTCACAAACATCACCTATGGAGAGGTAACATACAACTTTGATTCTTGAATACACAAGAGCTTCTGTCTTTGTCCATTTTTCTGACTTAGGACATCGGAGGGGTTTCCGGCACACACCCGCCGGCTAGCTCAAGTTTGTGTTTTCAGGGAGTAAAGCGACGACGTTTGGAGGAGCGCAGACTTGATCAACAAGATTATACGAGAAGGTTTATTTCTTTCCCGTACAGAAAAGAATAATGATATATGCACCAATTAGTGCATTAACTAGTGGACTAATTGATGATGTGATATAATTTAAGAGATTTTTAGTATTTGTAATGTGATTAATGAGCTGGGCCAATAATAATATCATAACTAATGTTAGTCTATTAGTTAATACACTAATTAGTGTATGTAGCACTATCGGAATAAAAATGTCTATTTTTATTATCAAAGCATTGAAATGATCTCAATTTGTTATAATCTCTAAGAATAATTATGAACTATTCCAAATCAATAATTTCAGTGGCTTTGGATTATTGAAGGAAGTGAGGAGGAAAAAAAGGAGATGAGAAGGTGGAGATAATGTGTAGTTGAGAAAATGATAGGGAAAATTGATTTGGTCACCACTATGCAACGGTAGAGGAAGGAAAAGAAAAATGAAAATGTCATTTTATAGTTCTGGACTTAACACGCTTAATTTATTGCATGTTGCGGGTGTTGATTTTCGACCACAGATCGGGTTTACAAAGAAATGACAGGATGGCTATCTACTTACTGAAAACAATGCATCATTGAAATATCAAATGAGGTCGAAGCTTTTTTAGCTGATTAGGAGAATGATACTCTTCTTTAGACTAGGAAATGCGTAGCTTTTGTGTTTTGATTTTTAGGATTTTTTTTTTTTTTTTTGATAAGTAAAACTTTTTAAGAACATTTTATTTTAAATTTTTAAGAACAAATTTTTTTTAGGTGGAATAAAGAAATATTGTTGTGATAAAGGAGTTGTGTTTCTTACTATATTAAGGGAAAAAAGTGCATACATTTTGTAATTGGGGTTTTTTAGAAAAAAAGATTGTGGTGGGACCAAAATTCTGAATTTTTCAAAGCATGATTGGATGAGAAACTCAAACATACATCATTTTGTAAGCGCATATGTGCTACTGTAAAGCTATTAGAAGTGGTGCCTAATGCTGTGTTTGGTTGAGGGATTTGGGGAGAGATTTGGAAAGGGAAAGGGAAAAGGTGTGTGAAATTAGGTGAAATGTAGGTATATTTTATTCACATTTTACCCAACTTTTCCTTTTCCCTTTCCCTTTTCAAATCCCTCTTCAAATCCTCCAACCAAACACAACGTAAAGAATGTGATTTTGTAGCTTTTAGAAGTGGTGCCTAAAGAATGTGATTTGGTAGCTTGGAAGTACTACTATGAAAAGATGGCATTAGCATTTCTTGTGTTGGAGTAGCAGTTGTGATATTTGGTTAGAGTTGGAGTTATGGTTACAGTCTAGGGGTGGTAATAATAGTTGATGTAATGGTGGAAAGGTCGCAATGGTAAGACTGGTGGTGGCACACTGGTGTTGGAAAGTTGGTTGCCTTGATTGTTGAAAGGAACATTTGGGAGATTTTTTGCAATTCTATAGACATTGTGGAAGGCAACAAATGACTTAATCTTTAATACGAAGGAAACTAAATGGGAGGTGATTATAGCTCTATTATAGAATTAAAATAATGACTATTTATTGGATTAAAGTACTTTAAGACTTGGATGGTTATTTAATTTTTGACTTTGATAATTGCATTGAAGGTATTAGAAAGATCAAAGCAAGGAGGAGATGATATCAACAAGGATATGAGTGCAGGCTCATCTTATTTCGTTGTTTAATTTATTTGATTCATTGGTCAATTGAGTTGTGTTTTTATTTTGTTTGCCTTTGGTCTTATATGTTGGTATATAACTATCTTGCTAGCAAGTACGTAATGGTACGTAATGTTTTCATGTTTTAGTGTTTTATAGTTATGTGATTGTTTTGTGTTGGAGATGTGCAGTTTGGTTCTTGTTTTGAACTGATCGTATTCCTCTCCCTAGTTTGTACTCATCTTATTAATAATTTTTTTTGATAAAAGAAAAAAATTTAAAAATAAATAAAAAAATTCATCTTGTATACACAGAAATTTCTTAAATAAGCATTATAACTATGACACGACCCCCACGCGCGTAGCGCATGGTGGTCCAACTAGTATTATAAAACAAACAAAATAAGGGAACACAGTTACACAGAGCAATCTCTGAAGCAGCTAGGGTTAGAGACAAAGAGTTAGAAGTCCAAAAATTTTGAAATTGGTGAAGCAAATTTGATTTTGGCAAACAAAGAGGTGGGAGCAAAATAATGAAGCAAGTTTATCTTTCACGCCATCCTTACATACCATCTACTCCACAAAATTGTTGTGTTTTCATCTTCTGTAATCGGAGTTTATTAGGTATTCTCTCTTTCTCACTCTCATCAAACATACACACACACACACACAAACTAAGAACATGAAGATTGGAGAGAGAACCAGAGATATGCATAAATTTGTAAATATATAGATTTATAAGCATATATATCCATTTTGTGTATTTTTGTTTTTTGTTGTATTTCTATTGAAATCTTGAAACCTGCCTTGTTGAGTTTTCAATTTTTAAGTCTAAAGAAGAGAAACTGTTTACCCCTCGTATTAAAAAGAAAAACCAAAACCATATTCTATTTTTCTTTCTCTTTCTGTTTTGGGAAATTTGTATTATGTATGTTTTTACTCTCTTTGCACAAGTCTTTGTCCTGGAATGTGGGTTTTGCATTATTGGAAAAAAAAAAATTGCTCTTTTGTACTGATTTTACTTTGTTCTATATACAGAACTTAGCTGGGAATCTAGATGTCTTTTTTACTACTTTTTATGGAGTTTTTAATTTATTTTATTTTTATTTTTATTTTTATTTTTATTTTTATTTTTATTTTTAAAGTAGCATACTTTTGTTTTGGGCTCCATGTTATATGGAATTTTGTTTTGTGAATTATTGTTAACTTCAAATTGAAACTTCTTGAATTCTTTTCCCTACATATTGGCAGCATTAGGGGGTGTAATCGCCATTGATTTGTTCTGATATTGCAATATTTGAAGAAAGAAATTTTCCTTTGAGACCCCTGTTAAAAGTGTACCAATATCATAAAAATTCGCTCACTGAAATTACTAATGTAAATATTTTGTCTAACATCAATGATTTCAAGATAAATCAATGAACCTCTGCTATTCTTTTGTTGCAATAATCTTATTATGGTAGACACGTTAACAAAGTATATAACCTAATGATTATAGTTTAAAATAAAAACCATTGCTTTGTAAATATTTTGTTTCATATAATTTGTTACTTTTATATAATTTGTTGTAGTGTGGTGAACCAATTAAGTAATTAAATCATATGGCTTGCTTATCTACTAGAGAAATACATATAACTTTTAGTTGTGATTATCTTCACCTCGGCACTTTGTACTAGTTTATTTTTTAAATATTATTTATTAATTATAAATATATAATTACTTAAGTAGTTAAATCTTGATTTAAATGTGAGAGACATAGTTGTTCTAAAAATTATCATTAGGCCAACAAAAACAATTGCAATCAGAATACTTAAAAGTACAGACCCATCTAAAGAAGTAGAAGGGGGAAGAACTAGGACTTGACTATTGGGAGGCACATATTCAAGTGCCAATCAAACGTAATGAGAGCTTGATCCGATCATATGGACTTGCCAAAACAATTAGACAAGCTATTGGAGCTTGTGTTGCTTGGCCTGCTCCATTTGTGGTATATTTCTTTCATAAATACTAATTTTAGTAACAAATTTATATTAACTTAATATAGTTTCAATTACCTTTATATGTTTATTTTTTGGATGCAGATTTCACAAGTTATAGATGCTAGCTGAGAATATTTATACAAATGAGGTTGAGAATTTAGGAACTGAATGTTTTCATATTTTGTTTTTCCGGAAGATGGATATCACTATGGCTTTTCAGAACTTATGGTTGGAATAATTTTCTTTTAAATTTTTTTTACTTTAACTTTGTTAGTGTGGTAGAATAGTTTATAATTTTGATTATGATTTGTGTTGCAATATAAATAAATTTATATTTTTAGATTAAAAAATGATTATGGTTTGAACTTTTTTTGTTTTTGATGTGATGATCCTATGGTGGTAATATTTGTTTATTATTATGAAAATATTACAGGATGAATGGATGTCAAATTAATATAGGATGTGGCAATTAATATTCAATTTTTTATAAAATTGATTCAATTTTTACAGGCATTTACGCATGCTTAGTTGTAGCTTTTAAAAGTGTCAATGAAAAAAATATATAAGTGGCATTTCGTAAACTAACAATCAAGAGTTATGGCTAGAGAGAGAGAAAGGGCGAGAGAGCAAGGAGGCTAGAGTCCTGTTATATGAACTCGAAGGGGAGCGCTGGAATATGGAGGTAAGGAAGATGGGATCTTCTTCGTGGATAATTTACCAGAGAGCATGACTTCAAAAGATTTTTTCATGTTGTTCACAAAGTTTGGGGTAGTCAAGGATGTCTTCAATCCAATAAAGAGAAGAAACTAACAGGGTCAAGATTTGGGTTGTTAGGTATGGATGTCAAGTTTCTATGGGTGTGGCTATTCAAAAAGCAAATGGGATTTGGTTGGAGAACAAAGAACTGATAGTCAAAAAGCCGATTTTCAAAAAGTGAATCAAAACAAGGTTCAGAGGATGGAGATAAAAAGGAAACCAATTATGAAGAGTGATGGAGTTAGAAAGACAGATGAGAGTCAGGCTTTGAAGCCGTTGGTAGAAGGGACGTCATTCGCTGATATGGTAAAGAATGGGGATAATCAAAGAAGAAATGAAGCGATTATACAAGCCGAGGAAACAGGAAATGGTTGGCTTTATGAAAGTTTGATCTTCAAACTTAAGTCTTTTGGCGATTTTGATGAGTTCAAGAAGGAATTTTAGAAGAGAGAAGGGGAGGATGTGCAAGTTCGAGTTGGAGGGGGAAGACTAGCAGTGTTATCCTTCAAAACTATGCAAGATATGCAGAAAGGTAAAACCAGTTTGAAAGAAAGGATTTTTGAATAGTGTGACACCATGACAGAGTAGAGGCTAGGTTTTCATGCCCAATAAGAAATATGTATTTGGATTAGTTGCTTCGGTGTTCCATTTAATTTGTGGAACACGAAAACGTTCAGAGACATTAGAGCAACTTGGGGGGAGGTAATTCAAATAGATGATGTCACGTTAAGTGAAGAGTCCTTTTATTGTGGTAGGATAAGAATTCTCACAAGGTGCATGGATTTTATTAATAAAGTGGTTGTGTTGAGATGTAAGGGGTTTTCGTACCCAGTTTGAGTGTGTGAAAACGTTGATTTAGCATCTTGTTCAAAGACATTTTGTTACAAATGTAAAAGTTTAAAGTAGAATTGTGCTTCACTTGAATCCAGTGGTAGTGGCAATGTGATTCTAGAAAGAGCAAGGATGACAGCTTTGGAAGATGATGAGCATTCAACAATGGCAAAAGTGTTAAGCAATGATATTGAGCTTAACAAATCTGCGTGTGCCAAGGAAAATGAGACGGTTGACGAGAGAAGAGTGGAATGGGAATTTGGAGTAAAAGAAACTGACATCAGTATAGGGAATGCAAAAGGTGGTAGTTTGCTTGGGGATGAGTCAAGCGTACAAGGGGAGCAGCTCTGCAGGGAAAAAAAATAATGAGGATAATAATGAAGTAGGTGGAAGCATTCAAAAGATTGGATTTATTAGAAGTCTTAGTGGGTCTGAAGGTATTAGACCTAGCATAAATTTGGAAGTGGTATTAAAGAAGGCCCGGGAAGGTTTGTTAGTTTGTGGGCCATTGAAAAATGACCTCATTTATTCAACCCAAACTCATTTGTTCAATGAAAATTCAAGTGGGAGACCATCTTCTTCTAATTTAAGGAAAATCATGTATGCAGAGAGAGATAACAGAAGAAAGAGGAGCTTTATGAGGCAGGGTCAGATTAGAAGGTGAATAAATCATTATCGTATCCCAGCTGGAAGCGATTTCAAAAGAGAAGCCATCATCAGAGCAGCAACAGCTGCAACTTCGGTATCTTTGTCACATAACAACAGATCGAGTAGGAGAAGGCTGATGAGAAGAGAAGCTAAGATAACAATACAAGTTGGCAAAGATTTGGGGATCGACTGTCGCAGAAATGAAGAGGAAATAATTCATAAGATTATGGAACTTGAAGAACATGATCTTGAAAGGGTTATCAATAGGGTTGAGGCTTACCAAGCTTAATGGATAGCTTACAGGTGATTCGGTGTCATAAAAAAGTTTTAATGATTATTATGTCATGGAATATTAGAGGTCTAGGAAGACTAGAAAAAAGAAAGAGAATCAAAAACTTGGTAAGCGATAGGAAAGTGGACATCTTACTGATTCAAGAGACTAAAAAAAGATGTTTGGATGAGGGGATTATTAGATCAATTTGGCCTTAGGAAAATGATGGATTATATAGCGGTAGATGCTGATGGAAGTGCAGGGGGATTACTTTTGGTTTGGAATCCTAAAATTTTCACACTGAAGGATTGCTGTAGCAATAGAAATCTCATCCTTCTTTCAGGTATTTCCAATAATTCTTTTGGTTGTGTCATTATTAATATGTATGCCCCAAATGAGGTTACTAATAGGAGAAAAGTATGAGAATCAACTGTCAGGCTAAAATCCTCATTCAAAAATCCTTGGTGTATGGGGGGAAATTTTAATGAGATTAGGGGGATAGGGGAAAGAAAGGGTTGCTTAAGGAAGGATAGGGGCATGTCTGATTTTAATGAGTTTATTGAGAAGTTGGAGATGATTGATATTCCTTTGCAAGGAAGAAACTACACTTGGAGCAATGCTCAAGAGGGGGTGAGATGGAGTAGGACTGATAGGTTCTTGTTTGAGCCAACAAGGTTAGAAAAGTTTGACTTCAAATTATGGGACTTACCTCGGATTGTGTAGACACCCCATTTTTGACTGACCTTAAGACTCAGACGTCACTAATTGAGCGCTCAGTGATATTGCATATTGTGCTCGTTCAGAAGTTTCAGAGTCCCGGCTGCAAAACTTCCGGACTCTTTCGTGCCTTGTCTCAGTTTGCGAACCAGGCTCTTTTTTCTCTGTTTTCTCTTCCCGAAGGGAGGGAGAGGTGTCGTAGATCATCTCTCAGTAGCCGTAGGCTACGTTTCGCGATTGTAGGCCATTTTTCCCGTTTGGAACCCGGTTTCCGATTTTTCGGAGCCGACGGCCGTGTGCCTTGGTTCGGGACCGCCTAACCACCTCCGTTTGCTCCGGTTTTTGGCATAAACCTTATTTCCTCCCTTTTAAGGGACACTGTGGTCTGAAAGGCCAACTTCGTGGTCGAACGCCATTTCTGGTGCCTAACAGCCCATTTTCGGGGCCCCGGGCCGCGTGCTTCGGTCCCCGAACCTTCGCCTTGCATCCGTTTTGGTTCATTTTTGGTAGAGACCTTATTTTCATTGTTAGGAAGCTTATAGGAGGGTGGGAGGCCAGTAATTGTTCTGAAAAGCCAGCTTTATTTCTTCATCGCTCTCCGTCGCCTGTTTTCCTCACTAAAAAGCTAATGTTGACCACCCAACGGGCCATTTTCTTTAGCCATAAACTCCATATTTGTGTTGTACACACCTGGGAGGCCACCAATATGTATAGGATGGCTAGTAATTGTCCTTGGCCCTTTTGAACCCCTCTAAAAAGTTGGCTTTTCTCTCTCCTGGTTCACATTTTTTGGGTTTTGCCCACATATTTCACATGGGAGGCCACCTTTTTGGGGTGGCCGGCCAGCAATTTTCATTGACCCTTTTGACCCCTGGCCGACCAGGGGGGGTGGCCGGCCGGCTACCTGAACCTTTTGAACCTGGTCAGCCAGAATCCCCTCTCCAAATACCTTCCAGCTGTACCCTCTGTTTCCCCCCAGATTTTGTATCCGGGGGGGTGCCTTTTAGGGGGGAAATTTGAATCGATTTTCCCCCCCCCCCTTTCCTTGGCCTCTCTCCCTCTATAAAACCAGCACCCCAGCTCCATTTTGAAGGGTTAGAAAATCAGCTAAGGCACCATTGATACATACACTCCCTATCTCTCTCATTCAACCCTCAAAGCCCTAAGAGTCTTGCACCATTTACACACCAACTCATAGCACCACACCTCCACACTCCATTCCAGCAACTTGGAGGCCATTTGCAGAGGTTGGAAGCTCAGAAATTTGGACCAAAAGCTGCTGGAGACTTAGGCTACAAGGGTGAGTCCCTATTTCCTCTTTTCGTGCCCTATTTTGCATGCTTTCTTAGCCTTTATTTCTTGCATTTTTGGGCTCCGACCCAAACTGGAAATAGTCATATTTTGAGCTCCTTTTCATGTTTGATCAAGGACCTCTTGCTGTTTGAGGTCCCCTACTGCCACTTGTCTCTTTATCTCTCTTTTAGGCCTATTCTTTGCATGATATTTTAGGCTTATTTGTGAGCTATTTTGGACTTGGTCATAAACTGTAAAATGTATTTTTTTGAGCTTCTATTCAACTTTGTTGAAGGGCTCTTTTCCATTTGAGATCAGATGCTACCACTTGTCTCTTTATCCCTCTTTTGGGCCTTTTTCTTGCATGATAGTTTAGCCCTATTTGTAATCATTTTCGTGGATTGATGTAAACTGTAAAGTGCTTCACTTTGAGCCCCTATTCAACTTTGTTGAAGGGCTCTTCACTGTTTGGGGCCATCTGCTGTCCCTTGTCTCTATTCTCTCTTTTAGGGCCATTTTTGCATGATAGATTAGGCCTATTTATGTTCTTTTTTGATATTTGTGATAAACTAGAAAAAGGCTTGTTTTGACATCATGTTCATGTTTTATTAGGCAATTTTCTTATTTGAGGTCTCATGCTTCCTTTTATGCTTGATTGTCCCTTGTTTTGAACCTTACACCTAAGCTCTTGTTGCATGCTTTGTTTGGACTTCTAGCCACTGAAATCCAGTGGATTTTTAGTGGCTAACACACTGTTTTGAGCCTCCAAACCAGGGGGGGTGACCCCCTCTCTCCTTGACTTGTTTGGTGGTCATTTTGGCCTTCCAAAGAGACCCTATCTTGCATGCTTCGAAGTCACTTTCCAGGGTCAATTTGGTGAGTTTTAGGACTACCATATTTGATTTTCATAGTTGTTTATGCCATGCTAAATGTCTACCTTGCATGTGCTTAATAACTCCTTGCATGGCCCTCCAAAGTAACTCATTATTTTTGCATACCATGGTTGCATGTCAGTGATTATTTGGGCCTATTTTCACATGTTTTGTTCACTGATTTTTGCTGGTTTGGTGAGATTCCATATGCTTCACACACTTTCCATGTAAACCATGTTTGCTAGTCAAAGTTGCATGTTACTTTAGTCCATCTTGCTAGCACTTTTTGGCCATGCTTTGAACTGGAAATGTTCATGTTTTGGGACTTCCTTGGCTCTGTCTTCATGCTTCATGATCAAATAATGCATGCTTTGTATAGCTATAAGTCATTCCATGTGCCTAGTTTCGAGTTTCGGGTTTCATCTCCTGCATCGGGTGCCATCTTTCCATGTTTCGGGGCTGTTTAGCATCATATTTCAGTGCTGGAATTACATGTTTGTATGCCATATTTCATGCCTTGCCATGCCTTGTTAGAGTTGCATACTATGCCTTAGATTCGGTCCTCGGTTTGCATGCATGCGTGCACGCATTTCGAGAGTCTCATTTTCATCTACTGGCTATTGATGTGAGTGTGGCTGAGGTCCACTCATGTTAGTGTAAGCCCATCAGGCATTGTGTATGCCATTTCATTTCATAGCATTGCATATGCTAGGTTGTATGTTAGAGCATTGTGTATGCCTCGTTACATCATGCATCGTGTATGCCATTCCATAGCATTGTGTATGCTAGGTTGCATATTAGGATTGCATTCATGCATATCATGCATATTGCATAGTGTTTGGGATAGGAGTTAGCCCAAACATGGGAAACGAGGGACGTTTCGTACTCCGAGTGACGGAACGTGTCTCAATTCCCGGTCGCCGACACTCCGGATCATCCATGATGGAGTCTAGGCCTTGTTGTGTCCATATGTGCATTCAGTTCATATTGAGTCATGCAATTTGACTCCTTGGCCATCATGCATCGAGATACGTGATTGGTGGCACGAGGATCGAGGACTACACTCCCTGAAGAGTAGTCATGCATACATATGTGAAAATACTTTGCTATGCCCCTTTGTTGCTCTCTGTTGCAGCAAATTAGAAATCAGCAACCTTCCGGAGCTTGGCACGCATTCCAAGAATAATTGCAAACAGAGACAAACTGAGACATCGCAAGGAATTCTCCACACAAGGCAACCCGAGCATGCATCATTCATCATTTGGAACAGAGCTGAGGCAGTCCATGGATTTGCGTGCCAATTTATTGCTTTCCTAGATTAATGTGTTAATTAATTAGGATTTTGTATTTATTCGGGACTGTATTATTTATTCATTTGGGACTGTATTATTTATTCGGACCCTCTGCGTGAGGGCACAACTGTAATAAGTGTGCGTGTGTGATGTATGTTTTCCAACCCCACGTCTTTCTCCCTTTTATTTACCCGCTTATGATGGTTAGATTAGGGCATGTTTCAATTAGCATACAGTATGATAGCATGTTTGCATTCATTCATCTGTCTTGCACGCACCGGGCTCGGCGCATCATACTAACTGCATTTGTATCTCAATTCCAAGTTGAATACATGTTAGTTGTAGCATTTCACATGTCATCTTTAGAATAGCCGAACCTATCTTAGTTGCATTTTGCATGTGTTGCATTAGGCATTTCTGTATAGTTAGGATCATGCATGGATTTCCAACATAGCTTCTGTTTTGGCTTGGAGTACTCGGTAAGTTTTATGCTTTAGCATCCTTGCATGCGTGTGAGTGACTGCCATGATAGCATGCTTACCATGAGGCTATATGCTTATATGATATAACTGCCTGAATGCCTGTGGGTGAAGGTTGGATTATTCGAATTGGAATAAATGCATTGACTGTGAGTTTTAAGCCCACTAGATAGTAGCAAAATCATGTTTTTCTAAACCCACCCGAGGGTGGCAAATCCACGTCTTAGCCTACTTGCGGGTTGCACCATCAAACCACTTTCAAAAACAAATATGAAATGTTTTGTTCCAATTCAGACGATCCAGTCTATACTTGTATACTGTGCGCATCACATAGTAAATCTAGGCTAATAACCGGAATAAGAATGCATAAAGTTTTCAAAACTAAACATCATGGTTAGTAGAGGCCGATCTTTGATCGGGCGAGCGGGGGTGCTCACGAAGTGACCTTCCCCAATCGTACCCAAGTTCCCGAGCCGAGGCAACTTTGGTGATGACGGACACGTAGCCTTAGGCAACGAGTCAGGGTTTCCTAAATTTTCCAAAATAAAATATTTAGGTGGCGACTCTGTATTTGGCAAAGCAGTCCATGTTTGGCACTTCTTTCAAAAAAAAAATCTGTTTTCTCAAAACGATTTGCCGGATTTGGACTCTTTGGTTCAGATTAAGAACCGTGACAATTTGAGAGTCCGAACTTGTAGTGAGCCCAAATGAACAAAACGGGACCTTATTCCTCCCGGGGCGTTCGGGTGCGTCTACAGTTTCTGGCGACTCTGCTGGGGAACTTAGAGAACTTGACTCGAACTCATGATATCTTGTTTTGACTACACTTATGTGTTTCTTTGCATTGCATTTGCATTGGTGCGCCTAGGACACTGTGTTTGCCATCTGCTATTCCTGAACGGTTTGCCGAAGGCTTGTCTTGTCAAGGCATGACCATAAGTCTGACCGGTTATGGGCTCTGCCAGTATGGGAACACAAACCCCGGTTTTACCGGGGCACCCTTTTCGACCATTTGACCTAGTGCATATTCGGATCCATAGTGACCATTCCAAACTAGGACAGGTTGCTTACCCGATATAGGTTGTTTGAAACCGCTGCGTGCGTAGTGAAACCCTAGCTCCTGACAAAATAGGACAGGGAAACCCTCCCCCAACATAGGGGTGTTTTGGCTCTCAATTATCTGTTATGTGCTGTCAGAGTGTATCTCTACAGGGGTTACATGTATCAGTTTGCGAGTTTGGGGCATCAGGCCTGCGGGCATCAGTTAGTGTTTGAAAATCAGTTATCTGCGGGTATCAGATTCAGTCTTTGGGGACAGTGATTCAGGGATAATGATCAGTGATTGAGGACAGTGTGTGTTCAGCTTATCGACCGTGTGTTGATTATGCCCAGCTGTGTGTTGTGCATTTACTTTAAGTTGATATGCTGTCCGTTTATCTGTTTATTTATTTCCTTATTGCTTTATTTATCTTTTTACTAGGGCAGTTTTAGCACAATTGCTTCCGACCAAGTAGATATTCCCCAAGCACCCTGGACAAGAGGTCGCCGACTCAATCGATCCGAGGATCTGGTTGACGGATAGCCAGTGTTTCACTCTCTACCCCCAGTTATCAGGCAAAGACCAAGGAAACGCAGTGTATTCGAGCAGAGGTTGCCAGAGCAGTGGACTACCCCATTAGTGGACAGTCAGATTGAGATCCCAATTGTTGCTATAGAAATAGACTTGCCAATAGTTCAGACAAATCAGGGCAGTATGGCGGCACCGACAGGAGTTGAGGAAATGATGCGTCAGATGCAAGAGACCATGAGAGCCATGCAGCAGGACGCTGTTCACCGGGATGAGTTTGCCAAACAACAGGCCGAGATCATGGCCCAACAAGCAGAATTAATCGCCAGACTACAACAATAAACCGGAGCATCTGCTTCACACCCAGTTCCTCCCCCACCGGGAATCCCAGCACCCGAGAAGGCACCAAATGTCCAGGCAGATACGAACATACCAACGGGGCTAGCTCTGCCCCCAATTCTACCCCAGCTATCTAAGGCACCTACGCCTGTCAATCAACCGGACTCTCCCTTCGAGTTCGAGGTAGACCATACAGCAATGAAATTGAGCAAGCTCGTGAAGCTATTCAAAAAATCCGAGGGGGTAAAGGTTATCCCGGATATCGAAGACGGATATACCGACGTGGCTGTAACGTTGCCGGATAGATTCAAAATGCCGCAGATCGATCGCTTCGACGGATTTGGTGATCCCATGGTCCACCTCCGGCTATTCTCAGATATATTACGGCCAATGGGCCTCACCAGACCCCAGAAGCTTTCGCTATTCGGCTGGACCCTGTCAGGCGTGGCCACTATCTAGTATGCGAAGTTGAAGGATGATGTCAAGCGGAGTTGGGATGAGATGGCCGAGGCCTTTGTTGCGCAATACTTTTACAACACCCAAATTGAGATTACAACTCGTGATCTCAAAACAACAAGGCAGGAGCACAAAGAGAGTTTCTCGGATTTCGTGACCCGGTGGAGGGCGAAGGCCTCGATGATGACTTTAAGACCCACCGATAAGGACCAGATCAGGATGATTGTGCGCAATCTCCAGCCAAAACTGATGCAAAAAATGATTGTGCTCCTCTTTCTCACCTTTTCGGATCTGCACGAGATGGGAGTACAAATTGAAGATGCAATGAAACAGGGTCTGATTGACCAAGACAGAGAGCAACCCCGAAGAACCTTTAACCGCAACAATAATGCAGGCCCAAGTAGCGCTGCAACTGCAAGAACTTCGGAGGTAAGCATGGTCACCACCATTCCCCCTCCCCTTCCAAGACCCATGGCAGCCACACCTTTCTCCGGTGCGTCCGGAAGTAACACCCAAACCACCAAGTACCCACCCAGAGGCCAAAGAAACTTCACCCCATTGTATATGCCCCTGTCCAAGGCTCTAGGGGTCTTAATCAGAAAAGGACATCTAAAACCCCTGGAGTCGAGGCCACTACCAAACCCACTTTCCCCCTCTTACAACCCAACCAAATACTGTGCATATCACCAACAACATGGTCACGACACTGACCAATGTTTCCGACTACGTCATGAGATTCAAGATCTCATTGAGAAACAGGTGATCCTACCTCTAGAAAAACCCAATGTCACAACTAACCCACTCCCTACACACAACCAAGCTCCACTTCCCAAAAGAGTCAATTTTATCCAAACTAGGGTCGTGTCTTACGATCCTAGTATCTATATCACTCATTCCCATCTACCTAAGCCGGAGGTGCTCCTTCTTGACTGCACTGACTTTTTGTGCATGTTAGACATCTCCAGAACCCAACCCGAGCCAATGATGGTGACTGTCGAAGACAGAGCATAAGAAATTTTAGAGGAGGATGGAATTACTGAATTAGCGTTTGAGCAGTCTGGGAGTGTCGCTAGGAAAGCCTACGATCCAAGTGATTACATTCTACTAGCAGGCCAGTTTGAGCCAAGTGTTGAATTGACAGAGAGGGCAGATCTGTGTGCGATCCAAGGGGACGGATTTGAGCAAGGAACAGATGACGTGGCGGCTGTAGAAAAGGACTTTGCCAACCTCCAATTTTTTAATGACCAAGAATCAGGGGACATGGCAGTCAACTGGTTTGATTATGAGGAATCGACATAGGTTACCGGATGGCTGGATGATCAACCAGATATTGTGGAAGAGTTCCAACCAGAACAGGGCCCGGCAGGGGCGAGAATATCAATTGTGGCCGGAAGGGCCAGAAGTCAGAATACATTGCCGGAGAGCGCCGGTATGAAGAATTTCGCTCGGGACTTGAACATTGTGGATGCAGAGAAAGTTGAACCACAAACTGCACTGATGCAGTCAGAACAAGAAAAGTTTTGGGATTCTGAGGGAATCAGGAAGGCAAAAGCCTGTGAAAGGGCCGAAAGTGCTGTGGGCACAGGAACAGAAGACACTGCGGGCATGTGGGCTGAAGGTACTGCGAGTACGATCATACCGGGGCCGGACAGGTGTCTGTCGGCCGCCGACGGAATGTGGTAGGAAGACGATGATTTATGTCTTGCCCATACAGACGAGGATTGGGGGAGTAACCAGCCAGATGATACTTGGTATATCGGCGAAGTCGATCATATGACAAGAAGTGGGCGGTATTTCAAGCCCCTGTACCTAGACCAGCCAGAAGCATCTGGAAAGGATAAGGAAGCTGAGAGACAGAAAGAAAAGCAAATCGAAGAAGAGGCTGTACTGAAGCAGTTAAAGAAGATACAAGCAGACATCTCCATCTGGGGATTGCTTATGGCATCACGAGTACACAGGCAGGCTGTCCTTTCAGCCATGGACAAGGCCAAGCTTTCTATAGACACCACGCCGGAGCAGCTGGTTGGATTAGTTTTTCCGGGAGGAGGTTCCCCAACGTTGACCTTTTCTGACAAAGAACTACCGCCTGAAGGTGCAAATCATAACAAACCTCTCTACATCTCAGGGGAATGCAGAGGCAAATGGGTACCAGTGGTTCTTGTCGACACGGGATCTGCTATTAACGTGTGCCCGTCAAGGACGGCATATGCAATCGGGTTGAAGCCCGCGGACTTCGTGCCAACTACTCAAGTGATCAGAGCCTATGATAACACAAGCAAGGAGGTGATAGGGACTGTCAAAATTCAGACCCAAGTTGGTCCAGGACAACACAACATTGAATTCCATGTCTTGGACGTTCCCGCAACCTTTAACCTACTTTTGGGGCGACCGTGGTTGCACCAGGTCAAGACAGTCTCTTCCACCTTGCATCAGATGTTGAAGTACCCTCACGGGAAAGGGGTAGCTATTGTTTTTGGGAATTCGTCAATCCATCTGCCGCCGGAAGTGTCTACACCAGTCTTGGAAATCGAACATGGCACGAAGGATTTGTTCTTATCAGGGTTTACTTTGGCTGAGGCCCGAATTGTGCATAATATCATGGCTGTTAATGAGGAAGTGTATGTCAGAGCTCAATCTGTATACCTCATGAACAATCTTCAACACATCCCCGGGATGGGATTAGGAAAGAGCGGCCGGAAGGGCATCGCAGCATTGGCCGAAATGCCGCACAATCCGCATACCTTTGGCTTGGGTTATCTGCCCACCAAAGAGGACTGGGTAAGGAAGGGTAAAGAGATGGCTGGGAGAGCCAAAGCAAAGAAGGCGGGAAAGCTTTTTGAGTTGATGCATAAACCCATTCAGGGTACCCTAAACGGACGCTTCGTCCGGGAGGGAGAGGACTTTCCATTTTGTGGCTTCCCAGAGCCATGGCTGAATGCAGAAAGGAAGCGCGTGCCTGGTTTCGAGATCTTCTTCGACCTGCAACTATCAGGGGATGACGTTGCCGAAGAGCAGACAGACCCATTGGCCGAGGTTGGGCAGAGTAAGAAAGTGCAGTCTGAGGACACCGAACTTGAAATGGGAGTAGCGCTGGCGTGTCTACTTTCAGATCCTCCGATCGACTAGGAGTGCTTGGGGGATAACTTCTCAGTATGCGTGATCGGGAATGGAACGGCTGCGGGCCCGCCAGTAACTATTTTGGATGCATCTATCGCACCCTCTCTCATTTGGCAGTATGAAGAGGGATTTTTGTCCAGCAGCACCGAGTCAGGTAGTGAGCCGGAATCTGATTCCACCGAGTCTTGTGAGTCGGAATCAGGTTCCAGCTCGACTGAGTCTGAGTCTGGTAATCCTGGGGATGATAACCCAGATGCCACAGTCTTGTTCAGGTCGTCTTTTTCTTTCTCTTTTGAGTCTGTTGTAACCGAAGAATCGGACGATTTGGATGTGCTTAATGAGAATCAAGTAGCTGTGGTTTCTGAGTACTTTTCTGTGCCCTTGATTTATTGCATTAACTCAGACTTTCAAAATTTTGATGAAAACGACGAGGACGAAATTCCTCCGATTTTGCAACGCTTAATTGAACATGAGCATGAAAGATTTGTTAAACCCCTAGTTGATGAAATCACTACAGTGAATATTGGTACTGAGGAGGACCCGCGGCTGGTCCAGATCGGGTCCACATTGTCTTCAGAGGAACGCGAGCGCTTAGTCGCTTTATCAAAAGATTTCAAAGATGTTTTCGCGTGGTCCTACGAAGACATGCCTGGAATCGATCCTGAGATAGTACAGCACCGGATCCCTCTTGACCCTGAAGCCCGACCCGTTAAGCAGAAACTCAGGAGGATCCGCCCCGACTGGGCTCTCAAGATTAAGGAAGAGGTCACCAAGCAAATCGATGCAGGCTTCCTGCTGGTATCTAAATACCCGACTTGGTTGGCCAACATCGTCCCAGTGCCGAAGAAAGATGGCAGGATCAGGGTATGCGTGGATTTCAGGGATTTGAACAGAGCTAGTCCGAAGGATGACTTTCCCTTGCTGCATATTGACGAGTTAGTGGACTTCACAGCGGGGCATGCTTTGCTCTCGTTCATGGATGGCTTCTCAGGCTATAATCAGATAGTGATGGCACCCGAAGACAGGGAAAAGACTGCTTTCACCACCCTGTGGGGGACCTACTGCTACAGAGTGATGCCGTTTGGGTTAAAGAATGTTGGAGCTACATATCAACGGGCCGCGACTACAATATTGCATGATATGATCCACAAAGAGGTTGAGGTGTACGTGGACGACATGATTTTCAAGTCCAAAGAAAGAGAGGGCCATTACACCGCCTTGCAAAAGTTCTTTCAAAGGATCAGAGAATTTCGGTTGCGGCTAAATCCTCAGAAGTGTACGTTCGGTGTTACAGCGGGAAAAATGCTGGGGTTTCTGATTACACAAAGGGGTATCGAGGTTGACCTTTAAAAAATCAAGGCCATCTTAGAAATGCCACCACCAAGGACTGAAAAGGAGGCGCGAGGCTTTCTGGGTAAAGTGCAATTCATAAGACGGTTTATCTCAAAATTAACCTTGACTTGTGAACCACTTTTTGGTCTCCTGAAGAAAGGAAAGAAATTCCAATGGGACGGCCGATGCCAAGCTGCTTTTGAAAAGATCAAAAAATACTTGCAGAACCCACCCGTGTTGTCACCGCCAGAGCTGGGGAGACCTTTGATATTGTACCTTTCAGTGACCGAGACCACAATGGGCTGCATGCTCGCGCAAGAATCAGAGGACAAAATGGAGAGAGCCATCTACTATCTGAGCAAGAAGATGCTAGGGCATGAGACTCGCTACACACCAGTGGAGAAGGCTTGCTTAGCTTTGGTATGGGCTACCAAGAAGCTGCGGCACTACCTGTTAGCTCACTCCGTAATGTTGGTCTCACGACTCGATCCCATCAAATATCTTTTCGAGAAACCGGCACTTACGGGTAGGCTAGCTCGTTGGCTGCTGTTGCTCTCCGAATTCGATCTGAAATATGTAACACGCAAGTCAGTCAAGGGAAGAGCAGTGGCAGAGTTCTTAGCCAATCATCCAGTCGAAGGAGGTGAAGCAGTTGAGTACTTATTCCCAGATGAAGCCATTTTGCACATCAACGACGAATATTGGACGATGTACTTTGACGGAGCGTTAAATCAATACGGGTATGGGATAAGAGTGTTGCTGATAGCACCTGATAATTCCCGTATCCCTCTAGCCTTCAAACTCCGGTTCATAGTCTCGAACAACGAAGCAGAATATGAGGCATGCATTGCCGGCCTAGAAGCTGCCCTGGAATTAGGGGCAAGACGGTTGGACGTCATCGGTGACTCGAACCTTGTTGTGTCTCAAGCAAAAGGAGACTGGAAAGTCAAAGAAGAAAAGATGATGATGTATCACCAGACCTTGGACTTGTTAATTCCTCAGTTTGAAAAGCTAAACTTTTCTCATTTTCCAAGAGAACACAACAGGTTCGCAGATTCTTTAGCAACTCTATCTTCCATGATAGACATCCCGTTCGGAATCCGGATGCGTTCAGTCATCATTGACCAGAAATTTGCGCCAGCCTATGAGTCGATCGCTGCTATAGATGAGGTTCAAGACGAAAACCCCTGGTATTACGACATTTGGAATTTCTTGGAGAATGAAGCATACCCGCCAGGGGTAAATGCCAAGGACAAAACGGCAATCAGAAGAATGGCCGTTCAGTTCATCATCTGTGGGGGTAAGCTATATAAGAGAGGTCATCTAGGAATGCATAAGCTGTGTGCCGATGTCGAAGAATTGAAGCGCCTAATGGAGGCCATCCATGGAGGAGAATGCGGTGCGCATATGAACGGAGTAATACTAGCACGAAAGATCCTCAGACAGGGTTACTACTGGTCCACCATGGAGGGGGATTGTATCGGCTTTGTTCGGCGATGCCACAAGTGTCAGATCCATGGAAACCGCATGAACATCCCACCGTCGAAGCTGTACAACATGACTTCGCCATGGCCATTTTCAGTTTGGGGAATTGATGTGATCGGGCCCGTCACTCCGAAGGGGTCGAATGGGCATGAATTCATCTTAGTCGCGATAAATTACTTGACAAAGTGGGTCGAGGCCCAATCATATGCCGTGTTGAAGGCGTCGCACATTGCAAAGTTTATCAGAAACAACATCATCTGCCGCTACGGGGTCCCAAACGAGATTATTTCAGATAACGGTTCCCACTTCAAGAAGGAAGTGATTGACTTGTTGGAGAAATACAACATGGCTTTTCATAAGTCATCCACATACTGGCCGCAAACCAACGGAGCGGTCGAGGCCGCCAACAAGAATATCAAACACATACTGCAGAAGATGGTGGAAACCTACCGGAATTGGCCAGATAAGCTGCCATTTGTTCTGTGGGGCTACAGGACTTCAATTAGAACTTCTACCGGAGCGACTCCGTATTCATTGGTTTATGGGATGGAGGCCGTTCTACCTATCGAGATTGAGGTTCCGTCATTGCGAGTATTGGTTGAGTGTCAAATAGCCGAAGCAGATTGGCAGCAGAGCAGGTTTGAGGAACTCATGCTCTTTGATGAGAGAAGACTGAAAGCACTGTACCATGTTCAAGGTTATCAGCGCAGAATTGCCCGGGCTTTCAACAAGAAAGTCAAGTTCAAAAATCTAAAGGAATGAGATTTGGTGCTCAAAGACAACCGAGCTCCTATCCACGACCCAAGGGGCAAGTTCAGACCCAATTGGACTGGTCCCTACATCATCCAGTCTATCTGGTCAGGTGGAGCTGTGGTTCTGATGGATCTAGATGGCCTAGAGTTCTCCCAACCGATCAACATGGACAAGTTGAAGAAATATTACCCCTGAGAGGCTCGCCAGGCCGAAAACCCGAAAGGGCGACCTAGGCAAAAGTTAGAGCATAAAAAATTGGAAAAATATAAAAACTGAGCTCGCAAGGTTGAAAACCCGCAAAGGGCGACCTTGGCAAAAGTTAGAGCGTAAAAGGAGAGTGAAAATACTCGAGTGAACCTAAGCCTGAACTATGTAAGGCTTGATTCCCATCATCGGGATACGTAGGCAACTTCATCTTGAAGTTTAGCCATAAACTTTTCCCCGATCAACTCTGTCCATTTGATCATCTCAGTCATCTTTGTCTATCAGCATTTAAGGGCATCGATTGTAATCTCTGGTGCAGTGCTATTCAGACTAGGGGCAACTTTCCGTTGCCGTGCAATGCCGCGGTACTCTTCAGACTAGGGGCAACTTTCCAGTTGCAGGGATCTGGGGTTGTGCATCTCAGTGACAGATCTTAGGCGTGTCCAGTTCTGATCCATATCGAAAATGGTTTTGAAAAGTTTTACTAAAAGTTGACTTCGTTCAAATAATCTTCTTACAACTAAGACCTTTTTTGGACCAAAGCGGAAAATTTTCAGTACCACAACCTTCAATTTCATTGATTTCAAAACAGAGTTCTCCTGCTCTTGCATAAAATCGAAGTTGCTTTTTATTACATTCATAAAGAAAACTTAGAAGTACTTATAAAGCAATAAATCCGGGGCATAGTCAAGTCAGGTGTTCCTGCGCCCCCTCCCAGAGCTGGTCGAAGCTTTTGATACCGAGCTGGGCCTAATCTGTGCCTCTTCATTGAGCCAATCCAAGCACTCGTCAGACAAAGTATAACTGAAAGTGGGAGCGGGGGCCAGGAGTTCTCTCGTCCTCCATGCTGTGGCATATCGGGCAAGCTGTGCACCTCGAACTGGGAAGGCAGCCGGATACTCTATCCCCTCTGGCGGGCAAGTCTGATCATGACCGAACTAGCGTTGGAATCGGAACGAAAAGTAGAATACACAGTGAGTCAGACCAACCAACTGGATCCCGGCCTGCCGGAACATGCTATAGCTCATTGCCGGGAGATTGAGCCAAGGGCAGCGCCAGGCGATGCGGTCTGCAGAAAATTGCACATCCAGTTGAACCACCATCCCTCATCAAGGCATCGACTAGGCGTTGTCGAAAGAAGTAGCCGCGAGCTGAGTAGGCTGGGCAAGAGTCCACAACCTGTAATTTATCCATCAACCATACCTGGGGAGGGATGAAAAATGAGAGAATGAAGAATAGAGAGATGTACGATGAGAGAAAAGTAAGACAAGGGTTTTGTGAGAAAAACCGAGCCTGAGGGCCGAGTGATGTGAGCAATACATATGTGAGATTGGGTGGGAAACATTACCTGTAGCAGTAGCGGACTCCCCGCAAATCTGGTCGTCTCCCGGCGATGGAAAGCATCCAAGCCCATCAGCGTCTCAGCCAGTGTCATTGCAATACAACTCTTTCCATCCTTCAAGCCTTGGGCAACTTCAATCAGGCGAATGCTAGATCCACCAAAGCCCGACGCAAGCAGAAAGTGAGATAGCATGCACAAGCAAAGGGCATGTTGTCGGAAACCTTGCCAATGATCGTCGCCACGGTCACCGGCGTCAGAAAAGCGATAAATCAATCCGAGGATGTCCAGTTCCCCATTACAGATCAGAGACCGAGCGTCATGCGTGGTGAGTCCACACATCCGCCCTAAAGCTTGGGCGTGACCAAAGCGAAACTGAGGCAAGGTCTCTTCATAACTTTCAGATTCCATCAAAGCTTGAAAATCTTTGAAAGTTGGACATACCTCTTGCCCGCCGAAGCTAAAGACATGTGTTACCGGGTTCCAAAACCTTGCCGCGGCATAAAGGAAGGGAAGGTGTAGCGGAGTACGGCTCAGCGTGAATAGTGCATTCAAGCCAAAGCCCCGGAAATTCAACTTTTCCGAGCCATCTAAAGAAGCAATCCAAGCTGTGAGATTTTCGACGAGAAACGCTTCCATTTTGGTGCAAAACTGAGATGAAATGAATGAGCCACGGAGCTAGGGCCTTTAAAGGGGATAACGCACTGTTCGGGGGGACACGTGTCGAAAAACTGGTGGTTGCTGAGCTAACTGGCCAGCCGGCCACCTTTTCTGGTAGGCCGGCCACCCCTCTCCCCTCAAATGCAAAAAGCTGGTCGGCCAGCCCCCAAAGGTGGCCGGCCATGCTGCAATCTGTGTATTTGGTCCTGCTCTGCCCTTTGGAAGAAAGTCCCTAGCATTTCCATGCATCGGGAGTGTCGAAGGCCTCCATTTCCCTCTGTTTCGGATGCGTTCCGTCACCCAGATCATCCGAAATGTACTTTGTTTATAGAGTTGGTGTTTAGTCTTGCTTATCGAGTTGTTGTTTTTCTTATCGAGTTGTTGTTTTCTTGGTCGAGCTATTTCGTTTACCGAATCTTGTTTATCGAGTCACCGAGTTTTGTGCATTTGAGTTGTTACTCTTTGTTTATCAATTTTGTTGTGTTTTACTTATCGAGTTGTAAACTTGCTAAGGTTTTGTTGTTTCTTAGTAAGTTAGGTTGTTTAGTTTGTCGTGTCGGTTCGCTACCTGACTTGGCAAATACACAATGCACATTTACCGTTCAATCTCATTTTTGTGCAAAATGACGCGATGTGATGCTGAGAATATAAAGTACAACACTTTTTTAAAAAGTTGTTTCATTCCATCATGCTTCTTTTGTTACAACATTTTACAACAAAGGTACAAGTTTTACAGAGAATAAAACTGCCTTATAATGTACAATGTGCTACAACTACTAGTAAAAAGGTAAATAAAGCAGGAAACAGCTACACCATTGCTCTTAAGAGCAGGAATAAGAGGCCCTCTTCGTCCTCTTCTGCAGAACAGGCTCTGCACCACCAGCACCATCTGAGTCGGAACTGTCATCCTCAGGATCCTCCTCAGCCTCCCCTCCACTCCCGGAACCAGGGTCGGAACCCTCCTTTCTGTCAGCAGATGTCTTTGACTGACGATCTGCAGCCTCCTCTTCCTCCTCGTCCTCATCGGGCTCCTCCTCTACGATATGTGCTTTGCGTCTACGGGACGACTCCCCTCTCCCGGCCCCGCGAGAAGGCCTAGATGGCCTGGCTCCCTGAGAAGGTCGAGATGGCCCGGCTCCCCGAGAAGGCCTGGATGGCCTGGTCCGTGGCTGATATACCGGAGGCATCTGAAAATAAAAAGTGCAGTTTGAATACATCAGCTCAAATGTGTGTATCAGATACGGATGCAAGCAAACTACATGAAATGAGGGTGCATGTAGATACAATATATGAATGTGGTGTATGTCAGATGTGCTCTACACAGGCAACCTACCAATGCAGTGAAATGATCAAGTTCAGCATGTCATCGGAAGTATGATAAATGCGAGAAAATTAAAGAGTACCTGGACACCCATGATGGACAGCTGTGCCTCTCTCCGTAAGACCATGCCCTCGAGTGCGGCCATCATCCCGAGCATCTCATCCATATACTCGACCGGAGGCTGCAGATACAAATGCAAAATATCAGTAAAGGAATGAATGTCCAAGTATCTGAGTGATAAATCAAAGCTGTAAAGCATACCGGCGGCGAATCAGGATCTCTGACATATCGGTGGTCAGACATGGGAGGCTCTATCGGAATCGAGTAGGGAGTCCCGAATCGCCATCCTGTCAGCTCGGTCGGCATGTCTGGCCACCCAGGATGATGATGAGTCGGAGGAATCGAGGGAACCAATCCACCCCCACCTCTGGATGTACCAGCCCTGCTAGTGGAAGGGACGTCCGCGGCCCGAGCCCGGCCCGATGAGGGCATACCAGCGGATCTCCTCGTCGGGGTACGGACTCCCGTCAACGAAGGCACCAAGTATGTGTGACGATAAGTCGCATACTCTCCCTGCTCCAGATAAACAAATGCATCAGTACCCAACCTGGCGTCAACAACACCTTGGGGAGGGAGCCTATCAGCAGTCCGCATGTCGTCTGGGGGTGCTGAGGGAACGTCCTGAACGGGGTAGCCCCATGTCTGGCGCAGGAAGCGTTCCCCTAAAAACCAGGCCCTGCCAACCGGCCCCTCTAACAGGATCCTGTACCGAGAGGAACCCTAGGCTCTGGCAAACTGGAATCGGAGGTCACTACCGAAAGGCGCCCAAGGCTGCCATGCGATCTGCGGGTAACCAACGCATAAGCTGATCAGAAATCGTAAATGCGCAAGATAAATCAAAGATTGGAAACATGAAGAACTGAGAGTTCTGCAATACCTCTGATGGCCGTACTGTGTCAAAGTACTGCCGTAGATAGAGAAGAGACTCCCGAGGTCTCGGCCGGTACAGGCCCTCAAATACCAGCGAGTAAGGGGTCATGGGAGGCATCGCCACCTCGAGCTCCGGGGCTAGTGTCGGGAAGTACGCATAGATCCATAACTGTGGAAAACAGGGCAGTAGCCATCAGAATACAAAATGCTGAGTGCAAATTGTAAATACAAAATGCTGAAGGCAGGGTACAGAGATACAAAATGTAAAGTGTACCGTGTGTGCAGTGTACAGAGAATGAAAGAAGAAATCTAAATCAAAGGGGGCAGAAAGTACCTCCCAGGCTCTCCAATAACCGCCAAGTATGTTCCCCCGTCCGCGGGAGGTCGCGCTCATATAGCAATAAAGAGTGGCCAGGCTGGCGCCACCCCAATCATACCGCTGGGCCTGTGATAGGTCCACTAGGGCACCCAACAGATAAAGTCCGACAGTGTTCCCCCTATCGGCGAACAGAGTAGTCTCGAAGAGGAACATCAAGAATCCGCGGGCATACTGGGCTACCTCCTCAAGAGTCTCAAGCTCCATCTCCACCCTCCGGAAATTAGAGGAAATCCAAGTATACCAGACCCTGCCCGAAGATCTATCAACGGACGGGCGAGCTCCCAAACAAATAGATCCAGGCGGCCTCCCACTGGCCCATGTCCTCATCATATGGGATCGCCCAGCCTCCCATATCAAGGCCGGTCAATACAGCAAAGTCAAATGGGGTTATAGTCATGTCCCCAGTGGCAGAGAAATGAAAGGAGTTGGTGGTGTCCCACCATCTCTCCACTAAAGCACCCATCAGTGTCCTGCTAGCCGGACAACGAGATATCCCGGAGCAGAAAGGCCCAAACCCTGCCAAGTCAACCAAATCCCAGACAGCCTCCGGAAGCTCAGCATGCCACTTTCTAGCCGTACCAGAGCCATATCCTCGTGCTATACGGGAGGTCACCTGTATTCAAAATGAATACATACATTCAGTCTCAAAATGAAATAAATGAGCTGTGTGCAAATGAAATGTATGAGCAGTGTGCAAACTAAAACAGATACAATGCAATGAGCTGCGTGCAAATTGAATATTTGGGCTGTGTGCTCAGATTTCAAAATCAGTGGGCTGCGTGTTCATCTCAAGGATCGAGCTGTATGTTCAACATCAAGTGTTTGGGCTGTGTGCTAAGATTTCAAAATCAGTGGGCTGCGTGTTCATCTCAAAGATCAAGCTGTGTGTTCAACATCAAGTGTTTGGGCTGTGTACTCAGATTTCAAAATCAGTGGGCTGCGTGTTCGACGTCAAGTGTTTGGGTTGTGTGTTCAAATTTTAAAATCAGTGGGCTGCGTGTTCACCCTCAATCTGGGCTGTGTGTTCAGAAAGTCAAGTGTTTGGGCTGTGTGCTCAGATTTCAAAATCAGTGGGCTGCGTGTTCATCTCAAAGTTCGAGCGGCGTGTTTGACGTCAAGTGTTTGGGCTGTGTGTTCAAATTTTAAAATCAGTGGGCTGCGTGTTCACCCTCAATCTGGGCTGTGTGTTCAGAAAGTCAAGTGTTTGGGCTGTGTGTTCAAATTTCAAAATCAGTGGGCTGCGTGTTCACCTTAATCTGGGCTGTGTGTTCAGAAATTCAAAGTTTGGGCTGCGTGTTCAACCTTCTGTCTAGTGTGTGCTGTGTGTGCACCCTCCATTCAGGCTGTGTGTTTGGAAATTCGAAGTTTGGGCTGAGTGTTCAACTGTCAACATATGTGTGTACTGTGTGTTCACCATCAAGTTATGGGCTACGTGATCGGAAATTCAAGTGTTCAAAATGCAAACAGAATACTGTATCATGGGCTAAGTGTCAGAATAAGCTACATGCTAAAAAGAGTAGACATACATAGCAAGAGGCATGAAACGTACAAAAATGCGGGATACATTGCAGAAATGTAAAAAAGGCGAAGTAAATACCTCTCGTGCCTGATGGGAGAGGTGGGACTCCGGCTCCCGCAATAAAAGATCACCGGGTGCTTGATCATCGAAATCGGTAAAATGGTAGAAAACTGCATGGGGAAGCACATGTGTCGGAGGGTCGTACCTCTCGGGTATGAAGGGTCGAACACTCGGAGGCAAAGCCATGATATCGGGATCATCTCCGGCGCCCGGAGGACCTCCACCATGAGGGAAATGACCAGCCATTTCAGAAAATCTGCAAAAAGGAGCAAAAAATGAGCAAAATGAGCCAAAATTGAAAAAAGTCAACAAAAGCCAACTCTCAGGAAATGAAAAAGTCAACAAAAGTCAACCCCTGAGGAAATCTTCCAAATGTTGAGACAAACTCACCTCAAGTGGTGAAAATGAGAAAAGAAGCACCGAAATCAAAATTTAATCGGTCCAAAGTGACGAAAACTGAAAGATTTCGCGAAAACAACTTGCGTGGGGCGTTGGAAAACGCGTATAGAGCACAGATCTGAGAGAGAAAATGCTCTAGGAAGGTAGAGGAGGCAATTTCGGAGCTGGAGTTATGAGGAAAAAGTGTTTGGCCGAATGGATTTAAAGAAATGAGGGCAAAAAGACTAAACTGCCCACGGTTTTGGAAAAGTGGCCGGCCAGCCACCTTTTCGGGCAAGCCAACCACCCCTCTCCCTCAACCCTGGCTGGTGGCCTCCCCTTGGAAATAAAGCTAGCCGGTGGTGTTCCCCAGGTGCCCACCAAGCTATCTGAAAATTTTGGGGAGGATTGGAGTCCCCGGGACCTGAAAAAGTACAAGAGAAGTGCACTTTCCGTCGCGAAACCGCTCTACCGGAATTTCAACTTCAACTTTCGATGCGTTTCCCATCGTTACTCGTCAAAAGTGAGATGTATCCTTTTTGAACATGTTGCGACCCCTCCGGGAGGTAAACCGGAGGTCGCGATTGAGTCGCCCTCATCAAAAACTTGCATTTCTTTGCTCGTCGTTTTACGACAAATTCGTATTCGAGTTCACACTTGTTCTGCATTGATATGCACATCACTTGCATTCTCATGCACACCACCCATACTATTGTGCATGTTTCACGGGTGTTGTCATACCCTCATGCTTAACCCGCGTTGTCACACGCGTTACTCCTCGCATTGCGATGCACTGTTCTATCGACGCCGCGATTGTCTGCATTCAATATCGTTTTGAAAACATGTTGTTAACAATGTTGTGCTTGTTGAGTCTCTCTTTTCAGGGCACGATATTGTATGTACGGTTCATTTGAGGCTGGTACGACCAGACGAACCGCGCAGGTATTGTATCTTCTCCGTGTGAGACGTGGCGAGAATTGAATAATTCTCCGCATTCTTAACTACATGAAATGTAGTTGTTGTTTTGCATTCTTGCTTAAAACTGTTGCATCTATTGTGAATATGTGCTTCATTACAGCTTGCTGCATTTGCATGATCATTGAGTTACCTTCGGTTTCTTGAATTGCCAGTTGCATTTTGCCCCCCCTGCCTGCGGGCATGCCTGCGGGCACATCTCTGTTTGTCTTGCCTATTTGTCTAAGTCTTCGGCCTTGTCAAAAATGGGTCGTCTCTGGGCTTTGACATTCACTCCTGTCACTTATGACTTCCGAGTTCTGTCAAAGAGGGGCAACTGTAGACACCCCATTTTTGACCGACCTTAAGACTCAGACGTCACTGATTGAGCGCTCAGTGATATTGCATATTGTGCTCGTTCAGAAGTTTCATAGTCCCGGCTGCAAGCCTTGCCTCCGGACTTTCGGACTCTTTCGTGCCTTGCCTCGGTTTGCGAACCAGGCTCTGTTTTCTCTATTTTCTCTTCCCGAAGGGAGGGAGAGGTCTCGTAGATCATCTCTCAGTGGCCGTAGGCTACGTTTCACGATCGTAGGCCATTTTTTCCGTTTGGAGCCCAGTTTCTGATTTTTCGGAGCCGACGACCGTGTGCCTTGGTTCGGGACCGCCTAACTACCTCCGTTTGCTCCGGTTTTGGCATAAACCTTATTTCCTCCCTTTAGAGGGACACTGTGGTCTGAAAGACCAACTTCGTAGTCGAACGCCATTTCCGGTGCCTAACAACCCATTTTCGAGGCCCCGGGCCGCGTGTTTCAGTCCCCGAACCTTCGCCTTGCATCCGTTTTGGTTCATTTTTGGTAGAGACCTTATTTTCATTGTTAGGACACTTATAGGAGGGTGGGAGGCCAGCAATTGTTTTGAAAAGCCAGCTTTATTTCTTCATCGCTCTCCGTCGCCCGTTTTCCTCACTAAAAAGCTAATGTTGACCACCCCGGGGCCACTTTCTTTAGCCATAAACCCCATATTTGTGCTGTACACACCTGGGAGGCCACCAATATGTATAGGCCGGCCAGTAATTGTCCTTGACCCTTTTGAACCCCTCTTAAAAGTTGGCTTTTCTCTCTCCTGGTTCACATTTTCTGGGTTTTGACCACATATTTGTGTTGTGCACACATGGGAGCCACCTTTTTGGGGTGGCCGACCAGCAATTTTCATTGACCCTTTTGACCCCTGGCCGGCCAGCTAGGGGGGGTGGCTGACCGACCAGCTGAACCTTTTGAACCTGGCCGGCCAGAATCCCCTCTCCAAATGCCTTCCAGCTGTACCCTCTATTTCCTCCCAGATTTTGTATCCGGGGGGGTGCCTTTTGGGGGGGAAATTTGAATTGGTTTTTCCCCCCCTTTCCTTGGCCTCTCTCCCTCTATAAAACCAGCGCCCCAGCTCCATTTGAAGGGTTAGAAAATCAGCTAAGGCACCATTGATACATATACTCCCTATCTCTCTCATTCAACCCTCAAAGCCCTAAGAGTCTTGCATCATTTACACACCAACTCATAGCACCACACCTCCACACTCCATTCCAGAAACTTGGAGGCCATTTGCAGAGGTTGGAAGCTCAGAAATTTGGACCAAAAGCTGCTGGAGACTTAGGCTACAAGGGTGAGTCCCTATTTCCTCTTTTCTTGTCCTATTTTGCATGCTTTCTTAGCCTTTATTTCTTGCATTTTTGGGCTCCGACCCAAACTGAAAATAGTCATATTTTGAGCTTCTTTTCATGTTTGATCAAGGACCTCTTACTGTTTGAGGTCTCCTACTGCCACTTGCCTCTTTATCTCTCTTTTAGGCCTATTCTTTGCATGATATTTTAGGCTTATTTGTGAGCTGTTTTGGACTTGGTCATAAACTGTAAAATGTCTTTTATTGAGACCCTGTTCAACTTTCTTGAAGGGATCTTTTCCATTTGAGGTCAGCTGCTACCACTTGTCTCTTTATCCCTCTTTTGGGCCTTTTTCTTGCATGATAGTTTAGCCCTATTTGTGATCATTTTCGTGGATTGATGTAAACTATAAAGTGCTTCATTTTGAGCCCCTATTCAACTTTGTTGAAGGACTCTTCACTGTTTGGGGCCAGCTTCTGTCCCTTGTCTCTATTCTCTCTTTTAGGGCCATTTTTGCATGATAGATTAGCCCTATTTATGTTCTTTTTTGATATTTTTTATAAACTAGAAAAAGGCTTGTTTTGAAATCATCATCTTCATATTTTATTAAGGGAATTTTCTTATTTGAGGTCTCATGCTTCCTTTTAAGCTTGATTGTCCCTTGTTTTGAACCTTACACCTAAGCTCTTGTTGCATGCTTTGTTTGGCCTTCTAGCCACTGAAATCCAATGGATTTTCAGTGGCTAGCACACTGTTTTGAACCTCCAAACCAGAGGGGGGTGACCCCCTCTCTCCTTGACTTGTTTGGTGGTCATTTTGGCCTTCCAAAGAGACCCTATCTTGCATGCTTCGAAGTCACTTTCCAGGGTCAATTTGGTGAGTTTTAGGACTACCATATTTGATTTTCATAGTTTTTTATGCCATGCTAAATGTCTACCTTGCATGTGCTTAATAACTCCTTGCATGGCCCTCCAAAGTAACTCATTATTTTTGCATACCGTGGTTGCATATCAGTGGTTATTTGGGCCTATTTTCACATGTTTTGTTCACTGATTTTTGCTGGTTTGGTGAGATTCCATATGCTTCACACACTTGCCATGTAAACCATGTTTGCTAGTCAAAGTTGCATGCTACTTTAGTCCATCTTGCTAGCACTTTTTGGCCATGCTTTGAACTGGAAATGTTCACGTTTTGGGATTTCCTTGGCTCTGTCTTCATGCTTCATGATCAAATAATGCATGCTTTGTATAGCTATAAGTCATTCCATGTGCCTAGTTTCGAGTTTCGGGTTTCATCTCCTGCATCGGGTGCCATCTTTCCATGTTTCGGGGCTGTTTAGCATCATATTTCAGTGCTGGAATTACATGCTTGTATGCCATATTTCATGCCTTGCCATGCCTTGTTAGAGTTGCATACTATACCTTAGGTTCGGTCCTCGGTTTGCGTGCATGCGTGCACGCATTTTGAGAGTCTCATTTTCATCTATTGGCTATTGATGTGAGTGTGGCTGAGGTCCACTCATGTTAGTGTAAGCCCATTAGGCATTGTGTATGCCATTTCATTTCATAGCATTGCGTATGCTATGTTGTATATTAGAGCATTGTGTATGCCTCGTTACATCGTGCATCGTGTATGCCATTCCATAGAATTGTGTATGCTAGGTTGCATATTAGGATTGCATTCATGCATATCATGCATATTGTATAGTGTTTGGGATAGGAGTTAGCCCAAGCATGGGAAACGAGGGACGTTTCGTACTCCGAGTGACGGAACGTGTCTCAATTCCCGGTCGCCGACACTCCGAATCATCCATGATGGAGCCTAGGCCTTGTTGTGTCCATATGTGCTTTAATTTAATATTAAGTCATGCAATTTGACTCCTCGGCCATCATGCATCGAGATGCGTGATTGGTAGCACGAGGATCGAGGACTACACTCCCTGAAGAGTAGTCATGCATTCATATGTGAAAATACTTTGCTATGCCCCTTTGTTGCTCTCTGTTGCACAAATCAAAAATCAGCAACCTTCCGGAGCTTGGCACGTATTTCAAGAATAATTGCAAACAGAGGCAAACCGGGGCATCGCAAGGGATTCTCCGCACAAGGCAACCCGAGCATGCATCATTCATCATTTGGAACAGAGCTGAGGCAGTCCATGGATTTGCGTGCCAATTTATTACTTTTCTAGATTAATGTGTTAATTAATTAGGATTTTGTATTTATTCGGGACTGTATTATTTATTCATTTGGGACTGTATTATTTATTCGGACCCTCTGCGCGAGGGCACAACTGTAATAAGTGTGCGTGTGTGTGATGTATGTCTTCCAACCCCACGTCTTTCTCCCTTTTATTTACTCGCTTATGATGGTTAGATTAGGGCATGTTTCAATTAGCATACAGTATGATAGCATGTTTGCATTCATTCATCTGTCTTGTATGCACCGGGCTCGGCGCATCATACTAACTGCATTTGTATCTCAATTCCAAGTTGAATACATGTTAGTTGTAGCATTTCACATGCCATCTTTAGAATAGCCGAGCCTATCTTAGTTGCATTTTGCATGTGTTGCATTAGGTATTTCTGTATAGTTAGGATCTTGCATGGATTTCTAACATAGCTTCTGTTTTGGCTTGGAGTGCTCGGTAAGTTTTATGCTTTAGCATCCTTGCATGCGTGTGAGTGACTGCCATGATAGCATGCTTACCATGAGGCTATATGCTTATATGATATAACTGCCTGAATGCCTGTGGGTGAAGGTTGGATTATTCGAATTGGAATAAATGCATTGACTCTGAGTTTTAAGTCCACTAGATAGTGGCAAAATCATGTTTTTCTAAACCCACCCGAGGGTGGCAAATCCACGTCTTAGCCTACTTGCGGGTAGCACCATCAAACCACTTTCAAAAACAAACATGAAATGTTTTGTTCCAATTCAGACGATCCAGTCTATACTTGTATACTGTGCACATCACATAGTAAATCTAGGCTAATAACCGGAATAAGAACACATAAAGTTTTCAAAACTAGATATCATGGTTAGTAGAGGCCGATCTTTGATCGGGCAAGCGGGAGTGCTCACAAAGTGACCTTCCCCAATCGTACCCAAGTTCCCGAGCCGAGGCAACTTTGGTGATGACAGACACGTAGCCTTAGGCAACGAGTCAGGGTTTCCTAAATTTCCCAAAATAAAATATTTAGGTGGCGACTTTGTATCTGGCAAAGCAGTCCACGTTTGGCACTTCTTTCAAAAAAAAAATCTATTTTCTCAAAACGATTTGCCGGATTTGGACTCTTTGGTTCAGATTAAGAACGTGACAATTTGAGAGTCTGAACTTGTAGTGAGCCCAAATGAACAGAACGGGACCTCATTCCTCCCGGGGCGTTCGGGTGCGTCTACAGTTTGTCTCCGATCATTGTCCACTAGTGGTTAGAGAAGATACTAGGGACTGGGGTCCACAACCATTCTGATTCATTAATGCTTGGTCTATACATCCTAATTTCAAGCAAACAGCAGTAGCAGTATGGTTTGAGGTCCACGAACAGGGATGGGCTGGGTACACATTGAGAAAAAAGTTCATAGTCTTGAAGCACAAACTAAAACTATGGAATAAGGAGGTTTTTGGGAATGTGGATCATCAACTTAAACAAGCTGAGGAGGATTTACATAGCTTTGATTTAGAGGCAGAAAAAAGGGAATTAGATAAATCTGAACATAAAAGAAGATGTGAGGTCAAGGACTTAGTGTGGAAATTAAGGAAGAGGAAGGACTCATTATGGTTTCAGAAATCCAGATTGGATTGGACTCAGATGGGGGATAAGAACACTAGATTTTTTCACATCTGCGCCAATAGGAGGAGATGTAAAAACATACTAGACTCTGTACATGTGAATGTCGTCAAAATTGAAGATCCAATTGCAATCAAACATGAAGTATATAGGTACTTTTCCAAGCTGTTTTCTAAAACTTGGGTGACTAGACCTAAACTCTTAGGGGACTTCAAAACTATCAGCAAGATTAAGGTTGAAGAGGTGTTAGAGGCTAAGTTTTCTGAGGATGAAATTTGGTTAGCTATAAAGGAGTGTAGTGGGAACAAAGAGCCGGGACCAGATGGTTTTAATATGGCATGCATCCAAAAGTGTTGGAAATTCATGAAGAAAGATTTTGTCCAATTCCTAAAGGAGTTTCATTTGAATGGAAAACTAGTTAAAGGCATTAATAATTCCTTCATAGCCCTGATTCCTAAAAAAGATAACCCGTCTGATTTAACAGATTAAAGGCCTATTAGTCTTATCAATTTAACTTACAAGGTGTTGGCAAAAGTGCTTGCACGAAGGATCAAGATGGTTCTTCCTGAGATCATTGGTTAGGTTCAAATTGCCTTTTTAGAGGACAGATATATTATGGATGGAGTCTTAATAGTTAATGAGGTGGTGGATGGTTGGAGGAAATCAAAGAAGAAAGGTATAATTTTGGACTTTCAAAAAGCCTTTGACTCAGTCAATTGGGAATTTCTACTGTCTATGATGTCTAATTTTGGATTTGTTGAGAAGTGGTTAAATTGGATTAAAACTTGTATCTCATCAACAAGACTATCTGTGTTGGTAAATGGGTCACCTAAGGAGGAGTTTTCACTTGAGAAAAGGCTTAGGTAAGGGGATCCGCTTTCACACTTTTTCTTTTCAATTATAGCAGAAGGTTTAAACTTACTGTTGTCAAGGCAAAAGATAAGGGTCTGATTCAAGGGGCTTTGGCAGGCAGCCAAGAGATTAGTATTTCTCATATTCAATTTGCTGATGATACAATAATTCTTTGTAAGGCTGTTAAAGAAGAAATTCTCTCAATAAAAAGGATCTTAAGATGTTTTGAAATATTATCAGGTTTACAAATTAATTTCCATAAGAATGTTGTCTGTGGGATTGGGGTAGAAAATGAGATTGTTCAGTGTTATGCCTCATTACTCAACTGTGGTTGGCAAAAATTTTCATTAAAATATTTGGGGCTACCTTTGGGGGCCAATCTGAGAAGGAAGAAGACATGGCAACCTATCGTGGATAAGGTGAAGATGAAACTATCATCATGGAAAAGGAAGTTATTATCTTTTGTTGGTAGATTGACACTCATCAAGTCTATTCTATCAAGCTTGTCTATCTATTATTTATCTATTTTCAAAATGCCAAAGGGAGTGGTAAAGAGTATTGAGAGGTTGCAAGCTGCTTTTCTATGGGGGGATTCAGAGTTAAAGAGAAAGGTTCACCTAGTGAAATGGATGGAAGTTACCAAGTCTAAAAAGCAAGAAGAGCTGGATTTAGGAAGAATCAAGGATTTGAAAGGGAGTTTGTTATTAAAATGGTGGTGGAGATATGGTTCTGAAAATGGTTCATTATGGAAAAATGTTGTGTGTAGTAAATATGGTCATGAAGGTGGTGGCAGGAGTCCATGTTTGGTGATCTCTAGTTCGATGTCCATAGTTTGGCAAGATATATTATCCTCTGTGTTAGAAAATTCTGATTTGTATTCCTTTTTTGTTTATAATTCAAAAATTATGATAGGTAATGGATGGAGGATTCATTTTTGGTGGGATACATGGTTGATGAATGCAAAGTTGAAGGATGTCTTTCCTAGGCATTTTAGTTTATCTAAGACTAAAGATGGGACAATAAAGCTTTTGGTTCAAACCAGAGAAGTAGTAGGGGAGTGGAATTTCTCATTCAGAAGACCTTTAAGAGCTTGGGAAGAGGAGGATGCCAAAAGACTTAATGAGGTGTTGAATGGTGCTCCCAATTTAAAGGTCAATATAGATGATTAGGTTAGGTAGACTGTTGATTCGTCTGGATCTTTCTCAGTTTCATCTGCTAGGAGAAGGTGTGAGTTTAATCATGGTCCATCTATTAGTATTACAAAACTGCTATGGGGTAATGGTGCACCACCAAAAGTTAAGTTTTTTGGTTGGTTGGCTTGGAAAGGAAGAGTGAAAACAACAGCATACCATCAGAGAATTTGAGTTCTAGATTCTAATGCTAACAATCTTCATCCATTTTGTAGGAACGAAGTGGAATCTATTAATCACATAATCCTTCACTGTCATTTGGTATGGAAGTTGTGGTCTAAAATTCTGGATTTGTGGAATGTGTCTTGGGTTATCCCTGGGTCTATTGGAGGCCTTTTGGAGTGGTGGTCTAGTATGAGTTTAAACAGATTTGAAAGGAGGATATGAAAGTCTGTTCCTTTTACTTTCACGTAGTTCGTGTGGAAGATAAAAAATGAGTGTCTGTTCCAAGGAGTTCATCCAGATTTCAAGGGACTTAGGGAGATTATTGAAATTAGAATTGCTTCATGGTTGAAATATAACACAGTTGGGTTGTCGTTTTCTGTCAATGATGTGGTCTTTAATTTGCAGCAATTGAGATTTTGTTCAAGATAGCTGAGAAGTTGCAGAGGTCTGGGCTGATTTGTTTGTTTGTTTGGGTGCTTTGTTTAGTGGGTGCTTTGTTTGTTTGTGTGGGGATATATTTTCTGAGTACCAACACGTGGCATGGTGACGCCGACGTGTTGGCCAAGGTGCCGCGTGTCCTGGTCATGACGCCGAGGTCATCTCGGCAAGCCCGAGGTTATCTCCGAAGATATCAGAATCCGAGATAAATGAATAAAAGATAAGGGACAGGAGTCCTAGAGTAAAGAGAAAACTTTGCTAAGATAAGGATAAAGCTCTAAGGGAGTTTATCTTTATCTCTTGAGAAATCTAAAGTAAGCACTGAATAGGAGTCCATAGAAGTCATGCTTCTAGTGGGACTAGGATTAAGTTGGCTATAAAAGAGAGGCACCCCCGTGGGTCTAAGGCACGCAGTTTTATGCTTAAGCTTGTGAGTTTAGCACTTGATTATCTTTGAGAGATATACTGACTTGATCGTCGGAGTGCCCCCGGGTGGAAGAGCCACCACCGGAGCCTTTTCTTTCTGTTACAGGTTTGCTAAAGCCATCTATTCTGCTGGTGCTCTCCAGCTGATTACTAGGCGGGCAGTGTGGTCAGATTTTCACCCACACAATTTGGCGCCGTCTGTGGGAATCTTAGAAGAATAGATGGCCAGTAACGGACAGAAGGAAAACATTGGGGGCGACACTCTTGCTGGGAGTGGCAGACCAATTGACCTTGATGTTGAAGGAGACAACCACAATGCAGAAACTCATGACCAAGGCCACGTCGAGAAAGACGTCGGCCAGGAGGGCAACACTTCAAAGAAGACAGACCAAGGCAAGTACTATAACGAAGATAACCTTCAGGTATGGAGGGATAGGTGCTTACGGAGGGATGGGGAAGTAAAAGACTTGGCAAACAAGTTGGTGGACCTACAGTCGGTCGTCAACTTCATGATGCAAAATAATGTCATGCAGCCACCATACTCGCTGCAGGACACACCGATGCCAGCAACCAATGCCCAGAAGGGAGGAAGAAGAACAATCCCCGAAGTCCCTCAGCACACCAGGAGCGAAAGGCACTCTCACCAACCATCCAGGGAAGGCGGACGAGAGGAGCTGAGACGAGAAGAGTCCCGAAGGACGTATCACACGAAGGATCCAGAGCCCAAAGAACATCGCCATACTCAAGGGCAGGCACTTTGCTTTGACATAACACATGGAAAGAGATCAAAACGAGCCCACCACGAGGCCGAAAGTAGTGTGCCGAAGAGATTGAAATCAAAAGATAGCCAAGCTCCAGGAAGGAGTAAAGAAGACTTGAGAGATTACCTCAAGAGGAGGCAACAGAATGTTGAAGCCGAGGTAACTTCCCCAGTTAAGCCGAGGACACCATTCTCGGTAGAACTAGACAAATTTGAAGCGCCAAAGAGATTCAGTATGCCGAGGTTCCAAATTTATGATGGTAAGTCAGATCCCAACTTTCATGTTGGACTATACCTAAACTCAATGGCATTATATAGTGGGAACGAGCCATTGCTCTGCAAAGTATTCCCCTCATCCTTTAGGAAAATTGCATCTGATTGGTTCCATAAACTACCGAAGGGAAGCATAAAGACATGGGAAGGCCTGGCCGAGATGTTTGTGGCCAGGTTTATGACGAACAAACTACAACCCTTGAGGGTCGACGCCCTGATGGCTTTAAGAATCACCAAGGAAAAAGGCCTTAGGCCCTACGCGAAGAGGTACTACGAGGTGTTCAATCGAATACCTGAATGCAACCAAGAAGTGGCGGTCGTGTCTTTCAAGAACGGCCTGAAAGATGACTGCCCACTACGGAAATCTTTGGCAAAAACATTGCCAAAAAGCATGGAAGAACTCATGGCGAGAATCGAGAAGTATGCCAGAGCCGAGGAAGATACGTCGGGAAACAAAGAGATAAAGCAGGAGAAGGGAAACGGCTCGCCGAAGCGAGGACGAGGTAACAACGGGCCGACCAAACAAGAAATAGAATTGAAGGGTAAACAGGCAGTGACGACGATGTTCCAAATCCCTATCCATAAAGTCCTGGATCAAATACGAAACCAACCCTATTTCAGGACACCGGCAAGAGCACCAAGGGAATTTATGGGAAGAAACGTTGGTAGGCGCTGTGCTTACCACAATGAAGAACGACACCCAACTCAGGGTTGCAGCGCCTTAAAAGCACACTTAGAAGACCTGGTAAGACAAGGCCACCTGAGGGACCTGGTCGATGAAGCCAGGACAAGGGAAGAACAAGCAAGATTGCCTCAAGCACCAGCAGCACCGCCACCCCCAGCACAGCAACCACAGGCAGGAGGACCACGGGTGGTTAATGTAATCCACTCAAAAGTGAGCGAAAGCGACATACGGGGAGAAACCCAAAGAGTAAAACACCTGCAGCACATAAACCAGGTCGGACACAAAAGACCTCGGCTCGAAGAATGCCAAGGACCGATGATAACCTTCACTGAAGGCGACCTAGAGATGGTCCAGCATCCGCATAATGATGCCTTGGTAGTATCCCTCCAGGTCGGGGAGTGCCAAGTAAAACGCATCCTAATAGATCAAGGCAGCTCTTGTGACATCATGTACGTCAGATGTTACAAGGAGCTGGGCCTTCATCCTGACGACCTAGAACAATCCAGCAACCCTATGGTCGGCTTCAATGGAATGCCGACGTAGCCACTAGGCGCAGCAAGCGTGGAAGTACAAGCTGGTACTAAGAAGAACTAGTCAGAATTTATGGTGATTGACACACCCTCGCCATATAACATCATCTTGGGAAGACCTTGGTTGCATGCAATAGGGGCAGTTCCCTCAACATTACATCAACTACTACGGTTCCCAACAGAGCATGGGATTGAAGAAGTCAGAGGAGATCAACTGCAGGCAAAAAGTTGCTCCATGGTAGCAATGAAGTCTACTTGCAGCATTCGAGAGCCAAAAGAGGCAGAGATTGAAGACGAGGACATGGAGGTCCTAGATGATGTCGGCAAGGAGCCAGCCAAAAAGAGTGAAGAGACGCTAAAGAAAATCCTTGTCCAAGAGGGCGACGAAGAACGCTTCTTTCTTCTCGGCTCAGGTTTAGCCGAAGAAGAGGAAAGAGAACTGGAAGATTTTTTTAGAACAAACATAGAGGTGTTCACCTGGACACCTTACGAAATGCCTGGCATTGACCCCGAGGTCACTTGCCACAGACTGAATGTCGACAGGTCGGCAAAACCTGTGATTCAACGAGCCAGAAGACCGATGTTGATGCACGTCGAAGCAGTAAAAGAAGAAGTAGATACACTTCTGGAGGCCAGGGCCATCCGAGAAGTTCACTACCCAACATGGTTGTCCAACACAGTAGTGGTGAAGAAGAAGAACGACAAATGGAGGGTCTGTGTAGACTTTACCAACCTCAACAAAGCCTGCCCCAAAGACAGCTTTCCTTTGCCCAAGATTGACCAGCTAGTAGATGCTACTTCAGGGCATGAAAGGATGAGTTTTCTGGATGCATACAGGGGGTACCACCAGATTGCCATGTACCCTCCAGACGAGGAGAAGACCGCGTTTATCACCCCTAAAGGCCTGTACTGTTACAAGGTAATGCCTTTTGGGTTGAAAAACGCAGGAGCAACTTACCAAAGGTTAGTAACAAAGATGTTCAAGCACCTGATTGGCAAAACGGTAGAAGTCTACATCGATGACATGGTCGTGATGACCAAGGAATCCAAGGGTCATCTTGCCGACCTAAAAGAGGTCTTTGATATACTCAAAACATATCGGCTCCGACTCAACGCATCAAAGTGCGCGTTTGGAGTTGGATCAGGTAAGTTTTTAGGGTATCTGGTAACACGAAAGGGCATTGAGGCCAGCCCAGACCAAATCAAGGCCATCCTAGAACTGAAAAAAGCCACAGACTTTCTGTGGACAGAAGAATGCGAAGCCGCTTTGACCGACCTGAAGAAGTACTTGACCACAACTTCGGTTCTTTCCAATCCAGAACCAGGGGAAGAACTGTTTTTGTACTTGGTAGTTTCAGAACACGCAGTCAGTGCAGTACTAATCCGAGAAGAAAAAGGGGAGCAAAAGGCTGTTTACTATGTAAGCAAAACCTTGGCCAGTGCAGAAACAAGGTATCTACCACTGGAGAAATTAATGCTAGCCTTAGTAACGGCTTCAAAGAAGTTGAACCATTACTTTCAAGCGCACAAGATTATGATCCTAATAGAGCATCCACTGAAGTCCTTGTTGCAACAAGAAGACTTAACAGGAAAGATAGCAAGATGGGTAGTAGCCCTGGGTCAGTATGACCTAGAGTTCAGGCCGAGAACAGCAATTAAAGGCCAAGTTTTGGCCGACTTCGTGGCAGAATTCACGCCCGAAGCCACCGAACATCGAGCTCCGTTGAGCCAGGATGAGCATTGTCCCAGCAAGCAAGGAGAATCCCAGCCAAAGGCAAAAGAGCAAAGGAAGGAAAAACTCAGACCCTGCAGCATCTATATCGGCGACTCATTCAGACTGTTTGTCGATGGAAGTTCGAACCGACAAGGAGCGGGGGCAGGAGTACTGCTGATATCTCCAGATAGAGAAATTATAGAACAATCCATCCGTTTAGGGTTCAAGGCCTTAAACAATGAAACGGAATACGAAGCATTAATTGCAGGGCTAAAACTGGCAGCAGCAGCAGAAACAGATGAGGTAATTGTTTTTTGTGATTCACAACTTATTGTTAACCAGTCAACAGGAGAATTTGCAGCCAGAGACGAAAGAATGTCGGCATATGCAAAAGAGGTCATCAGATTGGCCGCCCTATTTCAGAACTGCCGACTACTCCAAGTTAGCCGAGATGACAACACCCACGCCGATGCGTTGGCTAACCTAGCAAGTTCAATACAGACTGGAAAAACAAGAACAATTATGATCGAATATATGTCGAGCCCGAGCATAGAACCAGAGAGCACAAAGCAGCAAGCAATGTGTGTGGACATGGGGCCAAGCTGGATAGATGCAATTATTGCATTCCTGAAAGAAGGAAAGCTGCCAGAAGATTGTAGGGAGACACACAAAGTCAGATTGAAATCTGCAAGATTCAGTTTGACAGAAGATGGACACCTCTACAGAAGGTCCTTCACTGGACCCTTTTTAAGGTGCGTACACCCTTTGCAGGTTGAAGATTTCCTATATGAAATTCATGAAGGAATTTGTGGAAGCCATGCTGGAGGCAGATCTTTAGCCCACAGGGCCATTACCTAGGGGTATTGGTGGCCCTACATGCAAAAGGATGATGAAGCCTACATGAAGAAGTGTAAACAATGTCAAAAGTTTTCACCTTTGATACATCAGCCAGCTGCTGACCTAAACCCAATATCCAGCCCTTGGTCGTTTGCCCAATGGGGCATGGATCTTGTTGGGCAACTTCCCCAGGCAACTGGGCAGAGAAAATACTTGCTGGTAGCAACAAATTACTTTACAAAGTGGATAGAGGCAGAACCTCTTGCCAAAATCCGAGATGTGGACGTCAAGAACTTTATATGGGGAAACATCATCACCAGATTTAGGATTCCAAGAGCAATAGTTGCCGACAACGGAACACAGTTTGACAGCAAACTCATCAAGAACTTTTGTGCGAAATTCAAGATCAAGAATTACTTTTCAACACCAAGTTTTCCCCAAAGTAATGGGCAAGCGGAAGCATCCAACAAAGTAATTTTGGATGGAATAAAAAAGAGGCTGCAGGCAGCAAAAGGAAAGTGGGTAGACGAATTGCCCAACGTGCTTTGGGCGTATCGGACTACGCCGAGAAGATCAACAGGGGAATCCCCCTTTGCCATGGCTTATGGCACAGAAGCAGTCATCCCATTGGAGATCGGCATCCCAGGGATTAGAACCCAGGGAGTAGAGAATGGCACCAATGACATACTCTTAGCCCGAGATCTGGATCTTTTGGAAGAACGAAGAGAGAAAGCTGCAATTCAGCTCGCAGTGTACCAGCAACAGCTTGCTAGAGCTTACAACAAGAAGGTCAATCCAAGAGATTTTCAAGTCAGCGACCTAGTCTTGAGAAAAGTCTTCGGCAACAAGAAAGATCCCAGAGAGGGCAAGCTTGGCCCAAACTGGGAAGGACCTTACAGAATTACTTCAGTATTAGGCAATGGAGCTTATCGGCTTGAAGATAACGAGGGCAAAGCACTGCCAAGACCTTGGAACACTTGTAATTTGAAATTCTTCTACCATTAGATGTGAAGTATTTTTGGCCGATGTCATCAATAAAATCTTTTCCCTTTTCTTTAAAACGCATATGATTGATAAAATTACATATTGGTGTTTTTGGAAACATGAACAATGAGAGCCCAAGTAGAACTCAGGTTCACATTGGGGGCAGAGAGAAGACAGAGACACTTAATTCACTTGTTGAAATTTGTAGCAATTTACAAGTCGAAATTAAGCCGAGATTATTCCTTATCTTCACTTGTTGAAATTTATAAGTTGGAGTTAAGCTGATTCCTTATCTTCACTTGTTGAAATTTGTAGCAATTTACAAGTTGGAGTTAAGCCGAGATTATTCTTTATCTTCACTTGTTGAAATTTGTAGCAATTTACAAGTTGAAGTTAAGCCGAGATTGTTCCTTATCTTCACTTGGTAAAATTTGTAGCAATTTACAAGTTGGAGTTACGCTGATTCCTTATCTTCACTTGTTGAAATTTGTAGCAATTTACAAGTTGAAGTTAAGCCGAGATTATTCATTATCTTCACTTGTTGAAATTTATAGCAATTTACAAGTTGAAGTTAAGCTGAGATGGTTCTTTATCTTCAGTTGTTGAAATTTGTAGCAATTTACAAATTGAAGTTAAGCCGAGATTACTGTTTCTCTTCACTTGTTGAAATTTGTAGCAATTTACAAGTCGAAGTGAAGCCGAGGTTATAGTTTACACACTTATAGCAATCTACAGGTTGGTCCAACCAAAGAAGATGCTTAACATTTGTTGAAATTTGTAGCAATTTACAAGATAATGTTAAGCCGACATGTGATCATCTGTTAAAATTTGCAACAATTTGCAAGTTGAGGTAAAAGCTAAGTATATTGTTTAAACACTTGTTGAAATTTGTAGCAATTTACAAGTAGATCATTGCTTAAACACTTGTTATAACTTGAGAAAAGTTTACAGTATATGATAACACTTGTTGAAATTGGTAGCAATTTACAAGTAGGTTAGACTAAGATCATTACACTTGATTGAAACATTGAGAAACGTTCGCAAAGTTGACATTGAATAGTATATGTCTTACACTTGTTGAAATTTATGAAAAGTTTGCAGGTCAGTATCTTGCCGAAGTAAAGCTTGTAGTTATTTTACCCGAGATATGTAACCCCGAGAAGATTGCACAAAGGTGGCAAAATATGAAAGGCATACAAAATATTCTAAGTATAGAACCATGCAGAAGCAAATCAAGAGAAATTAAAAAGATTAAAGCATCCATAGAAAAACAGCTGTAGTTGTGTACAAAAGAAGGCACTACAGAAGTAAATTATTTTGAAATAACAAAGAAAGGCACATCGGCCATGAAAGGAAGCTTACATTGTCCAGAAAACAAAACAAAGTACAAGGGTGCAAAAGAAAAGACATGAAAGTTAAGACTTTTCAGCATCAGCAACTGGCTGGATCTGAACCTCAGAAGTTTCTTGAAAAGATACCTCGGCTTCCTTATCTGCAGCAATCTCGGCGTCAATCTCGGCAAGGGTTTCATCAACGCTCTTGCCGATTTGAGGAATGTCGGATGAACCCTGCTCCGGGGTAGCCTCCTTGATAACTTCATCGCCATCATCATCTTGAGTCAGGTCCAGGACCTGCTCATTCAGAGAAGGAGATTTAGCCCCAAGAGCCTCCTTGGATTTTCTTATTAAACCCTCCTCCTCACCTCCCTCCACATCTTCAGACTCAGATTCGGATTCTTCTTCAGGATGACTTGGAGGAGGAGGGGGAGGGAATGACAGAGGGATATCATCAGCCTTGCGCAATGGCGAGTCATCTGGGATGTTGAGCTTTTTGGCAAGGGCCATCCAACCAAGGGAGAAGCCCCTGTTGCATGCCTGCCTAACTTGCAGTTTATACTCCTCAGTGACGTCGGCCATTCCTTGAGCATAAGTCTTCTCGTCAGCCTCCTTAATCTCAGCATCTTTGGTAACTAAGGCCCCCTGAGGCTCTTTTTCGGCTTGGGCTTTTTTTACCTCGGCCTCTCTCTTCTCGGCCTCAGCAACCTTCTTAATGGCCTCGGCAGACTCGGCTTTTTCCTCGGCTAGACTTTGGGCTTTGGTGGCGGCCTCAGCTTGGTCCTCCAGTTTTTTCATCTTTGATTCAAGAGTTTTGTTCTCCTTTTTTAGGGCAGAAACCTCCCTCTTCATGTCGGCCAATCTTTGCCTATTTTCAAAAGCTTGCATGGAGAGAGAGTGGGCATGTTGGATGGCCTGAAAGAACACAAGGCACAAATTGTTACAAAATTTTACAAAGTAAGAGAGAAAACAAATTTCAGCATAAAGGCACTTACTTGGACAGAGCGTTGCAGCATAAAGGCGTAGTTCTCATACTCACTCATCTTGGCATTTCGCTCAAGATCGCCTGGGAGGAGTAGAGCAGTACTGAGTGCCACGCCGACGTTTATATCATCGGCGCTGTCGCTGGCAAGGACAGGCTTATCCTCTAGAGTGATCTCTGGTGTCCAATGGACTTTTGGTATTCTGGAACCCGAGGTCGTCGCATACGATGACCTCGGCTTCTTTGATTGGGTGGACTCTGATGGTTGGGCCTCGGCAGACCTTTTGGCAGAAGCAGAAGCACTCTTTTTACTCTCAACCAATTGTGAGATGGGCAGAGCATCCTCAGCCTTAACCTCAGTGGCTTTGGCCTTGGGCTGAGCCTTTTTTATTCTTTTTGGCTTTGGTGGGGGCATGGATTGATTCGGAACAGCATCAACGTCGACAGGTAGGTCGGCTAAGAGATCTACAGCAACAGGCTTCGGGCGACCCATTTCAGCAGTTTTGACAAGTCGTTGCCGACGCTTTCTTTCTGGTATTGGGATTAAGTATGGGGCTGAAGTAGATGGCAGATCAGCTGGGTCAGAAGTGGATCCTTGGTCTGCTCGTGATGTGGAAACAGTGGGAAGAGTTGTGGCAGAAGGTGGAGAAAGACTCTTCTTCTTCTTCTTCGGGACGTCGGGCAGAGTGGATTTGTATATGGGAATAAAGTTTAGAAGAAGAGGTGCTTTTCTTTTGTGGACAGGCAAGTCTAGGAGCTTTCTCAGGTCCTTGCTAGGAACGTAAGATTGGCGAAAGTCTTTCGCTGGCTTGCGAACGTTTGCAAGAAGAAACATACATTAGAAACAGATAAAATATTGAAGACTTGAACAGAAACGACTGAGTATTGACACTGGGCTCTTACCCTTGCGCTCTTTAACTGATCGGGAAAGAAGGTAGAGATGGGCGTCCTCGTCTACGCCAAACTCCCAATTTCCCGAAGCAATAACATAGTCATCTCCAGCCCCCTTGTTGGAGTCTGGGAGGTCGGCTACGACTTTGAATTCAGTGGACCTCAGCTTAAAATAATAGACGAAGCCTTTTTCCTTCAGGTTAAGGGGCACATGGTATAACAGTATTGCATGTCGGCTAAGGTGATCCTAACGTTTTCTTGTTTAACTAAGACGATAATACCAAAAATCACTCGATAAGAGTTGATTGTCAGTTGCATGGGGTTCAACTTATAATAATGAAGAATTTCGCGAAAGAGAATGTTAAGTGGGAGCCGGAGTCCGCACTCAGTAAAAGCTACTATGGGAAAGGGCATTGAATCATCTGTGGGCATGATGGAGTCGTTATCTTCAGCCAGCCTCAGATGGACATCGGCAGGAATAGAAAACTCTTGCCTAAAGTACTCAAGTTTGGTCGGGGTGTGTACCCTATGTCTCCACATACCCATAACGTCGGCCTAAAATCAGAGGGCTAGGTTTCAGAAAGAAGATGCTCTTAAGGGGTTATCAGGACCTCGGCGAAACCCTAGGTATATACTGATAAGGATCGTTTCAATTTTTTCCTAAGAATTGACAGGTTCTATAGACAAATCCCAAACCTAAATCTATGAAGGCAAAGATTGAAAGCAAAAATTGAAGGTAAAGATCTGGCAAAGAAACAAAAAACAGAAAACAAAGGCGAAATTTCAGAAACAAGAACAGGGATGGGCTATCAAGAACATGAAGAATACGAGAAATAAAGGACCAAGATCAGTGGCAAAAATACAGTGAAATGGTGCAATAGTGCGTGTGTTCAAGATATAGGCAAGGGCCAAATCAAAGAGTAAACACATTCAGATGAATGATTCACAAGATAGATATTTGAGCAAGGCAGTAATAACAGGAGATTCTAGAAATGATCAAGAATTGAAACCAGAAGGAACAGTTGCTTACCAGAAAAAATGAAGCCGATGTGAGGACCGCCGAAATCAATCGATAGTTACAGATGTGGCAGAACGACGAAAGTTTCACCAGGAAGACAAACACAAAGCTTGGAAGCTTCAGCAATGGCGGATTCGAAAGAACGAGTTTAGAGAGAGAAACAGCAAATGCAATGGTGAAAAAATGAAAGAAAAAGGAAGAGTTTTTTTCAAAAACCAAAAACGGCGGCAAAAGATAATCAATGCTCCTGGAGCAGCGCATACATCAGGCGGCGTACGCAAGAAAAACGTGGTTTATAAGCGCGTCACAAACACGGACCAATAAGGTAAAGACGCGTAAAAGAAACGGTTGAGAAGTGATGCATGACAGCTCATGCGCGTAGGAAAGTTCACTAGAATTCTTGTTCTCTGAAGAGAACATGTCGGCTTGAAATAAATGATCTCGGCTGAAGAGTTTGTAAACCAATATATAGAAAGAGATATCGATATAGGTTCCATCACCTCAGAATGCCGAGGTAATAGAACCTAGGGGGCAGTTGTGGGGATATATTTTCTGAGTACCAACACGTGGCATGGTGACGCCAACGTGTTGGCCGAGGTGCCACATGTCCTGGTCGTGACGCCGAGGTGATCTCGGCAAGGCCGAGGTTATCTCCGAAGATATCGGAATTCGAGATAAATGGATAAAAGATAAGGGACAGGAGTCATAGAGTAAAGAGAAGACTTTGCTAAGATAAGGATAAAGCTCTAAGGGAGTTTATCTTTATCTTTTGAGGAATCCAAAGTAAGCACTGAATGGGAGTCCATAGAAGTCATGCTTCTAGTGGGACTAGGATTAAGTTGGCTATAAAAGAGAGGCACCCCCGTGGGTCGCAGTTTTATGCTTAAGCTTGTGAGTTTAGCACTTGATTATCTTTGAGAGATATACTGACTTGATCGTCGGAGTGCCCCCGGGTGGAAGAGCTACCGCCGGAGCCTTTTCTTTCTGTTACAGGTTTACTAAAGCTATCTATTCTGCCGGTGCTCTCCAGCTGATTACTAGGCGGGCAGTGTGGTCAGATTTTCACCCACACAGTTTGTTTAGTGGGTGATTTGTTTGTTTGTTTTGTGGGAGCTTCATTTGTTTGTCTGGATGATCTTGCTCTGTTTTGCTGTCTAGTATTTTTGGTTTGTTGGTTTTTCATCAACATCTTGTTTTGAGCTTTCATTTGTTCGGGTGTCCCTCTTGGTGACAACCTAGTTGGGATTAGGATGAGGTGCTTGATTATTGTTGCTCATTGTCTTCTCTTTATTGATGTTTGCTCATATGTAATGTATGTTTGTTATCATCAATAAAGTTTTTTCTTTGCCGATCAAAAAAAAAAAAAGTGGCATTTTGTAGTAGTGGTAGTAGCTTTGCAAAGTGTCACTAAAATAAGCTCCAATGGTACTTATATCCATTTAATGGCACAAATGAATTGGATTTAGTAGCATTTATGAAGTTGTTAAAAATATCAATTGTGGCATAACAAGCGCCATTAAAAATTCATATAGTAGCATTTTTTAGATTGTAAATTTTCTTTAATGGCACTTGACAGCGTTATGAATAGTGTCTACCATGACACTAAAGTGTCACTAAAAGTTTTTAGCCTTAATTCTGTCACTGAAGTGCCACTAAGTATTTTTTTAATGGTACTTGATAGTGTCACAAATAATATCTATCATGACATCAAAGTGTCATTGAAAGTCTTTAGCCATGATGGTGTAGTGACACTTGTAAGTGTCACTGAGGTGCCACTAGTAGCTATCGTGGCACGGGTATAAATGACACTTGTTTAAAATCCACAAGACTAAAAAATGTTATTAGAAAAATAGTTTTGTTACACTTTTAAATGTCACTAAATTAAAAAAATGATGTAGTGGCAATGGGGATTGCATTTTTTTTTTTTTTTAAATGTGAAACCACTCAATTTTACTTTCAGAGCAAAATATTGATGTTTGGCTTGGTTTTAGCAGCATATGTTTCCAACTTCCCACACATTTTTTTTTTTAAATTACAAATCAATTACCCAAATAGTGGGCCCTTTGCTGTCGCAGCATGGAGTTTGTTCACTTGACAAATCAATCAACAAACTTGATTTTTTCTCAGATAGGGAAAGAATTGAGGGGGACTTCTTTGGATAGTGAAAGATTGGCCAAGATTTGAATAGTTCATTTTAATGAATTTCATGTATTGATCATTTATGTATATATAAAAATAAATAAATAAAATAGAGTAATTAATAATTAGAGCCACATGAATTAATGTATTCAAGAAGCTGAAAAAATAAATTATTTAAATCAACAAAATAAAACCACCATGGTGCGCTGGCCTTGTGAGTTTGACCTTTATTAGATGTTTGAGATAATGTATTCAACTTTTTTTTGATAATTAATTATCTAAAATGATGTAAATCGTTCAAAGTGTTTATAAATAAAAAAATAAAAACAAAAACCTTGACTCTTTTTTAGATTGATATGAATGTAATCCCACAAATCTACTTCATGTGGTTATCAAAATTGGAATATGAAACTTCTTTCAAATTATCATTTTCGTAAAAATTTTAATGAATGATATGTTATGCTACATTTCTTTGAATGAAAAAAAATTTCTACCAAAAATTTTAATTTTTTAAATATTCGATTGTAATACCAAAATTTATGTGTTACCGGTTATATTCATGATGATGATACCAATGGTGGTGGTTGTCGTGTGGTGGCGGTGGTAGTTTTGTGGCATTGACAAAATTTTTATTCAAAAATTTTTTTCCACTATCCCACTTTCAAAAGTGAAAATTATTTTTTGCATAAATAAATTTATTTTCTATTACCCAGAGATTTTTTTTTTTTTTTTCTTGTGTTAACTTTCACTATTGGAATACATTATTATATTATAATCTCAATTATTTATGTGGATTCAGTATTGAGTTTTATAAATTATATTTAAATCTCCCCATCTAAAAATAATCATACTTAAATTTGATAGTAATTTTTAAATAAATTAATGGTAAAAAATTCAAGGCCCTATGTTGAAATATCACCTCATAATGGTTAATAATTAATGGTTAATTAAATTTTACCTCCTTAGTTTGATCCAAAAACACATTATTTCCCTATAATTTTGAAATATACATTTAACCCTCTTGTGATTTGGAGTAAAACGTAAAGATTAACTCTGCTAAAAATATTTGTAAAAAGTCTATATTACCATTAATTATACTTCAAATTTTCGTTTGTGATCACATTCTCATAACCACGTTTTTACTCGTTTCTTTTAACTAAGAGAAAAGGATTTATGAACCCAAAAGGATTCTCCATTTTCAACTCACACACCCACTGCCTCCATGTTGCAAATCATAATCAAAGAAATTTTCTAAATTAAAACCCCACACAAATACTCCTATTCTATGTATGTATAAATATATATATATATATATATATATTTTGATCAGCAATGTATGTATAAATATATATTAATTAATATGTATCTGTATATATATCATATAAGTATGATTGAAACCAACCACCATTCTTTCTTCCAGTTGGTGACAGTTTTCTATCCACCACTTCTTTTTTTCCACATGGACACAGTCATGGCTTTTCGCCAATCTAGGCAGAAGACCCACATATACATACATACATACATACATATACCTAATATATATGTAAAAGATAAATGGAAATGAGAGGGAGATAATGGGTAGTGCAAGAAGTTGTAGGAAGGATGGACTGAGTCAGTTGTTGCAATATACTTATTAAACGACAGAGGAAGGGAAAAAAATAAATAAATAAATAAATAAAGATTTTAAAAAAAAAATGTCATTTTATCAATTTATTTTGGGGCATTTTCTTTCTGCTATGTCCGATTTGCTTAATTGAGAACACATGAACTACAACAAAGGTTTAATGTACATTTCTAAATTGCAAATAAATAATATATTTTTGGGTTATAAGGAGGTGAAATATAAGTAACTCTTTCTTTTTCTTTTTCTTCTTCTTCTTTTATGTCCTTTCTTCAAGACAAAAGTCTTTGGAGCTACCATTTGAATATCCCTATTGACTTTAAAAAAGAACTGTTCCAAAAGAGTAAAAGGGACTTTTCTATGTCTTTGTGTTCAACTTTTAAATTTGTAATTGTCCAAAATATATATATGTATATATATTTCTAAGGAATGGCAAATGAGGGAGGCTTCTTTCATGCTTTCGTGGAAGTATTCTCTTTTAAGAAAATGTTTGGTGGCCTGTATTTTTGTGACTTAAATGGTTCGAATGTGTTAAAACAACATCATTTTTGGTGTTTCAAGCTATTCGAGTCATGATTTGTTGAGCCACCTATCATTATTGTCTTTTTTAATAAAACAATGCTTGCAGTTGGTGAAGTGACTCGGACTTCTCTGCTTTTGGAAAAATTATTTTTAATTCCAATTACGAGAAATTTGCCTTTTTATTTATTTTTTCATTTCATTCTAAATAAGTCTATTTGCTAATGGACGTTTGATTATTTGACCAAAAATGGCCATGTGCGCATGGTTTTATTAGGAATAAAATGGGGCAAAGTGACTTTTTTTTTTTCTATTTTTTTATTTTTAAATTGGGCAAAATAACTAATTTACCTTTGAAAAATGCTTAAGTGGAGAGCATATGACAAGTCTTTTGTCCACAAAAGACACAAGTGTCATCAATTAGCTCTTCTTCTTTTTTTATCAGCAAAATAAGAGCTTTATTGAAAGAAAAAAAAATTAAACACAATACATGCAAAAATACAACAACAAAGCAGGAAAACGCAAAGAGCATCATAGCTACCCTCAACGATCCCAACTAAGATGGCACCGCAAAGGAGGCACAATCATATGCTAGCATTTGACCCAAGATTTGTGAGAAACCAATCCAAGACAAAAGGACCCAAAGAAAAAATACAGAACAACTACAAAAGAAATAACAACAACAAAATATCAGCAGCATTTGTTGATGGGCTCCAAGAAAGACACCAGTGGTTGGACACCAAAGATCACACACGGTGCAAATTTGCAGCATGAAGAAACCAAAACAACATCTGATGATGGACACCTCTGAAGAGACCTCTGATGCTAGACACCAAAGAAACCTCTGTTGCATTGAGATTTTATCAGCAAATCAACAATTTATCTCCCCATAGAACCTGTCCAGAACATCCCATAGAACTGCAACAATCTGTCACCCCAAAGCAGCAGTCTACACCTCTAAACAGCTCTGAAGCAATAGCAGCTCTGAGGCAATACTCTGAAGCAAACCCCAAGCACCTTGACACAGAATACACAGCAGATCTCAAGCTCCTTGACACAGAACCTTTATAAGGGGAATAACAGATCACCACCCCCCCATCTATCTGCAGAACACAGCAGGCATCAGCAAATAAGAGGAATAACAGATAACAGATCACCACCCCCCATCCATCTGCATAACTTGCAACAAAGATGAATAACAGATCACCGCCCTTCATCCATCAGCAGAACACAGCTGGCATCCATACCCAAACATCTCAAATGCTTAGCAGCACTCGACTCAAGATCTCCACTATGTGATGCACTGAGTAATGGACAATAGGCAAAGAAGCTCCAACCCACAACCCCACCCTCACTTTTACTAACTCACCAAGCTCTATCATACCTAGTAGATGACCATTGAACACAACCTCATTCCTAAGCCTCCACGTTGACCACAACATTGCCACTGAGACCATCACCCAAATTTTCTTTACTAATTTGCTATGCTTAGTTTCCAAAGAAAGCAGTCCATCCACTGTAGCAGGAGATACCCAGCATAAATTCCACCATTGCAACAACCTTCCCCAAACCTTCCATATTTCAGGACACTGCACAAAAAGATGATCTACAGATTCTTCCGCAGCTAAACAGAAGGGACAGGCAACATTCGCACTACCACCTAACACCCCTAAATCTCTGCAAAACAACTGCAGAGATTAGCTTTGATTGATACTGTTTTCAAAATTCAAAATAGATTATATTATATTTGTAAAGTTAAGAATTAAAATGACACAAACTCAAACTATAGGGCTATTAATGTAATTTTTTATTTTTTATTATTTTAATTTTTTTTAGTTTAATGGATGTTGTTTGTTCGGGACTTGCTAACCAAGGACGAACTGACGAAGGGGCTGTAAGGGGCTACAGCCCCCCGCTTAAAAAAAAAAAATTTATTAATATATATATATTTTTTCAATAAAGTATTAATAATATAGTAAAATGACCCCTGCTTTGTTTTGTGGGCTGGGCTCAATCTATTCATTAGATGGCCAGGCCATGTGTCTTCTTTTTTTTTAAAAAAAAAAAAAGGCTGAATAGAAACAGAAAAAGACAAAAAGAAGAAAGAAAGAAAACCTAATTGGTATGACTTGCTCTACGCTGTCTCAATTTATTGAAAGCAAGCATAGGATTTTTTTTTTTTTTTTTTTGGAGTTAAATCAACTTAAGAAAAAAGAAAAAAGTCTTGCTTCTACTATTAATCTTCTCATTATTATAGGTATGTGATTCATATTCTATTTTATTGTTGTTTTCAATTTGTAATACTTTTTTTTTTTAATGTCATGTTGATACAATTGCAATTTTTTTAATTTTACATATTAAGAAAAAAAATCATAAATTAGGATGTATGATTTCAATTACTAGGGTTTTTTTTAATCATATTTGAAAAAAATTAATTTTATTCAGATTAAGTGTTATAAATTCAAAATTAAAATGAATTGAGACTTGTATAAAATTCATGTGTTGAATCTGAATTCTGAATTTTTAAATTTATACGAAATTTGTTTTAATTACATTTGTTATTCTAAGCACAAAAATTTTCTATATCCTGTGATATATATATATATATATATTACATTAGCAATTGGTTCTAATTTCTAATAGAATATTAACCATGTATGTAATGAATTCTATTTTGATTTGTAGATTATTATGGGAAAGGCATGTACAATTGATAGATTTTTTTTTTAAAAAAAAAATGCAAGTTCCTCCGAAATCAATGCTAACAATACATCATTGCCAACTTCCAATGTTGATATCCCAGAAAATCCTCCCACAAAATCTCAAAAAATTGATGTTAAAGAAATTGATATTGGTTCATTGGAGCGTGATCCTGGATTACGTATACAGATTTAGGATTATCATGTTAATCAACGTGATGAAATTCGACGAGCTTATATTAAGGCTGGTCCATACCAACCTATTCTTTCAAAGTATCCAAAATCTGGATCAACAACTCATCTTCGTAGCTTTCAACCGTCATGGTTCAAACTATTTCCGTCATGGTTGGAATATTCACCTGCAAAAGATACAGCTTTTTGTTTACCATGCCTTCTTTTTTATAAACCATGTGGATCTAGATATTATGGGCAGCAAGCATTCACTGTTGATGAATTTCAGAATGGGAAGAAAGTTAGGGATGGCGCAAAATGTGCTTTTTTAAATCATATAGGAAAAGATCATAATTCTTTTCACAATGTTGCCGAGAGATCATGTGAGGACTTGATGAATCAATTGCAACATATACAAAAGGTATTAGACAATTTCACTTCTGAACAAATTGTAGATAATCGACTAAGATTGAAGGTCTCAATTGATGCAATCTAATTGCTTGGATTTCAAGGTTGTGCTTTTAGAGGTCGCGATGAAAGGCCAAATTCAATCAATCGTGGAAATTTTCTTCAAATAGTGAAATTGTTGGGATCATATAATGATAATGTTGCTAAAGTATTGGATAAAGCTCCAAAAAATGCCTCTTACACATCACCAAAGATTGAAAAAGAAATTTTACATATTTTTTCAACCAAAGTGAATAATGCAATTCGTGAAGAAATTGCTGATGCAAATATTGTATAATTGTTGATGAAGCTCGTGATAAGTCAAAGAATGAGAAAATGGCTATAGTTTTGAAATTTGTTGACAAAGATAGTTTTGTGAGAAAGCGTTTTTTTGGGCTTATTCATGTTTCTAACACTGTTGCATCAACCCTTAAAGATGAAATATATTTTGTATTATCTCATCACAATGTAGATATTCAGAATATTCGAAGACAAGGATACGATGCTGCAAGCAATATGCGAGGTGAGTCAAAAGGATTATAAGCATTAGTTTTGAATGATTGTCCATATGCATATTATATTTATTATTTTGTAAATCGTTTGTAGTTGGCTTTAGTGGCAACATTGAAAGATATTATCCCAATTCATAAATTTTTTCCTAAATTGACTTTTGTTGTCAATATTGTTGGTGCCTCATGCAAGAGCAATAATGAATTGAAGGTTGCGCAAGCTGTTGAAATTGAACATATGATTGACATTGATGAGCTCGAGACTGGAAAGCGACTTAACCAGATTGGCACTTTACAACGAATTGGAGATACTCGTTGAAGTTCTCACTTCAAGTCAGCTTCAAGCTTAATAAAAATATTCAGTCTAACATGTGAAGTTCTTCTTAACATCATTAATGAAGGAACAACTTCTTCCCAATGAGGAGATGTTGACTCAGCTTATGAAACATTGACTTCATTTAAATTTGTCTTTATTTTGCATCTCATGAAAGAAATGTTGGAGATCACTGATTTACTTTGTCAAGCTTTGCGATGCCGATCTCAAGACACCTTAAATGCTATGAATCTAATTTCATCTACCAAGGCACTTCTGCAAGAGTTTAGAGATGACAAATGGGATGTTTTACTAGCCGATGTGCAATCATTTTGCGAGGTACGTAACATAAATGTCCTGAATATAAATGCTCCTTATATTAAGAGAAGAGGTCGAGCTCATAATCATCAAGATGACTTTACAGTTGAGCATTATTATCGAGTAGATATTTTTTATGCTGCAATAGATTCTCAACTACAAGAATTAAATGGACGGTTCAGTGAACATACAGTAGAGTTGCTTAATCTTAACTCAGCTCTAGATCCTCAAGATGTGTCTGAAACTTTTAGAATCGATGATATTTGTCGGTTAGTAGAAAAAGTTTTATCTGCAAGACTTCAAAGATCAAGAGAAAATACAGCTGAGAATGCAACTTCACCATTACGAGCATAATGTAGTTCAGCATGCAGATTACAAAAAATTGTCTACTATTTTTGAATTATGTCAGTAATTGGTAAGGACAAACAAATCTACGATCTATCAATTTGTTTTTAGAGTGATTACACTTGTTCTTACTCTTCCAATTTCTACTGCAACTACGGAGCAATCATTTTCAGCCATGAAAATTGTCAAAAGTACACTTCGCAACAAAATGGAAGATGAATTTCTTACAGACTCTTTGCTTATGTACATTGAAAAAGAAATTGCTGAAAATTTTACCACATAATCAATCATTGAAGACATTCGAGGTATGAAAGAACGTCGAGTTCTACTTTGATAGATGATTGAGTTGATTTGTATAAATAATTTTTTAATACATGACTTTGCTTTTATTCATATATTAAATTTACAAAATATATGGTTTTATTTTTTATGTACTAATTTAATATTAAATTTTAGTTTACTTTTTCAATTCAAAAAAATAGTAATTTATATCAATTCATATAAAAAAAATTATTTATGTCTTGGCCCCCCGCAAATGAATTCTTGGTTCCGTGCTAACCATTTTGTTTGCGGACTTAATATATACATGAATAAATCAAAGACAACTGGTGCATTTTGTGTGAATTAAAAGCACAAAATAAATTGTTGTATTACTTAGAATATATAAAAATAAATCACATAAAATTGATAATGTATGACTTTAAAGTTAAAACTATTTCTTCCTTAACTTCTAAATAATTAATTTTAATTTATTTAAATTATTTTTGTTTTGTAAATTGTAAACAGTAAGTTGCAGTAACCAGACACATATTCTTAAAATTAAATTTTAAAAAAAAAGAAAAAAAAAATCTCTATACGTAATCCCAATAAATTGTAGCGAATGAGAATTATTAAAAAGGAAAAGAAAGATGTACAAAACAAAACTGACTCATAATTTTCTTACACGAGGATACCACTTTGAAATAAAGAATTGATCAAGTTGTGGAAGAACTTCTCTTAATTTATTTTTTATCACTCGGTAAGATATCTCTACAAATATTATGAGAATAATCATAATCCAATAACACAAATCTACGAGTCCAATACTAACATAGGAAATAACCATAATGAGAAAAAATAAATAATTTAATACAACGAAGAGCGTTATTATTACAACGTAACTTTCAAAGTGGAATCCACAAAAAAAAACAAAAACAAAACTTAAACATATATAAGGGAATAATACCCATTTACAGATGAAGGTCATTAAAAAAGAAAAATGGAGAGAACAACAATTTACAAAGCACAAATTTTCAGAACTTAAAACTGCCTGAAAAAAAAGAATAAAAAAATTGCAAAACCCAAATTAAGCGAAAGAAGAAGTGCATTCAATGTGCATCTGTTCGGATTTTCCTCAAATGTGTAAGGATATCCGTATACAGATGGAGGTGCCGATGGACCATAATCGGATTCCTGTGGCGGCAGCTCCGGTGGTGGTGGAAAGCTCCCACTGCTGTATGAATTGTTTACACCACCACCATGCTGCAGCTCATCATCTTTGTTATCATTGAATGTGAACTTTGTAGTCTTGGAATAGGTCACCTCCGCATGTTTCAATCCTCGAATTCCACCAAATTGATGCATTTGAGCCACCAAGTTTTGGTCATCAAACTCTTCAACAACTGGTTTTTGTGATTGTGGTTGTACAGTGATTTGCTTGTTGTTGTTGTGTTGATTGTCCATTTGTGGGCTTTGTTCCGAGAACAACAAGACTTCTGTTCTGTATTGCTTTTCAAGGTTGTTTACGACTCTTTGTGGGTCTACAGTACCTGTAATGGTGACCATCCCTTGGTTGGGATCTATGGAAGTTGAGTGTACCCCATCAATTTTCTGCAATACATTCTTGAGCTTTCTCTGACATCCTTGGCATTGGCACTGCATGGTCAGTTTGAGGACAAAAGTCTTTGTAGCTGCCATTGAATACTCCTTTGTGGTATATGCTTTTTCTTCTGTCTTGCTTCCTCCTCTCCTTGGGGTCTCTGAAAAACTATTCCTCCAAAAAAATAGTAGAACTTTTCTTGATCTTTTCTTTAACTTCTAAACTTTTTATTACCAAAAATAAAAAAAATAAAAAAAATTTCTAGCCTTCTGTATATTGGAGATTGAATAAATCACCAGTGCTGAACCCAAAAAAAAAAAAAAAAAAAAAAATGAAAACAATTAGATTTCATTGTGAGAAAAATAAAATTATACCAAAAAAAAAAATATGTATAATTCAAAATTAATGTGCGTATCAAATTTGTTTTGGTATAGAATAATATGTCAATAAATATATGGCATAAATATTATTGGGGAGATGACAAACTTGGCCCAATATTGATGATCACAAAGTTAAAGAAGAAACTTTTACTCTAACAAACGTTGCTCTAGATTGGTGTACGAATAGCATAGTGCAATATATGAAGCCAAAGCTTTTTTTATATACATAAAATCAACCACGAAGTTACACGGAAACATAAAAGAAACTCATTCGAAGACTTATTCTTAATTGATAAGAAAACCACAAAATATTGATAAAGTATTATAATTTCCTGTGAACTTGGGTGGTAATTTCCCCTTGTTCGTAATTAGCTAATGTTATATATAAACTGAAATGTTTTTAAATTTTTTTAGGGAGATTTATTAGAAACTCCTTTTTCAAATGTTTGTATCTCAATCAGTCCATAAGATATTCTTGTATTTCAATAAGTCCTATTATTTAAATATTTGATCTACCAAATCCTAATTCTCATATTTAAAGTATTTTATGGACATTTATACCCTTACAAATAGTTTTTGAATGGTTAGCAATTTGGTGATGTAAACATTCATATTTTACAATGTGAACATTCACATTGAAATTTGAACATTCACATCACCGAACATCCACACTGTAAATGTAAATATTATTAGGGATATTTTAGTAACTATGTCATTCATAGGATTTATTAGAATATAAGAAAATAATCTAAACTACAAGGAACATAAGTAGGTGAAAAGGAATTTATGAAAAAGTATTCAATTTTTTTATCACTAAACATAAAAGTAATGTCTCACATGCATTTATTAATTTGGGTCTCGTTATGTATAGCATTATTACTTTTAAACGTGATCAATTAATATCTCAGACACGGTATGCAGAAAATCAATACAAAATGACCTGGTTGTTATGTAGTTCTATCGCTTACAAAAACAAGAACAAAAGAAAAAAAAAAAAAAAAACCTCACTAAGTTTATTGTTGATGAAGAAAATGTGATTATTACATCGTTTTCATGACAAGTTAGGAAGCTAAATCCTTTTTTATATACATAAAATCAACCACGAAGTTACACGGTAACATAAAAGAAATTCATTCAAAGTCTTATTCTTAATTGATAAGGAAACCACAAAATATTAATTAAGTATTATAATTTCCTGTGAACTAGGGTGGTAATTTCCCCTTGCTCGTAATTAGATATAGCTTTCAAGAATTTTGAATTTTTTTTAAATGTTATTTATAAACTGAAATGTTTTTAATTTTTTTTTATCACTAAACATAAAAGTAATGTCTCACATGCATTTATTGGTCTTACTATTGTTATGTATAGCATTATTATTTTTGAATGTGATCAATTAATATCTCAGACACAATATACATAAAATCAATGCAAAATGACGTGGTTGCTATGTAGTTCTATCACTTACCAACAACAAAAAAAAAAAAAACTCTCACTAAGTTGATTGTTGATGAAGAAAATGTCATTATTACATCATTTTCATGACAAGTTATGTTTAAATTTTTTATAATAATATTTTAATCCTAATTATATTTTTTTTGTTAAATATATAACGGTTAGGCAATTATTATTTTATGCATATGTTTGTTGATTGTCGTTTTGATAAATAAAAAATATTTATTTATTTTAGAATGTCCCCTGTTTCTCAATCCCACAAGGCAAACAAAGTATGCATATAAAAAAAAAGGGGCCTCAGTCTGTAAGTCTACTCTCAATCTTTTTGGGTCATTAGGCCAGGTTTTAATTTTTTGGGTCAAAAAAATATAATTTATCCAAAATAATAATTATTTGTTGAAATTAATTTATCTATCTATCTATTAAAATTCATCAAACTAACTATCTATTAAAATGTGGCACATATCACTCATTCAACATTTTATCTGTTGCATATTACACATTTATCTACCTCACCACCACCACCACCACCACCTGCTGCCACCAGTGACTTTTCTAGCGAATTTCCCGACAACTTTTTTGGTACCATCAAGTTTTCCATTGTTGGTGACTTTTTCCGGCGATCTTTCTTGGGCATTCTTATCACCAATTAAGATTTTACCTTGAATTTAATGACTTATACCCATTTGGAATAGTCTTTCAACAGTTTTCTCTAAAAATATAAATATATAGAAAATCAATGTCAAATCTTATTTTTATAAGTCTTAAAATTCCACTAGAGTTAAATGTTCAATTCCTTCTTTTCCAAACTACGATTGACAATGTATTTTAGAAAAATAAAAATTAAAAATTACACTTATCTCTTATCTATGCAACTAATAAGGCATTCAATAAAGTTGCTGAATGGTATATGTTTTTTTTTAAGCTTTGTTACATGACCTTATGATTGGACATAACTCTTTCACATTGGGTGATATTTAAAAATATTTTGGATTTAGATTATAAGAACTTTTTTTTTTTTTTTTGATTTGAAAATTCAAAAAAAGAGAAAGAAAAATATAAAACTAATGCGAATAAAATTTAAGCTAATTTTTTTTTTCCTAGTATTGAATTTGCAGGGCCAGCTCTAACTTTTTCGAGACCCAAAGAGAACTTTCAATACGAGCCCTTTCACATATATTTAAAAAATATATATATTATATGTCTAATTTTTCTTTTTGGATATTTGATAGCACTCGTGAAAAGGTTACTTCCAATATACATCTATTAAAATTTACGTAAATATACATTAAAGTCTACAATAAGAAAAATGACCAAAATAACTTAAACTCAAGTATCAAATAAAAATTAAACAAATTGTAACAAAAATCACTTAAATATCATTATTCTCACATTTTTAGCTATAAGATTACTGATCTAGTTCGCATAATTCAAATTATAAGCTAAATCATTTTCGATGGATAAAATTGTTAATCTATTTAATATTTCATTTGATATAGTTGAGAAAATGTAAGATTTAATCAACTTTAATTTGAAAAAAAGCAACTGTAAGTAATATAGTCAATCGTATTCTATACATAACCTATATATTTAGAAAATAATCATTAAATAATTTCAAACAATTCACCACATCAATAAGTTTTTTAGTTTCTTTCGGTTAAAAACAACTATCTATTAGTTTTAATAATTTACCACATCAACTATTTGTTAGTTTTAAATCATAACTGGATTTTGTTGATACCTTTTAAATTCCAGTGAATTTTTTTTTATAGGATAATATAACAGTTGACAAAACTTTGGAGCCTTTGTTTTAGTTAATTTTCCAGTGCCCAAAACAATGGCTTCGATGGCTTATGGCTAAAGTCGGTCCTGTGTATCTCATTCTATGACTAATTCTATGCACCTATATTTTTTCATTTTTATTTGAATTACTTGAACCGAAAGCAATGTTGAATTATAAGTTAATCATGTGGATTAGTTGGACCAAAAATTTCATGGAATCACCATGTGAAATTTTTTGCCATTCGACCTGGCAATAACTTGACCAATTATTAAAGGTGATAAACTTAACTCAAAATTGTAAATTCATTTAAATTTTATTTAAATTCACTTAAAATAATAAATAAAAGTAAATAAATTACATCTTAAATATCTAATAAAAATTTAATTGAATTGAATATCGGTACTGTAATGACCCTCACCACTGCTTACCGATAAACGTTGATTACTGTTAAACTGAACTGATTATGACTGATAATTGAACTGATTAAAGTACTGAACTGACTGACTGAAAACTGGAACTGAATTGACTGAGTCTATCTGTTTAATTGTGCATCTATCTGTTTGATTGATTATTTGATCTGTTCGTGTTTTAGTGTTTAAACTGCTAATTGAAGGCCTTATCGGTGGCCGAACCGGGAATTGATTGATGTTTTATGATCATCATAATTAATGTGATTTCATGGTATAATTACCTGAAAACTGATTAGGTATGATTAAGTTAGATTAAAATGAGTTAAATTGCAATGGTTGCCGTAATTACACAAATGCCACTCTAGTGGCCCACTACTTGGACCTTCTTGAGACTTGATTTCACCTAGGAGCAACATTTGATCAGCCTTTTCCTTGAGTTCCACCGAGTAGAGAGAGAGATGAGAGCTTTAAGAGAGAATTGAGTTCATGTTTGTGAATTGGCTTGAGAGACTTGAAGGAAATTGAAGTGTATTTGCATATTTGAGCTCCCTCACTCCTAATTCTACACCTAAGGTAGATCATTCATCTTCTTAATTGTGTCTTTGAGTTGTTCTTGCATGGTTCATGTCTAATTGTAGAGCTAAGTCATGAATTGGTTCATTAATGGTGAATTGAAGCTCTTTCCTTGCATGCATGTTTGTATTGTAGATGTTGAGTCGTTTTTATGGCTAAATGTTACATGCATGTTCACAATTATGTTTAAGTCCATGATTTCATCATGTTTTGGAAACAATTGGCTCCTTAGAGCATCAAATTGAAGCTTTGAATTGATTTGAATTCATGCATGTTTGCATGCTCTCCATGTTCATGAAATTGGTTTGAAATTGGGTTTGAATTAAACACCCTTGGGCCTTGATTTCTCAAAATTGAGCTTTGAAGCATGTTATTCTATGTGTTCACAAATGTTTTCTGGAAATTCAGCCCAAGAGATCGAGTTTTGATGCATTTAAACTTGAGTTTGAGCTTGGAGGTGCAATCTGGGTTTTCCAGATTTTGCACTTCCGCTCGAGCGGGGGAAGTGCCGCTCAAGCGTGGAATCCGAGCATCCAGCATCTTGCACTGTTTTACAGTTCGCTCGAGCGGAGGATTAGGCGCTCGAGCGGAGTCTTGTGTCTCAAGCTCGAGCGGACGTCGAGCGGAGATTTCACTCATCCAGTACTTTTACAGTACGCTCGAGCGGGAAAGTTGATGCTCGAGCGTGTACCTTTGTTGCATGACCGCTCGAGCGGGGAAACCTGCGCTCGAGCGGGACTCTGTTTTCTGAAAAATTCTGAAAATGCTTTTAAAAGTGTATCTTTGCATCCTCATCCCATCCTAGGCATTCTTAGGCCTAGTTTAAGGCATCTTATTGAGGATACATGTGCAGAACACACCGAGGCATTAGGGATTAAGTTTTTATATTTCCCAACTGTGTAGCTTAGTGTGTGTTCAACCTGTGAACTGTGTAGGGTTGGCGACTGGGGAGACACGCTTTAGCATACTGTAGCCCAAACTCTGTGAGTAACAACTGTGTAAAGATATGTTCAAAAATGATTATCTTCTGAACAATTGAACTGTACTGCTTTCTGAACTGTTACTGTTAATTGAATGAATGAATGTCCTCTATTCTGAACTGTATTGTGCCATCCTTAGCAACTGCTGTTACTGACTGTTACTGTTACAGAGATCTCTGTCGGTTCCCTCGTGGAACCACTACTGTTTACTGATTGATGGCCATCATTATTGTTCGGTCGTTAAGACCTACTGTTTACTGCTATGCTAATGGATGTACCACATATGACTGAATAACTGTTCTGACTGAAAGACTGAAGTATTGTTTAATGAACTGCTTTCATTACTATAAGGACATTTCATTCTTAACCTCTTTACGCATTATGTTATTCACTAGGCTTTAGCTCACTGTTTATATATATATGTAGGTGCTCAGCCACCAGATCGGAGCTAGGAGCGAGGGTTAGACTCCAGTTTTGTCAAGCCAGCCTTTGTGCCTCACTGCGAGGTTCCGAGTTGCCATGCTATGGCTTTGGGGTGTTTTGTCTTTCCCCCGTCTGTCTCCATACTGTTGGGATTACTGTATAGACTGTCAGCTACTAACTGTACTGTTACCAAGGGATTAGGTCCCTGTACTGTGTAACTGTAAATTTTGTATAGACTGTACTGCTTGTATATGTGAATGCATGAAAAATCTTTTTGGCATACAGACTGTCACAGCACATTGGATATTGTTTCTTTACTGTTTTGGCTTCCGCTAGGCCCTGGACTCTGTTTTACTGTGCTACTGTTAAGCAGGCCTTTGGTAATCTCGGATTACTGGCCGGTTACGGTGCTAAACCCATAGGGCCGGGTTTGGGTCGTGACAGGTACCTGTCTGTCTCTAAACCCACCTCCTTTGACCTATTTTACAAAGTAAGTTAAAAGTTAATTTTTTTTGGCTTTTTTTAATTTTTTTTATGAAAAAAAATGTGTAAAAAAAATAGAGAGATAATATGATTTAAAAAAATCAAAAAACTACCTTCCTAACTTTTAACGTAATTGCCAAAATAAGCCTCATCATTGTCGCCGCTATTGCGTCCACCACCACAGTTACCACCGTTGTATTTTCTATCAATTTTTATTTTCTAATTTTTCACATTACACTAATTTTAAAGTTAAACTTAAATCAATAGGCAAAAGTTTTATTGTACAATTTAAAATTGTCAATTCCTTATTGAATAAATTGTTTTATTCTTAATTTTTATCTAATTTATAAATCCTTCAAAATATTTATAAATTATGTCCTCTCCATTAAATAAATAAATAAATAATAATAATAATCTTTCGTTTTTTAGATTAATTTATACGCAACTTCCATTACATTATAGTGATGTGGTCATTGCTAACCTCAAAAATTTATTGGCGTGTGGTTCCAAAATTGAAATACTTTTTTTGACAAGTTCAAAATTAAAATATGAAACTTCTTTTAAACTATCATTTTCATTTTCGTAGAAATCTCAAAGGGTGGTGCTGGATCCATTAGGTTTCTACTAGTTCAACTTTACCCATGTGATGTGGATTTGGTGATGTGACGACGTGGAAATAATTTGAATTATTATTTTTATTTATTTATTTATTTTATGATATTAAATCTAATTTTTGTTGATAATATATGATTTCTTGTCAAATTTTATCAATTATTTTTCTAATAAATTATGTATCTTTAGGCACACCAACATTTAGTTGATTTTGTAAAAAAATTATGATGTTACTGACCGTTTGTTATCAATACTATTAGTTGATTACCATCTAATAAACACTCACATATAATAATAATAATAATAATAATAATAATAATAATATGTTTTGACTTTAGACTTACTATGCTTCCAAAATAGATTTTCATAATATTCCACGAAACTACTGAATTAGAAAGGATTGGATTTTTTTTATAATTTGTATTTGTATACTCCCCATATTTATATATTTACACTTATTATCTTTATTATTTTTTAATATATTTTTATATATTATTAAATTTATTTCTCTTACATCATATTCACAATCTTTAATTTCAATATCTCCTTCCATTCTTTCACACACACACACACACACACACACATATATATATATATATATATATATATTAATATTAATTTTTGATATATTTTGTTTTTTCATATTATTGGTAATATCCAATCTTTTTGCATTTCTTTTTTTAGAAAATTTCTATGATAAATTGTTCTTTTCTTAAATTATCTATAATTATTCCTTCTATTATCATAAATTCAATTTTTCATCGGAATCATTATAATATTTGTCTTTTATTTTTATTTCTCCTTTAATTAATTCTTTGTAATTTTTCAAACTTTTAGAGTCAAACGTATAATATATAAGATTTGAAAATGATTGACGTGTATGCTCCACATGAGATTCGGGTGACTCGGGCTTTGCAGAATTCGGTTGATGGACAATTACTCAATCTGAATATTTTATTGAATAATGCTTGGGACCCCTTTTTGGGCTCACCCCTCACCTTCTTGTCACGTGGCGGGTGATGATTGGAGGAGCAGGAAAAAAAAGGAAAAGAAAAAGAAAATGTAACCAATGAGAGAGAGGAGGGTCAAAGGAGGTGAGAGAAAAAGGGGGATGAATCATTGTTGTATTTTATTTCACGTGGTTCTAGAATTATAATACGAAACGTTTTTCAAACTATCACTTTATTCATTTTAATATTTTAATTTAAAACTTGTTTTTTAATTTATATGTAATATTAATAATTAAATTTTTTATGTAATATTAATAATTAAATTTTTCTAAATAAATATTTAAGTCAATTAATTATTTTAATGATATAAAAAATAATTTTCAATAAACAATTTTGATAATTTTATTATTGCATAAGAGATGTTAGAATTTTTTTTCTGTTTGTTTAGTTAAATTAAAAATTTTAACGAGTAGTTGTAATTTCTAATATTATAGGGATATTCATATTTTAAAGAAAACTCAGAAGTGTGTTTGTAATTTTTCCAAAAATAAAGTATTCATATTTCATAACTGACTAAGATTTTGTGCATAATTATGATAAAACCTACATATAAATTAGAATTACCAATAATGGTAAATATTACAAAAAAGGACAAAATGAAAAAATCTAAAATATAAGCCAAAATGAGTAAATAATACAAAATAAAAGTATAAAATGGAAAAATGAAAAAGCAAGCCTCAACCAATATTTGTATATAGATATATATTTTTAAACAGGGTGTTCAAACTCATCTGTGCACACCTCAACTATAAATTGTTAATTTTGGCCAAACAATTTTTTATAGATTTTTAAAAAAAAATTAATTGTTATCTTAAAAATAATGTGTTAATAGTGGTGTTAGTGGCAGTACTGGTGGGGTGGCAGAGGTGGTGATAGTGTGATGGCATTAGCAAGATTTTAATTTTTTTTTTTTTTAAAATAGAGCTTGTTTTCATTAATTATAGAAAATTATTTTTGTTGCCCTTCATTTTTTATCATATCAAATATCAAAAAATGTGAAAAGCGTATTCTAAAAATACAAGATTTAAGAACTCAAAATTAATTTGGTAATGAAACTTTGGGCTAGGGGTGCTCACAAGTAGAGTCGAGTCAGGTTGCATGTCAACTACCACCCAACTTAATGGATCAGATTGAGAAAATTCTATCCATATTTTATTACTTATGGTTTCGAAATCGACCGTGTAGGTTAAGCGGATTAGAGGGTGGATACATATTGGCTTTGCCGATTTGGACCATACTATTTTGGGCTTTTTACGCTTATTTTATCATTTTCTTTTTTGATTTGGGCGTTCTTTGAACCCTTTCCTTTTTTTTCTTTTCTTTTTTTTGGGTTAAAAAAATAAGGGCTTATGTTTGGGCCTGTTGTGCCGTTTTTTTCTTCTTCTTTTTTTTTTTTTTTGAAAAGGAAAAAAATCATTTTCAATACTTTAACGAATAAATATAATATATAAATCATAAAGAGAAATGCTTAATAGTTCGAAAGTTGAGCGGCTCGAATGCCCTGAGTGTCAAAATGACGTTGTTTTGACACTCTCTATTTTTTTTTTCTTTTTCCTTCTTCCTTGAACTGGTTTGACAGAAAGATAGAGGCGAGAAAGAAACAGAGATGCGAGAGAAAGAGAGGAGGAAGAAGAGTGGAAGAGAAAGACGAGAGAGAAACAGATAGGTGAGAGAATGAGAGAATGATGAAGAGATGAGAAGCTGAAGCTTGATCTTCGGTTGAACCACTGTCACGACCCAAACCCGCCCCTATGGGTTTAGCACTGTAACCGGCCAGTAATCCGAGATTACCGAAGGCCTGCTTAATAGTAATATAGTAATACAAAGTACAGGGGCTGGCGGAAGCCAATACAGTAAATAAACAATGTCCAATGAGCTGTGATAATCTGTATGCAAAAAGACTTTTCATTCAAATATATACAGTCAGACCAAAACAGTATGTACATATATACAGTCATTCAGTCAGGGACCTAATCCCTATTAAACAGTACAGTAAACAAAACAGTTACAAAGACAAAAGGGGAGGGGGACTAAAACACCCCTAAGCCATAACTTTGACAGGCTCGGAACCTCGCATTGAGGCACATAGGTTGGCTCGACAAAACTGGAGTTTACCCCGACGCTTCTAGCTGCGGTCTGGTGCCGGTACACCTACATATATATATGAGCAGTGAGCTAAAGCCCAGTGAATAACACAATGCATAAAGGGGTTAAGAATGAATGTCCTTACAGTGATGAAAACAGTTCATTAAATCAGTATTTCAGTCGTTCAGTCGATACAGTCATATGTGGTATATCCATTAGCATAACAGTACAGTAAACAGTAGGTCTTAAAAGACCGAGCAGTAAATGATGCCCATCTATCAGTAAACAGTAGTGGTTCCAACAAGGGAACCGACAGAGATCTCTGTAACAGTAACAGTAAACAGTGGGTGCTAAGGATGCCACAATACAGTTCAGAATACAGGACATACATTCATTCAATTAACAGTATCAGTTCAGAAAGCAGTACGGTTCAATTGTTCAGAAGATAATCATTTTGAACATATCTTTACACAGTTGTTACTCACAGAGTTCTGGGCTACAGTAAAGCTAGAGCACGTTCCCAGGCGCCAACCCTACACAGTTACAGATTGAACACACACACTAAGCTACACAGTTGGGAAAGATAACAACATAATCCCTAATTTGCCTCGGTGTGGTTCTACATCTATATCCTCAATAAGATGTCTTAAACTAGGCCTAGGAATGCCTAGAATGAGATGAGGATGCAAAGATGCACTTTTAAAGCATTTTCAAACTTTCAGAAAGTAGGGGTCACGCTCGAGCGTAGGTTACTCCGCTTAAGCGGACATGCAGACAAAGGTTTCCGCTCGAGCGTATCCTTACCCACTCGAGCGTTCTGCAAAACAGTCAAAAGTACTGGATAGGCGAAAATCACGCTCGATTAGGCGCTCAACACCCGCTCGAGCATGAGACACAATGTCCCGCTCGAGCGTCAGTTATTCCGCTCGAGCAGACTTCAAAACAGAACAAAATGCTGGGAGCACGATTTCCACGCTCGAGCGCCAGTCACCCCGCTCGAGCGTGAGTCCAAATTCTGGAAATTCCAGATTTGAACCTCAAGCTCAAAACCAAGTTTTAAACCATAAATTTCGATCCTCTTTGGCCAATTTTCCAGAAAACACATCAAAACTCATACTTTAACATGATTCAAAGCTCAATTTGTAAAACCAAAGCCCAAGGGTGTTTCAAATAAATCCAATTCAAACCAATTTCCATAAATATGAAGAACGTGCAAACATGCATGAATTAAAACCATTTCGTAGCTTCAATTTGATGCTCTAAGGAGCCAATTGTTCCAAAAACAAGATGAAAACATGGACTTAACATAACCATGAGCATGCATGAGACAATTCTCCATGGAATCAACTCAAAATTCAACAATATTGGCATGCATGCATCAAATGAACTCTTAATTCAACAACTTGAGCTAGTTCTAGGCTTGGGTCACTAAGAACACAAGAACCATGGATGAACATTCATAAACACAACAATAAAAGGTTGAATTTCCTTACCTAAGTCTTGAATTAGAGGTATGGAGGCTCAATGTTGTAAGAACTCCTTAATCTTCCAAATTTCCAAGCAATTCTCTCAAGAATAAATCAACTCTCTCTCACTCTCTATCTTGGTCGGTTGGCTTCTCAAATGTGGCTGAACAAATATGTGTCTAAGTGTAATAAGGCTCAGCATGTTGAGATAGTAGCCACTAAGGATGTCAAAATGGTAATTAAGTCTAAGTTGTGCAATTTAACTCATTTTAATCTAATTTAATCATACCTAATCAGTTTTCAGGTAATTACACCATAAAATCACATAAATCACGATGATCATAAAACACTAATCGGTTTCCGGTTCGGTCGCCGATAAGGTCTTCAATTCACAATTTAACCATAAAAACACGAACAGATAATCAAATAACCAAACAGATAGAATTACAATTAAACAGGTATACTCAGTCAATTCAGTTTTAATTTCAGTCAGTCAGTTCAGTAGTTTATTCAGTTCACTTATCATTCATAATCAATTTCAGTTTAACGGTAATCAGTGGTTAATCGGTAAACAGTGACGAGGGTTGTTACAACCACAACCCAACTCACTGCCATGGGCAGAGATGCTGAAGCTTAATCCACCATAGACGGAGACCCAACCTACCACCATGGACGGAGAGGCCAAAGCTTGATCTTTGACTGTGGGTCTTTGACTTAACTGTTTTGATTTTGATATTTTCGACTATGGTTGTTTTGATTTTGTTTTGATTTTTTTTTTTTTTTTTTTTTTGTGTGTGTGTGCGTGTGTATTTTTTGGGTTATTTTACAAACTGTGCTAATTTTGATTTTGATTTTGCAAGCTGTGTTGATTTTGTGTGTGCTAATTTTGGATGTGGATTTTCGGTTGAACCATTATTTTTTTGATCTCTTCTTCTTTTTGCTTGGGTTTGAGAAGAGAGAGAGAGAGAGAGAGAGAGAGAGAGAGAGAGAGAGAGAGAGAGAGGGGTGGCTGTGTGGCTTTTTCAACAAATCCAAACACTAGATTTCAAAGAATTGAAAATTGAAGGAGAAGGAAAAGAAAAAAGAGAGAGAAGAAAGAAGAGAAAGAAGGAATGAGAAGGAAAAAGAATAAAAAATAAATTAAAAAAAATGGGGCCATTCGAGCTCTATGTTTTTGAGCTACGTAGCCAGGTCGAATAATAAATGGGTGAACTATCAATACATCTCAAAATGTGATCTTCTGAATTGTTTAGTCTCTCTTTTTTCTTATGAACCCAATGATCCTATCAAAGTGAAAATTACACAAAAAGGATAGTCATTTACACGTTTTGGTTTAATTTTTGAGAAATAAAAGTTGGTTTCTCCAAATATGCATTATAGAGATTTTGGATTTTCTTTCATTCTGAAACAAATCTCACATTACGAATAAGAACATAATACTTTAATATAACACTCTAATAACGTAACATTTTAATGTAATATACTAAAAAACTTTTTAGTGTACTTTTCTTAAACGTAACAACGTAATACTCTAAACTTTTCTCAAACGTAACACTTTGATGTAACATACAAAAACTCTTTGGTGTACTTTTTCTAAATATAACACTCCAATCAATATAATTCCAAACGTAACACTTTAATGCAACACTAATAAAAACATTAAAAAAACTACCTAGTGTACTTTTTTCAAACGTAACACTCACAGTTTAAAATTATACAATTATCCAAAACTTACTAAAGAATTTTTGTACTCCTTTTGAAATGGTTTGAAGAATGTCACATCTTTTTTTTTTGAGTGTTATATTGAAATATTACGTTTAAAAAAAATATATTAAGAAATTTTTTATGTATAATACATCGAAATATTAAACACATTTAGAAAAAATATAATAAGAAAGACCATGGAAGTCCATTTGTAGAGTGGGCAACAATCGGCCTATTATACACCTGCGCTTTGTGTTCTCCTTTTCGTGGGCTACAATGGAAGTCCATTTGTGGAGGTCCATATATACTGGGCAACCATTTAGCGGGCTGAAATTGTTGATTTAGTGGGCTGAATATATTAAGGCCTTATGAAATGAACCTTTTATTTTTGGCCACAAATTTTAATCGAGCTTTCGAGTTTTCTGCATAGTTTTTGTTACATAATAATTTTCATTCCGAGCCTTCAAGAGAAAAATTAAGGCTGTTACTTTGGAATTTTTTTTTTTAAGTTATTGGTCGATCCTATTTATCAGACTTATTTATTTATAAGTTATGTTCTTTTTTTTTATGGAATAATATTATATGTATCAATTAATACGCTAACTAGTGTATTAATTGATAATATGGCATAATTTAAGAGGTTTTTAGTATTTGTAATGTAATTAATGAGTGGAGTTAATAATAATATCATAACTAGTGGTGATACACTAGTTAGTATACTTATTGGTACATGTAACACCACTATTTTTCATGTATCTATATAAAAAGTATTAGACAAAAATAAGCATTTTAGGACGTATTCATATATTAAAAAAATATACAAAATTTATAAATAATTAAGTCTCTCACATAGAACTAACTCATAATTTACCTCAACTTTTAAGCCCAGAATTGGGCCTTAAAAAATGGCCATCAGTGTGAGGCCAGTGTGAGGCCAGTTTAGTTAAAATTTTGGACAATATTGTTGTCAATAGCAATTTTAGGCTCCGTTTGGAAAGAAAAAAGTCAGGTTTTTTTGACTAAAATAGTCACCAAAAAAAAAAAGGCTATTTTAGCCACAAAAAATAAAACATCTAATCCAACCCATAATCATTACAATCTTTTCTTACAAAAAAAGCCAAAAAAGCCAAAAAGCCCTTCCCAAACCAGGCTAAAATAGCCCAGGCTAAAATAGTAAAAAAGTCAAAAAGTCAAAAAGCTAACCCACTTCCCAAACGGAGGGTTAGAGTCCAATAACTTTGGTATTGTAACGGAAGATAATTTTTATTTTTATTTTTATTTTTATTTTTATTTGTTTGGATTGGTAAAAACTCATTTTAGATAAATGCACCCTCATACTGGCCTCGTTCAGAGAGTTGACCATTTTAGTTAGTAGTTTGGTTTTATTAATTATTTTAGCAGAAGTGCTAGGGACCCCCAGCTGGGGGCACCCCCAGCACCCTAGCTCAACCCCATTGGCCAGTTTCCTTTTTTTTTTTTTTTTTTTTTTCTTTCCTTCCAATCACCCAGTGCCACGTGGCACTGGGGTCACTGGGGGTCGGTTTTGGTGGGGGTCTGCCGTATTTTTCTTATTTTAGCTTGAATAAAAAAGTTGTATTTAGAAAGTTGATTTTTTTTTTTTTTGTAATTGATTTGATAGTTGTAAGAGAAAAAATAAAATGATTATAATTTGGATGTGATATGTTTTCTTATTAATTATTTTAACCTCTTAATTAATTGTTTTAGTCAAAAAAAAAAAAAATCCCAAATACTTGCAAAAAAAACACTTTGTCGGAACTTCATGCAAGAAAACCCACTTTCCATTATCCACTTCTGATCTCGAAACTCATGCAATTTCAGTCTGTAAACAAGACTTGGATGGATAGGATAGTTTGTCCAATAGTCCAAGAGATTCAAGATTCGAGTCGATGAAACGATTATGACCTTTTTGTTGTAATCTAACTTATTAATTTATTAATACTATCACCATTTACCAAAAAAAAAAAAAAAGAAAACACAAACATGGATACAAAATTTTGTGACTGTCCAAAGTTGCATATAAAAAACTTACAGAACTGTGAAAGCAAAATTGTTTTCAGATTTGAAACAAAGGATAATTTGCTGCTAAAATGCAAGGTTGCAAGGACGGTTTGGCCAAGGTGAGTGGGTTTCACTGCCATCAATTCAAGTTTGGTTTGATATTGACAATCAAGTTTAAGAATGCGGCGGAAATAATTATGTGACGGTATTGGGATAATTTTATTATTATTATTATTTTTTCAGTTTGTCTGGTTTGGTAACATTAAATTTTAATTTAAAAATTAAATCATTATTTTAAAAAATTAAAAATTAATAAATTATATAAAAAATTAAAAGATTTTTTTTCTCTCTCTATTTTTTATGTATCTTGCCATAAAAAGTTAAAAGATCATTTCAAATATATTAATTTTTTTACCTCATATTATAATCAAAAATTTTAAAAATTATTAAAATAATTTGTTTTCAAACTAGTATGTGTCAACTATCATCCTTAATTCATTTTTTTGAATTTATTTAAATTATTATTCTCATGTAGTTACACACTTTGAAATACTTCAAACTGAGTAATTCAATAATACAAAATTACAAACCCAATACAACACCAACACAAAAATAATTATAATGAGAAAAAAGAAGAATAATGATAGGAATTATAAAAAAAATATTATAAAATATTTCATAAAAAATTTTCATACTTTAATTTGTATGTAATATTTTATTATATATATAATGGACTTTTCTTAAGTGTGCAACTTACACCTTACACTTACGCCTTTCTGTTTACTGTCCTGTTTTATGTTTATACATTCCATTTACACATTTTGTGTTGGTTGCATATGGTGTGCTACCTTAAGAGGTTGCACACCATAACAGCACCCATATATAATCTAAATAAGCAACAACGAGAAAAGATCTCATAATAAAGTCCAATGAATCATAATTACCATAATGATGACATAGAATGTATTGTTATTACAAAGTAGCACTTAAAGTGGATTAAAAAAAAAAAACCCAAATAAGGAGAATAATATCCATGTATCGCCATTACAAAGTTCAGTAACTGTTGGTGTAGGATAAAAAAAAATACACACGAAGAATAATATCCACACCTCAATAGAGTTTTTTTTTATCAAGAAAAAAGAATTTTATTAATAAAAAAATACAAATATATGATATTACATCAATAAAAGAAAGTAGAGTGTAAAAAGTATCAAAGCAAAATAACCGCAATCCCAACTAGGTTGGCATCGAATGTATTACCCTATCATTTGCTAGCACAACCGCCAAAGGTTGGAGAGACACCAACCACAACAAGGGATAAAGGAAACAAACCAAATCTATAACCAACAACAAAAATAAGCAGCAACAGTTATCAACCACAATCAAAAATAAAAAATGATACTTACCTTCTTTTTTTTTAACCCCCACAACTCTCATAGACACATGTCAACCAGAGATAAGAGGAAAAAAATAAAATAAAAAAATTAGCCAATCACAATGTACTGAGGGTGGTGAGAATTCCCCAAAGAGGGTCACAATCTTTTTCCATCAAAAATAAGTAGCAATAGTACAACACCTCAACGGAGTTTTTATAACATTTTGGTAGTAAATTGTGAACTTAGAACCGTCTGAAACAACAAGTAATGTAAATATGAACCACAAAAGGAAAAAGTGGCTCATACCAAATGGAGGTGGCCTACCAGTACTTGCACCAATTCCACAACAGCTGTTGCTCATGTCATGACCACCACCAACACGCTCACCTCCATTATCAATACCATGACGATAACAATGACAATAACCATCACTATCACCACTATCATGACCATCGATACCACGACGACGATAACCATTTCTACTCAAGGTTCTAAATTGCGGTATTGGGTAACGTAACGATATCGATCACGGAGTATCAATATCGGCAATATCGATTGGTACGTATCGGGAATCAGGTGCCGCGACGGTGAAATTTTAAAAATCATTTTACAGGTTTTTCAGCTTTTTCTTTCCCGTACCGGTCGGAATCGATGAATATCTGCCCATCGTGGCTTGTGTAACGGTTATAGGCTGATACGTACCGGGACTCGGCTGATACTCCTACGATTTTCAATCTCAGCGGTATACCGGCCTGTATCTGTTGCGGCACCCCATTTTTCTGATACGTATCGGCCGATACGTAGCATATCGGCCGATATTTAAAACCATGTTTCTACTACCACCATAACCACCACTACGACCATTAGTACTATTACGATGGCGATAACTGTCACTACGGCTATTACCACGACCACCACTACCACCATCAGAACCACGATGACAATGACCATCACTATCACCAATATCACAACCACCACTATGACCATCAATACCACCACGACAATGATAACCATCACTACCACCAACAACAACAAGTGGAGGTGCTGATGGAACATAATTATATCTCGGTGGCCGCTTTGGTGGTGGGAAGTCCCTTGGTAATGGAGGCGCCTGCTCTGGCGAGGCAACACCAACATTGCCACCACCACAACAACCATCCCATGCAAATTGCTTCATTTGTGGCCTTTTTTTTCCACAAAAACTGCTTCTGTTAAATCTTTTTTGAGCTCTTTTATGGCATGGTGAGGGTCTGCAGAACCTTTAATGGTGACCTTCCCTTGTTTTGCATCCATAGAAATTGACTCCACCTTATCAATTTTTAGTAACACGTGCTTGATCATGTACTCAATTCCTTTGAAGTTGATTTTCAGTTCAACAACAAAAAACTTCGAAGTTGGAGCTCCCATTGAATAGGAGGACAACCCCAAAGTATGCTTTTCTTCCATCCTACTAGCCACCACCTCCTTAGAGAGACTTTGATGATGAGTAGTACCGTTCACATGGTATTTCAAGAATATTTAATAATTTTTTGACAAGAAAGGGACAATCTGAAAAAGGCAATCTATATGGGTATTCTACCATGGAGTTAAAGCACTTTTCATCAGCCGAGGCGAATGTAATTAAAGAGACAACAGAGGGAGGGTCTGCTAAGAGGTTAGGCAGTAATGAATTTGATTTGATGGTGTTTGTTCATATTCAAAATTGTTATTTTTAATGATTTTTTTATTAAAAAAAATAAAAAAACAAACAAACAAAGTTTCATCAAGATCTGATACTAAAATACTAGTTTTTATGAGAAAAAAAATGTATGGATTGTTGATAATGATGGAGGCACATGGCCGGACAAACGGGAAAAAGAGAGAAATCAAGATTGATTGACAAAAGTATTGAAGAGCACTAGTTAGAGAAGCTTTTCAGCACTTAAAAAGTGAAAATGCAAAACAAAAACAAAAAGTTGGATTGTGATCATATTGTATATTAGTGCAATGATTTTTTTTTTTTAAAATTCAAACTAATTATAAAATTGCATTCCTATTACATAGTTATTAGACACATAAAAGAAATCCTTCATTACATATATGAAATGAAAATTATCACAATCCCAAAAAATATGCTATATACCGCCAAAATATTGTTACCATTTTTATATGGAAAATTTACCCATAAATCCTATTTTTTGGAAAGTTGAACCATTTAGTCCTAAGAGTTTTCTTATGCACCATTTAGTCCCCTTTTTATTTGGTAATGTTGCTTAGTTAATTTTTGGGCATTTTGTAGGTTACAATAATACCCTTTTTTGTTTCCTAAATTTTTTTTTTTTTTGGGGGGGGGGGGGGAGGGGGTTCAGTGTGTTGGGTTGGGGGTTTGGTAATGTTAACGTCTGCAAGGGTTTGGAAACACATTTTGAGGGGAGTGGTGGATGTTCATTAGGTTGTTCCATTGGTGCATAAGAAAACTCGGTGTTGGCACATAGTTTTCTGTCGCTTATTTTGGCGTTTTTCGGCTGACCACAAGGCTTCATTGTGGGTTCTGGTAACATCCACGTATGCGCTGTTTGTGTTTTTTTGTTACTTTCAGTGCAATGGAAGTTGATGTTATTTGATGTCATTTGATGTTATTTGGTTGCAATGTTGTTGATGTTTTTTGGTTGTCATTTGATGTTGTTGATGTTATTTAGGTGTGTTGTGTATCTCATGGATGTTACGAGCTGATTTTAGTCCACTATTTTGCAAAATCAGCAGTGAATATGGGTGCGTTTCTGTCCCTGTTTTTTGCATTTTTCGGTTGACACACGGCTTCATTGTTGGTTCTGTTAACAACCACGTATGCGCTATTGTTGTTATTTTGTTTCCATTTTTTTTATTTGGGTGCTTTCATTGCCAATGTGTGTTTGTTATTTTGATTTTTGAATTGTTTCAATGTGTAAGGGTTTTTTTAAATGTGAAGTATGTATGTGTAGTGTATCTCATGGATGTGATGTGCTCATTTTAGTCCACTGTTTTGCAACATCAGCAGCAATCGCTGTTATGTAATGCCAAATGTTTTTTTGTTATTCATGCATTGTTGTATGTGTTACCGGCCTAATGGTTCGATTATGGGTTGCGTGACAGATATGGATGACGTCTTGTTGTTGTTGTTGTGCACTTATGGGCAAATATATGTTGTTGTTCGGTTGCATAACGCGATGACATTCGCACAGCTGGTCGATGATATTTGTGGGAAGTTCGACGACTTGGTACGGGATGCGGTGTATATGTTGTGGGATGTTCCCAGGTGTAAGAAATTTAAGGTTGTAAGTGATGACGATATCTGAAACATGTTGTCCCTTGCGAAGTCATTGGGGATGAACCATGTTGATGTTCTTATTCAGATCCGAGATGTTCCGATGGGTGGTAATTACGGGGATGCGTATTGCAATGAAGGTCGAAAGTCGGAATTTGGTAATCGGACATTTGATATGGACGATCAGACGGATCTATTACCAACATATTGCCCTAATAAATCAAAGACATTCTTGTCTGCTCAATAGGCATTCGGGATTACCCATGTTGGACAATGTTTCGTCGATGATGCCAATGAATTTTGGGAAATATTATGCAAGTACGCCGTGGAACGCAGGTTTCAATTCAAGTATGTGAAAAATGATTCAATTCGCATTACGGCAGTGTGTAAGTTTGCAGAGTCCACAGCATGCACATGGTCGGTGCATGCGAGGGTGTCGCCATCAAATGAGATTTTATGCGTTAAGAAGTTGGATAGTGTGCACAATTGTGGAGCTGCTGTACGAACACAGAGAAACCCACGTACAGGGTCCGATTTGGTTTTAAGTGTTGTCGTATATCGAGTGCGTGATCAGCCATTGACGTATCCTACGAACATTGTTTTTGACTTGAAAAATGACTACGGGTTGGATATTAGTTATCGAGTTGCATGGTTAGGGGTTGAGAAAGCGAGGCGTGAAGTCTATGGAGATCATGTTATGTCATTCGACCAACTTAAGTGGTATAGCGATTCTGTTATGGAAAAGAACCCAAACAGTTACATTAACCTTGAATTTCACCAACAAACTGGGAGGTTTGTTCGGTATTTTATATCATTCCGTGCATGTATAGATGGATTCAACCATTGTCAGCCGTTACTTTTTTTGGATGGGACATTCTTGAAAGACAGATTCAAGAGGAATTTGCTAACTGCTACCGCGAAGGACGGGAATTAGGTGATGTACCAATTTTCTTTCCTTATTTTGTACTTGAAAAATATTTTTAAATTTCTGTCATTTGATTCTTTTTTATAAATCCTTTATACATATATGTACTGTACACAAGATTTCAGATACACTAGCATTTGCAGCATTTCCATGATGTGTACTCCAAATATGGTTGGTCTACTTATTTTTGCAGGGTTGTTTCCGTTGGCCTTCGCAATTGTTGACTCTGAAAATCAACAAAATTGGGAGTGGTTTTAATGGAATCTTAAAGAAGTCGTGGGTGACGAGCGTACGTTGACATTTGCATTTGATCGTTACGCGGGTCTTTTGCAATCCATGCCGATTATTTTCCCTTCGGCACATCAAGCATTTTGTTTGCTACATCTTCAAATGAATTTGAGAGATTGAATGAAATATGTTAACGCATCGCACAAAGTTGGGTTGATGCGCAAGCTCCGAGAATGTGCTTATGCGCCTACTATACCATGTTTTAATAAAAAAATAGAGGTGTTAAAGGAGTCTAGCCCGGCTGTGATTGAAAACTTTTTGAAAGGCTTGCATCCATCCCACTGGGCTAACGCGTACTTCATGTAAATTTGATTAAACTCGGTCCGCGTAGTAGTTTAATGGGTTCATTTTTTAAAATTCACTTTATACGTTAACATAATTGCAATTTGGTTTTTTGTTTTCAAATTCGAGATGAACTTTCCTATACCTTTTCAAGGGCCAACGTTATGGTGAGATGTGGTCAAGCGTAGCTGAATCATTTAACAACTGGATACGGGAGGCCCATCATCTTCCAATTACTAGGTTGGTCGATATGGTTAGGGGTCAAAAAATGGAACAAATGGTGGAGCGTAGAGTCAAGTCAAGGAAATGGACCGGCGTATTATGCCCCAAAATGGAGAAAAAATTTGTTACGACATATAATGACAGTAGGGCTTCGAGTGTTAGCTAGGCTAATGACAATGTTTACGAGGTGCACTCTCAACCATCTGTTTTGGTTGATGTGATAATGGGATCATGTTCATGTTTCCAGTGGCAGCTGAATGGGTTTCCATGTTCCCATGCTGTTGTCACTTTCCGTAATAGCAGACGAAATATATACGATTCTATTGAAAGGTATTATCATATTGATGAATTCCAAGCTTCGTATAGCGGAACAATATATCTGATTCCAACTGTTGAGAAGCTGGCATTTACGCCTAATGATTTTATGATTGCTCCCTCAAAGGTGAAGCGTCCCCCTGGTAGGCCAAAACGTAAACAAATTCCATCAAAGGGTGAGGTTGTGCAATGGATTCGTTGTGGTCGGTGTGGAAAAATTGGCAACCACAATAGGAAGACATGCAAGGAGTCGATTTAGTCATGCTAGAACATGTTTGTTTTCTGTGTCGGATTGTGGGTTCGTTCCCAATTCATTGCAACTTCATACAACTTCCCTTTTCATAACATTTTTCCCCGTTCATTTAAACGCGGACAACTTAACGTTTATATGATGTGATAAATTAATATGATGGCGCATGCGGATTTGTTTTCACATTTTATCTTATTGTCTCAAATGCATTGGCGATAACACCTCCCATTACATTTAACGGTTGCATTAATTTTTGCACAAAAACTATTGCTCATTTCCACAAATACAAGTGCTCATAATTTCCTTTACCCCACACCAACTGAACTAACATAACCCACATTAGCCAACACCATTTTGTTTGTTTACTAATAGCTCAGATGTGTGTTGTGCCTGTTCTGTTACAGCCAATTTTAATACATTAATTTTGATGTACAAAAATTTTGTGGTTGTTAGTGGTGCTTTTCAGATCATATGGTATGTATATGTACTATGCAGTGTAATATTCACACAACGAATCCGTCATCAAAGTAACAATTTCAATGTTTCTGAAATACATTTTGCAAACACAGATTTTGTTACATTTGAAAATACAAATCTCACAATTTCAAGTTAACATCCTATACTATAATTACAGAGTTCACCACCATCCTCTTACTAACCACGATGCCCAAGATGTGAACCTCATGAACATAATAATACGTACGCTTGAATTGTCATACATTACGTTACGCACATTCACAATTACGTAAAACAATATGAACGACGATACTTCTAACGACGACACTGATCATGTCGACCAATTCAAACACTTAAATACATTCAACTACAAAATCAAACCTAACCATCCTATGACTGCATTAATTACTACACAACCAACAAACCGTTTCCATTACATCCAACGTACAATTTTTCCCTAACACAACTACACACATTAACCCAACGCCAACGACACTATTGATTCTTAACCATATCCAACCCATACACATTTAAATATGTCAAACCACAAATTAATATCTGTCACAAACACATTGTAACCAAAAAACCACAAAATTCACACCACAAACACACTGTAACCACATTACCATCATTCACAAACACACTGTAACCAAAAACCCACAAAATTCACACCACAAACACAATATAACCACATTACCATCATTTACAAACACACTGTAACCAAAAACGCACAAAATTCATACCACACACTACCCTGCCAAAAACTAACCATATAGGTTCTGTCAAAAACTAACCATCTGTAATTTTGTTGTACTTACACATTTTTTGTTCTCCAATAACAGTCACATACCTAGTGCACCATCAAAAAATCACTGCCATCAAAACCAAACAGTACCATGTTCAACACATAAAACCAAAAAAACAAAATAAGCTAATTTATGCATTCTACCAAATCAGTCAGGGCAAAGGCCGATTTCGGAGCCCTCTTTGCAGACCATTGATGAATGCCTTAACCAATTCTGCTCTACACACCCTGGCTGACATGCCATTCATTGAACCTTCCACCTCCACGTTATTTGCGTACTGCCGCATGATGAAGCAGACCATAACACCGCAATCCGATCTGCTAGTTGGAAAAACGGTAATCAACATTACCAAAATAAATATATTACGAAACAGATAATAGAACAAATTTAAGCCAGAGTTTAAATTTTCACATATGATTACGGGTGTTGTTGATGGCAATCACCCAAAGCCTCCAAGGGTCCGTCGATATTTTATGATGTCACACCCACAAACAACTGCACTTCTTTGGCTATTCGTTTTGTGTAATCCATGATCCACTGTTTCTATGTTACATAACATAACCCAAACAGCTACACTTAACACACACTACCACCATCTACGTAACGCACATACACCCCACACATTCATGTAATTCACATACACTTGTACTTACCACTTTCACTGCCTCAGCAAAATGATCATCCTGTCCGCCTCTACGCGATTTGATTGAATTGTAGTGCATCCATGTCCCCGAGTCTGAATCGTACACCATGTTCGTCCAATGATTCGCATGGTATATAGGGTAGTGGACGTATCTGAACCCAGATGCAGCAGTCACGTGTATGTTAAGGTAGCGGTTCTTAGACGTTACGCTTGGGTTCCTCATCATATCCTACAAACATTGACAAACCAATCAAAACCCACAATTCTAATGCCCCATTGTCAGAAAACAATTAAATAAGTTCAAGAACAATGTAACACTACTCATAATATCATTTGCATATCGAGCACACACTGCTGTGGAAGTAAGATTTGTTGAAATTAATAGAATTACTAGCTGCTAGGTCTTGTTCACTTTTTAAAATTTCAGCATATGCGTCAATAACCTAACAATACAAATTGCACACATTTCTAACTACATTAGTCGTACACAATGATGCGCATAAGCTTATATTTTACGTAACCCATAACCATGGTGCCAGTCGTGCCGTTCTCATATCGACACTAACACAGCATACTTACATTCCCGGTGGTCGCACCCCCCTGTACAAGTGCCTGGATGTCTTTGAAATTAACATGCACACCATGATCTGCTGCACTCCATATCACAGCTCTACACCAAATTACAATCACATAAGTACAACTGAAATGTAATAAACAATATCATAAAAACCACAACAACAAAACTACCAAACGTGTACGTTACCTGTCCCCATCAAAGGTGTACACCACCTCTAACAGTTTATGTTCATCTTCAGCCAACAATTTCCAAACCGCATATCGATTTTTCATTCCAAATCCAGCCCATGTTTTACCCTATCTCTTGTCATCTTCAATGTTAATTACACCCTCGTTTGTGTTTCTGCCGACGTTGCCCTCATTTTTTGACTGTTTGCAACGCTTTACCAATCCAGGATACTCGTAATCGTCTAACCTCCACTCCTGCCTAGCTTTGCTCTTCACACGCCGCACCAACGATGTGATGTTTGGTATCTCAATATTCACAAAGTCTATTACCCTGTCCGCCACATCACTGCCTAGCCGATCCAGAACATGTTTAATGTTCGTATTGCTCGCTGTTGTGGTTGCGTTACTTGTGGCAGCAGAATTGCATTTACCTTCTTCCTCTGTGGAAATACATGCACTTTCATGTGATGATGAAAGCTAATTTGTAGATCCATCCACTTTTCGCGTCATTACGTTTTGGTCAACAACAATGGGATTCACTTCATTAACATCAACATTACGTGGTTCGGTCACTACACATCCGTGACCTTCGACATAGGTTGTGTTATTCTGTGGACCATCCATTCGGGTTCCATTATGACACTGCCAAATGAACTTACAGCCACCCTCTTGGTTTGATGATGTGCCCTTACTTGTAGTTATGTTCGTGGCTGTAGACGTCCCCGAACGTCCCGGGAGGAAAATCCCGTTTTGTTCATTGGGCTCACTACAGTTCAGGACTCAATGTCACGGTCCTGTATCTAATCTCGCAGAGTGCAACGCAAGACCAATGAAATCATCAAAGAGTCCAAAATCTGGTAAATCGTTTTTGAAAACAGATTTTTTGAAAGAAGTGCCAAATCATGAACTGCTTTGCCAGATACAGAGTTGCCACCTAAATATTTTATTTTGGGAGAATTTAGGAAACCCTGACTCGTTGCCTAAGGCCATGTGTCCGTCATCACCAAAGTTGCCTCGGCTCGGGAACTTGGGTACGATTGGGGAAGGTCACTTCGTGAGCACCCCCGCTCGGCCGATCAAAGATCGGCCTCTACTAACCATGATATCTAGTTTTGAAAACATTATGCATTCTTATTCCGGTTATTAGCCTAGATTTACTACGTGATGCGCACAGCATACAAGTGTAGACTGGGTCGTCTGAATTGGAACGAAACATCTCATGTTTGTTTTGAAAATGGTTTGATGGTGCTACTCGTAAGTAGGCTAAGACGTGGATTTGCCACCCTCGGGTGGGCTTAGAAAACAAGATGATTTGCCACTTTCAAGTGGGCTTAAAACTCACATTCGATGAATTGTTCTAATCCAAATAGCCCAACCTTCACCCGCAGGCATTCAGGCAGGTATATCATATAAGCAAATAGCCTCATGGTAAGCATGCTATCATGGTAGTCGCTCACACGCATGCAAGGATGCTAAAGCAGAAGTACTTACCAAGTACTCCAAGCCAAAACAGAAGCTATATTAGAAATCCATGCATGATCCTAACTATACAGAAATGCCTAATGCAACACATGCAAAATGCAACTAAGATAGGCTCGGCTATTCTAAAGATGGCATGTGATGATGCTACAGCTAACACGTATTCAATTTGGAATTGAAATACAAATGCATTTAGTATGATGCGCCGAGCCCGGTGCATGTAATACAGATGAATGGATGCAGACATGCTATCATACTGTATGCTAATTGAAACATGCCCTAATCTAACCATCATAAGCTGGTAAATAAAAGGGGAAAAGACGTGGGGTTGGAAGACATACATCACACTCACGCACACTTATTACAACATTGCCCTCGCTCGGAGGGTCCGAAAGAATAATACAGTCCGAATGAATAGTACAGTCCAAATAAATACAAAATCCTAATTAATTAACAAATTAATCTAGAAAAGCAGGTAAATTAGCACGCAAATCCATAGACCGCCTCAGCTCTGTTCCAAATGATGAATAATGCATGCTTGAGTTGCCTTGCGCAGAAATCAATCACGATGCCCCGGTTTGCCTCTGTTTGCAATTGTTTTCAGAATATTACGCAACGCTCCAGAAGGCTGCTGATTTCTGATTTACTGCAATAGAGAGCAACAAAGGGGCATGGCAAAGTATTTCACATATGTATGCATGACTACTCTTCAGGGAGTGTAGTCCTCGATCCTCGTGCCACCAATCACGCATATCGATGCATGATGGCCGAGGAGTCGAATTGCACGACTCAATATGAAATGAATGCACATGAAAACACAACAAGACCTAAACTTCATCATGGGTAATCTGGAGTGTCGGCGACGGGGAATTGAGACACGTCCTGTCACTCGGAGTACGAAACATCCCTTGTTTCCCGTGCTTGGGCTAACTCCTATCCCAAACACAATGCAAATGAGATGGCATACACAATGCGATTAACATAAAACCTAGCATACGCAATGTTATGAGATGGCATACACAATGCTCGATGTAACATGGCATATACAATGCACTAACACGCAACCTAGCATACGCAATGCTATGAATTGAAAAGGCATACACAATGCATAATGGACTTACACCAACATGAGTGGACTTTAGCTACACTCACATCAGCAGCCATTAGGTGAAAATGAGACAACCGAAATGCGTGCACACATGCACGCATACCGAGGACCGAACCTAAGGCATCAAATGCCACTCTACCAAAGCATGACAAGGGATGCAAGATGGCATTCAAACATGTAAATTTTAGCCCTGAAACATGATGCTAAATGATCCCGAAACATGGAAATATGGCACCCGATGCATGGAATAAGCCCCGAAACTCAATACTAGGCACATGCATTGAATCACAAGTATACAAAGCAAGCATTATTTGATCATGAAGTCAAAAGACAGAGCCAAGACAGTCACAAAACATGCACATTTCTAGTTTAGAGAATGGCCAAAAGATGCTAACATGATGGACTAAAATAGCATGCAACATTGGCTAGCAAGCATGGTTTACATGGCATGTATATGAAGCAAATGAGAACTCATCAAACCAGCCAAAAACAGTGAATAAAACATGCCAAAATATGCCCAAATAATCACTAAAATGCAGCCAATGCATGCAAAAATGAGGGGCTTTTTTGGAAGGCCATTTAAGGGATTGTTAAGCACATACAAAATAGACATGAAGCACGGCCAAACCAACTCTGGAAATGAGTTATGACAGCCCTAAAACTCACAAAATTGGCCCTGAAATCAGTCAATGAAGCATACGATGAAAGGCCCCCTCAAAAGGCCTTGAATGGAATTGTTCTACACATGCAATATAGACATAAAATATGACCAAAAGGGCCCCATACAGACCTATGGCAGACCTTAAAACCCACAAAATTGGGCCCAAAAATTGACTTCAATGCATGCAAAATAGAGCCCCTTTGGAAAGCCAATGATGCTAGTAAAGAAAATGAGGGGTGAGAGGGTCACCCCTCTATGATTTCAAAACCTCACCAAAGCCACTGAAAATCTCCTGGATTTCAGTGGCTAAGAGGCCAAAACAAGTCCAATGCAAATGCTCTAATGCATAGCCCTAAATATGAAGGAATGAAGCATGCAAAGAAGGAGATGACTCCAAACAGAAAAGTGACCTCAAGAAAACTTAAAGAGGAGGTCAAAATAAGGCTTTTTCTAGTTTATAAAAAATCTCGAAAATGTTCACAAGTAAGGCTAAAGTATGATGCAAAAATGGCCCTAAAAGAGAGATAGAGGGTAAGGGGAAGTAGATGACCTCAAACAGTAAAGTGCCCTTAAACAAAGTTGAAGAGGAGCTCAAAATATGACACTTTCTAGTTTATGACAAAGCCCAAAAATACTTGCAAGTGAAGCTAAGTAATGAAGCAAAAAAATGCAAGTTTAAGGGAAATAGACACTTACCCTTGAAGAGCCGACCTCCAGCAGCTTTTGGACCAAGTTGGTGAGCTTTTAACCTCTGCAAATGACTTCCAAGGTGCTGGAATGGATGATGGAGGTGTGGTGCTAAGGGTTGTAGTGCAAATGGACCAAGAAAATTAGGGTTTTGGAGCTTGGAATAGTGACAATGGAGGAGGGAGGTTATATGCCTTAAGAAATTTTGTTCAACCTCTTGATATGAAGCCAAGCCTCTCATTTATAGAGGAGAGGCTCCAAAATATCCAAAAAGGTCCCCAAGTATCCTCCATACACGTGTATGGAGGATGTACCAAATGGCCTCCAGCTGGCACAGTTGGACTACACTCAGAAAAAGCAAAAAGCAAGAAGCAGGCCGGCCAGTTCAAGTGGCCGGTTGGCCACCCCCCCTGGTCGGCCGACCAGGGGTCAAAAGGTCAACAAAAATTGCTGGTTGACCTACTTAGAAAGGTGGCCTCCCAGATGAGTAGAATACAGCTGTGTGGTTAAAAACTAGAAAATGTGACCCAGGAGAGAGAAAAGCTAGCTTTTAAGCAAGGTTCAAAAGGGTCAAGATGAATTTCTGGCCGGCCTACCCATATTGGTGGCCTCCCAGATGAGTACAACACAATGGTGGTATGAAAAGCCAGAAAATGTGGCTCAAAAGTGAGAAAAACCAGCTTTCTGTCAGAAAAACTGACTTTTGGAGAGAGAAAATGAGAAAACTGGCTTTTCAGGGGAAAGGGTGGCCGGCCATCATCCTACCACCTCCCTAGCAATGAAAATCGGGTCCCTACCAAAAATAGACCAAAACGGATGCAAAACAAAGGTTCGGGGGCCAAAACGCGCGGTTCGGGGCCCCGAAAACAGGCTATTAGGCACCGGAAGTGGCGTATGACCATGAAGGTGGTCTCCCGGGCCACAGTGTCCCTCTAAAGGGAGGAAATAAGATGTGTGCCAAAAACCGGAGCAATCGGAGGTAGTTCAGCGGTCCCGAACCGAGGCACACGGCCGACGGCTCTGAAAATCGGAAACTGGGCTCCAAACGGGAAAAATGGCCTACGACCACGAAACGTAGCCTACGGCCACTGAGAGATGGTCTACGAGACCTCTCCCTCCCTTCGGGAAGAGAAAACAGAGAAAACAAGACCTGGTTCGCAAACCGAGGCAAAGCACAAAAGAGCCCCGAAGTCCGGAGGCAAGGCTCGCAGCCGAGACTCTAAAATCTCAGAACGAGCACAATATGCAACATCACCGAGCGCCCAGTTGGTGACGTCTGAGTCTTAAGGTCGGTCAAAAATGGGGTGTCTACAGTTGCCCCTCTTTGATAGAACTCGGAAGTCATTCGTGACGGGAGTGAATGTCAAAGCCCAGAGACGACCCATTTTTGACAAGGCCGAAGACTTAGACAAACAGGCAAGATATCACAGATGTGCCCGCAGGCATGACCGCAGGCAGGGGGCAAGATGCAAAATGATATGCACAAAGCCGGACGTAACTCATGATCATGCAAAGAAGCAAGCTGTAACGAAGGGCACACGCAATAGTTTTAAGCAAAAATGCAAAGCAACAACTACATTTCATGCAGTTTAAGAATGCGGAGAATTATTCAATTCTCGCCACGTCTCACACGGAGAAGCTACAATACCTGTGCGATTCGTCTGGTCACACCAGCCTCGAATGAACCGTACATACAATATCGTGCTTGCAAAAGAGAGAAACTCAACAAGCATAACATAGTTAGCAACACATGTTCAACGCTATATCGAACGTAGACAAACAGGGTGCCGATGGGAGATTGCATTGCAATGCGAGAGACACGCGCATGACAATGCAAGTTAAGCATGGAGGTATGACAATACCAATGAAACGTGCACAACAATGCAAGTGGTATGCATGAGAATGCAAGTGACGTGCATAACAATACAGGATAAGTGCAAATTCGAATGCGTGTTTGACACGAAACAACGAGCAAAGAAATGCAAGTTTCGACGAGTGCAATTCAATCGCGACCTCCAGTTTACCTCCCGGAAGGGTCACAACGTGCTCAAAAAGGATACATCTTGCTCTTGACGAGTGACGATGAAACGCGCATCGAAAGTTGGAGTTGGAATTCCCGCGGAGGGATTTCGCGACGAAAAGTGCACTTTTCTTGTACTTTCTCGGGTGCTGGGGACTCCGATGACTACCAAAATTTGCAGAGACCTTGGAGACCACTTTGGAAACACCACCGACCAGGTTTGGTCCCAGGGGGAGGCCACCGACCAGGTTTGAGTGCAGGGGGTGGTCGGCCTACCAGAAAAGGTGGTCGGCCGACCACCTAGCCCAAATCCGGGGCAGTTTGGTCTTTTTGCTCTCATTTCTTTAAATATACAAAGCCAAAGCTCTTTTCCTCATAACTTCAGCTCTGAAACTACCTTCTCCTCCTTCCTAGACCATTTTCTCTCTCAGATCTACGCTCTATACGCGTTTTCCAATGCCCCACGCCAAGTTGTTTCGCGAAAACTTTTAGTTTTCTTCACTTTGAACCGATTAAAATTTGATTTCGGAGCTTCTTTTCTCATTTTCACCACTTGAGGTAAGTTTGTCTCAATATTTGGAAGATTTTCTCGGGAGTTGACTTTTGTTGACTTTTTCCTTTCCCGAGAGTTGACTTTTGTTGACTTTTTCTAATTTTTGCTCATTTCGCTCATTTTTGCTCCTTTTTGCAGATTTCTTGAAAATGGCAGGTCAATTTCCCCATGGCGGAGGTTCTCCAGGCGCCGGAGGCGAGCCTGACATCATGTCTTTGCATCCGAGGGTTCAGCCATTCATTCCCGAGAGGTACGATCCTCCGACTCATGTCCTCCCTCGGGCGATTTTTTATCACTTTACCGACTTCGACCCTCGAGCTCCCGTGGACCTGCTACTGCGGGAGCCGGAGTCCCATCTCTCTCATCAGGTGCGAGAGGTATGAACTTCATCTTTTTATACTTCCTGCCTTAATTCTGCATTTTCCTTACATTTCATGCTATGTATGCTTATTTGCTCGTTCTGAACACATTCGCATGCCATACTTCTGCTCATTTTAGCACACAACTTGTTCTGCACGCTTAGTCTATAACACAATACTCTGTCTTGAACGCACAGCTCAATCACCTGAATCTCTGAAATCTGAACACACAGCCCAAATTTAATTGTGAACACGCAGGCCACATTCGTTGAAAGTTGAACACGCAGCCCAAACTTTAAATTTCTGAAATCTGAACACACAGCCCAAATTTGATTGTGAACACGCAGCCCACATTTGATTGAAAGTTGAACACGCAGCCCAAACTTTAAATTTCTGAAATCTGAACACACAGCCCAAATTTGATTGTGAACATGCAGCCCACATTTGATTGAAAGTTGAACACGCAGCCCAAACTTTAAATTTCTGAAATCTGAACACGCAGCCCAAATTTGATTGTGAACACGCAGCCCACATTTAATTGAAAGTTGAACACGCAGCCCAAACTTTAAATTTCTGAAATCTGAACACATAGCCCAAATTTGATTGTGAACACGTAGCCCACATTTGATTGAAGGTTGAACACGCAGTCCAAACTTTAAAGTTCTGAAATTTGAACACGCAGCCCAAATTTAACGGTGAACACGCAGCCCAAACTTTAAATTTTTGAAATCTGAACACACAGCCCAAATTTAATGGTAAACACGTAGCCCACATTTAATTAAAAGTTGAACACGCAGGCCAAACTTTAAATTTCTGAAATCTGAACACATAGCTCAAATTTGATGGTGAACACGCAGCCCACATTTGATTGAAGGTTGAACACGCAGCCCAAACTTTAAATTTCTGAAATCTGAACACACAGCTCAAATTTGATGGTGAGCACGCAGCCCACATTTGATTGAATTTGATTTGATTTGTACACAGCTCATATCTTTTCATTTGCACACAGCTTATTCATTTCGTTCTGAAACTGAATATATGTGTTTATTATGAATGCAGACATCCTCTCGTGTTACACGGGGATACGGTTCTATTGCTGCGAGAGATTGGTACGCGGAGCTCCCGGAGGCTGTCCGTGATTGGGTTGATCTGGCAGGATTCGGGACCTTTTGTACCGGGATATCTCGCTACCCAGCTAGCCGGACATTGATGGGCGCCCTGGTGGAGAGATGGTGGGACACCACCAACTCCTTCCATTTCTCAGCCGCCGGGGACATGACCATGACCCCATTTGACTCGCCGTGTTGACGGGCCTTGACGTGAGAGGCTGGGCGATCCCTTATGACGAGGACATGGGCGAGTGGGAGGCTCCCTGGATTCATCTGTTGGGAGCTCGCCCACCGGTCGACCGATCTTCGGGCCGAGTCCGATATACCTGGTTTTCTACACAGTTCAGAGGGACTGAGCCCGAGACTCCTGAGGAGATTGCACAGTACGCTCGCGGGTTTTTGATGTTCCTCTTCGGGACCACTCTGTTCGCCAACAGGGGGAACACCGTTGGGCTATATTTGCTGAGTGCCCTGGTAGACCTCACACAGGTTAGTCAGTATGACTGGGGTGGCGCCAGCTTGGCTACCCTCTATTGCTATATGAGTGCGACCTCCCGCGGGCAGGGAAACATAGTCGGCGGCTACTAGAGAGCCTGGGAGGTACCTTCTGCCCTTTTGATTCACATTTCTGCTTTTCATTATCTGTACATTGCACACACGGCACACTTTACATTCTGTACTTACATTCTGCCCTCAGCATTCTGTATTCAGATTCTGCACTCAGCATTCTGTATTCTGATGGCTTTTGCCCTGTTTTCACAGTTATGGGTTTTCGCGTACTTTCCGACGCTAGCCCCAGAGCTCGAGGTGGAGGCCCCTCTCATGACCCCTTATTCGCTCGTCTTCGAGGGCCAGTACCGGTCGCGGCCCCGAGAGACTCTCCCTTACCTACGGCAGTATTTTGACACTGTGCGGGCGACCGAGGTATTTCAGAACTCTCAATTCTTCATGTGTTGATCTTTGATTTATTTTGCACATTTGCGATTTCTAATCGGCTTACGCATTGATCATCTACAGATCTCATGGCAGCCCTAGGTGTCTTTGGGTGGGGATCTCTGATTCCAGCTTGCCGGAGGATGGGCCGCCTCCCGGTATAGGATCTTGTTCGAGGGGCCAGTTGGCAGGGCCTGGTTCTTGGGGGAACGCTTCCTTCGTCAGACTATGGGCTTCCCTGAGCCGAGTGTCCCTTCAGCACCCCCGGATGATCTGCGGCTCGCTGATAGGCTTACTCGCCAGGGTGTCATTGATGCCAGGCTGGGCATTGATGCACTGCTGCACTTGGAGGATGGGGAGTACGCGACCTACCGTCACACCTATTTGATGCCTCCATTGACAGGTGTCCGTACTCCCTCGAGGAGGTCTGCTAGCATGCCGTCTTCGAGTCGCACCCGAGCCAGAGACATTCCTTCGGCCAGTAGGGCTGGCACATCCAGAGGTGGGGCTGGACTGGTCCCCCCGATTTCCCCGACTTATCATCATGCCGGATGGCCAGGTATCCCGATTGAGTTGACGGGATGGAGATACGGGGCTTCCTACCCAATTCCGCTAGAGCCTCCTATGCCAGATCATCCATACACTAGAGACCCTGACTCACCACCGGTATGTTTTACAGCTTTGCTTTTATCACTCAAATATTTGGACATTCATTCATTTACTGATGATTTGCACTTGCATCTGCAGCCTACCACGGAGTATGCTGAGGGGTTACTTGGGTTAGTGGTCTCGCTCGAAGGCATGGTCTTGCGGAGAGAGGCGCAACTGTCCATCATGGGTGTCTCGGTACTGTTTAGTTTTCTTGCATTTATCATATTTCTGATGACATGCTGAATTTGAACATTTCACTGCATTGATAGGCTGCCTGTGTAGAGCACATCTGACACACACCACATTTACGTACGTATCTGCATGCACCTACTTCATGTAGTTTTCTTGCACCTGTATTTGATATACATATTTTGGTTGATGTATTCAAATTGCACTCTTTCTTTTTAGATGCCTCCGATATATATCGGACCACAGGCCGGGCCATCTGGGCCTTCCCGAGAAGCTGGGCCATCTAGGCCTTCTCGAGGAGCCGAGAGAGGGGAGTCGTCTCGCGAACGAGGTGGGCGCAGAGCACATATCTTTGAGGAGGAGTCCAGTGAGGAGGAGGAGTCCGCGCATCGTCAGTTAGAGACATCTGCCGGCAGAGAGGATGACTCTGAGTCTGGCTCTGAAGGCAGAGGTGATGCCGAGGAGGATCTCGAGGATGACAGCTCTGATTCGGGTAGCGGTGCTGATGGAGATGGCACAGAGGCTGTTCCACAGAAGAGGACGAAGAGGGCCTCTTTTTCTTACACTTGAGAGCACAGATGTTCTTGCTTTATTTGTCTTTTTTACTAGTAGTTGTAGCACATTGTACATTATTAGGCAGTTTTATTTTCTGTAAAACTTGTACCCTTGCTGTAAAATGTTGTAACAAAGGAAACATGATGGAATGAAATAGCTTTTGTTCAAAAAGGTGTTGTATTTTGTGTTCTTGCATTGTATCGCATTATTTTGTACAAAAATGAGATTGAATGGGAATCATGCATTGAAAATTGCCAAGTCAGGTAGTGAACCGACGCAATAAACAAAGCAACTTAACTTACTAAGAAAGAACAGAACCTTAGCAAGTTTACAACTCGATAAGCAAGACACAACAATGTTGATTAAACTTACAACTCGATAAGCAAGACACAACAATGTTGATAAACAAAGAGTAACAACTCAAAACACAAAACTCGTCAACTCGACAAAACTTAACAACTTGGTAAGCTTAACAACTCGGTAAGCAAAGCAACAACTCGATAAGCAAAAACAACAACTCAATAAGTAGGATTTAACAACAACTCGATAGATAAATGAATTTCGGACGATCTGGGTGACGGAACGCATCCGAAACAGAGGAAAACTCGCACCTTTAACGCCCCCAATGCATGGAAATGATTGGAACTTTCTTCTAGAGGCTAGAACCAGATTAAAGCCACCCTCCCCTTGATGGCCGACCACCTAAGGGAGCTGGCCGACCAGCTTTTTGCATTGGAGGGGAGAGGGGTGGTCGGCCTACCAGAAAAGGTGGCCGGCCGGCCACCTAGCTTGGCAACCACCAAATTTTCGACACGTGTCCCGCAAATAGTGCCTTATCCTCTTTAAAAACTCCAGCCTTGTGGTTCTCTCATTTCATCTTAGTTTTGCACCAAAATGGAGGCATTTCTCACCCAAAATCTCACAGCTTGGATTGCTACTTTAGACGGCTCAGGAAAGTTGAACTTCCGGGGCTTCGGCTTGAATACACTATTCACGCTGAGCCGTACTTCGCTGCACATTCCTTTCCTCCATGCCGCGGCAAGGTTTTGGAATCTGGTAACACACGTCTTTAGCTTCGGCGGGCAAGAGATGTGTCCGACCTTCGAAGATTTTCAAGTTTTGATGGAATCTGAACGCCATGAAGAGATTTTGTCCCAGTCTCGCTTCGGTCACGCCCAAGCTTTAGGACAGATGTGTGGGCTCACCATGCACGATGCTCGGTCTTTGATCTGCAACGGGGAACTGGATATCCTTGGCTTGATTCATCACTTTTCTGATGCCGGTAACCGCGGCGACCACCATTAGCAAGGTTTTCGGCAACACGCCCTTTGCTTGTGCATGCTATCTCACTTTTTGCTTGCCCCGAGCTTTAGCGAATCTAGCATCCGTCTGATTGAAATTGCTCAAGGCTTGAAAGAAGGAAAGAGCTGCATTGCCATGACATTGGCCGAGACGCTGCTGGGCTTGGATGCTTTCTATCGCCGAGAGACGACCAGATTTGCGGGGAGTCCACTACTGCTGCAGGTAATGTTTCCCATCCTTTCTCACATATATATTGCTCACATCACTCGGCCCTCAGGCTCAGTTTTTTTCACAAAATCCTTTTCTTACTTTTCTCTCATCGTACATCTCTCTATTCTTTATTCTCTTATTTTTCATCCCTCCCCAGGTATGGTTGATGGATAAATTGCAGGTTGTGGACTCTTGCCCAGCCTACTCAGCTCACGGCTACTTCTTCCGACAACGACTAGTCGATGCCCTTGATGAGGGATGGTTGTTCGACTGGATGTGCAATTTGTCTGCGGATCGCATTGCTTGGCGCTGTCCTTGGCTCAATCTCCCGGCAATGAGCTATAGCATGTCCCGGCAGACCGGGATCCAGTTGATTGGTCTGACTCACTGTGTGTTCTACTTTCCGTTCCGGTTCCGGCGCCAGTTCGGTTATAATCAGACTTGCCCGCCAGAGGGGATGGAGTATCCTGCAGCATTCCCGATTCGAGGCGTACAGCTTGCTCGGTATGCCACAACATGGAGGACTAGAGAGCTCCTGGCCCCTGCTCCTACTTTCAGTTGCACCTTGTCTGATGAGTGCTTGGATTGGCTCAATGAAGAGGCACAGGAAGGGCCTACTTTGGCATCAGAGGCTTCTACCAGCTCTGGGAAAGGGCGCAGGAACACCTGACTTAGCTATGCCTCGAATTTATTGCTTTATTAGTACTTTCAAGTTTTCTTTATGATTATAATAAAAAGCAACATCAATTTGTATGCAAGAGCAGGAGAACTCTGTATTGAAATCAATGAAATTGAAGGTTGTGGGTACTGAAAATTTTCCACTTTGGTCCAAAAATGATCTAAGTTATAAAAAGATTAATTTTGGACACAGTCAATTTTATTAAAACTTTTTCAAAACCATTTTCGATATGGATCAGAATTGGACATGCCTGAAATTTGTCACTGAGATGCACAACCCCGGATCCCAGCAACTGGAAAGTTGCCCCTAGTCTGAAGAGTACCGCGGCACTGCATAGCAATGAAAAGTTGCCCGTAGTCTGAAGAGCACTGTACCAGAGATGGCCGAGATGATCAAATGGACAAAGTTGATCGGGAAAAAGTTTATGGCTGAACTTCAGGATGAAGTTGCCTACGTATCCCAAAGATGGGAATCAAGCCTTACGTAGTTCAGGCTTAGGTTCACTCGAGTATTTTCACTCTCCTTTTACGCTCTAACTTTTGCCAAGCCGCCCTTTGCGGGTTTTCAACCTTGCGAGCTCAGTTTTTATATTTTCCAATTTTCCAATGCTCTAACTTTTGCCTAGGTCGCCCTTTCGGGTTTTTGGCCTAGCGAGCCTCTCAGGAGTAATATTTCTTCAACTTGTCCATGTTGGTCGGTTGCGAGAACTCCAAGCCATCTAGGTCCATTAGAACCATAGCTCCACCTGACCAGATAGCTTTGATGATGTAGGGACCAGTCCAATTGGGTCTGAACTTGCCCCTTGGGTCGTGGATGGGAGCTCGATTGTCCTTGAGCACCAAATCTCCTTCTTGTTAAAAGCCCTGGCAATTCTGCGCTGATAGCCTTGAACATGGTACAGTGCTTTCAGTCTGCGTTCGCCAAAAAGCATGAGTTCTTCAAATCTGTTCTGTTGCCAGTCTGCTTCGGCTATCTGACACTCAGCCAGCACTCGCAAAGACGGAACCTCAATTTCAATAGGTAGAACGGCCTCCATCCCATAAACTAATGAATACGGAGTCGCCCCAGTAGAAGCTCTAATTGAAGTCCGGTACCCCCACAGAGCAAACAGCAGTTTGTCTGGCCAATCCCGGTAGGTTTTCACCATCTTCTGCAATATGTGTTTGATATTCTTGTAGGCGGCCTCGACCGCTCCATTGGTTTGCGGCCGATATGTAGATGACTTATGAAAAGCCACGTTGTATTTCTCCAACAAGTCAATCACTTCCTTCTTGAAATGGGAACCATTATCTGAAATGAACTCGTTTGGGACCCCATAACGACAGATGATGTTGTTTCTGATGAATTTTGCAACATGTGACGCCTTCAACACCACATAGGATTGGGCCTCAACCCACTTCGTGAAATAATCTATCGCGACCAGGATGAACTCATGCCCGTTAGACCCCTTCAGAGTGACAGCCCCGGTCACATCGATTCCCCAAACTGAAAATGGCCATGGCGAAGTCATATTGTACAACTTTGATGGCGGGATGTTCATGCGGTTTGTATGGATTTGACATTTGTGGCATCGCTGAACAAAGCCGATACAATCCTCCTCCATGGTGGACTAGTAGTAACCCTGTCTAAGGATCTTTCGTGCCAGCATTACTCCGTTCATATGTGCACCGCATTCTCCTCCATGGATGGCCTCCATCAGGCGTTTTGATTCTTCAGCTTCAACTCATAGCTTATGCATTCCCAGATGACCTCTCTTATATAATTTGCCTCCGCAGATGATGAACTGAACAGCCATTCTTCTGATTGCCCTTTTATCCTTGGCATTTGCTCCTGGTGGATACGCCTCTTTCTCCAAGAAGTTCCAAATGTCGTAATACCAGGGGTTCTCATCTTGAACCTCGTCTATAGTAGCAATTGACTCATAAGCTGGCGCAAATTTCTGGTCAATAATGACTGGACGCATCCAGACTCCAAACAGGATGTCTATCATGGAAGATAGAGTTACTAGTGAATTTGTGAACCTGTTATTTTCTCTTACTAGATGAGCAAAGCTTAGCTTCTCAAACCGAGGAATCAACAAGTCCAAGGTCTGGTGATACATCATCATCTTTTCTTCTTTGACTTTCCAATCTCCTTTCGCTTGAGATACAACAAGGTTCGAGTCCCCGATGACGTCCAACTGTTTTGCCCCTAGTTCCAGGGCTGCTTCTAGACCGGCAATGCATGCCTCATACTCTGTTTCGTTGTTCGAGACTTTGAATCGGAGCTTGAAGGCTAGAGGGATACGGGAATTGTCGGGTGCTATCAGCAACACTTCTATCCCATACCCATATTGGTTGGACGCTCCGTCGAAATACATCGTCCAAAACTCGTCGTTGATATGCAAAATGGCCTCATCTGGGAATAAGTACTCAACTGCTTCACCCCCTTCCACTGGATGATCAGCTAAGAATTCTGCTACTGCTCTTCCCTTGACTGACTTGCGTGTCACATATTTTAGATCGAATTCGAAAAGCAACAACAACCAACGAGCTAGCCTACCCGTAAGTGCCGGTTTCTCGAAGAGATATTTGATGGGATCTAATCTCGAAACCAACATTACAGAGTGAGCTAACAGGTAGTGTCGCAGCTTCCTGGTAGCCCATACCAAGGCTAAGCAAGCCTTCTCCAATGGTGTGTAGCGAGTCTCATACTCTAGCATTTTCTTGCTCAGATAATAGATGGCCCTTTCCACTTTGTCCTCTGATTCTTGCGCGAGCATGCAGCCCATTGTGGTCTCAGTTATCGAAAGGTACAATATCAACGGTCTTCTCGGTTCTGGTGGTGACAACACAGGTGGGTTCTGTAAATATTCCTTGATCTTTTCAAAAGCAGCTTGGCATCGGCCGTCCCACTAGAATTTCTTTCCTTTCTTCAGGAGACCAAAAAGTGGTTCACAAGTCAAGGTTAATTTTGAGATAAACCGTCTTATGAATTGCACTTTACCCAGAAAGCCTCGCACCTCCTTTTCAGTCCTTGGTGGTGGCATTTCTAGGATGGCCTTGATTTTGGAAGGGTTGACTTCGATACCTCTCTATGTAATGAGGAACCACAGCATTTTTCCTGCTGTAACACCGAACGTACACTTCTGAGGATTCAGTCGCAACCGAAATTCTCTAATCCTTTGAAAGAACTTTTGCAAGGCGGTGTAGTGGCCCTCTCTTTCCTTGGACTTGACAATCATGTCGTCCACGTACACCTCAACCTCTTTGCGGATCATGTCATGCAATATCGTGGTCGCGACTCGTTGATATGTAGCTCCAGCATTCTTCAACCCAAACGGCATTACTCTGTAACAGTATGTCCCCCACGGGGTGGTGAAGGCAGTCTTTTCTCAGTCTTCAGGCGCCATCGCTATCTGGTTATAGCCTGAGAAGCCATCCATGAATGAAAGCAAAGCATGCCCCGCCGTGAAATCTACCAACTCGTCAATATGCGGCAAGGGAAAGTCGTCCTTCGGACTAGCTCTATTCAAATCTCTGAAATCCACGCATACCCGGATCCTGCCATCCTTCTTCGGCACTGAAACAATGTTGGCCAACCAAGATGGGTATTCGGATACCAGCAAGAAACCTGCGTCAATTTGCTTGGTAACTTCTTCCGTAATCTTGAGAGCCCAGTCCGAGCGGATCCTTCTGAGTTTTTGTTTAACTGGTCGGGCCTCGGGGTCAAGAGGGATCCGGTGCTGTACGATCTCAGGATCGATTCCAGGCATGTTTTCGTAGGACCACGCGAAAACATCTCTGAAATCTTTTAATAAAGCGACTAAGCACTCGCGTTCCTCCGAAGACAACGTGGACTCGATCTGGACCAGCCACGGGTCCTCCTCAGTACCGACATTCACAGTAGTGATTTCATCCATTAAGGGTTTAACAAATCTTTCCTGCTCTTGTTCAATTAAGCATTGCAAAATCGGAGGAATTTCTTCCTCGTCGTTTTCATCAAAATTTTGAAAGTCTGAATTAATGTAATAAATCAAGGGCACAGAAAAGTACTCAGAAACCACAGCTACTTGATTCTCATTAAGCGCATCTAAATCGTCCGATTCTTCGGTTACAACAGACTCAAAAGAGAAAGAAAAAGACAACCTGGGCAAGACTGTGGCATTCGGGTTATCATCTCCAGGATTACCAGACTCAGACTCAGTCGAGCTGGAACCTGATTTTGACTCACTAGATTCGGTGGAATCAGATTCCGGCTCACTACCTGACCCGGTGCTGCTGGACAAAAGTCCCTCTTCATACTGCCACATGAGAGAGGGTGCGATAGATGCATCCAAAATGTTTGCTGGTAGGCCCTCAGCCGTTTCATTCTCGATCACGCGTACCGAGAAGTTATCCCCCAAGCATTTCTGTTCGATCGGAGGATCTGAAAGTAGACATGCCAGCGCTACCCCCATCTCACTTTCGGCGTCCTCAGACTCTACTTTCTTGCTCTGCTCAACCTCAGCTAATGGGTCTGTCTACTCTTCGGCAATGTCATCCCCGGGTAACTGCAGGTCAAAGAAGATCTCAAACCCCGGCACTCGCTTCCTCTCCGCGTTTAGCCACGACTCTGGGAAGCCACATAATGGAAAGTCCTCCCCCTCCCGGACAAAGCGTCCGTTTAGGGTACCCTGAATGGGCCGGTGCATTAAGTCAAAAGGTTTTCCCGCCTTCTTCGCTCTGGCTTTCCCAGCCATCTCCTTACCCTTCCTTATCCAATCCTCTTTGGTGGGCAGATAACCCAAACCAAAGGTATGTGGGTTATGTGGCACCTCGGCCGATGCTGCGACACCTTTCTGGCCGCTCTTTCCTAATCCCATCCCGGGGATATGTTGAAGCTTGTTCATGAGGTATACCGATTGAGCACTGACATACACCCCCTCATTAACAGCTAAGATGTTTTGCACGACCCGGGCCTCAGCTAGGGTAAAACCGGATAAGAACACATCCTCCATACTGTGCTCAATTTCCAAAACTGGCGTAGATACTTCCGGCAGTGGATAGATCGATGAATTCCCAAAAACAATGGTTACTCCCTTTCCATGGGGGTATTTCACCATTTGATGCAAGGTAGAAGAAACTGCCTTGACTTGATGCAGCCACGGCCGCCCCAAGAGCAGATTGAAAGTGGCGGGAACCTCTAGGACGTGAAAGTCAATTTCATGCTGCCCCGGCCCAACCTTGGTCTGAATTTTCGCTGTCCCCATGACTTCTCTGCTTGTGTTGTCGTATGCCCAAATCACCTGGGCTGTTGGCACAAAGTCCGTGGTCTTTAAGCCAATTGCATAGGCAGTCTTCGCTGGACATACATTGATGGCGGACCTTGTGTTGACAAGCACCACGGGTATCCATTTATTTCTGCACTCCACGGAGATGTAGAGTGGTTTGTTGTGGTTTACACCCTCAGGTGGCAGTTCTTTGTCAGAAAAGGTCAACATCGGGGTAGCTCTTCCCGGAAAAACTAAACCCACCAGCTGTTCGGGCGTGGTGTCCATAGAGAGCTTGGCCTTATCCATAGCCGATAAGAGAGCTTGTCGATGCACTCGCGATGCCATAAGCAGTCCCCAGATGGAGATGTCTGCTTGTATCTTCTTTAACTGCTTCAGTACAGCCTCTTTTTTGACTTGTTTCTCTTTTTGTCTCTCCACTTCCTTATCCTTCCCAGATGCCTCCGACTGGTCTAGGTGCGGGGGGCTTGAAATACCGCCCGCTTCTTGTCATATGATCGACCTCACTGATATACCAGGTATCATCTGGCTGATTACTCCCCCAATCCTCATCCGTGTGGACAAGACATAAATCATCGTCCTCCCACCACATTCGGTCGGCAGCTAACAGACACCTGTTTGGCTCCGGTTTAATTGCACCCGCAGTACTCTCCGTCCACATGCTCGCAGCGTTCTCTATCTTCGTGGACACAGCACTCTTAGTCCCCTCAGGGCCCTTAGCTTTCCTAGTTCTCTCGGCATCCTCAAACCTTTTGTTGTTCCAGCTGCGTCAGTACAGCTGGTTGTTCAACAATTCCCGCATTCATAATGCCCAAGTCTCGAGCGGAATTCTTAGCACCGGCGCTCTCCGGCGATTCATTCTGATTTCCGGCCCTTTTGGCCACCACTGATATGCTCGCCCCTGCCGGGCCCTGTTCCAATTGAGCTTCGTCGACAACATCTGGTAAGTCATCAAGCCACCCAGTAGCCTCTGTTGATTCCTCATAATCAAACCAGTTGACTGCCGCGTCTCCTGGATCTTGATCGTTGAAAAACTGGAGGTTGGCCAAGTCCTCTTCCACAACCGTCAAACCATCTGTCCCCTGCTCGAATCCATCTCCTCGGATCACACACAGCTCTGCCCTCTCTGGCAATTCAATATTAGGCTCAAACTGGCCTGCTGGCAGAATGTAATCACTCGGATCGTAGGCTTCCCCAGCGACACTCCCAGACTGCTTAAACCCTGATTGAACAATTCCATCCTCCTCTGAAATCTCCTATGTTCTATCTTTACCAGTCACCACCATTGGCTCGGGTTGGGTTCTAGAGATGTCCAACATGCACAAAGAGTCAGTGCAGTCAGGAATGTAATAACCCTCATACTGTTTACCGATTAATGACTGATTGATTACCGATAACCATCGATTACCGTTAAACTGAATTGATTATGACTGATAATTGGACTGGTTAAGGTAATGAACTGACTGATTGAAAACTGGAACTGAATTGACTGAGTATATGTTAGTTAAATTGCATTCTATCTGTTTGACTGTATGATTATCTGTTCATGCTTATATGTTTAAACTGTAAGTTGAAGGCCTTATTGGCGGCCGAATCCAAAATTGATTGGTATTTTATGATCCTCTTAATTAATGTGATTTTATAGTGCATTTATCTGAAAACTGATTAGGTATGATTAAATTAGATTAAAATAAGCTAATTAATGAGTTTTTGACTTAATTACCTTAATGCCACTTAAGTGGCCCACTACTTGGATCATCTTTGATTCTCATTACACTCACACATACACATTTCATCAGCTTATTTTGAGCACACCACCGACTAGAGAGAGGGAGGTAGGGAGTTAGAGTGAATTCACCTTGAATTCCTTGGAAACTTGAAGAATTGCTTGGTAATTGAAGTGTAGATTGCTAATTGACCTCCTAGTCTTGCATTGGAGACCTAAGGTAGAGTAACTACCCTCTTGTTCATCTTGTTCATGCCTGATTCATGCTTCATTGAAAAACTAAGTCATGTTTTGGTTCATTGTTGTTGAATTGAAGCTCAATCTTTGCATGCATGTTAGTATTGTTGGATTTTGAGTTGAGTTCATGGCAAAATGTTACATGCATGTTCATAATTATGTTAAGACCATGATTTCATTATGTTTTGGAAAGAATTGGCTCCTTAGAGCATCATTTGGAGCTTCAAAATGATTTGAATTCATGCATGTTTGCATGTTCTTCATATTCTTGAAAAATGGTTTGAAATTGGGTTTGAATTAAACACCCTTGGGCTTTGATTTCTCAAATTGAGCTCTGAATCATGTTATTCCATGTGTTTTTAAATGTTTTCCAGAAAATGAGCCCAAGAGGATCTGTTTTGATGCATTTTAGCTTGGTTTTGAACCTGGAGCTCGAATCTGGGATTTCCAGATTTCAGTCGTCCGCTCGAGCGGGGGAAGTGCCGCTCGAGCGGGAAAATTGAGCTTCCAGCATCTTGCACTATAGAACAGTCCGCTCGAGCGGAGTATTGGGTGCTCGAGCGGAGGACTGGGTGACACGCTCGAGCAGGCGTCGAGCGGGGATTTCCCCTATCCAGTACTTTTTGGTCCGCTCGAGCGGTATAATGGACGCTCGAGCGTGGACCTTTGTTTGCCTGTACGCTCGAGCGGGGAAACATGAGCTCGAGCGGGACTCTGTTTTACTGAAAATTCTGAAAATGCTTTTAAATGTGCATCTTTGCATCCTCATCCCATTCTAGGCATTCTTAGGCCTAGTTTAAGACATCTTGTTGAGGATATAGATGTAAAACACACCGAGGCATTAGGGATTAAGTTGTTATCTTTCCCAACTGTGTAGCTTAGTGTGTGTTCAACCTGTGAACTGTGTAGGGTTGGCGACTGGGGAGACGCGCTCTAGCACACTGTAGCCCGAACTCTGTGAGTAACGATTGTGTAAAGATATGTTCACAAATGATTATCTTCTGAATAACTGAACTGTACCGTTTTCTGAACTGATTACTGTTAACTGAATGAATGTATGTCCTATATTCTGAACTGTATTGTGGCATCCTTAGCACCTACTGTTTACTGTTACTGTGACAGAATTCTCTGTCGGTTCCCTTGTTGGAACCACTACTGTTTACTGACTGATGGCCATCACTACTGTTCGGTCTTTAAGACCTACTGTTACTGATATGCTAATGGATGTACCACATATGACTGTTTACTGTACTGAACAACTGAAAGACTGATTGAAATCAACTGTTTTCATACTGTAAGGACATTCATTCTTAACCTCTTTACGCACTATGTTATTCACTGGGCTTTAGCTCACTGTTCATATATATATGTAGGTGTACAGGCACCAGACCGCAGCTAGGAGCGTGGGTTAGACTCCAGTTTTGTCAAGCCAGCCTTTGTGCCTCACTGCGAGGTTCCGAGCCTATATGTTAAGGCTTAGGGGTGTTTTACAATTCCCCCTTCTGTACTGTCTTACTGTTCTGTATAGACTGAATTTTTATCGTACTGTTATGTAGGGATTTAGTCCCTAGTCTGAATGATTGTAAATATTGTGCATACTGTTCTGTACCGTTTATGTATGAATGTATGAAAAATCTTTTTGGCATACAGACTGTCACAGCTCATTGGGCATTGTTTATTTACTGTATTGGCTTCCGCCAGGCCCTGTACTCTGTTTTACTGTATTACTGTCCTGCAGGCCTTCGGTAATCTCGGATTACTGGCTGGTTACGGTGCTAAACCCATAGGGCCGGGTTTGGGTCGTGACAAGGAAGGAGCACCCCCGGCTCAGGCAGGTGAGAAGGAGTGATATATATGCTGGGATCGTAAGACACGACCCCAGTCTGGATGAAGTTGATTCTTTTGGGAGGTGGAGCTTGGTTGTGCGGTGGGAGAGGGTTTGTTGTGACATTGGGTTTTTCTGGAGGTACAATCACCTGCTTGTCAATGAGGTCTTGAATCTCATGACGCAATCTAAAACATTGGTCAGTGTCGTGACCATGTTGTTGGTGATATGCGGAGTATTTTGCCGGGTTATGAGAAGAAGGGAGTGGATTTGGCAATGGCCTTGGCTCCAGGGGCTTTAAGTGCCCTTTCTTGATTAATACCCCTAGAGTCTTGGACAGGGGCATATACAGTGGGGTGAAGGTTCTTTGGCCTCTGGGTTGGAATCGAGTGGTTTGTGTGTTGCTTGCGGACGCGCCGGAGAAAGGTGTAGCTGTCATGGGTCTTGGAAGGGGAGGGGGAATGGTGGTGACCACGTTTACTTCTGAAGCTCTGGCATTTGTGGCATTGCTGGTGCCTGTGTTGTTGTTGCGGTTGAAAGTTCTTCGGGGTTGCTCTCTATCTTGGTCAATCAGACCCTGTTTCATTGCATCTTCAATTTGTACCCCCATTTCATGTAGATCTGAAAAAGTGGGAAAGGGGAGCACAATCATTTTTTGCATCAGTTTTGGCTGGAGATTGCGCACAATCATCCTGATTTGGTCTTTGTCGGTAGGCCTCAGGGTCATCATCGAAGCCTTCGCCCTCCACCGAGTTACGAAATCCGAGAAGCTCTCCTTAGGCTCCTACCTTGTTGTTTCGAGATCCTGGGTGGTAATCTCGATTTGGGTATTGTAAGAGTATTGTGCGACAAAGGCCTCGACCATTTCATCCCAACTCCGCTTGACATCATCCTCTAACTTCGCATACCAGATAGCGACCACACCCGACAGGGTCCGGCCGAATAGTGAAAGCTTTTGTGGTCTGGTGAGGCCCATTGGCCGTAGTATATCTGAAAATAGCCGGAGATGCACCATGGGGTCCCCAGATCCGTCGAAGCGATCAATTTGCGGCATTTTGAACCTATTCGGCAGCGTCACAGCCACGTTGGTATATCCGTCCTCGATATCCGGGATAGCCTTTACCCCTTGGGATTTCTTGAACAACTTCTTAAGCTTGCTCAATTTCAGTGCTGTATGGTTTACCTCGAATTCAAAGGGAGAGTCCGGTTGATTAACAGGTGTAGGTGCCTTAGATAGCTGGGGCAGAATTGAGGGCAGAGCTGGCCCCGTTGGTATGTCCGTATCTGCCTAGACATTTGGTGCCTCCTCGGGTGCTGGGATTCCTGGTGGGGGAGGAACTGGGTGTGAAGCAGATGCTCCTGTTTGTTGTTGCAATCTGACAATTAACTCTGCCTGCTGGGCCATGATCTCGGCCTGTTGTTTGGCAAATTCATCTCGGCGAACAGCATCCTGCTGCATGGCTCTCATGGTGTCCTGTATCTGACGCATCATTTCCTCAACTCCTATCGGTCCCGCCATACTGCCCTGATCTGTCTGAACTACTGGCAGGTCTATCTCTATAGCAACAATTGGGATCTCAATCCGACTGTCCACTGATGGGGTAATCCGCTGCTCTGGCAACCTCTGCTCAAATACACTGTGCCTTTTCGACCTCTGTCTGATAACCGGGGGTAGAGAGTGAAACACTGGTTGTCCGTCGACCAGATTCTCAGATCGATTGAGTCGGCGACCTCTTGTCCAGAGTGCTTGGGGAATATCTGCTTGGTGTGGAGCAATTGTGCTAAACTACCTAGCAAAAAGATAAATAAAGCAATAATAAGGAAATAAACGAGCAGACGAACAGACAGCATAACAGTGTAAATAAACACAACACACAGTCGGGTATAATTAACACGCAATTGATACCCTGTTCTCAAAGACCGATCATTATTCCCAAATCACTACTCCCAAATCACTGTCCCCGAAGCTGAATCTGATACCTGCAGATAACTGATTTCAAAAATACTGAACTGGTGCCCACAGGCCTGATACCTAGAAATACTGAACTGGTGCCCACAGGCCTGATGCCCAAACATGTAAACTGATATATGCATTCGTATAGAGACGCACTCTAAAAGCACATAACAAACAAGTAAGTGCCAAAACACCCCTATGTTGGGGTAAGATTTCCCTGTCCTATTTTGTCAGGAACTAGGGTTTCACAACACACGCAGCGGTTTCAAACAACCTATAAACGGGTAAGCAACCTGTCCTAGTTTGGAATGGTCACTATGGATTCCGAATATGCACTAGGTCGAATGGTCAAAAAGGGTGCCCCGGTAAAAACTGGGGTTTGTGTTCCCATACTGGCAGGGCCCGCAACCGGTCAGCCTTATGGCATGCTTTGACAAAGCAAGCCTCCGGCAAACCGTTCAGGAATAGCAGATGGCAAACACGGTGTCCTAGGCGCACCAATGCAAATGCAATGCAAAGAAACACATAAGTGTAGTCAAAACAAGATATCATGAGTTCGAGTCAAGTTCTCTAAATCCCCAGTGGAGTCGCCAGAAACTGTAGACGTCCCCGAACGTCCCGGGAGGAAAATCCAGTTTTGTTCATTGGGCTCACTACAGTTCAGGACACAATGTCACGGTCCTGTATCTAATCTCGCAGAGTGCAACGTAAGACCGATGAAATCATCAAAGAGTCCAAAATCTGGCAAATCATTTTTGAAAACAGATTTTTTGAAAGAAGTGCCAAATCATGGACTGCTTTGCCAGATACAGAGTCGCCACCTAAATATTTTATTTTTGGGGAATTTAGGAAACCCTGACTCGTTGCCTAAGGCCACGTGTCCGTCATCACCAAAGTTGCCTCGGCTTGGGAACTTGGGTACGATTGGGGAAGGTCACTTCGTGAGCACCCCCACTCGGCCGATCAAAGATCGGCCTCTACTAACCATGATATCTAGTTTTGAAAACATTATGCATTCTTATTCCGGTTATTAGCCTAGATTTACTACGTGATGCGCACAGCATACAAGTATAGACTGGGTCGCCTGAATTGGAACGAAACATCTCATGTTTGTTTTGAAAATGGTTTGATGGTGCTACCCGCAAGTAGGCTAAGACGTGGATTTGCCACCCTCGGGTGGGCTTAGAAAACAAGATGATTTGCCACTTTCAAGTGGGCTTAAAACTCACATTCGATGAATTGTTCTAATCCAAATAACCCAACCTTCACCCGCAGGCCTTCAGGCAGGTATATCATATAAGCAAATAGCCTCATGGTAAGCATGCTATCATGGCAGTCGCTCACACACATGCAAGGATGCTAAAGCATAAGTACTTACCGAGTACTCCAAACCAAAACAGAAGCTATATTAGAAATCCATGCATGATCCTAACTATACAGAAATGCCTAATGCAACACACGCAAAATGCAACTAAGATAAGCTCGGCTATTCTAAAGATGGCATGTGATGATGCTACAGCTAACACATATTCAATTTGGAATTGAAATACAAATGCAGTTAGTATGATGCGCCGAGCCCGGTGCATGTAATACAGATAAATGGATGCAGACAGGCTATCATACTGTATGCTAATTGAAACATGCCCTAATCTAACCATCATAAGCTGGTAAATAAAAGGGGAAAAGACGTGGGGTTGGAAGACATATATCACACTCACGCACACTTATTACAACATTGCTCTCGCTCGGAGGGTTCGAAAGAATAATCAGTCCGAATGAATAGTACAGTCCGAATAAATAGTACAGTCCGAATAAATACAAAATCCTAATTAATTAACAAATTAATCTAAGAAAGCAGGTAAATTAGCACGCAAATCCATGGACCGCCTCAGCTTTGTTCCAAATGATGAATAATGCATGCTCGAGTTGCCTTGCGCAGAAATCCATTACGATGCCCCGGTCTGCCTCTGTTTGCAATTGTTTTCGGAATATTGCGCAACGCTCTAGAAGGCCGCTGATTTCTGATTTACTGCAACAGAGAGCAACAAAGGAGCATGTCAAAGTATTTCACATATGTATGCATGACTACTCTTCAGGGAGTGTAGTCCTCGATCCTCGTGCCACCAATCACGCATATCGATGCATGATGGCCGAGGAGTCAAATTGCACGACTCAACATGAAATGAATGCACATGAAAATACAACAAGACCTAAACTCCATCATGGGTAATCCGGAGTGTCGGCAACGGGGAATTGAGACACGTTCCGTCACTCGGAGTACGAAACGTCCCTCGTTTCCCGTGCTTGGGCTAACTCCTATCCCAAACACAATGCAAATAAGATGGCATACACAATGCGATTAACATACAACCTAGCATACGCAATGCTATGAGATGGCATACACAATGCTCGATGTAACATGACATACACAATGCACTAACACGCAACCTAGCATACGCAATGCTATGAATTGAAAAGGCATACACAATGCATAATGGACTTACACCAACATGAGTGGACCTCAGCCACACTCACATCAGCAGCCATTAGGTGAAAATGAGACAACCGAAATGCGTGCACATATGCACGCATACCGAGGACCGAACCTAAGGCATCAAATGCCACTCTACCAAAGCATGACAAGGGATGCAAGATGGCATTCAAACATGTAAATTTTAGCCCTGAAACATGATGCTAAATGATCTCGAAACATGGAAACATGGCACCCGATGCATGGAATAAGCCCCGAAACTCAATACTAGGCACATGCATTGAATCACAAGTATACAAAGCAAGCATTATTTGATCATGAAGTCAAAAGACAGAGCCAAGATAGTCACAAAACATGCACATTTCTAGTTTAGAGAATGGCCAAAAGATGCTAACATGATGGACTAAAATAGCATGCAACATTGGCTAGCAAGCATGGTTTACATGGCATGTATATGAAGCAAATGAGAAATCATCAAACCAGCCAAAAACAGTGAATAAAACATGCCAAAATATGCCCAAATAATCACTGAAATGCAGCCAATGCATGCAAAAATGAGGGGCTTCATTGGAAGGCCATTCAAGGGATTGTTAAGCACATACAAGATAGACATGAAGCACGGCCAAACCAACTCTAGAAATGAGTTATGACAGCTCTAAAAGTCACAAAATTGGCCCTGAAATCAGTCAAGGAAGCATACGATGAAAGGCCCCCTCAAAAGGCCTTGAATGGAATTGTTCTACACATGCAGTATAGACATAAAATATGACCAAAAGGGCCCCGGACAGACCTAAGGCAGACCTTAAAACCCACAAAATTGGGCCCAAAAAGTGACTTCAATGCATGCAAAATAGAGCCCCTTTGGAAAGCCAATGATGCTAGTAAAGAAAATGAGGGGTGAGAGGGTCACCCCTCTATGATTTCAAAACCTCACCAAAGCCACTGAAAATCTCCTGGATTTCAGTGGCTAAGAGGCCAAAACAAGTCCAATGCAAATGCTCTAATGCATAGCCCTAAATATGAAGGAATGAAGCATGCAAAGAAGGAGATGGCTCCAAACAGAAAAGTGACCTCAAGAAAACTTAAAGAGGAGGTCAAAACCAGTCTTTTTCCAGTTTATAAAAAATCTCAAAAATGTTCGCAAGTAAGGCTAAAGTATGATGCAAAAATGGCCCTAAAAGAGAGATAGAGGGTAAGGGGAAGTAGATGACCTCAAACAGTAAAGTGCCCTTAAACAAAGTTGAAGAGGAGCTCAAAATATGATACTTTCTAGTTTATGACAAAGCCCAACAATACTTGCAAGTGAAGCTAAGTAATGAAGCAAAAAAATGCAAGTTTAAGGGAAATAGACACTTACCCTTGAAGAGCCGACCTCCAGCAGCTTTTGGACCAAGTTGGTGAGCTTTCAACCTCTGCAAATGACTTCCAAGGTGCTGGAATGGATGATGGAGGTGTGGTGCTAAGGGTTGTAGTGCAAATGGACCAATAAAATTAGGGTTTTGGAGCTTGGAATAGTGACAATGGAGGAGGGAGGTTATATGCCTTAAGAAATTTTGTTCAACCTCTTGATATGAAGCCAAGCCTCTCCTTTATAGAGGAGAGGCTCCAAAATATCCAAAAAGGTCCCCAAGTATCCTCCATACACGTGTATGGAGGATGCACCAAATGGCCTCCAGCTGGCACAGCTGGACTACACTCAGAAAAAGCAAAAAGCAAGAAGCAGGCCGGCTAGTTCAAGTGGCCGGCCGGCCACCCCCCCTGGTCGGCCGACCAGGGGCCAAAAGGGTTAACAAAAATTACCGATTGGCCTACCTAGAAAGGTGGCCTCCCTGATGAGTAGAATACAGCTGTGTGGTGAAAAACCAGAAAATGTGACCTAGGAGAGAGAAAAGCTAGCTTTTAAGCAAGGTTCAAAAGGGTCAAGATGAATTTCTGGCCGGCCTACTGTAACAAGTCCGCAGGGGACCTCACTACAGCTCGGACTCAATTTGTGTCACGGTTCTAAGTCTGAACCAAAGAGTCCAAATCCGGCAAATCGTTTTGAGAAAACAGATTTTTGAAAGAAGTGCCAAACATGGACTGCTTTGCCAGATACAGAGTCGCCACCTAAATATTTTTTTTTAGGGAAATTTAGAAAACCCTGAGTCGTTTGCCTAAGGCCACGTGTCCGTCATTACCAAAGTTGCCTCGGCTCGGGAACTTAGGTACGATTGGGAAAGGTCACTTTGTGAGCACCCCCGCTCGCCCGATCAAAGATCGGCCTCTACTAACCATGATATCTATTTTTGAAAACATTGTGTGTTCTTATTCCGGTTATTAGCCTAGGTTTACTATGTGATGCGCACAACATACAAGTATAGACTGGATCGCCTGAATTGGAACAAAGCATTTCATGTTTGTTTATTTTGAAAATGGTTTGATGGTGCTACCCGCAAGTAGGCTAAGACGTGGATTTTCCACCCTCGGGTGGGCTTAGAAAACATGATCTTGCCACTATCTAGTGGGCTTAAAACACACATTTGATGAATTGTTCCAATCCAAATAACCCAACCTTCACCCACAGGCATTCAGACAGTTATATCACATAAGCATATAGCCTCATGGTAAGCATGCTATTCATGGCAGTCACTCACACGCATGCAAGGATGCTAAAGCATAAAAACTCACCGAATACTCCAAGTCAAAACAGAAGCTCATTAGAAATCCATGCATGATCCTAATTATACAGAAATGCCTAATGCAACACATGCAAAAATGCAACTATAGCAGGCTCGGCTATTCTAAACATGGCATATGAGATGCAACAGCTAACAAGTATTCAACTTTGAAATTGAAATACAAATGCAGTTAGTATGATGCGCCGAGCCTGGTGCATGCAAAACAGATGAATGATGCAAACATGCTGTCATACTGTATGCTAATTGAAACATGTCCTAATCTAACCATTATAAGCTGGTAAATAAAAGGGAAGAAAGACGTGGGGTTAGAAGACATACATCACACTCACGCACACTTATTACAGTTTTGCCCTCGCACAGAGGGTTCGAAAGAATAATATACAGTCCCAAATGAATAAATAACACAGTCCCAATAAATACAAAAATCCTAATTAATTTACAAATTAATCTCGGAAAGCTATAAATTGGCATGCAAGCCAGGGACTGCCTTGACTTTGATGAATGATGTATGTTTGGGCTGCCTTGCGCGGAAATCCACTGGGATGCCCCAATTAGCCTCTGTTTTGCAATTATTCTTGGAAAGCGCGCCAAGCTCCGAAAGGTTGCTAATTCTTGATTTGCTGCAACAGAGAGCAGGAAAAGGGCATAGCAATGTATTTTTACGAATGTATGCATGCCTCGATCCTTGTGCCACCAATCACGCATCTCGATGCACGATGGCTGAGGAATCGATTTGCACGACTTAATATAAAATGAATGCACATATGAACACAACAAAACCTAAACTCCATCATGGGTAATCTGGAGTGTCGGTGACTGGGAATTGAGACACGTTCCGTCACTAGGAGTACAAAACGTACCTCGTTTCCCATGCCTGGGCTAATTCCTATCCCAAGCACAATGCAATATGCATGATATGCATGAAATGCAACTAAGATACAACCTAACACACACAATGCTATGAAATGGCATACACGATGCACGAGGTAACATGGCATACACAATGTGCTAACATACAACCTAGCATACGCAATGCTATGAAATAAAATGGTATACACAATGCATAAATGGACTTACACTAACACAAGTGGACCTCAGCCACACTCGCATAAGAGGCCATGAGATGGAAATGAGACACTCGAAATGCGTGCACACATGCACGCAAACCGAGGACCGAACCTAAGGCACAAATGCCACTCTAACAAGGCATGGCAAGGCATGAAACATGGCATGCAACACATGCAAATTTCGGTGCTGAAATATGATGCAAAACAGCCCTGAAACATGGAAACATGGCACCCGATGCATGGAATGAACCCGAAATACAAAACTAGGCATATGCATTGGCCTACAGCTATATGAAGCATGGACTATTTGAACATGAAGTGTGAATACAGATTCAAGGCAGTCCCAAAACAAGCATGTTTACAGTTTTAAGCAAGGCCAAACAATGAACACAAATGTGGCTAAGCTAGCATGCGAAAATGGCCCTAAATGTGAGATAAAGAAGCAAGTCACAGCTGATGACCCCAAACAAGAGAGGGCCCTTCAACAATGTTGAATAGGGACCCAAAACATGGCATTTTACAATTTACAACAGGCCACGAAAACAAACACAAGTATGGCTAAACTATTGTGCAAGAAATGGGCCAAAAGGGGATAAAGAAGCAAGTGAGGGTTTCTGGCCTCAAACTTGGGAGGGCCCTTCAACAAAGTTGAAGAGGGGCCCAAAACATGATATTTTCCAGTTGGTGGCCAGACCCAAAACAGTGTACAAGCATGCTCAAAATGCTATGCAAAATAAGGCCAAAAGAGAGTTATAACACAAAGTACAAAAAGGATGCCTCAAACAGTAAAAGACCCTTAATAAAACACACTACAACAAAAAGCATTTTTGGCGACGTTTTTTAGCAACCAAATTGAATTTAGTTGCCAATTGTATGTTTTTGGCGACAATATACGTGTTTGTTGCCAAAAACTACACCATTAGCAACAAATATCTAAATTCGTCGCCAAAAATGGTTGGCGCGAAATTAATTTTTTGGGCGGGAGCGCTAAAAAAGTTTTGGCGACGAAATTAACATTTGGCGACAAAAATGTTTGTCGCCAATTTGGACGTTTTGGCGACGGCAATAAAATAGTCGCTGAAAGGTGAATGATATTTATGGCAACATAATAATTTTCGTCGCCAATAAATTTCTTGTCAAAATGACGTCGTTTTGATTTTTTTTTTTTTTTTTTTTAATGACCGAATAAACAAGAGTGACCTAAGATGAGTCTTCTTCGTCTTCTCATTCCACAACCTGAAGCGGCACAACAGAAGACAAAAGGTATGTCTTCTCTCCCTCTTCTTCGTCTCTCTTTCCCTCTCCTTCTCCTTCTCCCTCTCACTCTCTCACACTGTCTCATCTTCCTCTCTTTCTTCTTTATCATCAATTTCATTCGGCATTGCAGAACACAACACATTCGGCACTGTCTCACCTTATAGATTTTCATTCGGCACTGTCTCACCTTATAGATTTTGATTCTTGTGAAATCTGGTTTGAGTTTGGTAGTTTGATCATTTGTTGAACCAATGTTTTGTGCTAGGCATTAAGCTTTGACTTTTGTGAATATTTTGAAGATTTCAGAGACATCATAGTAATTATAGGTGATCTTGAGTAATTGTTTTTTGGTATGCATTTTGTAAGTGGTTTTTTCACACCCACCATGTGTTTGTGTGTTGGTTTGAAAGAGACAAAAAGTTGCAGTGGACTAGAATTTGTATGAGCAATTTCTTTGACTATGTGACTAATTAGAGTCATTTTCATTGTTTTCTGTTTTTATATTTTTTGGGTTGTGGATGTGAACTAGAATTTGAATTTTTGTACTGGATTCTCGGCTTTTTTGATCACTCCCTAATAATATATATACTAATATACACATAACAAACAAGCCAAAAATTTACCGAGAGAGAGAGAGAGCTCTTACTTGTAACCATTGTACTACTTTTGCAGATAAGTCAACATCCTGATCCATCCCTCCGAGCCCATGAGAAGTTGGGGGACCGGTCTTAGAATTTTAACCCAGATTTATTTGTTACATAAATTTTGGAGAAATCAACAGCAGCACCCATAGGAGAAGAAGACTAACCATGGGATAAGAGCATAGTTGCATTTGAAGCAGGAGTACTAGTCCTTAAAAGATTCATGTCTTTGTTTCAAGAAACAGTTTAGTGAAAGAGGGTGAGGGTGAGGGTGGGGGTGGTGGAGAAACACAAAGGGGCTATGGAGAACTCTTATAGTTAAATATAGATTAACCTTTCAGGGCCATAAAGAGCCAATCTGATTTTTATTGCGAAGGTGGAGAAACACAAAAGACCTTCACAGGTAAGGCATAAAGATCAGATCAGATAACACTAATGGACAATCACAAATTGAATTTTTTTTTTTTTTTTTTTTAAGTAAGAACACTAATAGATATAGGGTGCACTCAAAGGTAGAATTGCGGAACTAAATGAGTGAACTCAAAGGTAGAATTGTGGACAATTTAAGAACAAGAAGAAAAAAAGAAGATATAGGGTGCAATTTTAGAAAAATTAAAAATAGCAAAGAAAATAAAGTAAAACTTCATGGCCAGAAGGTATCTAAAAAAGATAATTTTTAATATCTTGAATCTATTATTTATAAAGAATGGTACATTAAGGAGGATGGATGAAATGGAAGAGTGCTTCAAAGGGTCGCGAGATCATAAGCTACCTATAACATTGAAGGGTTAAGTTTAATTTTGACTGTTATGATGTCTGCTAGACTGCTATAATGCATGTTATAGACCATTGGGCTGTTAAGAAACAATATATTAAAAAAAAAGGGTGTGATTGAAGCAAGAATGTTAAGATGGGTGATTCCTGTTATAAAGAAAGCCAGAATAAGAGGTGAATTCATTCAGAATGGCCATCTACGATGAAGAACAAAGTGCTTGTAAGGAGGAGTAATTTGGTTCACAATGAAGATGCTAAAAAAAATATAAGAAGGCTAAGGAGGATGCTAAAAGAAATATAAGAAGGATAAGACCATCAGTCAGGCACGTATAGATCAACACAACAATTCAAACCATAAGCCCAAAACACCATTATTCTTGCCGCAGCTACCAGGTTTAAGGCATATGACACCAGCTCCTACACTCAGCAGGCCTCTGCACTGCCTTCACAGACAGATCAGCCCAGCTACACTGGTGCCAGAGTAAAGGCTTCAGACTATACTGCTACAAGCCAATCTGCTACTCACCACTCTGCTACAATCCAACAGCAGACTAACTCTAAGATGCCTGTGATATCAGCTTGCCTATATCCTGACAAGTCTTGTTCTCCGCTTCCATCCAACACTAGCACCAAACTACTTCCCATAGGAACCATAGAACCAAAAACATCATCCATAACAGAGTAATTTGAACCACAAACAAAGTAATTTGACAGAAGATTCAACCACCCATCACTAGCATCAAACTTCTACCCATAGGAACCAAAAACAAAGTAATTTGATAGCAGATTCAACCACTATACAGCAAAGTCCAACTTCAGTCCAGCAAATCTGCCTAGCCTATTAGTTTTAAACCCAGCAAAATAAGTTACCAACAAAACAATCAGAGTAAACAAACAGGCAAGCTGATATTGTAATAAAGTATAGATTAATTCAAGCTAATGTTCCATTCGGTAAATCTTTATTAGCAATTCTAATCAAAACAGGAGGCTTACGTTTGTGATGATCTTGTATTTATTCAGTTTTCATTAATCTAATTTTAAAAGTTTATTCCATAACTTTGTGTATATAACTCTGCAGTGCTCATTCTAATATATTGCAGTCAAAAGAGGCAACTTCAAGTAGTCTTCCTCTGATGATATATATGTACCTACCCCTCCTGCATTCCTAGGAATCAAAATTTGTATTTGCATTCCTGAAATTGATTTAAAAGTGGTAATTCATATCGAGTTTCTGGGAGTGATGTAGCAATTTTTAATGGAGTAATGTGTTCTGCTGCTGGTAGCAATGGGCATATTCATTCAAAATTAGAGAATTCAAAATGGTCAGATGATTATAATTCTTCGCCCAATGCTGATGGTGGTAAAGGTGTCCATGCAAGGGTGAAACATACATTGATAAATGACAATACACATTATCTCCACTTTGTTCAGGTGATTACATCTTTTACTACCTGTTTTTCTAAATAAATATAGCATCATTATCAGTTTGATGCGTCCAAAATTTCAGAAAGACTTGGACTAGATAAATACCTCATCAAGATATTCTTTTTATAGATAAATTGTGGAGTCAATTAGTAAAATGCATATTAGATGGATGGGATTTAGCATGAGATCATTATATTTCTATTTGATATTAATGTGTTAGAATTTTTCCAATTACAATTCTACCGAACTATATGAAGCCTTAGTTCCTGATTGTAGAAAATCATGTCTCTCTCTCTCTTTTTTTTTTTTTTTTTTTCTTCTTTTCACCACCTTACGCAGGAACCAAAACTAGACGGAATAGTAGGTATGAAGGAATTGCCGCCACACCCTTAGTGGCTTATATCTTGTTTTTATAACATTTCATTTCAGTTATATAACTCCTCCCTTGATAGTGTAAATATGATTGGTCATTGTGCACATGATGAATTCATCTCAAACTAATTTCTTATTTTATCTAAAAGAATGACTTAATTTGTTATTGTTTCTTTTTCTCTGTTTCGACTCCTGTTTCGACTCCTTAAGTGATCTGCATTTTCACACTCATGCTTTTGTATATGTTGTTTTTAACTGCTCCATGTTGCTTATCATTTAGCATACCTCACACCATGGAAGTGTCTATAAAGATTCTCCATTAAGTAGATTTGAAGTGCAATACTCTAGAAGCATGACCACTTTGGCTACGTGTTGCTGCCATGACACCGACCTATGTGGGCATGTGCTGAGTCCACATCAGAAGTGTGTAAGGGAGATCTTAGATATATTATATACATAAGTGGAGACAATACATGCAAGTGATATCAAATGGTAGCCTTTTGGGGAAAGACCCAAGTGGTTATTTATGGTTTCAGACTGAGTTGTGCACATGATTATATTGCTTTATGCGTATTGTAACATGGGGTCATTCTATTTTGAGACCTTAAGCCAGTCGTTGTATGTGTCTGGATTTTACTCATGGCTCCTACTTGTGCAAAAGTGTGTTGAGTTCTACATCAGAAGTGTGCGAGAGTGGTCTTGGGTATAAACGTAGGGTAATGAATTTGATTGATGTTGTATCCTACCTATTAGGGAAGGACCAAGGTGGTTACTGCACCAATTTGATTCTACAATCGATGCCCTTTTCAATCTCCCCATCCTTGTGAACATCAATCTACATCGATTGTGCTTATGCTCGTTGAATTCTTGATATAGTTTAGGAGGGTCATATAGATCTTCTCATTTTTATGATTTGATTGCCTTTGTGGTAAAATCTACCATTTAGATTTATAACTAATTTTTGGAGTTTATGAGGACAGTATGGATAAGTTATCTTTTCTGATTTTACTAGGAAAAGGAGAAGAGATGCAAGAAAGGAGAGGTCAATGATCGAACAGTTGCTAAAGGTTTAAAACATAAGGTGAGGACCTTTGCAACACTATATTATTTTCTTAGGGGAGCTTATATTTGTTCTTGATCAATGGTTCAGCAAACTGGGGATTTGATTTGTATACATTTGTTCATTGGTGGATCAGTTATTTGTTGCTTTACATTTGTATTCATAGGGCATTTGTAGAAGCTGGTTTGTTTTAAGTAGAATAGACCAAATAAATTTTTAATATTGAGGTTTAGGGTCTTCTATATTTTTCTGCTGCTTTGAACAAGGTTAGGTTGGCACTGGGGATTGACCAGCGTGATAGCAAATAAGTTGGACTTCCTTTCATTTATGCTACATTTTATTCTCTCTTGTTTGTGTGATATTTTTCCCACCAAATGATATTTTTTAATGATCTTCATGCTTTTATGCTTTTCTGATATGTCATTTTTGCTCATTCGATTCTATAAGCTGATGCGAAGTCTCATCATCAAGCTCTACAAAAGATTGCTGATATAGTTAAGCACATTAAGTTTCTGATCATGTTGTAATTTAGTGGCCTTTATAGCTGAATGAAGTGGAGTTTTTTTTGTTGTTGTTATTTTCCCCAGCTAGTGCATAAGCATACACATACATATGCATTATATACACTGCGATTTGACCACTCTGGCATTGGCTTTCAACTGTGCAATTGTATTACAATAATTATAAAAACTTCAACTTTCATTAAACAAATAATTAAAATACATGTACATACTCATCATAGAGAAGTACACACAGGAACAGCTAGTTTGGTCAAGTTTATTTTTCCCTCCACAAACCCCTACACAAATCCAATAGCCAAACACAGCCTGAGAGAATTAGCATTCTAAGTTTAAGGCTAGCAACAGCTAGTTTGGTCAAGTTTACCTATAATGTAATGTACTTCCCTACATTTGTACATTCTCTTAGGTATAAGATGAAAATTCCTCATAGACTAATAACCCACCCACTTGACCTTTACGGTAACTAATCCATTGACATTTTTAAGTATACTTGAATCGTCGCAGCACCTATGGTTAGCAGAATCAATTACTTAAAGAGTCATAACTGAGTGTTGCAGCTTGTCTTGTGGAGCCATAAGTAAGGATAAAGAAAATAGATGCATTTAATCACAAGACCAATCCCGTATTCAACAATGATCTCACTCACTCTCTTACCCGGAATAACCTTCCAATCACTTTAATACTGATCCTTATAATCATGAAATCAACAACGACCTCACTCTCTCAGCTTGAACTACTTGAAAAGATAAAATTGCAACAAACCATTAAAACTTGGAATAAAACACAATATTGACTCATCCTACACAGTTCTAATTACTGGATAATGGGCCAACACACTTTGCTAAGTTACTTAATGGGTAAATTACACTACTCTCTCATAAGGTTTGGGTTTATTAGAACAAGTCCCACTAGTTTCATGAAATTATATTGAGCTTCACTGACATGGTTAGTTCACCAACAGACCTAACAGAAATGTTGAATTTGTAATTGCCCTCTCATAAAACAATCATTTTACACCAAAAAATGACTTTACCTAATTTCCCTCTTCTCTCTTCTCTGCCCATCTTCTTCCTCTCTTTTTTTTCTATCATATTCTCTCTTCTCCATCGTTCTCTTCCCCTCTCCCCCTACCATCGCACGTCAATAATATATTTTTTATTCAAGAATTCAAATAAGGTGATGATGTGCCTCAATTTGGTGCTCAAAAGATGGAACCACCTAGGAGAACTAGCCAAACTTATTGACAAAGAACATTTGGAAGGTGAATGGAAGGGGAAAACAGTTAGATTATATCCCACATGGCTGTTGATCTAACAGGAATCACCCATCTTGACATTCTTGCTTCAATCACACCCTTTTTTTTTTTAATATATTGTTTCTTAATGTGGAAAGCAGAACTGCTCTGAACTGATATAAGGTGGAGTGCTGAAATTTGCTGTGCTGTGTTTGTTGTGCTGAAATTTGCTGTGCTGAAATTTGCTTTGCTGTGCTGTGCTCTGCTATGTTTGTTGGAAATCTTGTTTTGCTGAGTTGTTAAACTGATTTGAGCTGGAAATTTGTGGGCTGCTGGAAATTTATGGATGAATCTGCTGTGTAAGGTCCATGTATGCAAAGTTTGCCTTCCTCTCTGCTGTGTCTGTTGTGCTTGTTCTGTTCAGTTTTCTGTTCTGTTTTTGGTTCTCTTTGTCTGTGTTCTATTCTTCTGCTTTTTTTTTTTCCTTTCGGGTTTGGTTCCTCACCAAACTCCTTCCCTTTATTTGATGTAATCTCATATCTTGTATGATTTTCCATCTATAAAGGTTCCTCTTTTTTTGCTGATAAAAAAAATAAATAAATAAATAAAAGAAGAAGACCTTCATATGGTTGTTTATTGACTTGGAAAAGCAAATGATAAGTAAGTTCCATCAATCACCAAATTAGAAAATTAGTTTCCACATAAGATTTTCTTAGAATACAACCAAATTTATTTTTTTGCTGTGTAGTCTGAAATCATGTGGCAAAATCTTGATAGATATTTTGTGTATCAGTGACCCTTTTAATAATTTCATCATATAACATTCATTTCATGTCCACTCTCCATTGATTTCATGTATAGTGCGATTTTAATTTAAACTTTGATTTGCAATTCAAATGTTATAGGTTATTAGCTAATGCAAAGAGATAAAGAAGCTGCAATCATTCGTTGGGGGCAATTACTACATCAAGTAAGCTTTGACTATATTTTAGGGCATTTTTAATTTATTTATCAAGTTAGTCATTTTAGTTTCTACACCTATGATCTTGAAACTATATAACCTTATTAAATTTAATAAACACCTATGATCTTAAAACTATATAACCTTATTAAATTTAATAAGTCTAGTTGTCAAAAAAATGGGACTAGATACGTCATTTAGACAAGTCAGGGGTCAGACTCGAGGGAAGAGCATAGCACATCTCATAGCTAACAATGGTGGTAACAAACTTCATCAGAGGAATCTTATTGACAAACACTTTTGTAAGTACATTTTTCATAATTTACTTTTCAAATCACTATAAGCATTTCATTTAATATGTCTGGTTGTGTTGAACAAACGGGACCTCGATTGGATCAACGGTTAGAAAATTAGAAGGAAAATTGTAAAACACAAGACTTAAAAAGCCCGTTAGGGGGCCGAAATTGCGAAATGACCACTGAAACCACCGAAAGTTGGCACGGACAGCTTGTTTAAGCCTAAATAGACTTGTAGGAAAAAACGGGACCTTTATTGGATCTCCGGTTAGAAAATTAGAAGGAAAATTGTAAAACACAAAACTTAAAAGGCCCGTTTAGGGGCCGAAATTGTGAAATGACCACCGAAACCACCGAAACTTGGCACAGACAGCTTGTTCAAGCCTAAATAGACTTGTAGGAACAAACGGGACCTCGCTTGGATCTCCGGTTAGAAAATTAGAAGGAAAATTGTAAAATACAAGACTTAAAAGGCCCGTTTGGGGGCCGAAATTTCGAAATGACCACTGAAACCACCGAAACTTGGCACAGACAGCTTGTTCAAGCCTAAATAGGCTTGTAGGATCAAACGGGACCTCGATTGGATCTCCGGTTAGAAAATTAGAAGGAAAATTATAAAACACAAGACTTAAAAGGCCCGTTTGGGGGCCGAAATTGCAAAATGACCACCGAAACCACCAAAACTTGGCATGGACAGATTTTTCAAGCCTAAATAGACTTGTAGGAACATACGGGACCTCGATTGGATTTCCGGTTAAAAAATTAGAAGGAAAAATGTAAAACACAAGACTTAAAAGGCCCGTTCGGGGGCCGAAATTTTGAAATGACTACCGAAACCACCGAAACGTGGCACAGACAGCTTGTTCAAGCCTAAGTAGACTTGTAGGTGCAAACAGGACCTCAATTGGATCTCCGGTTAGAAAATTAGAAGGAAAATTGTAAAACACAAGACTTAAAAGGCCCGTTCGGGGGCTGAAATTGCGAAATGACCACCGAAACCACCGAAATTTGGCACGGATAGCTTGTTCAAGCCTAAATAAACTTGTAGGAACAAACGGGACCTCGATTGGATTTTCGGTTAAAAAATTAGAAGAAAAAATGTAAAACACAAGACTTAAAAGGCCCGTTCGGCGGCCAAAATTTCAAAATGACTACCGAAACCACCCAAACTTGGCACAGACAGCCTTTTCAAGCCTAAATAGACTTGTAGGAACAAACGGGACCTCTATTGGATCTTCGGTTAGAAAATTAGAAGGAAAATTGTAATACACAAGACTTAAAAGGCTCGTTTAGGAGCCGAAATTGTGAAATGACAACCGAAACCACCAAAACTTGGCACAGACAGCTTGTTCAAACCTAAATAGACTTGTAGGAACAAACGGGACCTCGATTGGATTTTCGGTTAGAAAATTAGAAGAAAAAATGTAAAACACAAGACTTAAAAGGCCTGTTCGGGGCCCAAAATTGCAAAATGACCACTGAAACCACCTAAACTTGGCACGGGTAGCTTGTTCAAGCCTAAATAGAGTTGTATGAGCAAACAGCACCCGATTGGACTTCCCGTTACAAAATTAAAATCAAAATTGTGAAGTTCATATCGAGGTTTTTTTTTTTTTTTGTCAATCTAATATTATTTTTTCTTTTTTCATGTGACAGATTGGCAATGGTGGAAAATAGTTTGGGCTGCATCAGCAGATTTGATTTTGTGTTTTTGAAAATATTTTGACATAGGATTTTGGTAAATGATTTATGGATCAAATGTTTAGCATCAAAATATTTGGTTTTGTGTTTTTGCAAATATTTTGACATAGGATTTTAGTAAATGACTTGTTGGTTAGATGTTTAACATCAAAATATTTGGTTGTAATTTTGAAAATATTTTGACATAGGATTTGGTAATGTATTTATGGGTTTGGTGTTAGTAGTTTGTAAGTACATTGGTATGCATGTTTTAGATTGTCAGAGAATTGTAATTATGTTTATTGGGATTTTTCATAGCTATTAATTTTGAATTAGTATGAATGTCTTGCACAGGTGTATTATTATTTACATTACATTTGGTATATATTGTGCACAGGAAAACAGGTGTTTTGGATTATTTTGAACAGGAAAATTATTAAAATCAAAATTTGTGTACTGAATTTTTAGTGACAGGTGGTATTTTGGTCGCTGTTAATATATTTGGCGACAACATATTGTTTTTGTCGCTAAAAGTTAGTGGTTATTCCAAGAACTTTTAGCAACCAAAACTTACTCGTCGCTAAAAATGTGATTTTTAGCGACCAAATTAATTTTGTCGTTAAATAGTACTTTTGGCGACGTATTTATTTGTCGCTGAAACTACATAGCCTATCAAAATTTTAACCTTTTAGCAACAAATTGTAATTTAATAGCGACAAAATATATGATTTTTGGCGACCAATTTTGCTTGTCGCTAAATGTTTACCTACGGTGACAATTTCTGATTTCGTTGCCAATACTTTTAGTGACAGGCCTTTGGTGACAAGTTGTATATTTGTCGCCGATTCTTTTGGCGACGGAATTTGTACTTTTGGCGACAAATTTTTGGGTCGCCAAATGTGTTTTTTGTTGTAGTGACATGAATAGGGGGTCAAAATAAGGCCATTTGTAGTTCGGACCAGAGCCTAAAAACAGAAGCACAAGAGGCTAACAAATCATGCAAAAATGGAGCCAAAAGAGAGATATAAAGGCAAGTGGTAAATGGAAGCCTCAAACAGTGATGAGCCCTTAAAAAATGTTGAAGAAGGGCTCAAATTAAGCCACTTTACAGTTTATTACATACCTCAAAACAATTTATACATAGGCAAAAAATACTACACAAGAAAATGGCATACAAGAGAGGCAATGAAGCAAGTGCAACAAGGAGGCCTCAAACAGTGAGAGACCCTTAAACAAACATGAAAAACAGCTCAAAATAAGCCTAGCTCCAGTTAGGGTCGGAGCCCAAAACAGCAATAAAGTATGGCTAATGTATTGAACAAAATAAAGCACAAAAAAGGAGAATAGGGACTCACCCTTGAAGACCAATCTTTGACAGCTCCTTGGCTTGAGTTTGGTGGCTCCTTAGCTCTGAAAATAGCCCTGAAGCTGCTAGAATGGATGATGGTGATGTGGTGCTAGGTGGTGGTGTGGAAATGGTGTAGGGCTTGAGGGTTTGGAGCTTGAAAATATAGAGAGAGAGAGAGATACAAGGCAAGAGGCTTGGGGGAAAATTTTGTAACCCTAAATATGCACCTGGAAGGCCTGCTATATAGGCAAAAGAGGGGGGAAAAAGGGGGGAAAAAATGGAGGGAAATGAATCAAGTTTCCCCTCAAAATGCAGCCCCCCCGGATATAGAATCTGGGGGGAAAAGGAGGGTGTATCTGCACTGTACTTGATGCAAGGATTCTGGCCGGCCAGTTATTGAGACTGTAGGTGGCCGGCCGGCCCTCCCCATGGCCGGCCGGCCAAGGGTCAAAAGGTTCAAGTATGATTAGTGGCCGGCCACCTCAAATTGGTGGCCTCCCATGTGTGCACAACACAACCAAGTGGTTAAAAACTGGAGACAATGAACCAGGAGAGAGAACAACCCAATTTTCAAAGGGGTTCAAAAGGTTCAAAAGCAATTACTGGCCGGCCACCAAATATTGGTGGCCTCCCAGATGTGTATATCACAAATATGGGGTTTAGGGTGCAAGAAAATGGCCTAAGGGTGGTGAACATTGGCTTTGAAGTGAGAAAAATCAGGCGACGGAGGGCGATGAAGGGATAAATTTGGTTGTCTGGAAAATTGCTGGCCTCCCACCCTTCTACGGCCTTCTTACCAATGAAACAGAAGTCCCTGCCAAAAATGAACCCAAACCGATGCAGAATGAAGGTTCGGGGTCCGAAACGCGCAGCCCGAGGCCCCGAAAGCTGACTGTTAGGCACCAGAAGTGGTGTTCGACCGCGAAGTCGGTTTCTCGGGCCACAGTGTCCCTCAAAAGGGAGCAAACAAGATGTATGCCAAAAGCCGGAGCAAACGGAGGTGGTTAAGCGGTCCCGGACCGAGGCACATGGCCAACGGCTCCGAAAAACCAGAAACCGGACTCCAAACGGCCAAAATGGCCTACGACCACGAAACGTAGCCTACAGCCACTGAGAGATGATCTACGGGACCTCTCCCTCCCTTCGGGAAGAGAAAAACAGAGAAAACAGAGCCTGGTTCGCAAACCGAGGCAAAGCATAAAAGAGTCCGGAAGTCCGGAGGCAAGGCTCGCAGCCGAGACTCTGAAACTTCTGAACGAGCACGATATGCAACATCACCAAGCGCTCAATCGGTGACGTCTGAGTCTTAAGGTCGGTCAAAAATGGGGTGTCTACAGTTGCCCCTCTTTGACAGAACTCGAAAGTCATAAGTGACGGGAGTGAATGTCAAAGCCCAGAGACAACCCATTTTTGACAAGGCCGAAGACTTAGACAAACAGGCGAGATAAACAGAGATGTGCCCGCAGGCGGGGGCAAAATACAACTGATAATGCAAGAAGCCAAAGGTAACTCAAGGTCATGCAAATGCAGCAAGCACATATTCACAATAGATGCAACCGTTTTAAGCAAGAATGCAAAGCAACAACTATATTTCATGCAGTTAAGAATGCAGAGAATTATTCAATTCTCGTCGCGTCTCACACGGAGAAGATATGATACCTGCGCGATTCGTCTGGTCGCACCAGCCTCAAATGAACCGTACATACAATATCGTGCCTGATGGTGCTGGGGATCTCTCGCTTCTTCATGGTTGAACCACAGGTACTACTTTTCTCCCTGACTATGGTCGCAGCTTTCCCTATTCTCCAACAAGGTGACAGACTAGGTTGGATCAGTATCCAGAATTGAGGTGCATACAGATGCTATCTCAATCTATGGGGCTGCCATACAGATTTCAAGTCGAGGATATACCCCTGGGTATTTAAACCAGACTTTAGTCTCGGAAATCCCGAACCTTTGTGTTCTAGGCATAAGCCATTCGAACTCTAGTTTCCACAGTCTCAGTTGGTCTCCTAGGAACTCACCGCAAACACAGGCAGGTGGCTATACCAGACCACCAGAAGTCGTTCGGGCACGACAAACACCAAAGGAATTGCACCTTTAGAGGATTTAAGGTCTCCTAGACCGGAAAGTGCACAAGACGGTGTGAATAAATGCAAGTGCGATGCTCAAAACAACGCGAATGATGATGCAGGATTTAAGGTCTCCTTAGATCGAAGGCTTTAAGGTTTCCTAGACCAGGTGAGTGCACAAGACAGTGCGATACAGGTAAGGTGCGCAAGATAGCGCGAGTATAAATTGCACCAAACAGTGCGATGCACAAAATAGCGCGGTAAAATGCATGCACAATACAAGTAATGGTCACGGCGCAAAATAGTGCGATGAGACGCATGCATAATGCAAGACTTAGCACACAGCTTACGACATAGCATTCCATTCAGTTGGCACACAGCTTACACCATAACACTTTGTTTGTTTGGCCCACCACTCACAACACAATATTCTGTTCATTTGGTACGCAGCTCGAAACACAACACTCTGTTTAATCTCGGCACACAGCTCTTTTGGGCAGACAGTAGATCTCGGGCACACAGCGCATTCTTTGGGTACGCAGTTCTTTTTTGGGCACACAGCTATTTCTTCGGGCACACAGCTCATTTCCGGGCACACAACTTATTTTTCAGGCACACAGCTCCTTTTTTGGGCACACAGCTCATTTCCCGAGCACACAGCTCGTTTTCGGGTACACAGCTCCTTTTCTGGGCACACAGCTCGTTTTTGGACACACAACTCTTTTTCTAGGCACACAGCTCGTTTTTGGGCACACAGCTCATAACACTGCTCAATCTGAACACTTAGTCCATAACATAGCATTTGGTTTGCATTTTGAACACACAACTCAAGCACTTGAATTTCTGAACACGTAGCTCAAACTTTTGGCGTGACCACGCAACCCACATTTTTGAAATCTGAACACACAGCTCAAACTCTTGCGGTGAACACGCAGCCCACATTTTCTTGAAATCTGAACACACAGCTCAAACTTGTTGTCGTGAACACACAGCCCACAGTTTCTTGAAATCTAAACACACAGTTCAAACTCTTGCGGTGAACACGCGGCCCACATTTTCTTGAAATCTGAACACACAGCTCAAACTCTTGCGGTGAACACGCGGCCCACATTTTCTTGAAATCCGAACACACAGCTCAAACTTGTTGTCGTGAACACACAGCCCACAGTTTCTTGAAATCTGAACACACAGCTCAAACTCTTGCGGTGAACACGCGGCCCACATTTTCTTGAAATCTGAACACACAGCTCAAACTTGTTGTCGTGAACACACAGCCCACAGATTCTTGAAATCTGAACACACAGCTCAAACTCTTGCGGTGAACACGCGGCCCACATTTTCTTGAAATCTGAACACACAGCTCAAACTCTTGCGGTGAACACGTGGCCCACATTTTCTTGAAATCCGAACACACAGCTCAAACTCTTGCGGTGAACACGCGGCCCACATTTTCTTGAAATCTGAACACACAGCTCAAACTTGTTGTCGTGAACACACAGCCCACAGTTTCTTGAAATCTAAACACACAGCTCAAACTCTTGCGGTGAACACGCGGCCCATATTTTCTTGAAATCTGAACACACAGCTCAAACTCTTGCGGTGAACACGCGGCCCACATTTTCTTGAAATCCGAACACACAGCTCAAACTCTTGCGGTGAACACGCGGCCCATATTTTCTTGAAATCCGAACACACAGCTCAAACTCTTGCGGTGAACACGCGGCCCACATTTTCTTGAAATCTGAACACACAGCTCAAACTTGTTGTCGTGAACACACAGCCCATAGTTTTTTGAAAGTTGAACACGCAGCCCAAACTTTGAGGTGAACACACAGCACACACTAGTTGAGAGTTGAACACACAGCCCAAACTGTTGAATTTATGAATATGCAGCCCAAATTTTGAGGTGAACACACGGCACACACTGGTTGAGAGTTGAACACGCAGCTCACTGTCTTTGAAGTTTGAACACGCAGCCCGAATGTTGAGGTGAACACACAGCACACACTTGTTGAGAGTTGAACACGCAGCCCAAACTGTTGAATTTCTGAACACGCAGCCCATTTTTTGAGGTGAACACACAGCACACGCTAGTTGAGAGTTGAACACGCAGCCCAAACTGTTGAATTTCTGAACACGTAGCCCATTTTTTGAGGTGAACACACAGCACACGCTAGTTGAGAGTTGAACACGCAGCCCAAACTGTTGAATTTCTGAACACGCAACCCATTTTTTGATTGTGAACACGCGGCGCACACTTGTTGAAAGTCGAACACGCAGCCCAAACTTTTGAATTTCTGAACACGCAGCCCATTTTTGATTGTGAACACGCGGCGCACACTTTGTTGAAAGTCGAACACGCGGCTCAAACTTTTGAACTTCTGAACACGCAACCCATTTTTTGATTGTGAACACGCGGCGCACACTGATTGAAAGTTGAACACACAACCCAAACTTTTGATGGTGAACACACAGCCCACAGTTTTTAGAAGTCGAACACGCAGCTCATTCATTTCATTTGCACGCAGCTTATACATCACACTTTGAATACACAGCTCACACATTTCACTTGTGAACACGCAGCCCACACATTTCTCTTCTGAACACGCAGCTCATTCATTTCATTTGCACGCAGCTTATACTGAACACACAGTTCATACACTTCACTTCTGAACACACAGCTCATTCACTTCAGTTTGAACACGCAGCTCATATACTTCATGTTGAACACGCAGTTCACACACTTCAATTCTGAACACACAGCTCATATACTTCATGTTGAACACGCAGCTCACACATTCCTCTTCTGAACACGCAGCTCATATACTTCATGTTGAACACGCAGTTCACACACTTCAATTCTGAACACACAGCTCATATACTTCATGTTGAACACGCAGCTCATAACATAACACTGCTCAATTTGAACACACGGCTCATAACTCAGTAGTCTTTTAATTTTGAACACACAGCTCATTCTGACCATACAGGATGCGATGACGGAACTTGCAGGAGTTGAAACAAACTCAGATATTCGACATCTTCCTCTTTTCCTTTTGCTTCGAAGTTTGGAACCTATATAGCTTCAGATGGGTTCTGGCTTTACTGTTCCCACATGACTCGGGTTGAACCCTGCGGTTTTTGAAAGAACAAAATCTTGTTTTGCACAAATGTAGAGAACAACAAGGCACTCTGAGCGCAAGACAATTTTTTGAAATTAAGAAATGCGTTCTTAACTGGGTATTGAGCTTACGACTGAACATAGCGAAGAAGACTGAACAATGGAAAAGAAAAGGTAAACAACCTAAACGCATCGAGACACACTCGGAACGACTCAAAGCAAGAATCGAGACAAACAAAATAAAAGACACGACACACAGACGTGTTACAAAGACGAGAGACCTTTCAGTTTGCGAGGAGCCAGTTTCTCCAGGTATTGTTTCCCACTCTTTCTCATTTGTGATTCTCACATCACTAGGTCCTCAGGCTCTGTTTTTCTGAAAAAGCCCTTTTCTCACTTTTTCTCTCAGCGCACATCTCTCTATTCTTCAATCTCTCATTTTTTATCTCTTCCTTGGGTGGTTGATGGACAAACAGAAAGTTGCGGGCTCTTGCCCCTAGCATTCCGATAGATTCTTCTTCTTGTTCACAACAGTGAGCTTCTCCCACAGAGGGGTTGTGATGCGGCTGGATGTGCAGCTGATCTGTAATTGACATTGGTTGATGATGCTCCACCGGGGAGTTTGGACGTGATCAGATCTGTCCATATAAGGGAGTGGAATATCTTGTCCCATTCCGGTTCGTGCTTTGCACTTGGCTTGATACCTCGCTGCTTGGAGGATGAGAGAGCTTTCAGCCCTTTGTTGTTAACTTCAGTTGTGCCCTATTCTGGCAGGTAGAGTGCCCTTCTTGGCAAGTATGTTGACAATGGGAAAGACAGGAAGCCTGACTCAACTGTGTCCCTAGTTCATCATTTTGACCATTTTTTTTTTGTTTTAGTTTTCTCCTAAAAAATTTTGACCAAAATGAGAGTTAGATTAACATGCTTGTTCAATTTTCTGATTTAAAATCATGCAAGTGAGGCTGTGAGCACTGAAAATTTTCCCTTTTTGGGGTCCAAGAAATGGTCCAGTTTTGGAAAAATGGAATAATTTTTGAGAGAAAATTAGTCAACTTCATTAAAAATTCTCAAAAACTATTTTTGCAAACGGCCATTGCTCAACGAGCACGGAACCCGCTCTTGAGATGCACAACTTCAGATTCGAAGGAAAATTGCCCCTTGCTTGACGGGAACTGCATGGCAACAGAAAGTTGCCCCTTGTTTGAACGGCACCGCGGCGCATTGAATGGCAACAGAAAGTTGCCCCTTGTTTGGATGGCATCGCAGCGCATTATAGGTAGTCCTCAGAGTGACGAACACAACCAAATCCTCAGATACAGAGAAGACAAAGATGACCAGAACCATCGCATGGACACAATCGAATTGTTTTACGGCTGGACTTCAGAATGAAGTTGCCTACGTATCCCAAAGATGGGAATCAAGCCTTACGTAGTTCGGGGTTAAGGTACACTCGGGTATTAACCTTTCCTTTTGCGCTCTAACTTTTGCCAAGGTCGCCCTTTGCGGGTTTTCAACCTTGCGAGCTCAGTTTTTCTTTCTTTCTTCTTTTTTTTAACTTTTCTTCTTTTTTTGCATTTTTTCTTTTTCTTTTTTTTTGTTCTTTTTCTTGCTCTAACTTTTGCCTGGGTCATCCTTCCGGGTTTTCGGCCCAGCGAGCCCCTCAAAGGGTAAAAGTGTAGCTCGGTCCATGTTGAATGGCTTTAAGATCTCGAAGCCATCCGTATCTAGGAGAATGGCTGTTGTTTTGCAAGAGGATTCATCTTCGGCTCTTCGAGCACATCTGACATCTTTGCCCCTAGTTCAAAGGGTACTTCTGTTATAGCTTCGCAAGCTTCTTCTGATCTTCTGATCTTCTTGATCCGACTTTCCTGGCCTCTTGTTTGAGGGCTGCTTCAAATCTGGCCACACAGGCCTCACATCGTAGTTGACCGTTGAACCTTCTGAATTCAAGTTCAAGGTTTGGAAGCAAAGGGGTTAAGTCTCGAGGCTGAGAGTGATCCTAGGCTGCACAATCTCAAGAGAGATTCCACACAGGTCTTCGCAGGATCGCGTAAAAACATTTTTTGAAATCTTTTAAGGAAGCGACCAGTCGCTCGCGCTAAAGACAGTGTGGGGCCAATCTGGATCGAGCCAGGATCCTTCTCAGTACTCACGTTAACAAACATGATTTCATTCATTAAGGGCTTAGCACGCCTCTCTTTCTCTCAATCTGATCAAAGTTTTGCAAATCCCGAGGAACTCCTTCCCCTTTGTTTTCATCACAATGTTTAAAAGGTTTTGAAAAACTCAGGTCAATGCAATGATTTTCAAAGCACAGAAAAGCAGGTGAAAAGCACTTTCGTTTCATTCAAAACTTCTGGCACAACTGGCACAAAGCAGAAGCGAACACAAGAATGTGAAAATCACTGCTATTCATTCAAATCTGTTGGCACAACTGGCTCCTCGGTAGAAACAGACTCAAAGAAAGCAAAAAGACAAACACGAAACAAAACAGTGATGCCCGAGGTAACACCCTTCGGGATCACCCGACCCCAATACAATAGGACTGACTCGATACGACAAGATAGACCTCAACTGACCCAGTATGAAAAGACTGACTCAAAACAAAAGGACAGACTCAAAACGAAACAACAAGACTGACTCAATACCCAAGTCAGAATGTAGCTTTCGCCAAATGCTCAAAACGGTGCGTGCCATACGCCACATCCGAGGTGAACCGCGCGCCGCCCGTAGGTGGTCGAACCCTTGATCACATACTTGCATTATCCTCGAAATCCAACAACCCGGCGGTGACAGACTTTGCCGAGCTTGGCGGGAGGATGACTTCATTGTCAAACAAATCTTGCACTTCGTGGCGAAGACGGAAGAAGTTGTCGGTGCTGTGACCAGTTTGTTGATGGTATGCACAGTACTGGGTACCATCATGCTTAGCTGGAAGGGGACTCAGGAGAGGCCGAGGCTCGAAGGGTTTGAGGTGCCCTTCTTTGACGAGGATTTGAAGGGCCTTAGACAAAGGCATGCAGAGGGCATGGAAGACCCTGCGACCTCGGGGCGGATACTTCGAGGTTTGCTGACTTTTGCCGGACGCACTCGAAAAAGGGTCGACAGGTGCTACCTTGGCTCTCTGATCTTTTCCAAGTGCAGGGTTAGGATTGGGAGGAACTGTTCTGGTACGACGGTCCCCATCTCGATTTTCCTTCTGGCTTAAACTGCTCTCGGCCTGGGTGGGGAAGATGTCATCCATAGTTTTTACAGCAATAGCGAGTACTTGTTGCTTATTCAACCCTTTGGCTTTCAGAGCCTCAACAGCTTGCTGGAGTTGTTCATAGGGATCAGTGTCCATTTTCATCTTGTTCTTTCCACTAGCCTCAGCTTGGTGGGAGGTTTGGGTTGCTTGACCAGTACGAAGTCCGGCTGTTGTCGACATATCATTGCCAGAGCTTGAGACAGCTTCAGGTTGGCTGAGCTCAATTACAATTCGCCCCAGTAGCGGGGGCTCCTGCGGTATGAAATTCCCAGCATACGATGCATTTGGTGGCGGAACCGACATTCCGTAAGCTAGATCCGCCACAGATCTTTGAAGGTCACCAATCATTCCCATCAACTCGAATGTGGTGGGCTCACGGGTTTGAAATAACTGGGGTTCCCAAATCAAATGTGCGGCAGGTGACTTGGGTGGGTGTGGCACTTCAACATCGGTATCACCCTGCAATGTGATTCCTTGGTCTGATGCGGCTGCCATAACCACAATTTCTTCCGAATTTTACGTCATCACGAGTCTGCTGAGCTGATCGGAGGTGATGTGACTGGTGACTGACGGATCAGATGGACCGGACTGGTGACTGACGGATCTGAAGAGTCGGTGAACCTTTTCCTGTCTCGCCTCAGCAAAGGAGAACACTGGTCGCTCTAAACCGAGTCTCTGAACCTTGAAAGAGAAAACATGCAGCATCTCAGCCCAATCCCACCAATACAGACGTGAATATAACCGAATAACTGCATTCGACCATTGATCACTGTTCCCAAAATTACTACCCCCAAAACTGAATCTGATACCCGCGGATAACTGATTCTGAAAATGTTAAACTGGTGCCCGCAGGCCCTTGATACCCAGAAACACTGAACTGGTGCCCGCAGGCCTGATGCCCAAACTTGCAAACTGATACATGCATTCGTACGCTAAAAGCACATAACAAACAAGTGAGAGCCAAAACACCCCTATGTTGGGGTAGGGTTTCCCTGTCCTATTTTGTCAGGAGCTAGGGTTTCACTACGCACGCAGCGGTTTCAAACAACCTGACATCGGGTGAGCAACCTATCCTAGTTTGGAATGGTCACTACGGATTTCAATATGCACTAGGTCGAATGGTAAAAAGGGTGCCCCGGTAAAACCGGGGTTTGTGTTCCCATACTGGCAGAGCCCACAACCGGTCAACCTTATGGTCATGCCTTGACAAGACAAGCCTCCGGCAAACCGTTCAGGAATAGCAGATGGCAAACACGGTGTCCTAGGCGCACCAATGCAAATACAATGCAAAGAAACACATAAGTGTAGTCAAAACAAGATATCATGAGTTCGAGTCAAATTCTCTAAGTCCCCAGCAGAGTCGCCAGAAACTGTAACAAGTCCGCGGGGGACCTCGCTACAGCTCGGACTCAATTTGTGTCACGGTTCTAAGTCTGAACCAAAGAGTCCAAATCCGGCAAATCGTTTTGAGAAAACAGATTTTTGAAAGAAGTGCCAAACATGGACTGCTTTGCCAGATACAGAGTCGCCACCTAAATATTTTTTTTTGGGGAAATTTAGGAAACCCTGACTCGTTTGCCTAAGGCCACGTGTCCGTCATTACCAAAGTTGCCTCAGCTCGGGAACTTAGGTACGATTGGGGAAGGTCACTTCGTGAGCACCCCCGCTCGCCCGATCAAAGATCGGCCTCTACTAACCATGATATCTATTTTTGAAAACATTGTGTGTTCTTATTCCGGTTATTAGCCTAGGTTTACTATGTGATGCGCACAGCATACAAGTATAGACTGGATCGCCTGAATTGGAACAAAGCATTTCATGTTTGTTTATTTTGAAAATGGTTTGATGGTGCTACCCGCAAGTAGGCTAAGACGTGGATTTGCCACCCTCGGGTGGGCTTAGAAAACATGATCTTGCCACTATCTAGTGGGCTTAAAACACACATTTGATGAATTATTCCAATCCAAATAACCCAACCTTCACCCACAGGCATTCAGGCAGTTATATCACATAAGCATATAGCCTCATGGTAAGCATGCTATTCATGGCAGTCACTCACACGCATGCAAGGATGCTAAAGCATAAAAACTCACCGAGTACTCCAAGCCAAAACAGAAGCTCATTAGAAATCCATGCATGATCCTAATTATACAGAAATGCCTAATGCAACACATGCAAAAATGCAACTATAGTAGGCTCGGCTATTCTAAACATGGCATATGAGATGCAACAGCTAACAAGTATTCAACTTTGAAATTGAAATACAAATGCAGTTAGTATGATGCGCCGAGCCTGGTGCATGCAAAACAGATGAATGATGCAAACATGCTGTCATACTGTATGCTAATTGAAACATGCCCTAATCTAACCATTATAAGCTGGTAAATAAAAGGGAAGAGAGACGTGGGGTTGGAAGACATACATCACACTCACGCACACTTATTACAGTTTTGCCCTCGCATAGAGGGTCCGAAAGAATAATATACAGTCCCAAATGAATAAATAATACAGTCCCAATAAATACAAAAATCCTAATTAATTTACAAATTAATCTCGGAAAGCTATAAACTGGCATGCAAGCCAGGGACTGCCTAGACTTTGATGAATGATGTATGTTTGGGCTGCCTTGCGCGAAAATCCACTGGGATGCCCCAATTAGCCTCTGTTTTGTAATTATTCTTGGAAAGCGCGCCAAGCTCCGAAAGGTTGCTAATTCTTGATTTGCTGTAACAGAGAGCAGGAAAGGGGCATAGCAATGTATTTTTATGAATGTATGCATGCCTCGATCCTCGTGCCACCAATCACGCATCTCGATGCACGATGGCCGAGGAATCGATTTGCACGACTTAATATAAAATGAATGCACATATGAACACAACAAAACCTAAACTCCATCATGGGTAATCCGGAGTGTCGGTGACTGGGAATTGAGACACGTTCCGTCACTAGGAGTACGAAACGTACCTCGTTTCCCGTGCCTGGGCTAATTCCTATCTCAAGCACAATACAATATGCATGATATGCATGAAATGCAACTAAGATACAACCTAACATACACAATGCTATGAAATGGCATACACGATGCACGAGGTAACATGGCATACACAATGCGCTAACATACAACCTAGCATACGCAATGCTATGAAATAAAATGGCATACACAATGCATAAATGGACTTACACTAACACAAGTGGACCTCAGCCACACTCGCATAAGAGGCCATGAGATGGAAATGAGACACTCGAAATGCGTGCACACATGCACGCAAACCGAGGACCGAACCTAAGGCACAAATGCCACTCTAACAAGGCATGACAAGGCATGAAACATGATATGCAAACATGCAAATTTTGGTGCTGAAATATGATGCAAAACAGCCCCGAAACATGGAAATATGGAAACATGGCACTCGATGCATGGAATGAACCCGAAATACAAAACTAGGCATATGCATTGGCCTACAGCTATATGAAGCATGCACTATTTGAACATGAAGTGTGAAGACAGATTTAAGGCAGTCCCAAAAGAAGCATATTTACAGTTTTAATCAAGGCCAAAAAATGAACACAAATGGGGCTAAGCTAGCATGAGAAAATGGCCCTAAGTGTGAGATAAAGAAGCAAGTTACAGCTGCTGACCCCAAACAAGAGAGGGCCCTTCAACAATGTTGAATAGGGACCCAAAACATGGCATTTTACAGTTTATAACAGGCCACGAAAACAAACACAAGTATGGCTAAACTATTGTGCAAGAAATGGGCCAAAAGGGGATAAAGAAGCAAGTGAGGGTTTCTGGCCTCAAACATGGGAGGGCCCTTCAACAAAGTTGAAGAGGGGCCCAAAACATGATATTTTCAAGTTGGTGGCCAGACCCAAAACAGTGTAAAAGCATGCTCAAAATGCTATGCAAAATAAGGCCAAAAGAGAGCTATAACACAAAGTACAAAAATGATGCCTCAAACAGTAAAAGACCCTTAATGAAACATGAAGAGGGGGTCAAAATAAGGCCATTTGTAGTTCGGACCAGAGCCTAAAAATAGAAGCACAAGAGGCTAACAAATCATGCAAAAATGGAGCCAAAAGAGAGATATAAAGGCAAGTGGTAAATGAAAGCCTCAAACAGTGATGAGCCCTTCAACAATGTTGAAGAAGGTCTCAAATTAAGCCACTTTACAGTTTATTACATACCTCAAAACAATTTATACATAGGCCAAAAATACTACACAAGAAAATGGCATACAAGAGAGGCAATGAAGCAAGTGCAACAAGGAGGCCTCAAACAGTGAGAGGCCCTTAAACAAACATGAAAAATAGCTCAAAATAAGCCTATCTCCAGTTAGGGTCGGAGCCCAAAACAGCAAGCAAGTATGGCTAATGTATTGAACAAAATAAAGCACAAAAAATGAGAATAGGGACTCACCCTTGAAGACCAATCTTTGACAGCTCCTTGGCTTGAGTTTGGTGGCTCCTTAGCTCTGAAAATAGCCCTGAAGCTGCTGGAATGGATGATGGTGATGTGTTGCTAGGTGGTGGTGTGGAAATGGTGTAGGGCTTGAGGGTTTGGAGCTTGGAAATATAGAGAGAGAGAGATACAAGGCAAGAGGCTTGGGGAAAAATTTTGTAACCCTAAATATGCAGCTGGAAGGCCTGCTATATAGGCAAAAGAGGGGGGAAAATGGGGGGGAAAATGGCGGGAAATGAATCAAGTTTTCCCCTAAAATGCAGCCCCCCCCGGATACAGAATCTGGGGGGAAAATGAGGGTGTATCTGCACTGTACTTGATGCAAGGATTCTGGCTGGCCAGTTATTGAGACTGTAGGTGGCCGGTCGGCCCTCCCTATGGCCGGCCGGCCAAGGGTCAAAAGGTTCAAGTATGATTAGTGGCCGGCCACCTCAAATTGGTGGCCTCCCATGTGTGCACAACACAACTAAGTGGTTAAAAACTGGAGACAATGAACCAGGAGAGAGAACAACCCAATTTTCAAAGGGGTTCAAAAGGTTCAAAAGAAATTACTAGCCGGCCACCAAATATTGGTGGCCTCCCAGATGTGTATATCACAAATATGGGGTTTAGGGTGCAAGAAAATGGCCTAAGGATGGTGAACATTGGCTTTGAAGTGAGAAAAATCAGGCGACGGAGGGCGATGAAGGGATAAATTTGGTTGTCTGGACAATTGCTGGCCTCCCACCCTTCTACGGCCTTCTTACCAATGAAACAGAGTTCCCTGCCAAAAATGAACCCAAACCGATGCAGAATGAATGTTCGGGGGCCGAAACGCGCAGCCCGAGGCCCCGAAAGCTAATTGTTAGGCACCAGAAGTGGTGTTCGACCACGAAGTCAGTTTCTCAGGCCACAGTGTCCCTCAAAAGGGAGCAAACAAAATGTATGCCAAAAGCCGGAGCAAACGGAGGTGGTTAAGCGGTCCCGGACCGAGGCACACGGCCAACGGCTCCGAAAAACCGGAAACCGGACTCCAAACGGCCAAAATGGCCTACGACCACGAAACGTAGCCTACGGCCACTGAGAGATGATCTATGGGATCTCTCCCTCCCTTCGAGAAGAGAAAAATAGAGAAAACAGAGCCTGGTTCGCAAACCGAGGCAAAGCATAAAAGAGTCCGGAAGTCCGGAGGTAAGGCTCACAGCCGAGACTCTGAAACTTCTGAACGAGCACGATATCCAACATCACCAAGCGCTCAATCGGTGACATCTGAGTCTTAAGGTCGGTCAAAGATGGGGTGTCTACACCTACCCATATTGGTGGCCTCCCAGATGAGTACAGCACAATGGTGGTATGAAAAGCCAGAACATGTGGCTCAAAAGTGAGAAAAACCAGCTTTCTGTCAGAAAAACTGGCTTTTGGTGAGAGAAAATGAGAAAACTGGCTTTTCAGGGGAAAAGGTGGCCGGCCACCATCCTACCACCTCCCTAGCAATGAAAATAGGGTCCCTACCAAAAATGGACCAAAACGGATGCAAAATAAAGGTTCGGGGGCCAAAATGCGCGGTTCGGGGCCTCGAAAACAGGCTGTTAGGCACCGGAAGTGGCGTATGACCATGAAGGTGGTCTCCCGAGCCACAGTGTCCCTCTAAAGGGAGGAAATAAGATGTGTGCCAAAAACTGGAGCAATCAGAGGTAGTTAAGCGGTCCCGAACCGAGGCACACGGCCGACGGCTCTGAAAATCGGAAACTGGGCTCCAAACGGGAAAAATGGCCTACGACCACGAAACGTAGCCTACGGCCACTGAGAGATGGTCTATGAGACCTCTCCCTCCCTTCGGGAAGAGAAAACAGAGAAAACAGGACTTGGTTTGCAAACCAAGGCAAAGCACCAAAGAGCCCCGAAGTCCGGAGGCAAGGCTCGCAGCCGAGACTCTGAAACCTCAAAATGAGCACAATATGCAACATCACCGAGCGCCCAGTTGGTGACGTCTGAGTCTTAAGGTTGGTCAAAAATGGGGTGTCTACAGTGGCCAACTGTGTTACTTCGTGCGCCTCGTACTCGTCAACTTGGTCCTCCAAGCGTGAAATTGTTGTTTTCATCCCCGACAAGAGGGCATTTAAATGTGCAATTTTAGCATCATTCAAACTGATGACAGTATCGAACCCCATACACAAATTTGCAGCTTGAGAACCAAGTGCGCGTTCCATGCTCGTAACCTTACATTGAAGGTCACGCACACGTTCTGATTTCTGCCTTAGTTCTTCCTCCAACACTGCTTCTCTTTTACACGCGTCACTCATTTTATTGCGACCACTGTCTGCTTCTGGATCTACATCCTTCATTGTTTACGTGGTTGACAAATCCAGCAGATCTGGAAATAATACTGGCCACCTTTCACCTCCAACAACACCACCCAAACCATGCTTCGTAACACACTTGCTGCCTCCCTCGTGTGTGTGTATCTCGTTTGTCATTCTGCCTTTCTCGACATGGACCATTGCAGATGAGTCTACTCGCCAACAGTCAAAACTTGGCTCCAGAACATCAACAACAACATCCTTAAGTGACACACCAACATGCACCGACACTGGTTCTACATCCAGCAGTTTGCTTTATGTCCTCGTACATTCGCCACTAACTAATGTCGTACCTAGTTTGTACCGTTCAACAATTGCACCCTCCAGCTTACCACACCTCACCTGCCAAACACATCACAAAATTGTAAACCACGCCACCACGTTTTATCCAATAAAACCATACAAATCATCCTCCCGTGTCATACCTAAAATTGTCCTCCGCGAGTCAAGTCGACCCCTTTCATTTTTGTTATCAAATTCGCAAAATTCCACCTGCAGAACCGTGGCAACACATTGTGTCGTTCCGGTTCGATGAGATTGGTGTGTTCACATAAAAAAAACTGCAGCATATTGCAAACACATTCATTAACAACAACACATCCAATTACCTGTTCTGGCCGATCATGAAACTCGTTCAGTGACGCAATTAACGCCGCACAGATTGCAGCCGTCCAATCATACAATTGTATTGTACTCAGTTCGTCAATAACTCGGACAAACGCCCACCCAATTGCCTCTCCAATCATTGTAAAAAACAACTTTGCACATATATACAATGACAGCAGCTTTGCAACGTCTTCTTCATCATTATGACTATTGCCCTGTATTGCATCATCTAACAGTTCCTTAATTTTTTTGCACGATATCCTCCCTATAATGTTGCAGCAGCGCTGAATAAAATCAGTGGTGGCCTCGACCCATGAGCCAAATCAAGCTAGTCCACGCCGCATTGCATGCCAAATACGAGTCGGATATCGCTTCGACGCAATGGTACGCCTTTCCCACCGATGTAGAATTTTTCATCCTCAGGATTGTATGTTTGCATTGTGCGAAAAATTGTCTCATCGCATTTTTTATATGCATTCGGATTCAGGTTGTGTTTGCGGATGAAATTAATCATTGGCCAGAACGATGTTCTTCGCAGGTGTTGTTCATTGGCTTCTCTCAAATTTATTTCCGTCACGGTTTTGATAACCCCATTGATATTAGAACGATACATCAAACGCGTAGTGTCAACTACCAGGTTCTTCATTACATGGATAGTTTGTTTTTTTCCTTTTGAATGGTAACTTCCCCTGTTTTTTGGCAACCATCGGCTCGGACGTGAAATCAGAATCGCCCATGTCACGTGCGACGTCACTAAACTTTTTTCTTGGCAACTGTCTCAGAGTCACACCTGCACAAATAACCAACACCACTGTCAACACAAACAGACCAGTGTTGCACAACAAGTACATAAATTTCACAATGTCACATTTCCATAACCAACAACAACATCAACATAGTCACACAAACATTACCCTCTAACACCATACGCCATTCCAAACCATTACGTCCCTTGCACATAACCTTAATGATACACATCACGCATCATCAATGCAACCCCACAAACGCAGCCAAAAACACTAGACAACCCTGTAATTCTAAGAAAAACAACATTAACAACAACAACAACAAAAAATCCAAACAAACATTGTCATTCACCACCAAACACAACTGTCCAAATCATAGGCATCCTCAAGACGTAGCCGACTAATGTACGTTTACAATACCCACCAACTATTTTCCCATTCAAAACCATTATCTGCCATGGACATGCAATTAACAACACATTTAAAACATCAACGACATATCCGCACAAACGCAAACAACCAAATCAACCAACAGTGTTACTCAAATTAAAAAGGCCCAACACAGCTTTCAAAAAAATAATCAAGAAAAGAATTTACATATGTTAATCATTCCCCATATCGTACCCAATATAGTCATAAAACCAAACTTAACATTCCACAAACACACACACACTATCAATTTCAAACATAAACAGCAAACCTAAACACTAATCAAATGCCCACTCAGAATCAGTAACATCATTCCCATTCCGCGGAAACCACTCTCCTTTTAAACATTCAGAACAACATCAACAACGTTACATCCCCACCCCACTGTAATCAGTATCAAACAAAACAACTTTACAAACCAAAAAAAAATACAGTAACACATTTCATACCTCTATTCCTTACTGTCATTTTCAGACGTCCCCCCACGTCACATCGACTTCTATGCCGTAATAAACCTTGTTGCAATCGGAGTCCGACGTCAATGTTGACGAGGCCTTCTTGCTTCAACCACAATGTCTTCACAATTAACGTCACCGCCACAACATTGACCAACATGCAAATTAGGATTCCAACAATGTATATTCGCACTTTCCGATATCGGATGTGCGTTTCCTTTTCAAAACCCCAAATCTTTCCTTCAATTCAACCTCACCACCGCACAAGAAGGAACTAGTAATTCAACACCATATGGAACTGTTGGCCTACTTCCGTAATTTGACACAGTGTTAAATGACCAAGTTTACCCATTAATGTTACCACTCACGAGCGCGATGTATATGCCCTCAATGGTCAATTCCCTTATAATGGGACCTTTTGGTGTATAAGAAAACTTTTGGGATTAAACAGTGTATAAGTTGATAAATTAGGATTTATTGGTGCATCACCCTTTTTATATCAACTTTTATATATAAATATTTACAATTGTTTCATTTAAGGAGTTAATATTGACAAGTAAGAAATCAGTGATGCAAAACAGTAGTAAAAAAAATAAGATTTAGCTTGTTTGGTTCCATTTTTCCAAAAACACTTTTCAGAAAATTCTACTTTCTTATTTTCCATATTTTTTTGTTTTTACTGATTTTTTAAAATATTTTAAGCAATTTTTTTTTACTTTTTAGACACACCTAACATAAATACACCTAAAAAGTAAAAAAATTGTAAAAAAAATCTTTTAAAAATTCACTAAATACCAAAAATAAGAAAATAAAAAAAATACAAGTATTCAGTACATTTTTTAAATATTTTTGTGTATTTATTAATTTTTTAAAATATTTTTTCACAAATTTTTTACTTTTTAGATACATCTAAGTAAGGTGCATCTAAAAAAGTAAAAAAAAAATGTTTAAAAATAAAAAATAAACGTCTTGTTTCAGTGATATAAAAATAAAAAAATAAAAAATTTGTAAGATCATTTGTGTATGGCCTCTCGTTTGGGATCTTTGGGTATTTTATGCGATGAAAAAAAATGCTTTGGAATGATTTATGGATTTTTGTTGTTGTTAAATAGATATAGTTGTGAGAGAAAAAAAGTAATTAATTGATATTAGGGGTCTTCGCGGTTCGATTGTAGCTGGAAAATCTTTAATCTGCCATCCGTTTGTTGGATTGGCAGATTGGAAAAAATCAATCCGCATCCGTCCGCTAGATTGACAGATGCGGATTGATGGATTGGCGGATGGATGCGAATCGGTTTAATGGTTTAAACTTTTACAAATTTTGAACATAATATAACAACTTACCAACATTTTTTTTTATAACAATCCAATTAAAAATAACCAAAAGATTATCAAGTAAATTGTCAAATATCAATAATAAATACATATAAAAAAAATTCATTACCAAAATTATCTAATTACTTTTTTTATTCAAAACTATTTAATTTGATTTTTTTTTAAAAACGACAAAATTAAGCCCTATATTTTCCACACAAAAATATCACATATCAACACTTGTCATTTGATAAAAGGATTTCCAAATGAAAAGCAAATTGAAAACACAATAGAATATCTAAACTCATTTTCAATTGAAAATACAAACAAAATATCTAAATAAATTGAAAACACAAAGTTTTATAAATTACTATGGGTGTTCGCGGTTTAGCAGTTCGGTTACGGTCAAAGGAACATCAAATCCTCCATCCGCCCAAAACTAGGCGAATTGAAAAAAATCAATCCGCAACCGTCCGCTCTTCATCACGCATCCGTCCAAAATGTGGCGGATCGGTTCGGTTCAGTCGATTTGGATGGATCGAAATATCTCCTGCTCACCCCTAATTTATATGTAGGATGTACTATTTTGTCTTATTGACTGTTTTTAGTATTTTGTGTCTTTATTGACTATTTTAGCCCCAAAAAAAAAAAAAAAACTCTTACCAAACACTCTCACTATCATTCCTAAAAAAATTAAAAAATGATATACAAGTCTACTTTTTAGACCCATTTTATGGACTCAATGATGTGTAAGTGATATAATTGGTTAATGATTAAAGAAGATATGAGAAAGAGTGTTGCTTTTAATATTCTAATTGATTGCCACATAATTGGGTTTGAAAATTAGGTCTAATTTTTTGTCTTGAATAGCAATATTCAAAAAAATTAGATCGACTCAATAATTATAACATTTTTCATCTTACTGTATCTGTCTCCGAATAAATGAATAAGTATGTTTTTTAAAATAGACTATCTATTTAATATAAAAAAAATAAAAAACAAACGTGATAAAATGAAAAAGTCACATCAATATTTTTTTATGAATAATACCTACAAAGGGCCTTACAAAATGAGTTGTTTATTGAAATAGTGGACCTGAACAATTCTCTGAAATTCAACAAACTTATATTTAAATTGAGAGAAATCCAACTCAAAAAATAAGTATATTTGTCCTCAACAAACAAATTTCAATTACCAAAACAAACAAAAATAAAAATGTTAATTACATTTTTTAAATATGTTGGTTAATCATGCATTTTGAATATGACTAACACTACACTAAATTTAAATTTAAATTTAAATTTATTTCAATTTGTAAAACATTATAATTAGAATAATATATCTACATACATACATGAATATATATTTGCACATACATAAAAGTTTTCTTTTTTTTTTCTATTTGTAAAAATTATATATATATATATATATATATATTTTGATGTAGAAACTTATGAGTATAAAGAGAGCACAACAAAAAGGAGAATAGTTTCAATATATAAATAAATAAATAGTTGATCCGTCATGTTCGGGTATAGGAGGTTCACTACGAATCTCGTTCAGGTACAGGAGGTTCACTACGAATCTCGTTTAAATGATCCAAATAGTTTATTTTATAAAACATTTCGTATATAACTCCATTAAAAAAAATTAGGTTAATCAAATAATTATAATTTTTTCATTTTATCACATTTGTTTCTAAAAAAAATAAATAAATTATTTTAAAAAAAATTTAGAGACAAACATGATAAAATGAAAATTGTACAATTTTCAGATTAATCTAATTTTTTTTTTCTTTTGATGATCCGAAGTGTCTATCTTCTATGGTCGTTCAAACATATACATATTATTCATACAAAAATCTTATATTCATCAAACTATAATCGTCTAATAAATCTATTTTTTGTGTGAATAATATGCACAATTTTTTTTACAAAATAAACAATTCGAATCATCCAAATCCAAAACTAAATATCACACATTTGCAAAACAACCCAAACCTTGAACCTCCAACGCCACAGAATCATTATCTGCTCTAGATCAACTACAAAATAAAAATAAAAATAAAAATAAATAAATAAAATTATTTGGATACAATATTCATTTCAACAATGAAACACACAAATCATCATAAATATGCATAGTGAGCAAAAAAAATTTATCGATTAGATGAGATGCAAACTCAAGATAGTGTTGGATCTAGAATTTAAATAAAAATTTATAAATAAAAACAATGAGAGAGAAATATGTGATGATTTTTTTTTTTTTTCCCCCTTCATATTTTTAGAACTTTTCTTTTTTTCTCTACAAATCTCCATCTAGATCCAACTCCAAACACATCCTAAAAGAGAAATCAACAAATTCACAAAAACCATCCACATGTATATGCTATACTATATGAAACATGAAATTAACAAATCTATTTAATCAAGCATAATAAAACTTACTTTGGAGAAGGATGAGCAAGATCAACTAACATTGATAAGCATGAAGATAGACAAGAAAGAACGAACTTTAATAAACATACCTGTAGATCTGTGGACGAACATAGAAAATGGCAGAAACTCATTCAAACTGTGGTTGTTAAGTAGGCCACCAAGTATATATAGGGGGTGTTTGGTCTAGCTTTTTTGGACCAACTTATAGCTTTTAGTTTTGGCAAAAGCAATTTTGGACTGTTTGGTCTAACTTTGAAAAAATTGTTTCTGCTTCTAAGAGCTTTTTTGAGAGAAAAATAAGCTGAAAGTCAGAAGCTGCTCTAAGCAGCTTCCGCAACTCAGCTTATGCGGAAGGGGTGTGAAATTACTTAAATCCCCTTCACAATTTCCAGTTATTACAAGTGTTCCATGTATATAAACCAAGAACACTCAGTCTCTCTCTCACACGAACGGGAGAGGCGATTTCTGACGACTAGAGCTCTCTTTCTTCTCTCTCTCTCTCTCTCCCTCCGGTGTCACTTAAGAAATTAGTTCTTTAGAGACTAACATTTAGGGACTGATTAAATTTGGTCGCTAAAAATAATTTTTAGGACAAATTTAAATATATGATAATTTACTTATAAAATTGTAAAAATGACTATTACTATTCTCAGTTAATATTTACATAATTTTTTTAGACTGATAAATTTGGTTGCTAATATATTATTAACATCTTTAGGGACCAAACATTTTCGTCATTATCAATTAAAAACAATTTGAGACCAATTATTTTCATCATTTTAACAATTGAAAAGTCGGGACCTCATTCTTCACTTCAGCCCTAACTTGCTCATTCTCTCTCTCTCTCCGTAATCGATCTTCATACATAGTGGACCTGTAAGAGCTCCAAGGCAGATTGAGCTCCAGATTTGAAGATTAATAGTCCTTTTTCAATTAACAATTGAAGATTGAGCTCAATCTTCAATTGTCAATCTTCAATCTCTCGCACCTCGGTTTGCTCAATCTTCAGCCCTAAAGTCGGGAGCTCCAAGGCAGATTGGGAGCTCAATCTTCTTCAAATTTTGGTGTGCCTCTCTCTCTCTCTCTCTGTCTCTCTCTCTCTCTCTCTCTCTCTCTCTCTGTAATCGATGTCCGTAATCGACCTGTAAGAGCTCCAATCTTCATTTTACTGATGGATTTATATCAGTAATCGACCTGGATCTTCATTTCATTAATCGACCTGTAAGAGCTCCAATCTTCATGTTGATTGGAAGCACACATGTCGCAATCTTCATTCAAACTTTCAATTTCTTATGCAAGTCTATTTTATATGAAACCTGACCCTAATTCTTCATTTTACTGATGGGTTTATGATACATCTTGCATCAGTAGGCACATTACCTCATTTTCCAAATCATTCACTTATTACTCTCTTTTTCTATTGGAATGATCTATGGACTATTTTAGAGCCAGAGGCACAGAGCTAAGGTTGTTATTTCTGCAGACATGGTCATGAGTAGACTGATGTTATGGTAATTGCCAAAAGATCAACTAAATAAGAGCTTTTAGGATTTTTTTTTTAATTTATATATTTTGTTTCTTAATTTCCCTTTGGCAATAAGATTTTGGTGTGTGTTTTTGGTTTACATTCTATTCACTTGGATTTGCACTTGTTTTATGGCTTTTTTTCCCTATATTTTGTGAGTGAAGACAATTTGGAGCATAGTATAGAGAGCATATTGTGATTATTTATGCAAACAATGCAGCATTCTTCATCATTGCCTATATTCTAATTTTCAGGTTGCTATTTTAGTTGAATGGTATTCTTGTTTTTTCCTCCCTATTCTATGTTTTTTTTTCCTTCTTTGTTTGTTTGGATAAAAGTTTGTTAGTGAAAAACCTGAGAATAACCATCAATTTGTAAAAGGTAGATTATTTTAGTTAGATTCTGATTGTGGTTTTAGATTAGTTTAAAAGATAGATTATTTTAGTTGGATTCTGATTGTGGTTTTAGATTGGTTTGATTCTAGTGTTGAGAGTAATTATTCCCAAAGGTTTTTCAAATTGTTGAAAATGTTTGTGGTGATCTCATTGAGCCAAATTTATTGATTGAAATAGGGGTGGGTTAGGGTTGGGGTTGTATTTGGTCGCATATGTTAACTGAAGTGATGTCATGGGCCTCCTCAATAAATTGGGAGTAATAATAATATAATATAACTTTCCATCTTATCTACTCTTCCATTTGCCATTTCTTACCATTATTTTATTAGCTCATTATCATCACACAAAAAAAAGAAGAAGAAAAGATTATCTTAAAAAAATCCTGATAATGGGACGGACTCGGTTTATTGGTGTGTTTTTGTCAAGACTTCTTGTAAAAGAAGGCCACTAGGTATGAACCCTTCTCTTTATGTTTTAATATGTACATGTACTAATTTTCTTTTCCTAATTGTTTTAACTTTCTTAACCATCTTTTCCACCTTATGGTATACAATTAAAATTGGGTTGAAAAATTACTACATAGATTTATATTTGATGACGTCTTTGACATTTTAATAAACAAGTTTTATGTCATAATGCAGGTGACTCTGTTTACAAGAGGAAAAGCTCTCGTCACCCAACAATTGCCTGGTGAATCAGAGAAGGATTATGCTGATTTTTCTTCCAAGGTTATTAATTATGACATATACACTGGAAAATTCTATTCGCCTTTTTGATCAATTTCATATTTTTCCTTGTTGAGGAATGGAATATTGTATTCTAAGTGTAGATCTTGCACTTGAAAGGAGACAGGAAGGACATTGAATTCGTGAAAGCTAGTCTCTCAGCCGAAGGCTTTGATGTTGCTTATGATATTAATGGTATGCATTGCAATAACTTTTTGTTCCTTGTGCAATCCACACAATGTGTCCTATCTATGTGTTTGTTTTAGACTTGTTAATTATGTTCTAGTTTTTGTTATAAAATTTGGAGTGTTTATATTGTTTAAGTTGTTCTAGTTAATTACTTTGATAGCCTTCTTAATATGATATATGGAGTTTGTGGTGTTACGTTAATTGAGTATTGTCATTCTTGTCTTGTTCATCATCTATGGCCAACATTTTACCTTTTAATCTTAGAAAAGTAAATTACTGAAGTTAAAATTTGTGTGTGATAATTCTTTCAGGATATGGCTTGCGACACATTCTTGAAAATTGTTCAGAAGTACAAGTGTAAGTTTGTTATTGTACAAGTAACATTATTTTAATCTTGTTGGTCAAATGTCAATTTTCCATATTGGATATAACTTTGAATGTGTCGTGCTTTTCTTCTATTGTTTCCAGATTGGAGAAAGCAAACCATTTGTATCTGAGCTTCTAACAAGCCTTCCTACAACTATAGCTGATCTTGAGCCCCATCAGATTCATTCATTTTATGAATCAGTATTTTTGGTGGAGTTTTCTATGAACTGTAACATTGTTGGAGCATTCTCAACATGTAAAATGCTGATTTCAGTAGTATTTTTAGATCTATGAGGTTACACATATTTTAATAATACTTTGATAGGTTGGAATTTGTAGAAGTTTGAATTGCTTTCTTCTTGCGGAAACTCATAGACGTCAAAGGTGATGGAATGGCTGACATGGTATTTCATTGTATTCAAGAAATGGACATTAATAATCGAATGATGGTATGTAGGTCATTTTGTAAGCAATAATTCTTATAGTTTTTTACTTAAAAGCATTTAGTATTATCAATCTTAATAGTTATAACAATGACATATATATCCTACAACTTTGATGAAGATACACTTGTCTTGCTATATAGATTTTTTCTATACCATGTGACCACTTCATGTCTTGTACAATATACACTTTGTAATGTATTTGAATTTATTTTCAAGTATTTTTTAACCCTAATTTGTTTTGTTTTTCTCAGCTCTACCAACACATAGTTTTAAGTGGAGGGAGTACTATGTATCATGGATTGCCTAGTCGGTAATAAATTGAAATCCTGTTTTGCATAAATTAAAATCATTGTGTTGCTTTATTCTTGGTGATATGATGAAACCATATTAATTTTGGAATCAACCCTTGTAAACCCACATGAAGAATATCGAAAAAGCGGTGTGGCGATACCTGTGTCAATTATGGGATGATAAGACGTACCAGGTAATGTTTTGAATTTTAAATTATAAAATTATTCCTTATAAAATACATGTTGAAATTGATAATAGAAGTTAATACCTTTACATATGCTATAAATTAGATTTAATTGTTGAACACACTTGTAATGCAATTGCATACACTTGTGCTGAGACTACAGCTCTTGTGTAGGCTCTACACTTGTAATAGAAGTCAAATAAATTTTTTTTTTAAATTTTTCTTTCTATTTGGCCCAAAAATCTAAGCTTTTATTTGCTTTAAATGCCTTAGTTAAGTACTTCAAGGTTGATATCCATTTTTGGATTTCATCTACATCTCTTTTACATTTTTAAACTTTGTTTACACTTCTAATTATGATCATGTGTGCAGGATTTTCATCCTTTCTCTATGACTATAGACAGTGATAAGCTTTTGTGGTCGTGGAACAACTAATTGTTTAGGGCATGTTGCTCTTGTAACTAAACTTGTGAAGAGGTGGTGCGAGAGAAAGACAAAGTTGAAGTCATCATAAAGTTCTAACTCATACAATGTTGAACTATTTTGATCTTGTTTTGGGATTTAACTCATATAATGAACTATGTTGAAGTGAATTTGGATACTTGGAGTTTTGATTTTTGTAATTTGTTTTTTTGTATATACAAGAATAGATTTGATCTTGTGTGCAAGATTTGATCTTTTTTTTTTTTCTATATACAGAGATAGATTTGGGCTGTGGATGTCAATTTGTAGCTATGAAATTGAATGTTTTCAAAATGTTATTTCAAGCCTTTAGTGACCAAATATATTTGTTGTTAAAAAGGTCACTATTTTGCTTTTTGCGACCAAATGGAGACATTTTGTGACAAAGTATTAGCAACAAAATATTTTAGTTTTGCAAAATCAAACATTTTGTGACAACATAAAATTGGTCGCTAATTGTCATTTTCATCGACATTTTTAAAAATTCGTCGCTAAAGACTTTTCTAGACGTACTTTTAGTGACCTTTTTAGTGACAAATTTAATTTTGTCACAAAAACCATTTAGAGACCAAAATAATGATTTTAGGGACCAAAATAATTGGTCGCCAAAAGTCTTATATGTTGTAGTGTGTTCTCCGATCGCTCACAGTGAGCGTTCTAAACCAGAGACCCCAATAACCATCGCAATCTCTCTCTTCGTGATCTCTTCTGCAATCTGTCTTTTTTCTCTCTCTCTCTCTCTCTCTCTCTCTCTCTCTCTCTCTCTCTCTCTTTTATGATCTCAAAGTAATTGCGATTACGGCAGTGGGAGTGACGATCGACGGTTGTCGACGGTGGGATGAAGAGGAAGAGAAAAGGGGGTTGTCGACAATGGGAGTATGAGGGGGAAGAGGGAGCCGCCGGCAGCTGCCAACAGTGAAATTAGGGTTTTTTATTAAAAAAACTAATAAATTAAATAAGAACAGAAGAATTAATAAATTAAAAAATTACTGAATAATTGGTGTTTAATGAATACTTTTTATAATAAATTATTTAATTATTTAATTTTTATATAAGGGCAAACTTCCATTAACAATTTTTATGTTATTAACTGCTATTGTGTAATAAAAAAAAATTAATAAAAAAAATACAATTTACTTCCACTGATGAAAAGAATTTAAACAAAATTAACAAAGAAAGAAGAAAAGGAAATTAAAAAAATAAAAAATAAATAAAAGAGAGAAAAGAAAATAAGGAGAAAAAGACAAAGGTAAAAAAGACATTTACACAGCAAAAAGTTACTTCACAGTTTATTTAACAAACACTACTCAGCAACTTAAATCTATAATCCAACAGCTATACCAAACAAATTAACAGTTTCTAATTAATGTCATAATCTATAATCTATTAAGTTATAAGTTATAAGTTATAATCTATAATCTGTTTTAACAGTTACACCAAACAGGGCCATAATGTCAACTTGAGTGGTGGATAGATAGAACTTTCTAGATAATTCTGTGTATTTTGTTAATTATATAAAAACTTGGTCAATTACTATTATTTTAGTCAGTGACTTTTGATTAAAAAAAAAATACATGATCTATATTTCAGAAGAGAAATGTTTAGGACCCCTTTAGATATGACCTCCACACCTCTAAAGTGATCTTAGCCTTCTATGTATGTATGGAATTCATTCATATATGTATGTGATTCATATTATGAATGGTCCAAATTTATGGTGGTCTTGTAAATAGAAGTCACAATCATTGCTCATTTTAGAATGTTTATTGTTCCGCTACTCCACATGGAAAGTTGTGGTGTCAATGGCCCACAACAATAGGTTTTTACTTTTGAAAAAAATTATTATTTATATGAAAAATATTTGAAACAATCTCTACAATTTCACTCATAATGATATAGAATGATAAGTGTTAACTATTGATTTGTCACATACTCAATCATGTGCGACTCTTTTTCCGTGTCACCTTATTGGAAATGTATTTGGGGATCTCAAATATGAATCTCTAACATTCCTTGAATTTTTTCATTTAAAAAAAACTTATTTAAATAAAACTTGATTTATAACAAAAACAGTAAAAAAAAATGAACCAACTACAAAGAAAAGTTAGTGTTTAATATGATAAATAACTTTTAAGGTAAACTGCACTGACCTTCTATGAGTTTTAAAAAAATACAGTAAATTTTATAATTTAACATAATTATATTGGTTTCTTTTAAGTTTTTAATTCATGTAATATTTAGTCTTCTTTTCATAAATAATTGGTTATTCATATGAATAGAAAAAATATAATAAGTTTTACCGCTCGATCTCCTACGAAAAATCGGGCAAGATCAGACCAACCCAGTTCTAAAAAATCTAGTCCCAAGCCCAAACCTATAGGGTAATTGGGCCTAGGCATAGGATTGGATCGGGTCTGGGCCGGGCCTAACTTTATTTATTTAGTTACTTATTTCACCAAAATTGTTTTAAGGTGATGTTGGGTGTCGGGCAAGGCAGGCCTCAAATCTGGCCTTGCCAGAAAAAGCATGGCCCTGGACCTAGTCCGGAGGAATCAGGTTGGCAAGGCCTCAGGCCAACAGACCATTGTTACACCCCTAGTTGATGTTAAAGTCTTTTTCATCTAAGAACCGCCTCATACACGGGCCACTAGGACAAGCTGTTGTAACAGACCGTGAATGAGCGTATGGTGTGATCGCTTTAACTGATTCATCTTAAGAAAAAAGACTTGTATCAGCCCACAATCACCTTGTATACATATTTGTACATTATACATACACAATTATAATCCATATTCTTTCACGGTTTCAAATTATTACTACAAATGAATAATCTTAGATTACAAGAACAAAAAAAATAAGTGAAGATGATGGAAAAATCATCAGCAATGAAACATAAAATTAACATATATATTTAATCAAAAAAATAAACATTAATTTGAGAAGGATGAGCAAATTAAATAATATCGATTTGACAACCGTAGATCTAGATTGGTGTACAATTAGCAGAGGGCAATATATGAAGCTAAATCTTTGAAGGCCTTTTATATATATAAATCAACCTCCAAGAATGTACACGAAAACAGGAAAACCCATTCGAAGACTAAAAAATCTTATTCTTATTGATAAGAAAACCAATAAAATTATGTTCAGAGATAAAAAAAAAAAAAAAAAAAATTATGTTCAGTGATAAAAATAAAAAATAAAAATTAATTAGTTCAAATCTGTTTATATATAATATTATTTTTTTAATGTGATCTTATTTTTCTATTAAATATATAAAGAAAGTCAATTTTTATTTTGAATATTTGTTTGCTCATTGTCGAATTGATAAATAAATAATAATCATGAGACCCAGAAAATCCTCTCGCATGGATTATAGAGATCCAACAAAAAGATGAGCCTTGCCGCGTAAATCTACAAAGATAAGCATGGCTGGTGCCACCCAACCGGAATTGCCGGCCGAAAACACTTCAATGATAAAGTTTGCAACTTGAAGCAAATAGAGAAGATGAAGAACTCAAGAGAGTGAGTGTGCTGTGTGATACAGGCAAATCTTCATTCCATGGGATGCCCTCCTTTTATAGATGAGAGTGTGATATTTACTTGATGGGCTCCCTTGTTTGGGTTATACCCATTGTTAATAAGGTAGTATTTTTTGAGTGACCACAATAATAAATAACTATATTTTAGAATGTTCATTGTTCCCCAAGCAAACTTGGCAAACCAAGTATATATATATAAATATATTTTTAAAAAAACCAAAAAAGTAAAAAATAAACCAATGCCAAATCTTCTTTTTGAAGGCTTAAAATCTTCTCTTTTTTTCTTCTTAAAAAAAAAAAAAAGAATGTCTGTGGTTCGATTCTGTCTAAAAATTTGCATTTAAATTCTTTTACATATTTTGTGACCGATTTCTCTACATTAAATTTATTTTATTTTATTTTCAATTGAATCACTTAATCAAAATGTAATGTTGTTGAGTCATAAGTTATTAAAGGGTTAATTACACCAAAATCCCTTCAATTATTAGTGAATATTATTTTGACTTCCTTACCAATGAACTCGTGCATTTTGATACCGTTAATTATAAAAATATATCACTTTCACCCCTTCAGACCATCTTCAAAGAGGGATATATTTGCATAATTTGCATTATTGAGGAGGTCAATATGTACAAATTCATAAATGAGGAGATCAAAGTGATACTTATTAACAGTTGAAAGACCTTGGAATTAGGGATGGCCATGGGACGGGTTTGAAGTGGGTTTGTCATCTCCTCCCCCGCCTCCACTTTCAAACCTCTCCCCCGCCCCTGCTCTTGCCCTAACCTCGCTACGGGTGGAATTTTTCAACCCCATCCCCGCCCGTGCGAATACTCAAGCACATTTGAAATAGCCAAAAAAATTTAGAACCATTTAAATCTTTAACACACTAAATAATTTCTCTTGTTTCTATATATATATATATATATATCAGTAGCTTTTCTCAAAATAAGAGTAGTGACTGAAGCTGATGTATGTATGAAATCCAATGACTGTTCTATGCATATGGCTCCTGAGCATCTTGGAATTGTGGACCATATGGATCATGACAAATAAAGGCTTCATATGAGGCTGATCCATATGACGCATCATCTTCGTCTTCTGACTTGGCTTGGGCTAAAAATAATTTTGCAATCTGAATAAGTTCTTCATTACTGGTCCTGGACTAGAGCTTTGCTTTGGGCTTTGACTTGGATGACTTCGATCTTGAAGGCCTAGAACTGGCTGTTGGGCTTCCAAGTCTGACTGTGGTAAGAGGAAGTTGGCTTTCTTTAGTGACTGAAGCAGTTGGGTTCTGCTGGGAAGACTTAACCATTGCTAGAGTAGAAGCATGAATATTGACTGAAACTTCCTGTTGGACTTGATCAATAATGCAATGGGTTTTGAATGCATCCCACCATTTGACAAAATGCTGTTGGATGACCATGTTGTCTGAAATACTGTATTGCCATTTGAATATCCAAAAGACTTTGTATTTGGACATAAAATGGAGCAAGATAGGGAATTGACTTTTTTGTTAACTCAATTTGTAGATGGAAAAGAAATAAGTGACTTGTTCTATTGTTAGAACCCATAAATGTGTATGTGTGTAAATTAAACGTACAAATTAAATAAACAATAAAATAAAATAATTCAAAAAATAATTATATAAATTATTTCCCAAATTAAATGCCTACAGAAATTAATGTCGAGGCTTGTGTTGAACACAATCTCCTTAAAGTAGATTTCGTCCTCGCTCCGGTGCTTCGAGATATAACCGGCGTCTACTTCCCAGGATGCAACGACTAACACTTGATTTTACAACACTATAAAATCAAGTCTAGCGAACCAAACAATGCTATAACTCTTTATCTTTCTTTTCCTAAAAATAAATGCAGAAACAGATGCAGGAGCAATAGAGGACGAACAGAAGAAGAAAGGGAAGAAATCTGAAAATTTTCAGATGCAAAATGAATTGCTGGAGCAGACTTTATATAGACAGATTGGTAGTTGTTCAAACAGGTGCCAACAGATAGGCAACTATTCGGACAGATTTCAATAGATAGAAAATCTATTTGAACTGTTTGGACAATTCCAGATCTACCGGAAAAGATTCAAAAGGTTCAAACCCATTCGGGTGTGTTAGGAACTGTTTGGGTGAAACAAAAAAATTTGGCCGAATTAATTTTGATTTTTGAAACCAAAAATAAAAATTAAAAAATAAAGTTCAAATGTTTTTGGCCCAAAAAGATAAGTATTGGGCCGGACAAGCCCAACCCAACCTTACACCACGAACCCGTACCCAAGCCCAGCCTGCCCGGACAAATGGCGGCTGGGGCGCGCACGTGCGGTTTTAATTTTGGGTCCAATGGGTCTAGCCCACTACACCCATAACCTCACCCTTCCACAAACTTAAGTACCCCTTGGGGCCCATCCCAAGTATCTAATGCTAAGGTTTATAAACCCAAACAATTCCTCAAGCCTTTCCAATGTGGGACAAGCATATTTCACAAATATATAGTAAACCCACCAAAAACCTAGTTTCACAAACCTGAAAACACGCGTTGAATTCTCATTCATCCGGAAATGGTTTCGCACAACCAAATGCATGAATTTATTCACTATGCGGCATTAAACATGAACCCAATTAAAAACGTTAAAAATAACACTTGGGTCCCACCTTAATTAATGCTTAAAGTTAGCAAAAAATAAGAAATTTCTAAAGTCATTTTCCAACAATCCCCTACATGAATGGAATTCACGATAACGGACATGCAACAAGATGCAGACAAAGAAAGAGTACATTAAGAAGATACACCACATCAAGATAGGTAGTTTTTGGCTTTGAACCTCCTCTAGTGAAAGCCTATCAGACTTACTAGCTAACCAGTGGACGCGATGCCTTGAACTGTTTAGTTGTTTGTGTAAGCCAAGACAATAGACTACACATAGTGTATCCACATACACCGTTTGGTTCTTACGGTTGTGTTCATTTTGGCCCTGAAGAACGCCTAGTAATTCATGAGCGCTCTAGAGAATTTAGCCTTCTCAATTCTCACAGAACCGACCCAATTCACACTTATATAGGTGATTACTTATTAAGAGTATCCTGCTATACTCCACTTGGATGCCCAAGCTATAAGAATCATTAAAAGCAAAGCTTATCCTACTAATGCTGCAGGTATCACTCTTCTTATCATAGAAATGGGTAGGAGTAAACCTCCTTAGTGATACGTGAAGTCATCCATAATTCGGTTGTCCCTTTGAACCTAGATCTTGGGATCTCCAGTTAACTAGGTTGGGTTGTCATTATGGCGACTTTTAAGTAATAGACTTTGATCCCATTCCCCTCGATAACACTTGCTCTCTGGCTAGCCCTTTAGTCAATGGATCCGCAACATTCTCCTTTGACTTTACATATTCTATGAAAATTATTCCATGTGAGAGCAAATGCCTAACGGTATTATGTCTTTGACGAATGTGTCGAGACTTACCGTTATACATATAATTTTGTGTCTGTCCTATTGTTGCTTCACTATCATAGTGAATGCATATAGCTAGCACAGGTTTAGGCCACATTAGAATGTCTTCTAAGAAGTTACAAAGCCATTTTGCTTCTTCTCCTGTTTTATCTAATGCGATAAACTTAGATTCCATTGTTGACCTTGCTATGCATGTCTGCTTGGAGGATTTCCAAGAGAATGCAGCACCTCCCAGGGTAAAGACATATCTACTAGTGGATTTTGAGTCTTTAGTATCCGATAACCAATTTGCATCGCTGTACCGCTCGAGTATTGCTGGATATTTGGTATAATGTAACCCATAATTCTGGGTATGTCTTAGATACCTAAGTACCCTAATTATCGCTTTCCAATGATCAGACCGTGGATTACTTGTGTACCTACTCAATTTGCTTACAGCATAGGCTATATCTAGCCTAGTGCAATTCATTAAGTACATCAAGCTTCTGATTATCCGAGAGTACTCTAATTGTGATATGCTTGCACCTATATTTTTTGACAAATGAAGACTAATGTCAACAGGTGCTTTAGCAGGACGGTTGTCATGTTTTCTAAATTTCTCCAGAATCTTCTCAACATAGTGAGACTGAGATAAAGCATATCCCTCAGATGTTCTACTAATTTTTATTCCTAGAATTACATCTGCTACTCCCATATCTTTCATGTCAAACTTTTTGTTCAACATTTTCTTTGTGGATTTGATCATGTCACTATCGCTTCCAATAATGAGCATGTCATCCACATAAAGACAAACTATGACATAGCCTTTATCTGTGCTTTCAACATAGACGCATTTGTCATATTTGTTTATCTTAAAACCATCCAAAAACATAGCATGACCAAATTTTTCATGCCATTGTTTCAGAGCTTGTTTTAATCCATAAAGGATTTGACAAGTTTACAAACCTTTTTCTCTTGGCCGGGAATTTGAAACCCTTCCGGTTGTTCCATATAGATTTCCTCATCTAACTTGCCATTCAAAAAAGTTGTTTTAACATCCATTTGATGTATTTCTAGATTATACAAAGCTGCAATTGCAATCAACATGCGAATGGATGTTATTCTAGTCATTGGTAAATAGGTGTCAAAATAATCAAGGCCTTTCTTCTACCTGTATCCCTTAACAACAAGCCTAGCCTTTTATTTATCTGTTGAACCATCTTCTTTTATTTTTCTCTTGAATATCCACTTATATCCAAGAGGTTTACTTCTTGGTGGAAGATCCACCAGTTCCCAAGTATGATTTTGTAGTATTGATTCAATTTCACTATTGATAGCCTCTCTCCACAATGGAGCTTTAGGACTTGACATTGCTTCCTTGAAGTTTTGAGGCTCATTTTCTAACAAGTATGTCAGAAAATCTGGACTAAATGATTTAGAGATCCTAGCCCTGTAACGCCCTCAAAATAATAACATTAAAACCCATCACTAGATATGTATTGTCATAAAAGAAACCAACCATTTATATTCATCAGAGTAGTTTTTACAATAGTATTACATGTTAACAACAAAAGCAAATGCCCTATGGGCTTACAGCTTTCCAAGTCAACACCTGGTTACACAAAAGAAGAGTACTAACTCTATCCAAAATAAGCCCTTGGCTTGATATACATATAATACAAATAAAATAAACAAAAGTGTCTTCAACTCTCATCATCATCCAAGCTATGTCCTTGGAGGTGGCATACTACCTGTACCTGAAAATAATGTCCCATATAGGGTGAGCCAACGCCCAGTAGAAATATGCTAAACATAGTATGAGCATTAACTACGACATTAGCAATTGATAAATGTTCAATTTCCATAAATCAATTCATAACCCATTTCCATTTCATGACCACTATGTTCATGTTTCATTTCAGTTCCCATTTCTTATCAATTTCACAATTTACATCAACGGCTCAGAACCTGGCCAACCACTTATATGAGACAGTGACTCATATTAAATGTTTTCCATTTTACAATAGATAAACATACTAGTTGTATCAACATCTCAACAGATAAGCATACAAGCTATATCCACATTTCAACAGATATGCATATTAGCTATATCAACACTTCCAAAGATAAGCATATGAGCTATATCAACACATTATCTGACAAGCATATGAGCTGTATTAGTGGAGTCCATTCCCTGTCTCCTCCCAAACAACATCCGGTTTACAGGTCCATCCCCTATCTTCCCTTAAACCGTGGAGTACATCCCCTATCTCCTCCCACACACACAACGCATATACACAAAGGTCATATACATAATCAATCAATACATAATGTTAATGTATTCTATCAACCGTCATACTCTAGGACATATCCAATTAATTAGTTTTAGTTTGCCTAATCATCAAAACTACCCTCTACCGGTAGCCCAAGCAATTATTTCTAAACAGATAATAAAAAGCTCTAACAGATAAAATATCAATGTTTTCAAAAGTGAGCGATTAATAAATATAACTCCACTATTCTACCATATAATGAACCAAATTCGTTATTTCCAACTCAATTCCATATAGCTACAATTTTCCCAAATTAATTATACCAATTAATTTAAACAACAAATTAGGGCTTTTTTCCCCAACTCTCAATATCAACTCAAAGGTTCAAATATCACCAATCAACAACAATATCATCATTCTGAAACCCAAAATACGTATTATGAGCCCAAAATCACAAAACCCTCTTTAACACATTTTGAAACCTTAAGTCCCAAAATCAACCATTTAAACAATAAGCTCAAAATCTAGGTTAAAACCCATAAGAGTGAGTAGGAATCCGTACCTCAAATTCGGAGCTCAAGGAAAGAAGGTGAAGAAGCTCAACGTGCTCCAAAACTCAATATTTTCGGATCAAAGTGTAGCCCTCGATGATCAACCCAACTCTTACAAAGGCCGAAGGAAAAGGAAACACTTTAACTAGATCAAACCCTAGAGAGAAGGGAGTTTCTAGAGAGAAGAACTCTCAAAATGTCTTTTTAGAAAGTAAGAGAGAGAGAGAGAATGTAAAAAGTGATTTTAAAATGCCAGCTGCCAACTGATATACGACATTCCCGCTCAAGCGGAGAACACAACGCTCGAGCGTCAAGAACAAAAAACTAGGTCCGCCCGAGGGCAATAAGGGCCGCTCGAGCGCCAAGACACAAGGATAAAGTACATTCGCTCAAGCGCAAAAACCAGTCCGCTCGAGCGTAGATTTTTCCCTCCCAGAACTTACACCAAAAAGTACTACCCGCTCGAGCGCAAAGAAACCCGCTCGAGCATGAAAAACATGCTTGCAGAAGTTCTGCAGAGCACCAAAATACTGAGAGCGTGCAATCTCCGCTCGAGCACAAGAAGACCCACTCGAGCGGACCTCCTAAAAACTGGGCAACAAAGAATTGAAACCAAAGCCCAACCAACCTGTAACAACTCTGCCCAATACATCCTAAAACTCAATCAAGCGGAATTAAAGGATGACGACAAGGTATACCACCACCAACATCACGGAACCCAAGTCCGGAACGCAACAGAACAGTAAAGGGACAACCGGGATCGCTATAACGTCCCCCCCTTAAAGAATTTCGTCCCCGAAATTAAACACAAGTTTTTCAAAAACAGGCTTTCTCCATTCTCAACAATGCTACAACATAATATTAAACAAACCGACCCATTACCGGTCAATACCCTCTCTTTCAAGAGGCATTTCACATTACACATAACAACTTGTATTATCCACATGCATTCCTTTGAAATTTACCAATTTCAATTCATTTTTCACAATTCCATAATACATGCAACATTAACATCATGCCTGCATTTCCACAATACATTGAACATGTGCAATGTTATAACAAATTTCCATTAACTAAAACATTCACAATGTTTTACAACTTAAGACACATATATTATTCTTACAGTTCAACGATATTACAAAATTACCAATACATGGTTACACATCAACAAACAAGTCCGGATATTTCTCGCGGACTTCCAACTCACGTTCCTAAGTGGCTTCCTCCACTCCATGATGTTTCCACAAAACCTTTACCAAAGGAATGGTCTTGCCACGCAGGACTTGATCTCGCCTATCCAAGACCCGAACTGGTCTCTCCTCATATGAGGCATCCTCATCAACCTCTAAGTCAGTCCAATCCAATACATGGGACGGATCCGGCTCATACTTCCGAAGCATACTCACATGAAACACGTCATGCACTCCGGACAACTGCGGCAGCAAAGCTAAACGATAAGCAACCTCGCCAACCCTCTCAAGGATCTCAAAGGGACCAATAAACCGAGGGGATAACTTCTCACTCTTCTCGAACCTCATCAAACCTCGCCTAGGTGATATTTTCAAGAAGACATGATCACCTACCTCAAACGCCGAAGGCCTCCTCCTACGGTCGGCATAACTCTTTTGGCGACTCTGGGCTGTAACAAGCCTCCTACGGATATGCTCAACTTTTTTCGTCGTCTCCCTAACCAACTCCGGACCCAACAAAGGTGCATCACCCACCTCGGCCCAACACACTGGAGACCTACACGGTCGGCCATACAAGGCCTCAAATGGTGCCATACCGATGCTAGACTGAAAACTGTTGTTGTAGGCAAACTCCACCAAGGGCAAGTACCTCTCCCACGTCACACTAAGGTCAAGGACATAACCTCGAAGCATATCCTCAAGGATCTGAATAGTACGCTCGGACTGCCCGTCAGTCTGAGGATGATAAGCCGTACTAAAGGTCAACTTAGTGTCCAAGGCACTCTGCAAACTTTGCCACAACCTAGCAGTAAAACGAGGATCTCTATCTGAGACAATCGTTACTGGGACCCCGTTCAATCTCACTATATCCCGAATATACAAGTCGGCGAGATGATCTACCGAATCTCTCACGAGCATAGGAATGAAGTGCGCTGACTTAGTCAACCGGTCTACAACCACCCAAATGGCATCACTACCCCGCTGAGTCCTCGAAAGACCTACAACGAAGTCCATAGTGACATGCTCCCACTTCCACTCGGCAATAGGCAAGGGTTGCAACAAACCCGCTGGCCTCTGATGCTCGGCCTTCACTTGCTGGCAAGTAAGGCACTTCGATACGAAAACTGCCACATCTCTCTTCATACCCCGCCACCAAAACTGGCAACCCAAATCCCAATACATCTTAGTGCCTCCTGGATGCACCGCAAGGCGCAAATGATGGAACTCTCGGAGTACTTCCTCTCGGCAAGACTCCGGCACAAACAAACGGTCTCGGTATCTCACACTCTGGTCGGGATACGCTGTCAAACCTTTCTCAACCTTCCCACTGGAGATTTTCTCTCGGAGTGACTCTACCTCAAGGTCACCTCTCTGTGCCTCTAATACTCGGGTCACAAGTGTAGGCTGCGCAACAACAGAAAATAGGGCCGCAGCCTCAATGGATTCGCCTAGAAGCAAATCAAATTCGCCAAGTGCACCCAACATCTTCCATTCCCGGATGGCTATACAAGCTACATCACTAATGGATTTCCTACTAAGGGCATCGGCCACAACATTGGCCTTTCCCGGTTGGTAATGCAACTCAAAATCATAGTCCTCAATGAGCTCCATCCACCTTCTCTGCCTCAAATTCAAGTCTCTATGTGTAAATAGATACTTCAAACTCTTGTGGTCTGAGAACACCTCGAACCTCTCACCATAAAGGTAGTGCCTCCAAATCTTCAAGGCAAAGATCACTGCTGCTAACTCTAGGTCGTGTGTAGGGTAATTCTTCTCGTGTATTTTCAACTGACGTGAGCCATAAGATACCACTTTTCCCTCTTACATCAACACACAACCCAAACCCTCTCGTGAGGCATCACAATAAACCGCATAACCCAACCCTCTCTGCGGAATAATCAAAACCGGAGCGGTGGTCAATCTAACCTTCAACTCTTGGAACGACTTTTCGCAAGTCTCACTCCACACAAACTTGACCCCTTTCCGCGTCAATCTCGTCAACGGCGAAGCTAGCCTGGAGAAATCTTTCACAAACCGACAGTAATACCCAGCTAATCCCAGAAAACTGCGGATCTCAAAAATGCTCTTAGGCTATGCCCAATCCTGCACTGCCTCAATCTTGGATGTATCAACAGACACCCTTTCCCTGGATACTACATGGCCTAAGAATTTGACCTCTCCTAGCCATAACTCACACTTCCCAAACTTGGCATACAGCCTATGGGCTCTAAGCAACTCAAGCACCACTCTCAAGTGTTCCTCGTGCTCCTCCTCAGAAGGCAAATAGATGAGAATGTCGTCCACGAAAACGACAACAAATCGATCCAAGAATTCCCGGAAGATCCGGTTCATCAAGTCCATAAAGACTGCCGGTGCATTCGTAAGCCCGAATGGCATCACCAGAAACTCATAATGGCCATACCGCGTACGAAATGCCATCTTAGGAATATCCTCCTCCCTGACCCTCAACTGGTGGTAACTCGATCTCAAGTCTATCTTAGAGAAACAACGAGAACCCTTCAACTGGTCAAACAGATCATCTATACGGGGCATAGGTGTAGACGTCCCCGAACGCCCCGGGAGGGTTGAGCTCCCGTTCTGTTCATTTGGGGTCACTACAGCTCAGGACTCTCAAATTGTCACGGTTCTAAGTCTGAACCAAAGAGTCCAAATCTGGCAAATCATTTTGAGAAAACAGATTTTGAAAGAAGTGCCAAACATGGACTGCTTTTCCAGATACAGAGTCGCCACCTAAATATTTTATTTTGAGAAATTTAAGAAACCCTGACTTGTTGCCTAAGGCCACGTGTCCGTCATCACCAAAGTTGCCTCGGCTCGGAAACTTGGGTACGATTGGGAAAGGTCACTTCGTGAGCACCCCCGCTTACCCGATCAAAGATCGGCCTCTACTAACCATGATATCTATTTTTGAAAACATTATGTGTTCTTATTCCGGTTATTAGCCTAGATTACTATGTGATGCGCACAACATACAAGTATAGACTAGATCGTCTGAATTGGAACAAAACATTTCATGTTTGTTTATTTGAAAGATGGTTTGCTACTCGCAAGTAGGCTTAAAATGCAGATTTTGCTACCCTCAAGCGGGCTTAGAAAAGATAGTTTTGCCATTATCTAGTGGGCTTAAAACTCACAGTTGATGATTTGTTCCAATCCAAATAACCCAACCTTCACCCACAGGCATTCAGGCAGTTATATCACATAAGCAAATAGCCTCATGGTAAGCATGCTATTCATGGCAGTCACTCACACGCATGCAAGGATGCTAAAGCATAAAACTTACCGAGTACTCCAAGCCAAAAAAGAAGCTAATTAGAAATCCATGCATGATCCTAATTATACAGAAGTGCCTAATACAACACATGCAAAAATGTAACTATAGTAGGCTCGGCTATTCTAAACATGGCATATGAAATGCTACAGCTAATATGTATTCAATTTGGAATTGAAAATACAATGCAATTAGTATGATGCGCCGAGCCCAGTGCATGCAAAACAGATGAATGATGCAAACATGCTGCCATACTGTATGCTAATTGAAATATGCCCTAATATAACCATCATAAGCAGGTAAATAAAAGGGAAGAAAGACGTGGGGTTGGAAGACATTGTAGACACCCCATTTTTGACCGACCTTAAGACTCAGACGTCACCGATTGAGCGCTTGGTGATGTTGCATAATGTGCTTGTTCAGAAGTCTCAGAGTCGCGGCTTCGAGCCCTGCCTCCGGACTTCCGAACCCTCTTCTGTGCCTTGCCTCGGTTTGCGAACCAGACTCAGTTTTCTCTGTTTCTTTTCCTGAGGGGAGGGAGAGGTCCTGTAAACCATCTCTCAGTGGCCGTAGGCTACATTTTGTGGCCGTAGGCCATTTTGCCCATTTCAGAGTCTGGTTTCCGATTTTTCGGGACCGTAGGCCATGTGCCTCGGTTCGGGACCGCTTAACCATCTCCTATTGCTCTAATTTTTGGCATACTTCCTATTTTCTCCCTTTTGAGGGACACTTGGGGCTGAGAAACCCACTTCGTGGCCGAATGCCACTTTCGGTGCTTAACAGCCCATTTTCGGGACCCCGAACTGCGCGTTTTGGTCCCTGAGCATTCGTTTTGCAACGATTTTCGTTCATTTTTGGCAGGTACCTCTGTTTTATCACCGGGGAGGTCACTGAAGGGTGGGAGGCCAGCAATTGTTGCAGCAACCAGTTATACATCCTCCGACGCCCTCCGGCGCCCGTTTTTCGCACTTCCGGGCTAATGTTGAACACCTTGGACCCTCATTCTTGAACTTTGAACCACATATTTGTGATGTACACACATGAGAGGACCCTAAAAGTTCATGGCCGGCCATTAATTCAACTTGACCCTTTTGACCCCCTCCTTCCGGGCTAATGTTGAACCCCTTGGACCATTTTTCTCGAATTTTGAACCACATATTTGTGATGTACACACATGGGAGGACCCTAAAAGTTGGTGGCCGGCCATTAATTCAACTTGACGCTTTTGACCCCCTCCTTCCGGGCTAATGTTGAACCCCTTGGACCCACTTTCTTGGACTTTTAACCACAGGGTTGTGTTGTACACAGATAAGAGGACACCACCAGTTGGTGGCCGGCCAGAAAATCTGATTGACCTTTTTGACCCCTAGCCGGCCGGCTAGGGGGTGTGGCCGACCGGCCACCTGCAGCAAAAGTACCAGGCCGGCCGAGCTCCTTGCACTGTGCACTTTACAGCTGTGGAGCTTTATCCCCCAGAAAAGATCTTTATCCGGGGGATATTTTGTGGGGGAAAGTTACTCTCCTTTTCCCCCACCTTTACACCCCTTCTTTGGCCCTTATAACAAGCAAGCTAGATCATTTGTTGGGGTTAGAAAATTTGGTCTTCAAGCCTCCATACACAACTCCATCTCCATACCTCTTATTTCTTGAAAAATCTCTAAGTCCCTAAACACCATTTCTTCTACACCACCAAGCTCTACCACCACCACCTCATTTCCAGCAACAAGGAAGGCATCTCAAAGGCTAAAGGAGCTGCAAATTGGTGCAAGAAGCAACAAAAGTCTTAGTCTTCAAGGGTGAGTAACATTTCTTCACTTTGACCCTTTTTCTTGATCTATTTGTAAGCCCCACTTGCTTTTTGTTTCAAGCTCCGGCCCTAACTGAAAAGGGCCCTCTTTTGAGCTCATTTTCACTTTTTATTAAGGGCTCCATAATACACTTGCTTCATTGATCCTCTTATATGTCATGATTTTGCATGCTATTTTTGGCTCGTGATTAAACTGTTTTTGAGCATGTTGTAAACTGATATTAGGCTTATTTTGAGCCCCTCTTCAACATTGAAGAAGGGCTTAACACCATTGGGACTTCCATGTTATACCTACCTTTATATCTCTCTTTTATTCCCTATTCTTGCATGCAATGGCAGCCTACCATGCTTAGGATTTTGGCCATTTTACAGTTCTAAAAAAGTCCTTATTTTGGTCCATTCTTCATTTTTCATTTATGTCCTTTCATGGTTTGGGACCTCCATATGCCACTTCATGTTATATCTCCCTTTTATTCCCCATTCTTGCATGTTTTGTTAGCCTACCATTCTTTTGTTTTTGGCCATTTTACAGGCCTAGAGATAGTCTTATTTTGACCTATGCTTCATGTTTTATTAAGGGTCCTTGGCTTTTTGGTGAATATTTCGCATACCTCATGTTATAGCCACTTTTGAGCCCTTTTTTTGCATCACATTTTTATCATGTTTGTATACTGATTTTGAGGCTGCCATATACTGTAAATGTGCATATTTTTGGTCCCTCTTCAGTGTTATAGAAGGGAATTTTTCAGTTTGGATTTTGCTTATATCACTTGCTTCATTACCCCTCTTTTGGCCCCTATTCTTGCATGCCATTTTTGCCATACCTATGCTTGCTGTTTGGCCATGTTTATAACTGTGAAAGTGCCTTTTTTGGGACTGCCTAGCTTCTGTCTTTGCATTGCATGTCCATATTGTGCATGTTTGGCATAGCTATAGGCCATTTCGGGTGCCTAAATTCGCATTTCGGGACTATTTCATGCATTTGGTGTCATTTCGCCTCATTTCGGGACTTTTTTCCCCCATATTTTCTTGCTGAAATTCTATTAGAATGATTGCTTTTCATTCCATGTCATTTGCATTGTATTCTGCCATCGCCTCGGTTTGCGTGCCCATGTGCACGCATCTCGAGGCACTTCATTTTCATCCATCGGCATCCTATGTGAGTGTGGCTGAGGCTCTCTCATGTTAGTGTAAGTCCATATCATATTTTCATGTCATTTGCATTGCGTATGCCATCGCCTCGGTTTGCGTGCCCATGTGCACGCATTTCGAGGCACCCCGTTTTTATCCATCGGCATCCTATGTGAGTGTGGCTGAGGCTCTCTCATGTTAGTGTAAGTCCATATCATGTTTTCATGTCATTTGCATTGCGTATGCCATCGCCTCGATTTGCGTGCCCGTGTGCACGCATTTCGAGGCACTTCATTTTCATCCATCGGCATCTTATGTGAGTGTGGCTGAGGCTCACTCATGTTGGTATAAGCCCATATCATGTTTCTATGCCATTTGCATTACGTATGCCATCACCTCGGTTTGCGTGCCCATGTGCACGCATTTCAAGGCATCTCATTTTCCCAGCATTGTGCATACTAGGTTGTATCTTAGATCACATTCTGCCATTTTCTCGGTTTGCGTGCCTGTGTGCACGCATTTCGAGGCATGTCATTCCATAGCATTGTGTATGTTAGGATTGTATCTTAGTTGCATTTCATGCATATCATGCATATTGCATCGTGTTCGGGATAGGAGTTAGCCCGGGCACGAGAAACGAGGTACATTCCGTACTCCGAGTGACGGAATGTGTCTCAATTCCCCAGTCACCGACACTCCGGATTATCCATGATGGAGTTAGGTTTTAGCTGTAGTATCATGTGCATTCATCCTATATTGAGTTGTGCAATTCGACTCCTCGGCCATCATGCCTCGATATGCGTGATTGGTGGCACGAGGATCGAGACATGCATATATCTGTGCAAATACATTGCTATGCCCCTTTCCTGCTCTCTGTTGCAGCAAAATGAAGAATCAGCAACTTTTTAGGGCTTGGCACGCATTTCAAGAACAGGTGTAAACAGAGGCTAATTGGGGCATTCCGGTGGATTTCCGCGCAAGTCAACCCGGACATGCATCATCCATCAGAAGCAAGGCAGTCCCTGGCTTGCATGCCAGTTTTATTTATTTTCTTAGTTAATTCATTAATTAATTAGGAATTTGTATATTATTCGAACTGTAATATTTTGGACTGTAATATTCTTTTATTCGGAACTGTAATATTTGGACTGTATTATTTATTCGGACCCTCCGAGTGAGGGCACAACTGTAATAAGTGTGGGTGAGTGTGATGTATGTCTTCCAACCCCACGTCTTTCTCCCTTTTATTTATCCGCTTTTGATGGTTAGATTAGGGCATATTTAAATTAGCATATAGTATGACAGCATGTTTGCATCATTCATCTGTATTGCATGCACCGGGCTCGGCGCATCATACTAACTGCATTGTACTTTCAATTTCAAAGTTGAATACATGATAGTTGTAACATTTCATATGCCATCTTAGAATAGCCGAGCCTACTATAATTGCATTTTGCATGTGTTGCATTAGGCATTTCTGTATACTTAGGATTCATGCATGATTTCTAATAAGTGTCTGTTTTCGCTTGGAGTACTCGGTAAGTTTTTATGCTTTAGCATCCTTGCATGCGTGTGAGTGAATGCCATGATAGCATGCTTACCATGAGGCTATGTGCTTATCTGATATAACTGCCTGAATGCCTGTGGGTGAAGGTTGGGTTATCTGAATTGGAATAAATCATCAAATGTTTCAAGCCTACCTGTGGGTAGCAAACCATTTTCAAAAAAACAAACAAGAAGTGTTTTGTTCCAATCCAGGCGACCTGGTCTATACTTATATGCTGTGTGCATCACATAGTAACCTAGGCTAATAAACCAGAATAAGAACTCACAATGTTTTCAAAAATTGATATCATGGTTAGTAGAGGCCGGTCTATGACCGGGCGAGCGGGGGTGCTCACGAAGTGACCTTCCCCAATCGTACCCAAGTTCCCGAGCCGAGGCAACTTTGGTGATGACGGACACGTGGCCTTTTGGCACCGAGTCAGGGTTTCCTAAATTTCCCAAAATAAAATATTTAGGTGGCGACTCTGTATCTGGCAAAGCAGTTCATGTTTGGCACTTTTTTCAAAAACCAGTTTCTCAAAACGATTTGTCGGATTTGGACTCTTTGGTTCAGATTAGGAACCGTGACATTTAAGAGTCCGAGCTGTAGTGACCCCAAATGAACAGAACGGGACTAACCCTCCCGGGGCGTTCGGGGACGTCTACAGACATACATCACACTCACCCACACTTATTACAGTTATACCCTCGCACAGAGGGTCCGAATAAATAGTACAGTCTGAATAATGCAGTCCCAAATAATACAGTCCAAATAATACAAATTCCTAATTAATTTACAAATTAACTAAGAAAAACAATAAACTGGCATGCAAGCCAGGGACTGCCTTGACTCTTCTTCAGATGGTGGGTGATGCATGTCTGCGCTGCCTTGCGTGGAAATCCACTGGGATGCCCCAATTAGCCTCTGTTTTGCAATTATTCTCGGAAAGCGCGCCAAGCTCCGAAAGGTTGCTAATTCTTGATTTGATGCAACAGAGAGCAGGAAAGGGGCATAGCAATGTATTTTCACAGATATATGCATGCCTCGATCCTCGTGCCACCAATCACGCATATCGGTGCATGATGGCCGAGGGGTCGAATTGTGTAACTCAATATAGAATGAATGCACATGTAAACACAACAAGACCTAACTCCATCATGGATAATCCGGAGTGTCGGTGACTGGGGAATTGAGACACGTTCCGTCACTCGGAGTACGAAACATACCTCGTTTCCCGTGCTCAGGCTAACCCCTATCCCAAACACGATGCAATATGCATGATATGTATGAAATGCGACTAAGATACAACCTAGCATGCACAATGCTATGAAATGGCATACACAATGCACGATGTAACAAGGCATACGCAATGCTCTAACATACAACCTAGCATACACAATGCTATGAAATGAAATGGCGTACACAATGCATAATGGACTTACACCAACACAAGTGGGCCTCAGCCACACTCACATAGGAGGCCATCAGATGAAAATGAGACACTCGAGATGCGTGCACGCATGCACGCAAATCGAGGACCGACCCTAAGGTACAAAATGCCACTTTAACAAGACATGGCAAGGCATGAAATGTGATATGCAAACATGAAAATTTCAGTGCTAAAATATGACCCAAAACAGCCCCGAATCATAGGAATATGGCACCCGATGCATGAAAATGGTCCCGAAATGCAAGATTAAGCATATGAAATGACTTGTAGCTATATCAAGCATGCATTATTTGATCATGACATGTAAGGAAAGATTCAAGGAAGCCCAAAACAAGCATGTTTTTAGTTCTAATCAAGGCCAAACAGCAAACACAAATAGGTCAAAACTGGCATGCAAAAATGGCCCTAAATGTCAGATAAAGAAGCAACTCACAGCTGCTGACCCCAAACAGATTAGGGCCCTTCAACAATGTTGAAGAGGGGCCCAAAATATCACCTTTTAGAGTTGATGGCCGGACCCAAAACAGTATGCAAGAATGCTCAAAATGCTATGCAAAATAATGCCAAAAAGAGAGATATAACACCAAGTACAAAAACGATGCCTCAAACAATGAAAAAACCTTAATGAAACATGAATAGGGGGTCCAAATAAGGTCATTTGTAGTTCGGACCAGAGCCCAGAAACAGAAGCAAAAGAGGCTAACCAATCATGCAAAAATATGGCCAAAATAGAGATATAAAGGCAAGTAGCGAATGGAATCCACAAAAAATGATGAACCCATCAACAATATTTAATAAGGGCTCAAAATAAACAACTTTACAGTTTATGACATGCCTCAAAACAGTCTACACATAGGCCAAAAATTCTACACAAGGAATATGCATACAAGAGGGATAATGAAGCAAGTGCAACAAGGAGGCCTCAAACAGTGAGAGGCCCTCAAACAAAAGTGAAAAGGAGCTCAAAATAACCCTAACTCCAGTTAGGGTAGGAGCCCAAAACAGCAAGCAAGTATGGCTTAGAAAGGATGCAAGATATGGACCAAAAAGAGGGAAATAGAGCTTACCCTTGTAGACTAAACTTTGGCATCCTTTTGGCTTGAGTTGCAGCACTCCTAGGCCTTGAAGAACAACCTCCAGCTACTGGAATGGAAGATGGGGATGTGGTGCTATGAGGTGTAGTGCAAAATGGTGTAGGGTTTGAAGGATTAGAGCTTGGAAGAGAGGGAGAAGAAGGTGTATGTATGCAAGGCTCTTAGGTAATTTTTCCAACCCCTAAAACCAGAGCTGGAGGCTGGTTATATAGGCAAAAAGAGAGGGAAAATGGGGGGGAAAATGGAGGGAAAACCAACCAAGTTTCCCTCCAAAATGCAGCCCCCTGGATATAGAATCTAGGGGGAAAATGAATGCACTTCTACACTATAGATGATGTGAGGATCATGGCCGGCTAGTTATCCAGGTTGCAGGTGGCCGGCCGGCTACTTCCCATGGTCGGCCGGCCAAGGGTCAAAAGGGTCAATGAGAATTAATGGCCGGCCACCACAGAAAGAGAGCCTCTGATGTGTGCACAACACAACCCTGTGGTTGAACACTGGAAAAAGTGAACCAGGAGAGAGAACAACCCACTTTTCAAAGGGGTTCAAAAGGGTCAACAACAATTACTGGCCGGCCACCAAATATTGGTGGCCTCCCAGGTGTGTACATCACAAATATGTGGTTTAGGGTTCAAGAAAATGGCCCAAGGGTGTTCAACATTGGCTTTGAAGTGAGGAAAAACGGGTGACGGAGGGCGATGAAGGGATAAAGTTGGCTGACAGAACAATTACTGGCCTCCCACCCTTCTACGGCCTTCTTACCAATGAAACAGAGGTCCCCGCCAAAAATGAACCAAAACCAATGCAGAATGAAGGTTCGGGGGCCGAAACACGCAGTTCGGGGCCCCGAAAACGGGCTGTTAAGCACCGGGAGTGGTGTTTGACCACGAAGTCGGTCTCTCGGACCACAGTGTCCCTCAAAAGGGAGCAAAAAAGAAGTATACGAAAAACTGAAGTAAACGGAGGTGGTTAAGCGGTCCCAAACCGAAGCACATGGCCAACGGCTCTGAAAATCGAAAATCAGACTCCAAACGGGCAAAATGGCCTATGACCACAAAACGTAGCCTACGGCCACTGAGAGATGATCTATGAGACCTCTCCCTCCCCTCGTGAAGGGAAAGCAGAGAAAATCGAGCCTGGTTCGCAAACCGAGGCAAGGCACAAAAGAGTCCGGAAGCCCGGAGGCAAGGCTCACGGCCAAGACTTTGAAACTTCTGAACGAGCACATTATGCAATATCACCAAGCGCTCAACTGGTGACGTCTAAGTCTCAAGGTCGGTCAAAAATGGGGTGTCTACAGTTGCCCCTCTTTGACAGAACTCGAAAGTCATAAGTGACGGGAGTGAATGTCAAAGCCCAGAGATGACCCATTTTTGACAAGGCCGAAGACTTAGACAAACAGGCGTGATAAACAGAGATGTGCCCGCAGGCGTGCCCGCAGGCAGGGGCAAAATGCAACATGATATGCAGGAAGATTTTGATAATTGGACTTATACGCTACGCGAAGCCGGTTTGAATATTGGACTTATACGCTACGCGAAGCCGGTTTGAAAATTGGACTTATACGCTACGCGAAGCCGGTTTGAAAATTGGACTTATACGCTACGCGAAGCCGGTTTGATAATTGGACTTATACGCTACGTGAAGCCGGTTTAAAAATTGGACTTATACGCTACGCGAAGCCGGTTTGATAATTGGACTTATACGCTACGCGAAGCCGGTTTGATAATTGGATTTATACGCTACGCGAAGCCGGTTTGAAAATTGGACTTATACGCTACGCGAAGCCGGTTTGAAAATTGGACTTATACGCTACGCGAAGCCGGTTTGATAATTGGACTTATACGCTACGCGAAGCCGGTTTGAAAATTGGACTTATACGCTACGCGAAGCCGGTTTGATAATTGGACTTATACGCTACGCGAAGCCGGTTTAAAAATTGGACTTATACGCTACGCGAAGCCGGTTTGAAAATTAGACTTATACGCTACGCGAAGCCGGTTTGATAATTGGACTTATACGCTACGCGAAGCCGGTCATCACTCATGATCATGCAAAGAGAGCTGTAATGAAGCAATTATGCAACATTTTAAGCGAATGCTACGCAAGCAAGTAAACTCGAGCCAAACTACACCTCGTGCAGAAAGGATGTCAGAAAATTATGGAATTCTCACTGCGAATATAGTGTGCATGTGTGATAGATATACAGAGCGAACATGTGATTGATACACAAAAAGGTGAGCACAAAGTGTGATAGATGCACTAAGTGAACAAGTATGATAGATATACAAAGCGAGAGTGTGTGATTGATACACAGTGTGAACGCGTGTGATTGATACACAAAGTAGGCATAGTGTGAGCGTGTGTGATTGATACACAAAGTGTGATAGATGCACTGAGTGAACAAGTGTGATAGATACACTAAAGGTTGAGCACAAAGTGTGATAGATGCACTAAGTGAACAAGTATGACAGATATACAAAGCGAGAGTGTGTGATTGATACACAGTGTAAACGCATGTGATTGATACACAAAGTAGGCATAGTGTGAGCGTGTGTGATTGATACACAAAGTGTGATAGATGCACTGAGTGAACAAGTGTGATAGATACACTGAAGGTTGAGCACAAAGTGTGATAGATGCACTAAGTGAACAAGTATGATAGATATACAAAGCGAGAGTGTGTGATTGATACACAGTGTGAACGCGTGTGATTGATACACAAAGTAGGCATAGTGTGAGCGTGTGTGATTGATACACAAAGTGTGATAGATGCACTGAGTGAACAAGTGTGATAGATACACTGAAGGTTGAGCACAAAGTGTGATAGATGCACTAAGTGAACAGCGTATGATAGATCTACTGAAAATGAACACAAAGTGTGATAGATGCACAATGTGAGCAGAGTATGATTGATATACTAAATGTGAACACGAAGTGTGATAGATGCACTTAGTGAACGAGTGTGATGGATACACTGAAAATGAACACAAAGTGTGATAGATGCACTATGTGAACAGAGTATGATTGATATACTAAATGTGAACACGAAGTGTGATAGATGCACTTAGTGAACGAGTGTGATGGATACACTGAAAATGAACACAAAGTGTGATAGATGCACTATGTGAGCAGAGTATGATTGATATACTGAATGAACACAAAGTGTGATAGATGCACTCTGTGAACAGAGTATGATTGATATACTGAATGTGAACACAAAGTGTGATAGATGCACTATGTGAACTGAGTATGATTGATATACTAAATGAATGAAGTGTGATTGATACACTAAATGAGAATGTATGTGATAGATACACAAAAGTGAATATGCACATGGTCGATACACAAAATGAGAACGTGTGTGATAGATACACAAAAGTGAATGAAGAAAGTGTGATAGATACACTAAAGAAATGATCTTAAATGGAAGTTCTTTGAATGAACCATATATACAATATCGTGCATGAATGGGAAAGAAACTTGATAGGTACAATGCAATACAATGCATGATGTTTAAGGAACGCAATAAACAAGCGTAGCGGCGCTTTTAGAAAGCACCTCATGGGGTGAGTGGCGATGAACCGCTCTACTCTAACGGGGATCTCCCCTCGTGCTCTTCGAACACTTACCTTCAACTCACAGTACAAAGGCTCTGAAATACTGACAAGGATTCTTCACGTAGAACACTTTGGGTGTTGCCTTTCTTCCTGATCATATTCACAACTTTTCCTGTTCTCTAACGAGGTGACAGACTAGGTTGGTTCAGTATCCAGAATTGAGCTGCATACACGCTATCTCAACCTATGGGGCTTCCATACAGATTTCAAGCGAGGACGCGCCTCTGGGTATTTAAACCAGACTTTAGTCCTGGAAATCCCGAACCTTTACGTTCTAGGCATCAGCCATTCGAACTCTAGTTTCCACCGTCGCAGTTGGTCTCCTAGGAACTCATTGCAAACACAGCCAAGATGCCTCTAGCAGGGAATGGTACTCAGGGAGAGCACTTTTGATCGCCATTCTGGCTTGAAGCAGACTTAAGCTTGGAGTAGTGGTACACTCATTCTTCAGAGCACTGACAAGGCCTGAAGAGGTACATATGGAATGCAATCTCAGAATTTTCTGAAGGTGAAACACACTCAGATGCTCAAAATTTTTCCTATTTTCTTTTGCTTTGCAGTCCGGAACTTATATAGCCTCAGATAGGTCCTTGTTTTACTGTTCACACTTATCGGGGGTGGACCCTGCAGTTTTATGAAAGAACAAATCTTGTTTTGCACAAATATGGAGAATGACACAGCACTCTGAGCACAAGATGATTTTTTTAAAATGAGAAATGAGTTCTTGACCGAGTATTGAGCCTACAACTGAACACAGCAAAACGACTCAACAAGGAAATAAAAGGCAAACAACCTAGACACATCGAGTAACACTCGAAACGACTCGAAACGACTCAAAACAAGAATCGAGATAAAACAAAAAGACACGACACTCAGACGTGCACAGGGAGCCTGCTTCACCGGGTAGTGTTTCCCACCATTTTTCATTTGTGGTTCTCACATCACTCAGCCCTCAAACTCTGTTTTTTTTTTTTTTTTTTTGAAAAAGCCCTTTTCTCACTTTTCCTCTCATCGCACATCTCTCTATTCTTCGTTCTCTCATTTTTCATCCCTCTCCTGGGTGGTTGATGGATAAACAGCAAATTGTGGGCTCGTACCCCTAGCATTCTGCTAGATTCTCTTTCTTCCGCTCACAGCTAGTGAATTCTTCCCACGGAAAGGTTGCGCTACAACTGGGTGTGTAGCAAATCTGCAGCTAACATCAGTTGATGATGCTTTGCTGGGGAGTTTGGACGTGATAAGACCTGTCCAGATTATGGAGTGGAATATCTTGCCCCATTCTAGTTCGTGCTTCGCGCTTTGCTTGATACCTCGTTGCTTGGAGGATGTGAGAGCTTTCTGCCCTTTGTTGTGCCCTTTTCTGGCGAATACGGTGCCCTTTCCGACAAGTAGAGTGCCCTTTCTGGCAAGTATTTTGACAAAGGGGAAAAGACAGAACACCTAACTCAACTGTGCCCCTAGTTCATCATTTTGACCATTTTTTATTTTTGCTTTCTGCTAAAATAGTTTTGACCAACATGAGAGTTAGATTAACGCGCTTGTTCGATTTTCTGATTTAAAATCATGCAAGTTAGGCTATGAGCACTGAGAGTTTTCCTTTTTTGGGTCCAAGAAATGGTCTAGTTTTGAAAAATTGAGTACTTTTTGAGAAGATTAGTCAACCTCAGTAAAAATTCTCAAAAACTATTTTTGCAAACGACCACTGCTCAACGAGCACGGAACCTACTCTTGGGATGCACAACCTCGGATCCATAGCAATGGAAAATTGCCCCTTGTCTGAAGGACACTGCATGGCAACAGAAAGTTGCCCCTTGTTTGAACGGCACCGCGGCGCATTGAATGGCAACGGAAAGTTGCCCTTTGTTTGGACGGCACCGCAGCGTATTGTAGGCAGTCCTCAGAGTGGCGAACACAACCAAATCCTCAGATACAGAGAAGACAAAGATGACCAGAACCATCGCATGGACATAGTTGAGTTTGAAGTGTTTTATGGCTGGACTTCAGAATGAAGTTGCCTACGTATCCCAAACATGGGAATCAAGCTTACGTAGTTCGGGGTTAAGGTACACTCGGGTATTAACCTCTCCTTTTTAAGCTCTAACTTTTGCCAAGGCGCCCGTTGCTTGTTTTCGACCTTGCGAGCTTTGTTTTTCTTCTTTTCAATTTTTGTGTTCTTTTCTTTTCATTTCATTTCTTTTTTGATTTTCTTTTTTTTTTGTTCTTTTCTTTGCATCTTTCTTTTCTGTTCTTTTGTTCTTTTCTCTTTTTTGTTCTCTTTCTTCTTTTCTTGCTCTAATTTTTGCCTGGGCCGCCCTTCCGGGTTTTCGATCCAGCGAGCCTCTCAAGGGTAAAAGTGTAACAAGTCCATGCCAAATGGTTTTAGGATCTCGAAGCCATCCGTATCCAAGAGAGTGGCTGTCGTATCGTTTTGCAGAAGGATCCATCTTCGGCTCTTCGAACACATCGGACATTTTCCCCCCTAGTTCGAGGGGTGTTTCTGTTCTAGCTTCGCCAGCTTCTTCTGATGAGGTCTGATCTTCTTGATCTGACTTTGGTGCCTCTTGTTCGAGAGCTATTTCAAATCTAGCCGCACAGCCCTCATATCGCGGTTAACCGTTGAACACTCTGAATCCAAGGTCAAGGTTTGAAAGCAAGGGCTCAAGTCTCGAGGCTGAGAGCGATCCTAGGCTGCACAATCTCAAGAGCGATTCCACACAGGTCTTCGCAAGACCGCGCAAAACATTTTGTTTTTGAAAGTTTTTAAGAAAGCGACAAATCGCTCGCGCTAAAGATAGTGTGAAACCAATCTGGATCAATCCAGGGTCCTTTTCAGTACTCACGCTAACAAGCATGATTTCATTCATTAAGGGCTTAGCACGCCTGTCTTTCTCTCAAATGATCAAATTTTGCAAAACCCGAGGAATTACTTCCTCTTCGTTTTCACCGCAGTGTTCAAAAAGTGTTGAAAAACTTAGGTCAATGCAATGATTTTTGGGGTGCAGAAGAGTAGGCGAAAAGTACTGCCGTTTCATTCAAACTTTCTGGCACAATTGGCACACGGCCGAGGCAAACACAAGAGCGTGAAAAACCACTGCTGTTTCATTCAAATCTGTCGGCACAACTGGCTCCCTGGCAGAAACAGACTCAAAACAAAACGAAAAGACAAACATAAAACAAAATGGTGACACCTGAGGTAACACCCCCCCGGAATCACCCGACTCCTATACAACAGGACTGACTCAATACAATAAGACAGACCCGAAACAAAAGGGACTGACTCAAAACAAAAAGACCGACTCAAAACAAAACAACAAAACTGACCCAATACCCAAGTTAGAAAGCACAAAAAATTGGTATTTGCACATTGCTCAGAAAAGTGCGTGCCATTCCCACGTCTAGAGTAAATCGAGTGCCACCCGCAGCTGGTTCAATCTTTGATCAGATCATATTATCCCCCCACAAATTCACTGATCAAGTACCGATAGACTTTGCGGGACCTGGTGCGAGGATGACGCCGTTGTCAATCAAATTTTGTATCTCGTGGCGGAGACGAACGCAATTGTCGGTGTCATGACCGGTTTGTTGATGGAAAGCACAGTACTTAGTCGGGTCATGCTTTGGAGGGAGAGGATCGGGTAGAGGCCGTTGCTCTAACGGTTTCAGATGTCCTTTCCTGAGTAGGACCCCCAGGACTTTAGACAAAGACATATAAAATGGGGTGAAAACCCTCTTGCCTCGGGGTAGATAGTCTGAAGTTCGGGGGTTTGAAGTGGATGCACCAACAAAGGGGGTGGCTGCTCTTGGTGTGGTGGTGGTGACCATGCCCACTTCGAAAGATCTTGCAGCTGCGTCACCGCTGGTGGTCGCATTCGAACTACGGGAAAATGCCCTCCTGGGCTGCTCCTTCTCCAGGTCAATGAGGCCCTGCTTCATAGCATCCTCGATCTGTACTCCCATCTCATGTAGGTCTGAAAAGGTAGGGAAGGGGAGTACAATCATCTTTTGCATCAGTTTTGGCTGGAGATTGCGCACAATCATCCTGATCTGGTCCTTGTCAGTAGGCCTCAGGGTCATTATAGAAGCCTTGGCCCTCCAGCGGGCTACGAAATCAGAAAAACTTTCCTTAGGCTCTTGCCTTGTTGTCTCAAGATCACAGGTTGTGACCTCGATTTGCGTGTTATAGGAGTACTGCGCAAAGAAGGCCTCGACCATCTCATCCCAGTTCCATTTGACATCGTCTTCTAATTTTGCATACCAGATAGCGGTCACACCTGACAGGGTCCGGCCGAATAATGAAAGTTTCTGCAGCCTGGTGAGGCCCATCGGCCTTAGTATGTCTGAAAACCGTCATAAGTGCACCATGGGATCCCCGGTCCCGTCAAAGCGGTCGATATGTGGCATTTTAAAGCGATCTGGCAGCGTCACGGCCGCATCGGTATACCCATCCTCAATGTCCGGGATGGACTTGGCGCCCTGAGATTTCTTGAATAGCTTTTCAAGCTTGCTCACCTTCAATGTTGTGGGGTCCACCTCGGACTCAAAGGGAGAATCCGACGGGTTGGTGGGTGTTTTGGATAATTGGGATAGGATTGGGGGCGGAGCCGGTCCCATCGGAATGTCCGTACCTTCCCGGACATTTGGTGTCTCCCCAGGCGCTAGAGCTCCTGGTGGGGGAGGAGCCTGATGCGAAGCAGATGCTTCATTTTGCTGTTGCAGCCTGATGATTAGCTCAGCTTGCTGGGCCATGATTGCAGCCTGCTGTTTAGCAAATTCCGCCTGACGGGCAGTATCTTGCTGCATGAGTTTCATACTTTCTTGAAGTTGACGCATCATTGCCTCCATCCCTGATGTGTTCTGCTGATCCATCTAACTGACTGGTATCTATCCCTGCAGTAGAAATTGAGATCTCAGCTTGACTGTTCACTGGTGGGGTGGATAAGGGCCACTGATCTGGTAATTGCTGAACTGGTGATTTGTGCCTGACTGGCCCTTTTTACCCTGCCTCTAGCGGAGGAACACTGATTGCCCTTGAACTGAATCTCTGACCTAACAAAGTCTATCAACACAAGTTCGATGAACCTCGGGGGATATCGGAGCCTTCTGAAGCTATGGTTCCCGGACTACCTAGCAAAAGAGAAAACATGCAGTATCTCAGCTCAACTTCACCAAAATAGATACAAGTGTAGCAGGATGACTATGCCCTCTACTGAATTCTGCCTCCAAAATTCTGCCTCCAAAATTCTGCCTCAAATTTGATACCCTTTGGTAAATCGAATCCCAAAATGCTGAACTGGTGCCCGCAGGCCTGACGCCCAAACTTGTAGATTGATACATGCATTCATATGGAGACGCACTCCAAAAGCACATAACAAGCAAGTGAGAGCCAAAACACCCCTATGTTGGGGTAGGGTTTCCCTGTCCTATTTTGTCAGGAGCTAGGGTTTCATTACGCACGCAGCGGTTTCAAACAACCTATGATCGAGTAAGCAACCTGTCCTAGTTTGGAGTGGTCACTATGGATTCCGAATATGCACTAGGTCGAATGGTCAAAAGGGTGCCCCGGTAAAACTGGGGTTTGTGTTCCCATACTGGTAGAGCCCACAACCAGTCAGCCTTATGGTCAAGTCTTGACAAGACAAGCCTCCGGCAAACCGTTCAGGAATAGCAGATGGCAAACACGGTGTCCTAGGCGTACCAATGCACATGCAATGCAAAGAAACACAAAAGTGTAGTCAAAAACAGATATCATGAGTTCGAGTCAAGTTCTCTAAATCCCCAGCAGAGTCGCCAGAAACTGTAGACGTCACCGAATGCCCCGGGAGGGTTGAGCTCCCGTTATGTTCATTTGGGGTCACTACAGCTCAGGACTCTCAAATTGTCACGGTTCTAAGTCTGAACCAAAGAGTCCAAATCCGACAAATCGTTTTGAGAAAACAGATTTTGAAAGAAGTGCCAAACATGGACTGCTTTGCCAGATATAGAGTCGCCACCTAAATATTTTATTTTGGGAAATTTAGGAAACCCTGACTCGTTGCTTAAGGCCACGTGTCCGTCATCACCAAAGTTGCCTCGGCTCGGGAACTTGGGTACGATTGGGAAAGGTCACTTCGTGAGCACCCCCACTCGCCCGATCAAAGATCGGCCTCTACTAACCATGATATCTATTTTTGAAAACATTATGTGTTCTTATTCCGGTTATTAGCCTAGATTACTATGTGATGCGCATAGCATACAAGTATAGACTAGATCGTCTGAATTGGAACAAAACATTTCATGTTTGTTTATTTGAAAGATGGTTTGCTACACTCAAGTAGGCTTAAAATGCAGATTTTGCCACCCTCAGGCGAGCTTAGAAAAGATGGTTTTGCCACTATCTAGTGGGCTTAAAACTCACAGTTGATGATTTGTTCCAATCCAAATAACCCAACCTTCACCCACAGGCATTTAGGCAGTTATATCATATAAGCAAATAGCCTCATGGTAAGCATGCTATTCATGGCAGTCACTCACACGCATGCAAGGATGCTAAAGCATAAACCTTACCGAGTACTCCAAGCCAAAATAGAAGCTAATTAGAAATCCATGCATGATCCTAATTATACAGAAGTGCCTAATGCAACACATGCAAAAATGCAACTATAGTAGGCTCGGCTATTCTAAACATGGCATATGAAATGCTACAGCTAACATGTATTCAATTTGGAATTGAAAATACAATGTAGTTAGTATGATGCGCCGAGCCTGGTGCATGCAAAACAGATGAATGATGCAAACATGCTGCCATACTGTATGCTAATTGAAATATGCCCTAATCTAACCACCATAAGCAGGTAAATAAAAGGGAAGAAAGACGTGGGGTTAGAAGACATACATCACACTCATCCACACTTATTACAGTTATGCCCTCGCACAGAGGGTCCGAATAAATAGTACAGTCCGAATAATACAGTCCCAAATAATACAGTCCAAATAATACAAATTCCTAATTAATTTACAAATTAACTAAGAAAAACAATAAACTGGCATGCAAGCCAGGGACTACCTTGACTCTTCTTCAGATGGTGGATGATGCATGTCTGGGCTGCCTTGCATGGAAATTCACTGGGATGCCCCAATTAGCCTCTGTTTTGCAGTTATTCTCGAAAAGCGCGCCAAGCTCCGAAAGGTTGCTAATTCTTGATTTGCTGCAACAGAGAGCAGAAAAGGGGCATAGCAATGTATTTTCACAGATATATGCATCCTCGATCCTCATGCCACCAATCACGCATATCGATGCATGATGGCCGAGGGGTCGAATTGTGCAACTCAATATAGAATGAATGCACATGTAAACACAACAAGACCTAACTCCATCATGGATAATTCGGAGTGTCGGTGACTGGGGAATTGAGACACGTTCCGTCACTCGGAGTACGAAACATACCTCGTTTCCCGTGCTCGGGCTAACCCCTATCCCAAACACGATGCAATATGCATGATATGCATGAAATGCGACTAAGATACAACCTAGCATGCACAATGCTATGAAATGGCATACACAATGCACGATGTCACAAGGCATACGCAATGCTCTAACATACAACCTAGCATACGCAATGCTATGAAATGAAATGGCATACACAATGCATAATGGACTTACACCAACACAAGTGGGCCTCAGCCACATTCACATAGGAGGCCATCAGATGAAAATGAGACAGTCGAGATGCGTGCATGCATGCACGCAAACCGAGGACCGACCCTAAGATACAAAATGCCACTTTAACAAGACATGGCAAGGCATGAAATGTGATATGCAAACATGCAAATTTCAGTGCTAAAATATGACCCAAAACAGCCCCGAATCATAGGAATATGGCACCCGATGCATGAAAATGGTCCCGAAATGCAAGATTAAGCATATGAAATGACTTGTAGCTACATCAAGCATGCATTATTTGATCATGACATGTAAGGACAGATTCAAGGCAGCCCCAAAACAAACATGTTTTCAGTTCTAAGCAAGGCCAAACAGCAAACACAAATAGGGCAAAACTAGCATGCAAAAATGGCCCTAAATGTGAGATAAAGAAGCAACTCACAGCTGCTGACCCCAAAAAGATTTGGGCCCTTCAAAAATGTTGAAGAGGGGCCCAAAATATGACCTTTTACAGTTGATGGCCGGACCCAAAACAGTATGCAAGAATGCTCAAAATGCTATGCAAAATAAGGCCAAAAAGAGAGATATAACACCAAGTATAAAAAGGATGTCTCAAACAAGGAAAGACCCTTAATGAAACATTAAGAGGGGGTCAAAATAAGGTCATTTGTAGTTCGGACCAGAGCACAAAAACAGAATAAAAAGAGGCTAACCAATCATGCAAAAATATGGCCAAAATAGAGATATAAAGGAAAGTAGCGAATGGAAGCCACAAACAGTGATGAGCCCTTCAAAAATGTTTAAGAAGGGCTCAAAATAAACAACTTTATAGTTTATGACATGCCTCAAAACAGTCTACACGTAGGCCAAAAATACTACACATGGAATATGCATACAAGAGGGATAATGAAGCAAGTGCAACAAGGAGGCCTCAAACAGTGAGAGGCCCTCAAACAAAAGTGAAAAGGAGCTCAAAATAAACCTAACTCCAGCCAGGGTAGGAGCCCAAAACAGCAAGCAAGTATGGCTTAGAAAGGATGCAAGATATGGACCAAAAAGAGGGAAATAGAGCTTACCCTTGTGGACTAAACTTTGGCACCCTTTTGGCTTGAGTTGCAGCACTCCTAGGCCTTGAAGAACAACCTCCAGCTACTGGAATGGAAGATGGGGATGTGGTGCTATGAGGTGTAGTGCAAAATGGTGTAGGGTTTGAAGGATTAGAGCTTGGAAGAGAGGGAGAAGAAGGTGTATGTGTGCAAGGCTCTTAGGTAATTTTTCCAACCCCTAAAACCAGAGCTGGAGGCTGGTTATATAGGCAAAAAGAGAGGGAAAATGGGGGGGAAAATGGAGGGAAAACCAACCAAGTTTCCCTCGAAAATGCAGCCCCCCGGATATAGAATCTAGGGGGAAAATGAATGTACTTCTGCACTATAGATGATGTGAGGATCATGGCCGGCTAGTTATCCAGGTTGCAGGTGGCCGGCCGGCTACTTCCCATGGCCGGCCGGCCAAGGGTCAAAAGGGTCAATGAGAATTAATGGCCGGCCACCACAGAAAGAGAGCCTCTGATGTGTGCACAACACAACCCTGTGGTTGAACACTGGAAAAAGTGAACCAGGAGAGAGAACAACCCACTTTTCAAAGGGGTTCAAAAGGGTCAACAACAATTACTGGCCGGCCACCAAATATTGGTGGCCTCCCAGGTGTGTACATCACAAATATGTGGTTTAGGGTTCAAGAAAATGGCCCAAGGGTGTTCAACATTGGCTTTGAAGTGAGGAAAAACGGGTGACGGAGGGCGATGAAGGGATAAAGTTGGCTGACAGAACAATCACTGGCCTCCCACCCTTCTATGGCCTTCTTACCAATGAAACAGAGGTCCCCGCCAAAAATGAACCAAAACCAATGCAGAATGAAGGTTTGGGGGCCGAAACACGCAGTTCAGGGCCCCGAAAACGGGCTGTTAAGCACCGGGAGTGGTGTTCGACCACGAAGTCGGTCTCTCGGACCACAGTGTCCCTCAAAAGGGAGCAAAAAAGAAGTATGCGAAAAACCGAAGTAAACGGAGGTGGTTAAGCGGTCCCGAACAGAGGCATACAGCCAACGGCTCCGAAAAACCAGAAACCGGACTCCAAACGGGCAAAATGGCCTACGACCAAAAAACGTAGCCTACGGCCACTGAGAGATGATCTACGAGACCTCTCCCTCCCTTCGCGAAGGGAAAAAAGAGAAATCCGAGCCTGGTTTGCAAACCGAGGCAACGCACAAAAGAGTCCGAAAGCCCGGAGGCAAGGCTCACGGCCAAGACTCTGAAAGTTCTGAACGAGCACATTATGCAATATCACCAAGCGCTCAACTGGTGACGTCTGAGTCTCAAGGTCGGTCAAAAATGGGGTGTCTACAATAAGGTACTTATTCTTGACCGTAGCTCGATTCAACTTCCGGTAGTCTATACACAATCTCAAGGCACCATCTTTCTTTTTAGCAAAGAGGGTCGGTGCTCCCCACGGCGAAACACTAGGGCGAACAAAACCCTTATCTAGCAATTCTTGGAGCTGAATCTTCAACTCACTCAACTCGACTGGGGCAAAACGATAAGGTGCCATAGAAATCGGCGCAATGTCGGGCACTAAATCAATAGAGAACTCTATCTCTCAGTGAGGTGGCAAACTAACGAGGTCCTCGGGAAAAACATCCGAATACTCACAAACCACCCTTGGCAATACAATCTGGGTCTCATCACACTCACCACTCATAAAGCTAGCAAGTAGACCACTAAGCTTATTCCGCCCTCGCGGATCATACATCAGTGGCAACACACTACCAACCCGATCCCCCAAGAAATGGAAACACTCCCTGCTCAAGGTACAAACAGTGACCCTCTGGCGGTAGCAATCAATAACAGCCCGGTATGACGATAGCCAGTCCATACCCAAAATAACATCAAAACCCTTCATGGGCATGACAACCAAAGGAAAAGGAAGCCTATGGTCGGCGACCTCTATATCACAACCTCTAACACCTTGTTTTAAGATCAACTCACCACTAACAGGCGATACTACACATATAAGAGATGCTAACTGTGCCAACTCTAATTCCAAAACAGATGCAAATGCAGCAGATACAAAAGAATGAAATGCACCCGTATCAATTAATACATTAGCAACCGAGTTGCAAAACAAGAAGGTACCTCTCACAACTGACAGAGCAGGTACAAGATCCTGTGCAGTAACAGCATACACGTGCCCTGTAGGCCCCTAATCTACCTGCTCACCTCTAGGAGCAAAAGAGTGCTGCACTGACTGGGATAACAAAGCTCCCGGATTGGCCATTGAGGCTTGCATAGACTGAGCTGGCTGATAACTCTGCATCTGCCTAGAACCAGACGCTCCTGAAGTGGCACTCAACTGTAGGAAAAACCTCTTCAGGTGCCCAGGCTGACCACACTGATAGCAAGACAACGGCTGGCCCCTGCCCTGACTCTGGCCCTGAGGTCTAGCTGAAGAAGAAGTAGCTCGCTGACCCCCTCCCTTCTGCGGGAAAACCGAAGATTTGTGACCCAGCTGGCCATTCGCAAAACAAGTCAAGCCTCCCTGACTACCTCTCCCAGAGCCCGCACTCGGCACTGGAAAGGTCGATCTAGACAAACCACCCTGAGACTGCTGAGGGTTAAAACCTCTCTATCTCCTGCCGTCACCCTGACCATCTTGGCTCCTCTTGGAGCATCTCTACCCCTCATCTTCTTCCTACATCATTATCTCCATATGAGCTGCAGCATCAACCAAACGTCTGTACTCTCGGATAAAGGATCCTCCAACCCTCAACTTGAGTCCACGCCTTAACTTCTGCTCAAACTCTAAACAACGGCGTTCCTCGGACGCCACAAGTTCAGGTGCAAACCTGGACAGACTAGTAAAAGTAGCCTCAAACTCCGCCACTGACAAGCCCTGCTGTTTAAGCTGGAAAAACTGCTCCCTCAGCTTCTCCCTAGCAGCAGAAGATAAAAACTTCTCCTGGAAGGCATTCACAAACGCCTCCCATGCACCACCAACACTGCCCTTCTCGTATTTCCACCACTGACCCGCATCTCCCTTCCGCTGGAAGGATGCCAAGGTCACCTTTAAAGCCCTGTCCTCGATGCCAAGCATCTCGAACGTCTTCTCCATCTATTCCAACCACTCGTCAGCCTTAAGTGGCTCTTTCGGATCCCCAACAAACCCGTCCGGATTGGACCGGAAAAATTCTCTCTTCAAGAAGGAAGGCCCTGCCTTGGCTATGTGGGCCTGATCCTGATTTCCCGCTCTGAGAATACCCAAAGCTCCTGCTATCTCTCGAGCCAAGGCACTCATAGCCTGCTGACCCGCTGGCTCGGCCACATTGGCCAAACCAACCCCCTCCTGTTGTGCCGGAATATCGTCCGGTAAAGGCATCTCTTGCCTACCACGCCTGCCTCGCCTACCACGTCCTCATCCTGACATCCTAATAAAGGTAACCAAGACCATTAGCACATTCACAAATGTGCCAAAGCTATAACACTCACGTCCTAATGCATGGACAACAGTAATTCACTCCACGTAAGCACTTAATCACATAAGCAATTATGAATTTCATTTCTGGATAATGATAGTCCCGAGGCGTTACTAGAGTTTCGGTTAGAAACAACATTGATCAAGTGCTTTTCCAACAAAACTCCCAGAAACCCAAGGATCCAATCAACATCCTAGAAACTACATTCCATACCCATATAGTCACATAAGCATGTTATCAATTAAGCACATAGCATATGACACTACATCTAAGTCTCTATCAAGCGAGACAAACCCATTGTGATCCTAATCACGCCCCACGTACCCAAAGTATTCGAACCCGGTACGCTCTGATACCAAGTTGTAACGCCCTCAAAATAATAACATTAAAATCCATCACTAGACATACATTATCATAAAAGAAGCCAACCATTTATATTCATCAGAGTAGTTCTTACAATAGTATTACATGTTAACAACAAAAGCAAATGTCCTATGGGCTTACAGCTTTCCAAGTCAACACCTGGTTACAAAAAAGAAGAGTACTAACTCTATCCAAAATAAGCCCTTGGCTTGATATACATGCAATACAAACAAAATAAACAAAAGAGTCTTCAACTCAAATCATCATCCAAGCTATGTCCTTGGAGGTGGCATACTACCTGTACCTGAAAATAATGTCCCATATAGGGTGAGCCAACGTCCAGTAGAAATATGCTAAACACAGTATGAGCATTAACTAAGACATTAGCAATTGATAAATGTTCAATTTCCATAAATCAATTCATAACCCATTTCCATTTCATGACCACTATGTTCATGTTTCATTTCAGTTCCCATTTCTTATCAATTTCACAATTTACATCAACGGCTCAGAACCTGGCCAACCATTTATATGAGACAGTGACTCATATTAAACGTTTTCCATTTTACAATAGATAAACATACTAGTTGTATCAACATCTCAACAGATAAGCATACAAGCTGTATCCACATTTCAACAGATAAGCATATGAGCTATATCAACACTTCCAAAGATAAGCATATGAGCTATATCAACACATTATCTGACAAGCATATGAGCTGTATTAGTGGAGTCCATTCCCTGTCTCCTCTCAAACAACATCCGGTTTACAGGTCCATCCACTATCTTCCCCTAAACCGTGGAGTACATCCCCTATCTCCTCCCACACACACAACACATATACACAAAGGTCATATACACAATCAATCAATACATAATGTTAATGTATTCTATCAACCGTCATACTCTATGACATATCCAATTAATTAGTTTTAGTTTGCCTAATCATCATGCATTGTCTACAACAATCAAAACTACCCTCTACCGGTAGCCCAAGCAATTATTTCTAAACAGATAATAAAAAGCTCTAACAGATAAAATATCAATGTTTTCAAAAGTGAGCGATTAATAAATCTAACTCCACTATTCTACCATATAATGAACCAAATTCGTTATTTCCAACTCAATTCCATATAGCTACAATTTTCCCAAATTAATTATACCAATTAATTTAAACAACAAATTAGGGATTTTTTCCCCAACTCTCAATATCAACTCAAAGGTTCAAATATCACCAATCAACAACTATATTATCATTCTGAAACCCAAAATACATATTATGAGCCCAAAATCACAAAACCCTCTTTAACACATTTTGAAACCCTAAGTCCCAAAATCAACCATTTAACCAATAAGCTCAAAATCTAGGTTAAAACCCATAAGAGTGAGTAGGAATCCCTACCTCAAATTCGGAGCTCAAGGAAAGAAGGTGAAGAAGCTCAACGTGCTCCAAAACTCAATATTTTCGGATCAAAGTGTAGCCCTCGACGATCAACCCAACTCTTACAAAGGCCGAAGGAAAAGGAAACACTCTAACTAGATCAAACCCTAGAGAGAAGGGAGTTTCTAGAGAGAAGAACTCTCAAAATGTCTTTTTAGAAAGTAAGAGAGAGAGAGAGAATGTAAAAAGTGATTTTAAAATGCCAGTTGCCAACTGATATATGACATTCCCGCTCAAGCGGAGAACACAACGCTCGAGCGTCAAGAACAAAAAACTAGGTCCGCTCGAGGGCAATAAGGGCCGCTCGAGCGCCAAGACACAAGGATAAAGTACATTCACTTAAGCGCGAAAACCAGTCCGCTCGAGCGTAGATTTTTCCCTCCCAGAACTTACACCAAAAAGTACTACCCGCTCGAGCGCCAGAGTACTCGCTCGAGCGTGAAAAATGTGCTTGCAGAAGTTCTGCAGAGCACCAAAATACTAGGAGCGTGCAATCTCCGCTCGAGCGCAAGAAGACCCGCTCGAGCGGACCTCCTAAAAACTAGGCAACAAAGAATTGAAACCAAAGCCCAACCAACCTGTAACAACTCTGCCCAATATATCCTAAAACTCAATCAAGCGGAATTAAAGGATGACGACAAGGTATACCACCACCAACATCACGGAACCCAAGTCCAGAACGCAACAGAACAGTAAAGGGACAACCGGGATCGCTATAAGCCCTCTTGCTACGTCTAGGTTCATCTGATTCATTATCATTGTGGTTTTCACTGCTACCCATAGCAGTATCAAAAGTTCTTATATTTGAACTTTTCTCTTCAATTTCCTTGCTAGGAAAAATGTGTTCAAAAAACAATGCATTTCTTGACTCAATAATAGTGTTTACATGCATATTCGGATTTTCAGATCTATGAACTAAAAATCTGTATGCACTACTATTGTTGGCATATCCAATGAATACACAATCAATGATGTTTGGTCCTATCTTAGTCGTTTTGGGACTAAGGACTGCCACCTTGGCCAAACACCCCCACACTTTGAGGTAATTATAGGTAGGTCGTCGACCTTTTCATAATTCATAAGGTGTTTGATTGAGTTTCTTGTGGGGTACTGTAGACGTCCCCCGAACGCCCCGGGAGGACGAGCTCCCGTTCCGTTCGATATCGGGCTCACTACAGTTCAGGACTCTAAAATTTGTCACGGTTCTAAGTCTAAACCAAAGAGTCCAAATCCGACAAATCGTTTTGAGAAAATAGATTTTTTGAAAGAAGTGCCAAACATGGGCTCACGACAGATTTTTTTACGGGGGAATCTAGAAAACCCTGACTCGGTGTCGAAGGCCACATGTTCGTCATCACCAGAGTTGCCTCGGCTCGGGAGCTAGGGTACGATTGGAGAAGGTTAGCTATGAGCACCCCCTTTCGCCCGATCCGAAGATCGGCCTCTACTAACCGTGATATCCGCTTTTGAAAACGTTATGTGTTCTTATTCCATTTATTAGCCTAGAATTACTATGTTGTGCGCACAGCAAACAAGTATAGACTAGATTGCCTAATTTGGAAATAAGCATTGCATATCCGTTTGTTTTGGAAAAATGTTTTGGAATTTCCTTCCCGCAAGTAGGCTAAAGCACGGATTTCAACGAGTGTTTCCAACTCAGACAATCCAACCTTCACCCACAGGCATTCAAACAGTTTATCACATAAGCATCTAGCCACATGGTAAGCATGCTGTCATGATAGCATTCACACACATGAGATATGCTAAAGCATAAATGCTTACCGAGTACTCCGAGCCAAAACAATAAACTAGTTAGCCAACATGCATGGTCCTAGTTCATGTCAAATTGACTAAAGCAACACATGAAGGATGCAATTAGAATAGGCTTGGCTAACATAAACATGGCATGTGAAAATGCACAAGTAGCATATATTCAAATTAGATTTGAAATACTAATGCAGTTAGCATGATGCGCCGAGCCCGGTATATGCAGTACTGATGAATGATGCACGCATGCATAGCATAAGGTATGCTAAATTAAACATGTCCTATTACTAACCATCAAAGCAGGTAAATAAAAGGGGAAGAAAGACGTGGGGTTGGAAGACATACGCACACTCACGCACACTTATTACATAATTGCCCTCACTCGGAGGGTCCAAATAAATATTACAGTCCGAATAATAAACGCATAAATTATTACAGAATTTCTAATTATTTAACAGAATGAATGCAAAAAGAAAGGTGGCCGCAGTCCCCGCCTTGGGATGCACGAATGATGCATGCTCGAACCCGTCTCGCCCGGAAGGTCCGTACCATACCACTGCCGCCTCTGTTTACACTGCCCTGGTTCTTTGAAAATTTCCAAAGTTCTGAGACAGGTCCTCTGAATACTGTGGGACACCATCGGCTGAAGGAAATGTCAACCGGCCATTTAAAATACCCATCGGCTATTTCTGAAGATATCAGCCCAGTAAGGATTGCCGGTCGGCAGAGACTTCCTGCAGAAGACAGTTTTGACAGCAACAGAGGACAGACAGTATATGGCATGGGATTTCAAGCACATGTGAGCATGGTCATGTTCCCCATCATGTATTGAACTCAGGGAAGCATGGCCCTCGATCCTCAAGCCATCAATTGTGCATGATAGCCTAAGAGATCAAGCTTGCCATTTGATGTAGAAATGCATGCAACACACAAATAAGGACCAAGACCCTATCATGTTGGAGTCAAGGGGCCCGGTGACCGAGAGTTAAGACGCGTTACATCACTTAAAGTATGAACGCTCCTTAACCCCCCACACTTGGTTTGACACCCCAAACCAAGTAATGCAATGCATGTTATGCAACATGACTCAAAGATATAACATGAGATTGAGATGCAAGGCATGCCAAATGCCATGCAACTACCATGGCAAGTATGCAATGCTAGGCATGCAAGATGCAAATACAATGCAAACATGGACGATTTGAGCAATAGGATCATCATATTACAACACCTAATGAAGCAATCATGCAAGAAATATGAGACAAGCATGCAATGGTGGACTTAAACCATAAAGGGGCAGACCTTAATCCACCCCAAAACAGTGGCCAAAAGTGCCCAAAATGGTGGACAAACACTCATGCCAACACCCAAGCCAATGGACCTAAAGCTAAGGCACAAAAAGGGGACACTTTACTTCCACTAACAGGACCATTCATGGCATGAATTAGGCAAGCAAAAATAGAATCTGAGCATGTAAAAATGGACTCCAAAACCCACTGATATGGCAGCTTAAGTGACTCCAATGAGATGCATGCACCAAGACTCATTTCTAGGCATAAAAGGGCACATCCTCAAAGCATGAAAGAGGTCACATATGCAGACATGCAAACATGATTTATGGGCTGAAATACGATCCTAAATGATGCCAAATCATGAGGATGGTCTAAGCTACGCATGCTAGAGGTCAATATACTCAAGGCTTACAAGCCAAAACACAAAGAGATGACACCAAACATGGCAAGCATGACTGAAACAGATGGCCAACAGGCCTTAAACATGGTAGAATAATGCCAATACCTTCATGAAATTAGGCTAACACATGCAAGAATCATGGCTTAAACACAAGATGCATTTCTAGGCCAAATAGAGGAATGTAAAGCAAGTATGTTAAGCATGCAAAAGGGCACAAATCCGACCAAAAACAGAGATGACATATGACCTAGAGACACCCAAAAACCTATGAAATAGGGCCAAAATCAATCAAGCATGCATGTTACCCTTTAAGCCAAAAGGCAAGGAAATGAGGCAATGAAGGGAGAGGGGTGTCCCTCCCCTATACAAGACTTCAAACCACCTTCCTCACCACTGAAAATCCACTGGTTTTCAGTGGTGGGAAGACCAAGACACTCAAGCAAACAAAGCCTCACAAAGGAAGCACCAAAAAGGCCAAATAAGGCCTAAGAGGGTGAGTTTGAACTCAAACCACAAAACACCCTTAATAAAAGTTCTTAAGTATGAAAATATTAGATTTTTTTATGTTATGTACAAAGCCTAAATCAGCAAGCAAGACAGGTAAAAAACTAGTGCAAGTTTGGGGAAACTAAAGCAAAGTGATTACCCTTGAAGAAACTTTGAAGAACAGACAATGCAGCCCTCTTCTTTTGATCAAAATCAGTCCAAAAACTCAAGAATCAACCCTCAAAGCCTCTCAATCTCGGAGCAAGGTGTAATGGTGTGTGTATTAGTGCAAAAGTAAGGTAAAAATGCACTTTTGGGCTACCAAACACACACTAAGGGAGGAAAGAGAGGGAAATATAAAGAGAGATGATATATCTAGCAGATAGATGTATATAAGCTCTGGTTTTTAGGTTTAAAATTTCCAACCTTTAACAATGGAGGAGGAGGGCTCTATATATAGCCTAAACAAATGGTTCTTGCTTCTCCAAGAAGCCAAGTGAAAGAGGCAAAGGGTGCAAAGGAGTCTAGGCTTCTTGGAGAAGCTAAAACAGCTGGCCAAGCTTCTCCAAGAAGCTTAGCCAAAGGTTCGTCCTTCTAGAAGGAACCAAGGGGTTCAAAGGCTCATACTAGCCAAAACTGCACGGGGAGGAGTGATGGTGCATTCCAGCTAGCACAGCTGGCATGCACCATGCCTCAAGGGTGCGAAGGAGTCACACCGGCCAGCAAAAGATGTCACCGGCAAAATAAAGTGCCAATCGGCAGTATACTATGCCGAACGGTCATTGATTTTAAGAAACCATGGCCGGTGGCACCCCTAAAGAGCCGATGATGCTAGGGGAAGGCCGGTGGAATGTGAGGGTGGCCAGCAAGCCACTCTCCTCCCTTCAAGGCAAAAACACAAGTGTTTGGTGTCAAAACCGAACACGAAACAGTTAGGTCGAGAGATCCTGAGGCGAGGCGCGCGACCAAGACTTCCAAGAACTCAAGACGAACACAAACATGGATAATCACCGAGTGTTCAAACGGTGACGTCCAAGTCTTGAGGACGGTCAAAAATTGGGTGTCTACAGTTGCCCCTCTTTGACAGAACTCGAAAGTCATAACAATGACGGGAGTGAATGTCAAAGCCCAGAGACGACCCATTTTTGTCAAGGCCGAAGACTCAGACAAACATGCAAGACAAACAAGGTATGCGCCCAAAGGCAGGGGCAAGGTGCAAGACAATGCACAGAGCCGGACATAACTTATGATCATGCAAAGAAAGCTGTAACGAAGCATACATGCGACAGTTTTAAGCTAGCATACACCAAACTACACTATAATGTAGAAAGGATGTAAGAGAATTAAGCAATTCTCGATACGTCTCACTCGGAGGATACAAATACCTGTGCGGCTCGTCTGGTTGCACCCACCTCAAATGAACCGTACATACAATATCGTGTCTGCAAAGAAAACAAACTTAACAGGTACGATATCGTTAGCAACATGCATAATAGTGTGCTCGAAATGCGTGACAACGCAAAGCGAATGGGAAACATAACAATGCTGTGAAGGCACAGATATATAAGTGGAGCGCGCGGTCTACGCGGGCAACGAAATTGATTACAAGGATGCGGTCTACACAAGCAATGAAGTTGATTGCAAACATGCGGTCTACACAAGTAATGAAGTTGATTGCAAACATGCGGTCTACGCAAGCAGGACATGCGGTCTACGCAAGTAATGAAATTGAATACCAACATGCGATCTACGCAAGTAATGAAATTGAACAATCATGCGGTCTACGCAAGCAAAACATGCGGTCTACACAAGTAACGAAATTGAATAAACATGCAGTCTACGCAAGTAAAACATGCGGTCTACGCAAGTAATGAAATTGATTACAAACATGCGGTCTACGCAAGTAACGTAACTAACATGCGGTCTACGCAAGCAAAACATGCAGTCTATGCAAGTAATGAAATTAATAACAAACATGCGGTCTACGCAAGTAACGTAACTGTCATGCGGTCTACGCAAGCAAAACATGCGGTCTACGTAGGTAATGAAATTAACATGCGGTCTACGCAAGTAATGAAATTAATTACAAACATGCGGTCTACGCAAGTAACGTAACTAACATGCGGTCTACGCAAGCAAAACATGCGGTCTATGCAGGTAATGAAATTAACATGCGGTCTACGCAAGTAATGAAATTAATTACAAGCATGCGGTCTACGCAAGTAACGTAACTAATATGCAGTCTACGCAAGCAAAACATGCGGTCTACGCAGGTAATGAAATTAACATGCGGTCTACGCAAGCAATGAAATTAATTACAAACATGCGGTGTACGCAAGTAACGTAACTAACATGCGGTCTACACAGGTAATGAAATTAACATGTGGTCTACGCAAGTAATGAAATTAATTACAAACATGCGGTCTACGCAAGTAACGTAACTAACATGTGGTCTACACAAGCAAAACATGCGGTCTACGCAGGTAATGAAATTAACATGCGGTCTACGCAAGTAATGAAATTAATTACAAACATGCGGTCTACGCAAGTAACGTAACTAACATGCGGTCTACGCAAGCAAAACATGCGGTCTACGCAGGTAATGAAATTAACATGCGGTCTACGCAAGTAATGTGTATAAGGAGAAACTTGAACACATGTGAGTGAAAACATATCATTCATAATGCAGGGATGTAAAATACTGTAATACAGCATAATTGAAATGATTCGTGGGAATTCTCAAGACATGAAAAGGATACGGGAAGGGACGTTCTTCGTACGTATCAAGCATCGTTCGCAGAAGTTGTGGCCTGAGGTCAACTCAAAGGTCCATGTTTCAAAAGCGTGCTTCTTCGCATGGTCTCAAGTAATGAAGGTGTCAAGCCATGTAGTTACCTGAACAAAGGCGCAGAAGGTGCGTTGACCGCAAGGGGAGTTTTACTGGTATCAATTCTGACACTTTGCTACCCTGTCATTCTATGTTTTACTTTCCTTTTTACTGGTAGTTTAAGCACATTGCACTGCCTCGGGCAGGTTTTATTCTTTCTCAAAATTACACATTTTTCAAAGCACATGACGGGAATGAAACCACCATTTTGTTCAAAAGATGTTGCATTTGTAAACTTTCTATGCACCGCATCGCAAGGTATCACACCACAATGTAAACGAAATTGAATCTATTTTGAACATCGAGTATGTGCATCATAATAATCAGGTAGTGAACTGACTTACAACTCGATAAGAAAAACAAAGGCATGATATAACCAAACAATTGTGAGTACAACTCGATAAACAAATCAAAAACTTAAAGAGAGTGAAATACAACTCGATAAGCAAATGTACAATAACTCGATAAGCAGACAAGTGTGACTCCGCAAGAATCGATCACCGGGGGAGGGATCGGAGGTGGTGGAGTTCCCCAATCCCTAGCATAAACAGCTCAGGGAACCAGGAGGAAGCCCATCGGCCAGGGGTAGAGGCCATCGGCCACAAGGAATGGCCATTGGCCATAAATTTGTTCGGTCGGCAAAAGTTAATGGCCGGTCGGCAGAATGTTTGGCCGGCCGGCTATGAATGAAGAAATCACCAGAATGTTGACACCTGTCCTCCACCCAACCTTATCTCCTACAAAAGACCCCAGCTTCGCAGTTTTTCTCAATTCTACACTGATTTGCTCTAATGGAAGAGTTTCTTGCTCAAAATCTCACAACTTGGATTGCTAGCTTGTATGGCTCGGAAAAGTTGAATTTCTGGGGTTTCGGCATAAATGCACTATTCACTCTGGGTCGTACCCCATTGCACCTCCCGTTTCTCCATGCCGTGGCAAGGTTTTGGAATCCGGTGACGCATGTCTTTAGCTTCGCTGGGCAAGAGATATGTCCTACCTTTGAAGAGTTCCGAGCCTTAATGGAGTCCGAGCGCGACAAGGAGCTCCTGCCCCAACTTAATTTTGGCCATGCCCAATCCTTAGGGCGAATGTGTGGACTCAGCATGCGGGACGCTCGGTCTCTGATTTGTGACGGGATGCTGGATATTCTGAGTTTGATCTATCGGTTTTCTGATACTGGTGATCGCAACAACCATCAATGGCAAGGCTTCCGGCGGCATGCCCTCTGTTTGTGCATGCTATCTCATTTTCTATTTGTCTCAGGCTCTGGAGGGTCTAGTGTCCGGCTGACCGAGGTTGCCCAAGGCTTGAAGGAGGGCAAGAGCTGTATTGTCATGATTCTGGTTGAGACGTTGATAGGCTTAGACGCCTTTTATCATCGTGAGACGACCAGATTAGCGGGGAGTCCACTACTACTACAGGTAATGTTTCCCACCCAATCTTACATATGCATTGCTCACATCACTCGGCCCTCAAGCTCGGTCTTTTCTTACAAAACCCTATTTTCACTTTTCTCTTCTCGTACATCTCTCTATTCTTTATTCTCTCATTTTTCATCCCTCCCCAGGTATGGTTGATGGACAAACTGCAGGTTGTGGACTCTTGCCCAGCATATTTAGCTCGCAGCTACTTCTTCCAGCACCGTCTAGTCAATGCCCTGGATGAGGGATGGTGGTTCGCTTGGATGTGTCGCTTGTCTACAGACCTTATTGCTTGGCGGTGCCCTTGGCTGAGCCTTCTGACAATGAGTTACAGTATGCTCCGACAGACTGGGATTCAATTGATTGGTCTTACTCACTGTGTATTCTACTTCCCATTTTAGATTCGACGCCAGTTCGGCCATGATCAAATCTGCCCGCCAGAGGGGATAGAGTATCCTGCCGCATTTTCGGCCCGAGGCGCACAGCTTGCTCGGCAAGCCATCGCGTGGAGGACGAGAGAACTCCTGGCCCCCGCTCCCACTTTCAGTTATACTTTGTCTGACGAGTGCGTGGATTGGCTCAATGAAGAGGCACAGATTAGGCCCAGCTTGGCATCAGAGGCTTCGTCCAGCTTTGGGAGGGGGCGCGGGAGCACCTGACTTGACTATGCCCCGGATTTATTGCTTTATTAGTCCTTTCAAGTTTTCTTTATGAATGTAATAAAAAGCAACTTCGATTGTATGCAAGAGCAGGAGAACTCTGTTTTGAAATCAATGAAATTGAAGGTTGTGGTACTGAAAATTTTTCGCTTTGGTCCAAAAATGGTCTTAATTGTAAAAAGATTAATTTGAACAAAGTCAACTTTTATTAAAACTTTTTAGAATCATTTTCGATATGGATCAGAACTGGACACACCTAAGATCTGTCTCCGAGATGTACAACCCCGGATCCCTGCAACTGGAAAGTTGCCCCTAGCCTGAAGAGCATTGCACCGGAGATCATAACCGAACCCTTGAATGCTGAATAGACAAAGATGACCGAGATGATCGAATGGACAAAGTTGATCCGGGAAAAGGGTCATGGCTGAACTCCAGGATGAAGTTGCCTACGTATCCCAAAGATGGAAATCAAGCCTTACGTAGTTCAGGCTTAGGTTCACTCGGGTATTTTCACTCTCCTTTTGTGCTCTAACTTTTGCCAAAGCCGCCCTTTGCGGGTTTTCAGCCTTGCGAGCTCAGTTTTTATATTTTCCAATTTTTGGTGCTCTAACTTTTGCCTAGGTCGCCCTTTCGGGTTTTTGGCCTAGCGAGCCTCTCAAGGGTAATATTTCTTTAACTTGTCCATGTTGATCGGTTGGAAGAATTCCAGGCCATCTAGGTCCATCAAAACCACAGCTCCACCTGACCAAATAGTTTTGATGATGTAGAGGCCGGTCCAATTAGGTCTGAACTTGCCCCTTGGGTCGTGGATGAGAGCTCGGTTGTCCTTGAGCACCAAATCCCCTTCCTTTAGATTCCTGGACTTAACCTTCTTGTTAAAAGCCCGGGCAATTCTGCGCTGATAACTTTGGACATGGTACAGTGCTTTCAGTCTTCTCTCATCAAAGAGCATGAGTTCCTCGAACCTGCTCTGCTGCCAATCTGCTTCGGCTATTTGACACTCAGCCAATACTCGTAAGGACGGAACCTCAATTTCGATAGGTAGAACGGCCTCCATCCCATAAACTAATGAATACGGAGTCGCTCCGGTAGAAGTTCTAATTGAAGTCTTGTAGCCCCACAGAGCAAACGGCAGCTTATCTGGCCAATTCCGGTAGGTTTCCACCATCTTTTGCAGTATATGCTTGATGTTCTTGTTGGCAGCCTCAACCGCTCCATTGGTCTGCAGCCGGTATGTGGATGACATATGAAAAGCCACATTGTATTTTTCCAACAAGTCTATCACTTCCTTCTTGAAGTGGGAACCGTTATCTGAAATTATCTCGTTTGGGACCCCGTAGCGACAGATGATGTTGTTTCTGATAAATTTCGCAACGCGTGAAGCCTTCAACACCGCATAAGATTGGGCCTTGACCCACTTCGTAAAGTAATCTATCGCTACCAGGATAAACTCATGCCCATTCGATCCCTTCGGGGTAACCGCTCTGATCACATCGATTCCCCAAACTGAAAACGGCCATGGGGATGTCATGTTATACAGTTTTGACGGCGGGATGTTCATGCGGTTTGCATGGATCTGGCATTTGTGGCATCGCCGAACAAAGCCGATACAATCCTCTTCCATGGTGGACCAGTAGTAGCCCTGTCTGAGGATCTTTCTGGCCAGCATTACTCCATTCATATGTGTCCCACATTCTCCTCTGTGGATGGCCTCCATCAGGTGCTTCGACTCTTCAGCTTCTACACAAAGTTTATGCATTTTCGGATGACCTCTCTTATACAGTTTACCCCCACAGATGATGAACTGAACAGCCATTCTTCTGATTGCCCTTTTATCCTTGGCATTTGCCCCTGGTGGATACGCCTCCTTTTCCAAGAAGTTCCAAATGTTGTAATACCAGGGGTTGTCGTCCTGAGGCTCATCTATGGCGGAAATCAACTCGTACGCTAGCGCAAACTTCTGGTCAATAATGACTGGACGCATCCGAACCCCGGACGGGATGTCTATCATGGAAGATAGAGTTGCTAGTGAATCTGCGAACCTATTGTTCTCTCTTACTAGGTGGGTGAAATTTAGCTTCTCAAACTGAGGAATTAACAAATCCAAGGTTTGGTGGTAAATTATCATCTTTTCCTCTTTGACTTTCCAGTCTCCTTTTGCTTGAGATACAACAAGGTTCGAGTCCCCAATAACGTCCAATCGTCTTGCCCCTAGTTCTAGGGCTGCTTCCAGGCCAGCAATACATGCCTCATATTCTGCTTCATTGTTCAAGACTTTGAATCGGAGCTTGAATTCTAAAGGGATACGGGAATCGTCAGGCGCTATCAGCAACACTCCTATTCCATACCCGTACTGGTTTGACGCTCCGTCAAAGTACATCGTCCAAGTTTCATCTTCGATGTGTAGGATGGCTTCATCTGGGAATAGGTACTCAACCGCTTCATCCCCCTCAACCGGGTGGTTGGCAAGGAACTCCGCTACCGCTCTTCCTTTTACTGACTTGCGTGTTACATACTTCAAATCAAATTCAGAAAGCAACAGTAGCCAACGAGCTAGCCTACCCGTAAGTACTGGTTTCTCGAAAAGATATTTGATGGGATCCAAGCGTGAAACCAACATTACAGAGTGAGCTAACAGGTAGTGCCGCAGCTTCCTGGTAGCCCATACCAAGGCCAAACAAGCCTTCTCTAGCGGAGTGCAGCGGGTTTCGTAATTCAGCATCTTCTTGCTCAGATAGTAGATGGCCCTTTCCACTTTGTCCTGTGACTCTTGTGCGAGCATGCAGCCCATGGTAGTCTCAGTTACTGAACGGTACAATATCAACGGTTTCCCCGGCTCTGGTGGTGACAACACGGGCGGGTTCTGTAAATATTCTTTGATCTGTTTGAAAGCTGCTTGACATCGACCGTCCCATTGGAATTTCTTTCCTTTCTTCAGGAGACCAAAAAGTGGTTCACAAGTCAAGGTTAGTTTTGAGATAAACCGTCTTATGAATTGCACTTTACCCAGAAAGCCTCGCACCTCCTTTTCAGTCATTGGTGGTGGCATTTCTAAGATGGCCTTGATTTTGGAAGGGTCGACTTCGATGCCCCTTTGTGTAATCAGAAACCCTAGCATTTTTCCCGCTGTAACACCGAATGTACACTTCTGAGGATTCAACCGCAGCCGAAACTCTCTGATCCTTTGAAAGAACTTTTGTAAGGCGGTGTAGTGGCCCTCTCTTTCTTTGGACTTGACAATCATGTCGTCCACGTACACCTCAACCTCTTTATGGATCATATCATGCAATATTGTGGTTGTCGCCCGTTGATAAGTAGCTCCAGCATTCTTCAAACCAAATGGCATCACTCTGTAGCAATATGTACCCCACGGGGTAGTGAATGCAGTCTTCTCCCCGTGTTCGGGTGCCATTACTATCTGATTATAGCCTGAGAAGCCATCCATAAACGAAAGCAAGGCATGCCCCGCCATGAAATCTACTAATTCATCAATGTGTGGCAAGGGAAAGTCGTCCTTCGGACTGGCCCTGTTCAAATCTCTGAAGTCTACACATACCCGAATTCTGCCATCCTTCTTCGGCACCGGGACAATGTTGGACAACCACGTCGGGTATTCGGATACCAGTAGGAAGCCTACATCGATTTGCTTGGTGACCTCTTCCTTGATCTTAATGGCCCAATCAGGGCGGATCCTTCTGAGCTTTTGTTTGATCGGTTGAACCCCGGGGTCAAGAGGGATCCGGTGCTGTACAATCTCAGGATCGATTCCAGGCATGTCTTCATAAGACCACGCAAAAACATCTTTGAAATCCTTTAATAAAGCGACTAGGCGCTCGCGTTCCTCTGAAGACAACGTGGACCCAATCTGGACCAGCTGCGGGTCCTTCTTAGTACCAACGTTTACAGTAGTGATTTCATCCATTAAGGGTTTAACAAATCTTTCCTGCTCTTGATCAATCAATCGTTGCAAAACCGGAGGAATTTCTTCCTCGTCGTTTTCATCAAAATTTTAAAAATCCTGATTTAAGCAACAAAATCAAAGGCACAGAAAAATACTCAGAAACCACATTCACATCATTCTCATTAAATACTTCCAAGCTGTCCGATTCTTCTGTTACAACAAACTCAAAAGAAAAAGAAAATGACGACCTAGACAGGACTGTGGCATCCGGGTTATCACCCCCAGGAATACCGGACTCAGACTCAATCGAGCTGGAACCTGATTCCGACTCACAGGACTCGGTGGAATTAGATTCCGGCTCACTACCTAACCCGGTGTTGCTGGACAAAAATCCTTCCTCGTACTGCCAAATGAGAGAGGGTGCGATGGATGCATCCAAAATAGTTGATGGTAGGCCCGCAACCGTTTCATTCCCGATCATGCATACCAAGGAGTTATCCCCCAAGCACTTCTGTTCGATCGGAGGATCTGAAAGTAGACATGCCAGTGCTACCCCCATTTCGTTTTTAGCGTCCTCAGATTGCACTTCCTTACTCTGTTCAGTCTCAGCCGACAGATCTGCCCGCCCTTCGGCGATGTCATTCTCAGGTAGCTGCAGGTCAAAGAAAATTTCAAAACCTGGCACGCGCTTCTTCTCCGTGTTCAGCCATGGTTCTGGGAAGCCACAAAACGGAAAGTCCTCCCCCTCCCGGACGAAGCATCCGTTTAGGGTACCCTGAATGGGCCTATGCATCAACTCAAAAGGCTTCCCAGCCTTCTTTGCTCTGGCTCTTCCGGCCATTTCCTTTCCTTTCCTTATCCAGTCCTCTTTGGTGGGTAGATAATCCAACCCAAAGGTATGAGGATTGTGTGGCACTTCGGCCAATGCTGCGACGCCCTTCCGGCCGCTCTTGCCCAATCCCATCCCGGGGATGTGTTGGAGCTTGTTCATGAGATAGACTGCCTGAGCACTGACATATACCCCTTCATTAGCAGCCACGATGTCCTGTAAAACCCGAGCCTCAGCCAAGGTAAAACCCGATATGAACACATCTTCCATACCGTGCTCAATTTCTAGAACAGGCGTAGATACTTCCGGCGGCGGATGAATCGATGAATTTCTAAAAACGATGGCTACTCCCTTCCCATAGGGGTATTTCACCACTTGATGTAGGGTGGAGGAGACTGCCTTTACCTGATGCAGCCACGGCTGCCCTAAAAGCAGGTTGAAAGTTGCAGGAACCTCCAAGACATGGAAATCTATCTCATGCTGTCCCGGCCCAACCTTTGTTTGAATCTTAACTGTTCCCATTAATTCCCGGCTTGTGCTGTCATACGCCCGAATCACCTGGGCTGTTGGCACAAAATCCGCGATTTTCAAACCGATCCCATAGGCTGTCCTTGCCGGGCAGACGTTGATGGCGGACCCTGTGTCGACAAGCACCACGGATATCCATTTATCTCTGCACTCCACAGAGATGTAGAGTGGCTTGTTATGGTTCGCACCCTCAGGTGGCAGTTCTTTGTCAGAAAAGGTCAACATCGGGGTAGTCCCTCCCGAAAAAACTAAGCCCACCAGCTGTTCGAGCGTGGTGTCTATAGAAAGCTTGGCTTTATCCATAGCTGAAAGGACAGCCTGTCTATGTACTCGAGAAGCCATAAGTAGCCCCCAGATGGAGATGTCTGCTTGTATCTTCTTCAATTGTCTCAATACGGCCTCATCCTCGAGTTGCTTTTCCTTTTGCTTCTCTGCCTCCTTATCTTTTCCAGACGCCTCTGGTTGATCTAGGTGTGGAGGCTTGAAGTACCGTCCACTTCTAGTCATGTGATCGACTTCGCCGATATACCAGGTATCATCTGGTTGGTTACTCCCCCAATCCTCGTCTGTGTGGGCAAGACATAGATCATCGTCCTCCCACCACATTCCATCTGCAGCTGACAAGCACCTGTCCGGTTTTGGCATGACTGTTCCAATACTTGCAGTACCTTATATTCCTATGCTCACGACATTTCCCGTTTCTGTACTTGCGGCGGTCTCAACCCCCACGTGGGCTTTTGCCTTCCTGATTCTCTCGGAATCTTCGAATCTTTCCTGTTCTGACTGTGTCAATGCGGTTGATTGTTCAATAATCCCTGTACTCAAAATGCTCCAATCCCGAGCGAAATTCTTGACACCGGCGCTCTCCGGCGATGTACTCTGTTCTTCGACCCTCCCGGCTGTTACTGACATTCCTGCCCCTGCCGGGCCTTGTCCTGAGTGAAACTCTCCTACCATATCTGGCTGATCGTCCAACCATCCTGTGGCCTCCGTTGATTCCTCATAATCGAACCAGTTGACGGCTGAGTCTCCTAGATCTTGGTCACTATAAAACTGGAGCTTGGCGAGGTCCTCTTCCACAGCTGTTAGATCATCCGTTCCCTATCCTGGACTGTCCCCTTGGATCGCACACAGCTCTCCTCCTGCTGGAAATTCCACATCTGGTCTATTCTGGTCTATTGGCGAAATGTAGTCACTCGGACTATAAGCATTCCCAACATCACTCCCAGATTCCGCAGACTCTGGCTCGACAACCCCCTTCTCCTTTGGAGTCTTCTATCTCCTGCTCTCGATGGTCACCACCGCTGGCTTGGGTTGGGTTATGGAGACGTCCATCATGCACAAATTGGTGCAATCGAGAAGAAAAACCTCTGGCTTAGGCAGATAGGAAGGTGTGATATAAATACTAGGATCGTAGGACACGACCCCAGTATGGATGAAATTGATTCTCTTGGGTGGTGGAGCTTGGTTATGTGTGGGGAGAGGATTTGTGGTAACATTGGGTTTCTCAGGAGGCAAAATCACCCCATTATCAATGAGATCTTGAATCTCATGACGTAATCGGAAACACAGGTCAGTGTCATGACCGTGCTGTTGGTGAAATGCACAATACTTGGCTGGATTGTGGGCAGCGGGGAGTCTTTCTGGTAAGGTCCGCGACTCTAGGGGCTTCAGATGCCCTTTTCTGATTAGAACCCCCAAAGCTTTGGACAGGGGCATATAAAGCGGAGCGAAGGTTCTGGTGTTTTTGGGAGGGTATTTGGCTGTTTGTGGGTTACTTCCGGACGCACCGGAGAATGGTGCGGCTGCCATAGTTCTCGGGGGAGGGTTAGTGGTGACCGTACTCACTTCGGAGGTCCTGGTAGTTGTAGCGCCACTCGGGCCTGCATTAGTATTACGATTGAAAGTTCTGCGGGGTTGCTCCCGGTCATTATCAATCAAGCCTTGCTTTAAGGCATCCTCAATCTGCACCCCCATTTCATGCAGATCAGAAAAGGTAGGGAAAGGGAGTACAATCATCTTTTGCATTAACTTCGGCTAAAGATTGCGCACAATCATCCGAATCTGGTCTTTGTCCGTGGGCCTTAAGGTCATCATCGAAGCCTTAGCCCGCCATCTGGTTACGAATTCTGAGAAGCTTTCTTTGGGTTCTTGCCTCGTTGTCTCGAGATCCCGGGTCGTGATCTCGATTTCCGTATTGCATGAGTACTGCAAGATGAAGGCCTCAGCCATCTCGTCCCAACTTCTCTTGACATCATCCTTCAATTTGGCATACCATATGGCTGCTACGCCCGACAGGGTCCGGCCAAATAGAGACAACTTCTGTAGTCTAGTGAGGCCCATTGGCCTTAGGATGTCTGAAAATAGTCACAGGTGCACCATAGGATCCCCAGATCCGTCAAAACGATCAATTTGTGGCATCTTAAACCGATCTGGCAGCGTCACGGCTGCATCGGTGTATCCATCCTCAATGTCCGGAATGGACTTCACACCTTGAGATTTCTTGAACAGCTTTTCAAGCTTGCTCATTTTTAATGCCATGAGGTCCACCTCGGACTCGAAAAGAGAATCCGGTTGATTGATAGGAGTGGGTGCCTTGGATAGTTGAGGTAGAATCGAGGGCGGAGCCGGCCCCGTTGGGATGTCTGTATCTTCTTAGACATTCCGGGTATTCGGTGTTTCTTCGGGTATCGGAACCCTTAGTGGGGGAGGGACTTGCTGTGAAGCGGATGCTCCAGTTTGCTGCTGCAATCTTACGATTAACTCTGCTTGCTCGTTCATAACTGTGGCCTGTTGTTTGGCGAATTCTGCCTATCGGATAGCATCCTGCTGCATCACTTTCATGCTTTCTTGGAGTTGGCGCACCATCTCCTCTAAACTAGCCATACTGTTCTGTTCTGGTTGAATTATTGGTATATGCTCCCTTTCTGTGGGTGAAACAGAATCCTGATCCCTACTGTACACAGGTGGGGTAGATAAAGCCCTCTGTACTGACTGTTGAACTGATGCCTTCTGCCCAACTGTCCTCCGTCTAGTAATCGGGGGTAGAGAGTGGTGCACTGGTTCTCCGTCTACCAGATCCTCAGATCGATGGAGCCGACGACCTCTAATCCAGAGTGCTTGGGGAATATCTACCGGGTTGGAAGCAATGGTGCTAAACTACCTAGCAAAAAGATAAATAAAACAATAAATAAACAAAGAATCGGACAGCACAACGGCGTAAAATAAACACATACAACGCACAGTTGGGTATTCATAATACACAGTTGGTAAGCCGAACACACTGTTCCTCGATACTGATCACTGTTCCCCAGAATCACTGTTCCCAAAACTGAACCTGATACCCGCAGATAACTGATTCTCATAAACTGATACTGATGCCCTCAGGTCTAATACCCAATCTTGCAAACTGATATGTATGTTCCCTGTAGAGATACATTCTAAAAGCACATAGCAAGTAAAGAGAGCCAAAACACCCCTATGTTGGGGTAAGGTTTCCCTGTCCTATTTTGTCAGGAGCTAGGGTTTCACTATGCACGCAGCAGTTTTCAAACAACCTAACATCGGGTAAGCAGCCTGTTCTAATTTGGAATGGTCACTATGGATCCGAATATGCACTAGGTCGAATGGTCGAAAAGGGTGCCCCGGTAAAACCGGGGTTTGTGTTCCCATACTGTCAGAGCCCATAACCGATCAGCCTTACGGTCATGCCTTGACAAGACAAGCCTCCGGCAAACCATTCAGGAATGGCAGATGGCAAACACTGTGTTCCTAGGCGCACCAATGCACATGCAATGCAAAGAGACACATAAATGGAATCAAAATAGGATATCACGAGTTCGAGTCAAGCTCTTTAAATCCCCAGCAGAGTCGCCAGAAACTGTAGACGTCCCCCGAACGCCCCGGGAGCACGAGCTCCCGTTCCGTTCGATATCGGGCTCACTACAGTTCAGGACTCTAAAATTTGTCACGGTTCTAAGTCTAAACCAAAGAGTCCGAATCCGGAAAATCGTTTTGAGAAAACAGATTTTTTGAAAGAAGTGCCAAACGTGGACTGATTGGGGAAGGTCAGCTATGAGCACCCCCTTTCGCCCGATCCGAAGATCGACCTCTACTAACCATGATATCCGCTTTTGAAAACGTTATGTGTTCTTATTCCATTTATTAGCCTAGAATTACTATGTTGTGCGCACATCAAACAAGTATAGACTAGATTGCCTAATTTGGAAATAAGCATTGCATATCCGTTTGTTTTGGAAAAATGTTTTGGAATTTGCTACCCGCAAGTAGGCTAAAGCACGGATTTCAACGAGTGTTTCCAACTCAGACAATCCAACCTTCACCCATAAGCATTCAAACAGTTTATCACATAAGCATCTAGCCATATGGTAAGCATGCTGTCATGATAGCATTCACACACATGAGATATGCTAAAGCATAAATGCTTACCGAGTACTCCGAGCCAAAACAATAAACTAGTTAGCCAACATGCATGGTCCTAGTTCATGTCAAATTGACTAATGCAACACATGCAGGATGCAATTAGAATAGGCTCAGCTAACCTAAACATGGCATGTGAAAATGCACAAGTAGCATGTATTCAAGTTAGATTTGAAATACTAATGCAGTTAGCATGATGCGCCGAGCTCGGTGCATGCAGTACTGATGAATGATGCACGCATGCATAGCATAAGGTATGCTAAATTAAACATGTCCTATTACTAACCATCAAAACAGGTAAATAAAAGGGGAAGAAAGACGTGGGGTTGGAAGACATACACACACTCACGCACACTTATTACATAATTGCCCTCACTCAGAGGGTCCAAATAAATATTACAGACCGAGTAATAAACGCATAAATTATTACAGAATTTCTAATTATTTAACAGAATGAATGCAAAAAGAAAGGTGGCCGCAGCCCCGCCTTGGGATGCGCGAATGATGCATGCTCGAACCCGTCTCACCCGGAAAGTCCGTACCATACCACTGCCGCCTCTATTTACACTGCCCTGCTTCTCTGAAAATTTCCAAAGTTCTGAGACAGGTCCTCTGAATACTGTGGGACACCATCAGCTAAAGGAAATGTCCACCGGCCATTTAAAATACCCATCGGCCGTTTATGAAGCTATCGGCCCAGTAAGGATTGCCAGTCGGCACTGAACACTGCCGGTCGGCAGAGACTTCCTGCAGAAGACAGTTTTGACAGCAATAGAGGACAGACAGTAAATGGCATGGGATTTCAGGCACATGTGAGCATGGTCATGTTCCCCATCATGTATTGAACTCAGGGAAGCATGGCCCTTGATCCTCGAGCCATCAATTGTGCATGATAGCCTAAGAGATCAAGCTTGCCATTTGATGTAGAAATGCATGCAACACACAAATGAGGACCAAGACCCTATCATGTTGGAGTCAAGGGGCCCGGTGACCGAGAGTTAAGACGCGTTACATCACTGAAAGTATGAACGCTCCTTAACCCCCGACACTTGGTTTGACACCCCAAACCAAGTAATGCAATGCATGTTATGCAACATGACTCAAAGATACAACATGAGATTGAGATGCAAGGCATGCCAAATGCCATGCAACTACCATGGCAAGTATGCAATGCTAGGCATGCAAGATGCAAATGCAATGCAAACATGGACGATTTGAGCAATAGGGACATCATATTACAACACCTAATAAAGCAATCATGCAATAAATATGAGACAAGCATGCAACGGTGGACTTAAACCATAAAGGGGCAGACCTTAATCCACCCCAAAACAGTGGCCAAAAGTGCCCAAAATGGTGGACAAACACTCATGCCAACACCCAAGCCAATGGACCTAAAGCTAAGGCACAAAAAGGGGACACTTTACTTCCACTAACATGACCATTCATGGCATGAATTAGGCAAGCAAAAATAGAATCTGAGCATGTAAAAATGGACTCCAAAACCCACTGATATGGCAGCTTAAGTGACTCCAATGAGATGCATGCACCAAGACTCATTTCTAGGCATAAAAGGGCACATCCTCAAAGCATGAAAGAGGTCACATATGCAGACATGCAAACATGATTTATGGGCTAAAATACGATCCTAAATGATGCAAAATCATGAGGATGGTCTAAGCTACGCATGCTAGAGGCCAATATACTCAAGGCTTACAAGTCAATATACTCAAGGCTTACAAGCCAAAACACAAAGAGATGACACCAAACATGGCAAGCATGACTGAAACAGATGGCCAACAGGCCTTAAACATGGTAGAATAATGCCAATACCTTCATGAAATTAGGCTAACACATGCAAGAATCATGGCTTAAACACAATATGCATTTCTAGGCCAAATAGAGGAATGTAAAACAAGTATGTTAAGCATGCAAAAGGGCACAAATCCGACCAAAAACAGAGATGACATATGACCTAGAGACACCCACAAACCTCTGAAATAGGGCCAAAATCAATCAAGCATACATGTTACCCTTTAAGCTAAAAGGCAAGGAAATGAGGCAATGAAGGGAGAGGGGTGTCCCTCCCCTATACAAGACTTCAAACCACCTTCCTCACTATTGAAAATCCACTGGTTTTCAGTGGTGAGAAGACCAAGACACTCAAGCAAACAAAGCCTCACAAAGGAAGCACCAAAAAGGCCAAATAAGGCCTAAGAGGGTGAGTTTGAACTCAAACCACAAAACACCCTTAATGAAAGTTCTTAAGTATGAAAATATAAGCTTTTTTTATCTTATGTACAAAGCCTAAATCAGCAAGCAAGACAGGTAAAAAACTAGTGCAAGTTTGGGGAAACTAAAGCAAAGTGATTACCCTTGAAGAAACTTTGAAGAACAGACAATGCAGCCCTCTTCTTTTGATCAAAATCAGTCCAAAAACTCAAGAATCAACCCTCAAAGCCTCTCAATCTCAGAGCAAGGTGTAATGGTGTGTGTATTAGTGCAAAAGTAAGGTAAAAATGCACTTTGGGGCTACCAAACACACACTAAGGGAGGAGAGAGAGGGAAATATATAGAGAGATGATATATCTAGCAGATATATGTATATAAGCTCTGGTTTTTAGGTTTAAAATTTCCAACCTTTAACAATGGAGGAGGAGGGCTTTATATATAGCCTAAACAAATGGTTCTTGGCTTCTCCAAGAAGCCAAGTGAAAGGGGCAAAGGGTGCACAGGAGTCTAGGCTTCTTGGAGAAGCTAAAATAGCTGGCCAAGCTTCTCCAAGAAGCTTAGCCAAAGGTTCATCCTTCTAGAAGGAACCAAGGGGTTCAAAGGCTCATACCAGCCAAAACTGCACGGGGAGGAGTGATGGTGCATTCCAGCTGGCACAGCTGGCATGCACCATGCCTCAAGGGTGCGAAGGAGTCACACCGGCCAGCAAAAGATGTCACCGGCAAAATAAAGTGCCGATCGGCAGTATACTATGCCGACCGGTCATTGATTTTAAGAAACCATGGCCGGTGGCACCCCTAAACAGCCGATGATGCTAGGGGAAGGCCGGTGGAATGTGAGGGTGGCCAACAAGCCACTCTCCTCCCTTCAAGGCAAAAACACAAGTGTTTGGTGTCAAAACCGAACACGGAACAGTCAGGTCGAGAGATCCTGAGGCGAGGTGCGCGACCAAGACTTCCGGGAACTCAAGACGAACACAAACATGGATAATCACCGAGTGTTCAAACGTTGACGTCCAAGTCTTGAGAACGGTCAAAAATGGGGTGTCTACAGGTACCCTGTTAAGGATAAAGTTAGCAGGCAAAATTGCCTTCCCCCACAAGTTCTGAGGTAACCCTGAACTAATCAACATGGCATTCATCATCTCTTTAAGGGTTCGATTCTTTCTCTCAGCAACTCCATTTGACTAAGGAGAATAAGGTGCAGTGGTTTGGTGAATGATACCATATTCAAAACAAAATTCTTCAAATGGTGTATCATACTCACCACCCCTGTCACTCCTCACTATCTTAATAGTTTTGCCAAGTTGATTTTCAACCTCAAGTTTATATTGCCTAAAAGCTTCTACGGTTTCATCTTTACTTCTCGATAAGTAAACATAGCAATATCGAGTGCAATCAACAATAAAAGTAATAAAGTACTTCTTACCTCCTCTAGTTTGAACAAATTTTAAATCACAAATATCTATGTGAATTAACCTTAGAGGTTTAGTACTTCTTTGAACTTTATTAAATGATGCCTTAGTGAGTTTTGCCTCAACACAAATCTCACATTTATGATTAGGATCAAATTCTAAGTTAGGTAAACATTCTAAAGCAACAAGTCTACGCAAAGAATTAAAATTAACATGTCCTAATCTGCCATGCCATAAGAAAGAAAACTCAGCAATATAAACAAAAGATGTGTTCTTATCATTAAAAGCCAAATTAGATACAACAGTATTTACATTGAGCTTAAAAAACCCATCACTCATGTAACCTCGCCCCACATATATTCCACTTTTGGAGAGTACAACTTTATCAGATTCAAAGACTAATTTAAACCCATTTTTGATCAACAATGACCCAGAAATCAAATTCTTGCGAATTTTTGGCACATGGAGTACATTGTTAAGAGTGAGTTCTCTTTCCCTAAGGTCATTTTCAGCACAATCTTTCCTTGTCCTTCTACAGTTGAAATGGAGGAGTTTCCCATAAAAAGTTGTTCCCCACTTTTCACCACTTTGTAGGTTGTGAACATCTTCTTATCTACGCAGATATGGCAGGTTGCTCCAGTATTCACCCACCATTCCTTGGGATTTCCCACCAAATTTGCTTCAGAGACTACTGCAGCAAGATTGATGTCTGCCACTCCGTCGGAAAGATAAAAATCCTTAGCTATGTTGGCTTGTACTAGCTTTTTGCATGAACTCCCTCCGTCCTTGCGAACGTGACAATCCTTAGCGCAATGCCCATCTTTTCCACACACAAAACACTTGCCTTTGAACCTTTTGTTGAACCCGTTGTTGATCCCTTTATTGATCTTAGTAGTGGATCCTTGTTTGGGACCATTGCCATCATGCTTCCGCTTCTTGTTGTTGAACTTTGACCCTTGTCCATGTTCCATAACATTTGCTTTAGCCTACATGACATTGTTTCCTGACTTCTTGTCGAAACCACGATTATCCTCCTCAATTCTGAGTCAAACAATCAGTTCCTCCAATTTCATCACCTTGCGCTTATGCTTCAAATAATTCTTGAATTCTTTTCAAGATGGTGGCAATTTTTCAATGATTGCCGCTACTTGGAAAGACTCACTAAGAACCATCCCTTCCGCATGTATGTCATGGAGAATTAATTAGAGATCTTGAACTTGGCTAATAACCGTTTTAGAATCCATCATTTTAAAATCCAAAAAACAACTGACAAAAAATTTCTTTGTACCGGCGTCCTCTGTCTTATACTTATGATCCAGAGATTCCCACAGTTCTTTAGCTGTGCTTTTCACACTATACACATTGTACAGTGTATTGTCCAATCCATTGAGGATATAGTTTCGACACAAAAAATCACCATGTTTCCATGCATCGACTGCGGCAACCACTTGCCAGTCAGTTTCTCCCTCGTTCAGTGCCGGTGCCTTTTCATGAGTGAAATGAGCCAAATTCAATGTGGTAAGATAAAACATCATCTTTTGTTGTTATCTTTTAAAATCATTACTATTGAATTTTTTTGGCTTCTCTCCATGATTTATCGGTACTGCCGAAGTCATCACCGGCACAACAGGTGTGGAGGTTTGAGTAATAACAATCTCAATACTGTTAATTTCAATTGTCATAATTCTGACAAAGTAAAAATTGTACCAATCACAAATTTATACACAAAAGAAATTACACATAAAATATACAGAAAAAATATTTTGTAACAAAATTCCAATGATAAACAGTATATTACTACTATGTTATCAAAGAAATCATTAAACAATATATTACTATTATTTAAAAAATTAAACAGTATATGACTACTATTTAATTTCCCGAAACAAAATATTTGTCTGTATTACACTATTAAATAAAAATTAAAAATCTATTTTAAGATTGTTTGAACCCACAAAGGTGTATGTGTGTAAATTAAATGTATAAATTAAATAAAAAATAAAATAAAATAATTTAGAAAATAATTATATAAATTATTTGCCAAATTAAATATTTACAGAAATTAATGTCGAGGCATGTGTTGGACACAATCTCCTTAAAGTAGATTTCACCCTTGCTCTGGTGCTTCGAGATATAACCAGCGTCTACTTCCCAGGATGCAACGACTAACACTTGATTTTATAGCACTATAAAATCAAGTCTAGTGAACCAAACAATGCTGTAACTCTTTCTCGTTCTTTTCTTAAAAATAAATACAAAAACAAACGCAGGAGCAATAGAGGACGAACAGAAGAAGAAAGGGAAGAAATTTGAAAATTTGTGGATGCAAAATGAATTGCTGGAGCTGACTTTATATGGGCAAATCGGTGGTTGCTCAGGCAAGTGCCAATAGATAGGCAACTGTTCGGACATATTTCAACAGATAGAAAATCTGTTTGAACTGTTTGGACAATTCCAGATCTGTTTGGGAAAGATTCAAAAGGTTCAAACCCATTCAGGTGTGTTAGGAACTGTTTGGGTGAAGGGAAAAAATTTGGACCAATTTATTTTGATTTTTGAAACCAAAAATAAAAATTAATAAATAAAGTTCAAATGTTTTTGGGCCAAAAAGATAAGTATTGGGACAAACAAGCCCAACCCAACTTCACACCACGCACCCGTGCCCAAGCCTAGCCCGCCCGAACAGATGACGGCAGCGCGCGCGTGTGGTTTTAATTTTGTGTCCAATGGGTCTAGCCCACTAAACTCATAACCTCACCCTTCCACAAACTTGGGTACCCCTTGGGGCCCATCCTAAGTATCCAATGCTAAGTTTTATAAACCCAAACAATTCCTCAAGCCTTTCCAATGTAGGACAAGCACATTTCACAAATGTATAGTAAACCCACCAAAAAACTGGTTCCACAAATTCGAAAGCGCGCGTTGAATTCTCATTCATCCGGAAATGATTTTGAGCAACCAAATACATGAATTTATTCACTATGCGACATTAAACATGAACCCAATTAAAAACGTTAAAAATAACGCTTGGGTCCCACCATAATTAATGCTCAAAGTTAGCAAAAAATAAGAAATTTCTAAAGCCATTTTCCAACATCCATTAGTTCAGAAGGGATAATTTCTGAGATGACACCTTGTTGAGACCACCATCTCAGAAACCAAAAAGGAATTCTGACTTAAACTTATGATCAAAAAAGAAAAACCAAGAATGACTGTATGACTCATTTTGGTATAAGAGGATTTTGGACCAGACATCCATATAATCATAATAACTATAATGTATCTTATGATTAGGAAGATCTTGAAGTAAGAAAGGGAGACCCCATTCATCAAGGGATACAATGGGGGTGTCTAGAAAGTAGCTTTTTTGGCTTTTTAGGCTAAAATAACCAATAAGACAAAATGTCACATCAAACCTATAATCATTTCACTTTTTCTCTCACAAACATCACGTCCAACTATTTTTCCAAACACAAAAATTTTAGCCCCTTAAAATAGCCAAAAGCTAAAATAACAACTTCCCAAACACCTACAAGGTTATGAATATACAAGGAATGATAGATGATTTTACTAACATTGACTCTATCATAAATAGGTTTAATGACTATGGACTTGTGATGAAAGAGGATGTCTTTGTAAAAAATAATTGACTTGTTTAGATGGGAAGGAATGAAATGTCATCCAGCAGGAAAATACTTGTTAACTAGGTCAATGACATTGTGAATGTTCTTGTGGACTAGTTCCTTGTAGAAAACATTGGTTGACGGGGGTTTAAGAACATGATCTGTTCTTGGGGTAGATTTCACTGGATAATTAGATGGCATGGGAGTAATTGACTAACACGCAAAGGGGTGTGAAGCTAGAGCTGAAGTGTAATAAGGTTTAGAAATGTTATCAAGAATTTGATATCGGTTGACTAGATCAATTGGGGGTGCAACAATAGGTTGACTAGTTGGCACGATGGCAAGAGGTTATGTAGAAGGTTTGTGACTTGACATCTGAAATGGAAGAGATAGAAATAGATTAGCATCCACTGAGGATATCTAAACCATCAATATGAAAATTGAGCAGATTAGTGTAATGGGCAATTAAATTGCAGTGACTTCTAATCTGATGGAATTGAAGGTAACGATCTTGGTCAATGGTTTTTAAGTAGGATATTTTAAAAGCATAATGATGAATAATTTTGCAATATCGAGTGACTTGTAACTTGTTTGTAGAACAATAAGGAGTAGGCATGAGGCAGTACCCCTCCTATAAAAATTCTCCGGTGAGGAAATCAGGGATAGAATTTTGACTACCAAGAATATATTCAATATCAAAATCAAAGATACTTAAAATAGATTGTCAACGAGCAAAAATATGCTTACTAGCAATATTTTGAACATCTTTTTCTAAAACATATTTAGCACTTTTACAATCAACACGTATTATGAATTTTTGATTTAAAATATCATCTTGAAATTTACTAACACATAATACAAGAGATAATTTTTTTTAACAGTACTATAATTTAGTTACGTTTTGTTCCAAACACCAGAATGAAATCGAACAATTTGTTCAGATGACTTGAGAGTGACTTTCTGAAGGAGGATGCACCATAACCAATGTTGGAAGCATCAGTTTGAATGATTTTGAATGAATTCTTAGTAGGAATACCAAGACAAGGCAAAGTTTTGACATATTTTTTGACTTGTTGCACAATAGCAGTATGACTGGGAGACCATGGAGGAGAATGATCCTTCAACCGATCAAAAAGGAGTTGACAAGTTTTCCTAAGGTCTTGATAGAATTCAGCAATGTAATTAAGAGAACCTAAAAATCGTTGTAATTGAGTTTTGTCTAAGATTTCATCAGAAAACTTATAAGCAAATTCAATAGATCGACTAATTGGAATAATAGTACTTTGGTATATGTCATAACCTAAAAATCTAAGTTTGGTTTGAAAAAACTTAATTTTAGATGCAGAGATGACTAAACCATTATGTTTAATAATCTGAAGGAAGGAGTGGAGATGTTTCCAACGTTCATCAATAGACTTGGAGAAAATAAGGATATCATCGATGTAAACTATAGAAAAATTACTAAAGGGATCAAATATTTCACTCATGATATTTTGAAATTCACTAGGTGCATTTTTTAAACCAAAAGGCATTACATTCCATTCGTAATGACCAAAAAGTGTAGTAAAGGCAGTTTTATATTTATCATTAGGGTGAATTTGTATTGGCCAAAATCCACTTTTAAGATCAAATTTATTAAAAATGATGGCTTGACTAAGTTTTTTAATTAGATCTTTTTTATTGGGGATTTGATATCTTATTCATTCTAAAACTTTGTTTAATGGTTTATAATTAATGACTAATCATGGAACACCACGTTCAAGTTCAACATTTTTATTAACATAAAAAGCAAGACAAGACCAAGGTGACTTGCTTTTGCTAATGATATTATTTTTAGTAATTCATTGATTTCCTTTTTACACATTTCTACCAATTCATTATTCATTTGGATTGGTCTGGATTTAATAGGAACCAATTGTTCATTAAAAATCTTAATACAAGGAAGGGTGACTACATGCTTTTTTTCTATGCCAAAAAGCGCTAGGTAAAATAGAACAAATTGTAGTTTCTAAATTATTTTTAAATTGTTCAATTTTTGAAACAAGAATAGGATTTGTTAATTGAGATTCAACTCTTTTGTATTTTACTTCTTCTTTGAGAAATTTTAGGTGTTTTGTTAATTGATTAATGGATTGGGATATGGACTATTCTTTTAATTGATTTAATTCTTCGATTTTAGGAGGAGTTAAAAATTTGAAGGTTACTATTTGACCAAAGGCTTGTGTTGTTAGACCATAATTAGTAGTGGTAAATGGATGGATAAGAAAATAAATAGAGTTCATAAAATGACTTTATCTGTCATATTTCTTACTAGGACAAATGATGTTTTAATACAAACATTGTTTTGACAAATATGTACTTTGGATAATTTATATTTAATATGCATTTGACTTCCATTAGCAGAACTCAATTTTTCACTAGTCTTATGATAATGTTTGGTAGGGATTACGCCTTCTTGAATACAATTTAAATCAACGCCTGTGTCAATCAATGTTATTACTTCAATTTCAAAATCATTAATAATTAGTTTGACTTTTGAATGCCATTTTTGTATGTTAATTCTATTGATTATATTCAAGCGATTATTTTATGGATCATCTTGGTCACTATGAGATTTATTTTCAAAGACAACATGGTTTGGAGTTTGACTACTACTAGAGTTATCAGATGAAGTGTCATTGTTATTGTGGAAATCATTGAGACTTTTATTAATTTTTAATATTGCAATTTCTTCTTCTATTGATTTATCTCTCTTTTTTAATTCTTTAAGAGTTAATTTAATTTGGTTTACTTCTTTATGTAAATCTTGTAATGTTACTTTATGTTGAGTTTTGTTTAAATCTTTCTAAAGTAGTAGTTAAACTGATAATTAGTTTATCTTGATGAGGTTTTTTTTTTTAATCTTTATCCATTAATAAAGATTTTAATTTATTAGTATATTTTCATTTTAATTCAAGATTTTCTAATTTACTAAGCAATTCGATTAATGAATTTTCTTCTTGATGTGATTTACTAAGGACATTGACTTGTTTACAGCATGAATCATTACATCCTAATTCAATTGGATCATCATCAATATGATCAGTGAGAGAATAATTGTAACAACCCCCACCCTACTCTTGTCATACTTGCATACATTCATGCATGATCTTGTCTTGATATGTTATTTTGCTAGTTTTGCCTTGCCTTGTTTTGTTTAAGTATTGCTTGCGTGATTTTGTTCTTTGCTCGGCATGTAGCCGAGGTCATCTTGAGATTTGACCAACACTGAGCCTTTGTACTTAGAACTGTTTTTAGACCTTGGTCGACCCCCATCTTCACCTCGGGCATTATTGCCGAGATGTTTTGCACTTCGCGAACCTTGTCCGCAGGCAGGTATGGCCTAGGCCGAGATGTGGCACACCCCGGCCAAGATGTGGCACAGCTTAGTCAAGTGCCGTCCTCCCTAGCCGATGTCTTTGTTACCCTGTTGCCGGATCATTGATTGAGCCGATGTCATTTATTGCCGATGTGTCTTACCCAGCTTGCTGCATATGCTTTGTCAGAGACTTGTCTTATCTATCAATCACCTTTTTGAGTTGAGCCAACCCGATAGCGCCACGTGTCCGAGCTGATTGTTAAGACAGCCGGCAGACTTAGAAACAAGTCATTTTGGTCTCAAATCCTTGTTTTAGAGAGAGAAGCTCTAGAGAGGAGGAAGAAGGGTTCTTGAGTGAGAATAGTCTTCCAAGCTTGATCTTCGTGGTTTGATCCGTTAGATTCGAGGTTTGAGGTTAGAATCTTGATCTACTTTGATTGTTGTTATTGATTATCTAGCTGCATTGCATGATCGGATCTGTTTTGCATGTCATGCATCATTTTGAAGTTAGTTTTGGAAAGAGAGCCTTGTTTTGATCCGAAAGTTTGGAACGGAAGCCATGATTTTGTGTTTGTTCTTGCATGACTTTCTTGTGTGGGTACCCAGGTCCATATTTTGAACTCTTGGCATGAAAACTCAGATTTTTGTAACAAGTTGTGAACTTGCATCCATCTTTCAAATGATCATGTTCTTCATATTCTTCAAAGGGAAACCCAGGTTTTTCCCGACTTTGTTTGATGGGACCTCGGCAAGGGCCTGGACAGTGCCCAGTGTGTTCTTATGAGGCAAGAGCAGTGTTTAAGCTCCCAGCATGTTTTGCTTTGTCTTTGACTTGAATCTGGCAAGAATGCCGAGATCATTTGCATACATATAAAGCTTGTTTTGAGGATGTGATTTTCTATGTGATTGTAGGACCTTGATTCCTGCCTTGAGCCTACACCTGAAGAACTAGGTGAGTGGTGCTTCTAATAAAGCTATGTTACACTTGTTTTGATAAATCTTGCTTGTCTCGTTTTGAAGAAAGTATTTGCTAAGCATGAATGTATAGCCCTTGTTTTGATGTTATTCTTGGAAAGTCCCTTGTGCTGGAGGACTCTAAACTTTCGCAGTACTAAGTATAAAAGGATACGGTCCTTGTTAAATCGGGCTACGGGCCTAAGTAACACAAGTCCCTTGTGTTGGAGGACTCTAAACTTTCGCAGTACTAAGTATAAAAGGATACGGTCCTTGTTAAATCGGGCTACGGGCCTAAGTAACACAAGTCCCTTGTGCTGGAGGACTCTAAACTTTCGTAGTACTAAGTATAAAAGGATACGGTCCTTGTTAAATCGGGCTACGGGCCTAAGTAACACAAGTCCCTTGTGCTGGGGGACTCTAAACTTTCGCAGTACTAAGTATAAAAGGATACGGTCCTTGTTAAATCGGGCTACGGGCCTAAGTAACACAAGTCCCTTGTGCTGGAGGACTCTAAACTTTCGCAGTACCATTTGAATGATGAATACGGTTCATCCCTTGTTTTGCCGATGTCAGTAAGCATTCCTTGGTACTTGTAAGCTTTGAATGATGAATACGGTTCATCCCTTGTTTTGCCGATGTCAGTAAGCATTCCTTGGTACTTGTAAGCTTGAATGATGAATACGGTTCATCCCTTGTTTTGCCGATGTCAGTAAGCATCCCTTGATACTTGAAATGTTCGATTGATGAATACGATTCATCCCTTGTCTCGACAAAGTTTGATGTGTTTTGTTTTGGAAGACTTCGGCTATATTCATGCAAAACCTTTATTCTAGTACCATTCACTAAGTATTTGTGCTCACCCCTCTCTATATATATGTAGGTGATAAGCAGGACGGCGGCGACGCCTAGACTGTTTTGAAAGCTTGTTTTGGATTCGTGCTTATGTCGGCTTCGCTTTTGTATTTACGTCGGCGATGCCTTCATTGCATGTCGACAAATCTTGAAAATCATGCTTTTTGACTTGTATTTTATTGTATTTTGTTTATGTCAGCTCGAGAAGCCTTTTGATCAAGATGTAACATGTATGCTGCTTGCTGTATTCAAGTTGTAAGATGAATGTCATTGCATTTGATCTATGCACAGCTCTTATGGACGACTTGTATTTTGATTTACTTCTTCTGCGTTTGTGAGCCCCGTTCATCATTACTCTGATTGTGTTAAGTTTTTTTGAAAGTTGGCCTTCAGTAATTACGGATTACTGGCCATCACGGCACCAAACTACTAGGGGCGGTTTGGGGTCGTGACAATAATAGTCAGAAGTATTACTGGATAGGTTAGTATCACTTGTTACTGGAAGTATTAGGAGCGTGATTAGGGGTAGTAGTTAATTTGAATATTTTAAATATTTGACTTTGATTTTCTTCAGTGATTTGTAATTGATTAAGCTTATCCTTAAGTTTTTCTTTGACTTTACATTTATTAGAATAATGACCATTTTTTCCACAATTGTAACAAGTAATATCTTAGGTAGATTTAGACTTCTTAAAATGTTTGGGTTTTTTGTGATATTTCTTTTTAGGTTTATCATAATATTTATAAGGAGATTTAGAAGGTGAATTTTTTTACGATATTTTTTATATGGTTTTTGGGAAGATTTATTTTTCTTGTGTTTTCGACGTGACGAGGCTATAGGAGGTAGACCATATTGTTCGCAAAAGTTACCTAATTCATATTTAGCTTTATGTTTATCTCTAGTAGCTTTTTGACTAAGTTTCATATCTATACACATTTTTAATCCTTCTTTTTGAATTGTACTAATAATATCACCATAGGTTAAATTATCTTATTCAATGATACCAGTAGATTGACTAAGGACATCTCTAATTTTATGGGCAAAAAGAATAGGTAATCAATTAATAAATTTTATTTTCCAAAATGACTTAGTCCAATCATCTCTAAGCATAACACGGGAAGTAAAACCATCTTTATACCAACGAAAATACTTAGCGTAGGGCAAGTTAAATTAGTAAGTTGATCATGAATTTGAGAGTGAACATTCGTAGGTGTACCTATAAAATGATTGATTATGGTAAATATTAAAATATTAATTCCATCAGGTTTACTTGTCCTATTTCTTCATCAAATATAGGGAAGTCATTTTCATCAACTTGGGCTGCGTGTTGAATATTTTCACGCATATCATTAGTGAGATATTTGTCCCACCAAGATTTAATCATACCAGTAAAACCAGAGGTAAGTAAAGAGACTATTTTAGGTTGAGTGTAGTCAGGATAATTACTAAGATAACTATTGGCTACCATAGACATGTGATTTAACTTTTGAAGAATTTGATTTTCACTAAGTCCATCAATATTCCATCCATACAATTTTTTTACATAAACAAAAAATTGATTATTGATATTGGTTTCTTCAAATTCAAGATCAGGCGGTGTAGGCCGAGTGTACCAATTTTTGTAAGAGTAGTAGGATTAACTTTTGGATGTACTATTCTATTAAGATTAGTTAATTGTGATTGTTGGTCTAAGTGACTAATTTCATGGTCAGTGGATATAGACGTGTCGGAGTCAATGTTTAAGGGTAGCTGTTGAGTCAATACAATAATTCCTTTATCTTTAGAAGGTGTCGATAACTTGGTGAATAACTGTTCAATGGCATCAACAGTATGAGTATCTTGGGTGACTAAGTTTAATCTATTCCTACTGTTGGGAAGATTAATAAGTGGTTTTTCCAAAGATTAACTAGTGGATGTGTGGCTATTGGAATAATCATCAAAGGTAGTTTCAATCTTATCTAATTGTTTTCCAATAGTTTTTAAATATTGATTTGTATAATTATTTTGTTCAATAACTTTTTTTATTTCAGTTTCATCACTAGGTATTTTAAAAGGAGAAGCCTTTACGATAGATCCTTTATGCTCAATGAGGATGGTTTCTAAAGGAGGATGACTAGAAGAAACAATGGTGCCGGGGGAAGTTTTCCATTTGGTTTTAGTAATAGCATTTATATTTTGATAATAGTTGTCAAGATAATCAAAGAATGTAACCTCAGTTTATGGTTCAATCATAAATTTATACCATTTCGTAGCTATTTTAGATTGTTGGTGTTTATTATAATTAGACTTATAAGCCTGTCATTTTAATTTATTATCTTTAGATTTAAATTCAGCATAAAGTTTATCATGATTAGGCATAAAAGGCTTACTAATGGTTAATAATTGTTGGTTAATAGGAGGAACAACTTCGAAATCAATTTGGGTAGGTGAGTCTTGAGATACTGTATCTTCATCTTGAAGATGAGTGTGTGTTGAATACACAAATTTAATAATCTGAGATGTTTTATCAATGCCCTTTAACTTACTATGAGTAGGATGAGAAGTTTGTGAAGGTTGACCAATATAAAGTTTTCTATCTTTTCGAGTAAATAGAGGTGTACTAAAAATTTCATCTTCATCAGTAGGGATACTGGATGTACTATGTCTAGAGGATTGACTATTAAATTAGTCACTTAGACCAACTATTTCAATCAACTAATCTTAATAGAATAGTACATCCAAAAGTTAATCATGTCACTTTTACCAAAAATTTTGTACACTCGACCTACATCGCCTGATCTTCAATTTGAAGAAACCAATATCAATAATCAATTTTATATTTTTGTGAGAAAATTGTATGAATGGAATATTGATGGACTTAGTGAAAATCAAATTCTTCAAAAGTTAAATCACATGTCTATTGTAGCCAATAGTTATTTAGTAATTATCCTGACTACACTCAACCTGAAATAATCTCTTTACTTACCTCTGGTTTTATTGGTATGCTTAAATCCTAGTGGGACAAATATCTCACTAATGATATGCGTGAAAATATTCAACACACAGTCCAAGTTGATGAAAATGACTTCCCTATATTTGATGAAGAAATAGGAACAAGTAAACATGATGGAATTAATACTTTAATATTTACCACAATCAACCATTTTACACGGACACCTACTAATGTTCATTCTTAAATTCATGATCAACTTACTAATTTAACTTGCCCTAACACTAACTGATTTTCATAGGTATAAAGATGTTTTTACTTCCTGTGTCATGCTTAGAGATGATTGTACTAAGTCATTTTGGAAAGAAAAATTCATTAATGGATTACCTAGTCTTTTTGCCCATAAAATTAGAGATGTCCTTAGTCAACATATTGGTATCATTGAATACGATAATTTAACCTACGGTGATATTATTAGTACAATTCAAAAAGAAGGATTAAAAATGCGTATAGATATGAAACTTAGTCAAAAAGCTACTAGAGATAAACATAAAGCTAAATACGAATTAGGTAACTTCTGCGAACAATATAGTCTACCTCCTGCAGCCCCGTCGCGTCGAAAACATAAGAAAAATAAATCTTCCCAAAAATCATATAAAAAATATCGTAAAAAAAAAATTCACCTTCTAAATCCCCTGATAAATATTATGATAAACCTAAAAAGAAATATCACAAAAAACCTAAACATTTTAAAAAGTCAAAATCTACCCAAGATATTACTTGTTACAATTGTGGTAAAAATGGTCATTATTCTAATAAATGTAAAGTCAAAGAAAAACTTAAGGATAAGCTTAATCAATTGCAAATCATATAAGAAAATCAAAGTCATATATTTGAAATATTCAAATTAACTACTATCCCTAATCACTCTCCTAATACTTTCAGTAACTCATTAAGTGATACTAATATCCAGTAATACTTCAGACTATTATTCCCCCATTGATCATACTGATGATGATCCAATTAAATTAGGATGTAATGATGCATGCTGTAAACAAGTCAATGTCCTTAGTAAATCACAACAAGAAGAAAATTAATTAATCGAATTGATTAGTAAATTAGAGAATCCTGAATTAAAATGAAAATATACTAATAAATTAAAATCTTTATTAATGAATAAAGATTAAAAAAAAAAAAACTCATCAAGATAAACCAATTATCGGTTTAACTACTACTTTAGAAAGATTCAAAAATGCTCAACACAAAGAAGTAACATTACAAGATTTACAGAAAGAAATAAACCAAATTAAATTAACTCTTAAAGAATTAAAAAATAAAGATAAATCAATAGAAGAAGAAATTGCAATATTAAAAATTAATAAAAGTCTCAATGATTTCTACAATAACAACGACACTTCATCTGATGACTCTAGTAGTAGTCAAACTCCAAACTGTGTCGTCTTTGACAATAAATCTCATAGTGACCAAGACAATCCATAAAATAATCGCTTGAATATAATCAATAGAATTAACATACAAAAATGGCATTCAAAAGTCAAACTAATTATTAATGATTTTGAAATTGAAGTAATAGCCCTGATTGACACATGCGTTGATTTAAATTATATTCAAGAAGGCTTAATCCTCACCAAACATTATCATAAGACTAGTGAAAAATTAAGTTCTGCTAATGGAAGTCAAATGCATATTAAATATAAATTGCCCAAAGTACATATTTGTCAAAACAGTGTTTGTTTTAAAACATCATTCATTCTAGTAAGAAATATGACAGATAAAGTCATTTTAGGAACTCCATTTATTTCTTATTATATCCATTTACCACTACTAATTATGGTATAACAACACAAGCCTTTGGTCAAACTATAACCTTCAAATTTTTAACTCCTCCTGGAATCCGAGAATTAAATCAATTAAAAGAATACTCCATATCTCAATCCATTAATCGATTAACAAAACACCTAAAATTTCTCAAAGAAGAAGTAACATACAAAAGAGTTGAATCTCAATTAACAAATCCTATTCTTGTTACAAAAATTGAACAATTTAAAACTAATTTAGAAACTACAGTTTATTCTACTCTACCTAGCGCTTTCTGGCATAGAAAAAAAGCATGTAGTCACCCTTCCTTATATTAAAATTTTTAATGAACGACTGATTCCTACTAAATCCAGATCAATCCAAATATATAATGAATTAGTAGAAATGTGTAAAAAGGAAATGGTTTTTAAGTAGGATATTTTAAAAGCATAATGACGAATAATTTTGCGATATTGTGTGACTTGTAACTTGTGTGTAGAACAATAAGGAGTGGGCACGAGGCACTATGTCCCCTGTAAAAATTCTCTAGTAAGGAAATCAGGGATAGAATTTTTGACTACCCGAAATATATTTTGTTAGGACCCTTTGTTGTCAAATTCCATAGAAAAAACTAAGGTTGTAATAAGATTGTCATTTTTTAGTTTTCCTATTTTTGGCTTCCCGCTCAAGCGGGGTTTGCACTCTCATAGCATCTGTCACGTCTGCAAAAATACTGGGTAATGTGATTGTACGCTCGAGCGTGAACCCTATATGAAACACGCAATATGGAGTCTCCGCTGAGCGTCCATTCGCACACTCGAGCGGACCGCGCGATCTCAGTTGCTATATATTCGTGTGTTGGTTCAATTCTAGGTTTACTTTTCCTAGATCTTGTTTAAGGGTCTTAGGGTTTTGTTTGAGGCTTTCTTCTGAAGTTTTTGGTGAGTTTTCTTTGATATATTTGAGAGGGTTTGTAACCTATGATCTAAGATACATACATCAAGGAGTTTGGTTCTTCATAATTAAGAGTGTTCTTCTTCGGTGGATTCCGAAGATTCAAACGTAGAGTTTCAAAGGAGTTTAATTCTATACATAGTCGTTGATTCGACAAGTGAAGTTGTCGATTCAACTTTAGATTAATCAGTTCTGAGATGAAGGCTTGGTGAAAGAGTTACAGAAGGTTTGAAGACAAATTGAAGTAGTTGGGTAATTTGTTTGTTATCTTTGTAATCTTTCTTTCTTCAGTAATGGATTGATTAGTGTCGTTTCGCCCTTGGGTTTTTATTACAATTGAAGGTTCTTCAATTGTGGTTTTTCCACGTAAAAATCGTTTGTGTCGATTTATTATTTTATTTCGAAAACAACAATCTAAATCACTTTCGTAAGTGCTTGATGATTTGGATTGTGTGTTTTGAATGATTGGGAATTAATATATTTTAATCTTGATCTAATCACGAATCACTTAGGATTTTCAATTGGTATTAAAGCAGGTCACTCTTTGTTTTTTATCAAAACTATAGGAGTGTGATTTTGTGTGATTGGTGATATAGATTCAATTCGTGAAGGTAACTCGACCCATAGACCTCCGTTACTTGATGGTACAAACTATTCTTATTGGAAAGCTCGTATGAGAGCGTTTTTAAAATCCATCGATGAGAAAGTTTGGCACTGTGTGCTCTATAGGTGGAATGAACCTACTGTCACCGTTGATAGTATTGAGATTCCCAAACCCCTTGATAAATGGGACACAACCGATTATCAAAACCCGAGTTGGAACAGCAAGGCTCTAAATTCCCTTTTTTGCTCCATCACACCTGAAGAGTTTCGTCGTATCTGCACGTGTGAGGTAGCAAAAGAGGCTTAGGACATTCTTGAAACAATTCACGACGGTACTACTTCTGTCAAAAGGTCAAAACTTCAACGTCTCATCTCTACCTTTGAAACCCTTTTTATGCGTGATGATGAGACGTTTGCTGATTTCTATGCAAAACTTAGTGACATCGTGAATTCTTGTTTCACACTTGGTGAAAAAATCCCTGAAGCTAAAGTTGTTGGAAAAATTTTGAGGTCTTTACCCGAGAGGTTCCAATCAAAAGTGATAGCCATTGAGGAGGCTCAGAATCTTGATACCCTCAAGCTTGATCAGTTGGTTGGAAACTTGCAGACTTATGAAACCCACCAGATTTCTAAGAAAAAACAAAAAGATAGTGTGGCTTTCACTAGTACTCATGAGGCAGCAAAAGCTCTGGAGATTGAGTTTGATTTAGAGTCTTAGAGTCTGAGATGAAGGCTATATTTACTAAACAGTTTTAAAAAAAATTAAAGAAAAAGAAGCCTAATTTCAGAGACCCTATTTCAAAAGACAAGAGTAATGAAAAACCCAAAACTTTTCTACCAAAACTTGCTCCAAAAACTAAAAAGAAGATTGTAAAGGGGCAAGGGGTCAAGTGCTATGAATCTTAAGGGTTTGGCCATATTGCCCTTGAATGTCCTTTAAAAAAGAATCGAAAGAAAGTCTACACAGTGACTTGGGATGATGAAAGCGAGTTGGAGAAAGAACCCGAAAAACCTAAATCCGGTGAAGACGGGGATAGTGCTTTCATGGCATTTTGGTCCTCTTTCACTCAACCTCTTCCAAAGCCAGCGGAATTAGCTCGTGGTCAGAACCTGCATCATGCTCCCACCTTTGATGGCAGTAACTACTTGTATTGGAAGATTAGAATGAGGGCGTTTCTGAGAGCTTTCGATCTAGAAGGCTGGCAAGCCATTGAAGAGGATGTTGAAAGTGTTGACAATCCAAGCAATCAGAGAGTTCTGACTACTATTCGTGGAGCTATTTCTGATGAAGAACAGCAACGAGCTGCTCACTGCACAAAGGCTATAGATGCATGGGACATTTTGAGCCAATTTCATAAAAGAGGAGAGTCATCTTCACCACCATCCATCACCTTTTCTGCCTTAGTTGCCCGATTGGATGAGGTCAAGGAGAATGAGGAGCAAAAAGAGGATGATGAAACATCAGAAGACAATGATAAGATTAATGGTGATGAACTACAACAAGCTTATGAAAAGCTTTACGAGGAATCTCTGAATTTGTCCAAAATCAATGACAAACTCTCTCTCAAACTCAAAGTATGTGAAAGCGAGAATGTTAAGCTAAAAGGAGAACTTGTAACAGCAAAGCAGAATGCCATCAAGATCTCTAGTCACAGGCAAGACCTATGTGGGAAACTCTTATCTTGTGAAACTGAAAGGAATGAACTCCTGAAAGTATATTCCACATATGAAGAGAAGCTTAAAAGTCTTGAGATGTCACAAGCTACATTGGAAGAGATGGTTTGTCAGAAAGATAAAGAACTCCGAATTGCTAGAGCCACAATTGCTATGTGGAACAAAGGTTCCAAATCATTAGAGGACATCCTTGGGTCTCAACAAATGGGTTGTGATAAAAGTGGGCTAGGCTATGGCGGTGTGACAGCTCACAAGGGACAGGCCTCTACATCACATGACTTGAAGACTCAAGCAAAAGGAAAGTTGAAGGTAGACCAGGGTGATCCCACTCTTCATCTACCTAAAGGGGGTAAGATCAACAAAAGGGAGGTAAAACCTGTTTTTATTTGTCATCACTGTGGTAGATATGGCCACATTCGTCCTTATTGCTTTGAATTGTTTGGTAAGGTGTCTCAAAAGGGTAGAAATTTCAATACTTTTTGGGTTAGGAGACAACCTTACATGTCTAGGCAGAATACCAAGATTCATGAGGGTGTTCACAACGCCAAGACATTTACTAAGACCGCTAGACCTGATTTTGTTGAGACCAAAAAGATTTGGGTAAGAAAAGATGATTTGACTTGTTTAGTTGTTCACACTGCTCTAAAAGCACGTGACTCACACATGTGGTATCTTGATAGTGGGTGCTCTCGTCACATGTCCGGTAACAAATCCTACTTCACCTCCCTTGAAAAATATGAAGGAGAAATTGTTACCTTTGGAGATGGCGGCACTTCTAGAGCCATTGGTAAGGGCTCTATAAGTGTTGCTGGTCTTCCCAAGCTGGAAAATGCTTTACTTGTTGATGGTCTTAAAGCAAATCTTTTTAGCGTTAGTCAAATGTGTGATTCCCACCATGTAGTATTGTTTTCAAAAAATAAATGTGAAATTTTGGATAAAAAGGGAAATATTGTCTTGCATGGGGTTCGCACATCAGATAACTGCTATGGGATTGTTACTACTAATGATCTCACTTGTCACTCTGCTATCATAAGTAACATTGATTTGTGGCATCAAAGATTAGGTCACATGAATTTCAAAGACCTAACTAAGATAACCAACAAAGAGCTTGTGAGAGGAGTGCCTAAATTGGGTAAGAATCTGAATCATATGTGTGGACCATGTCAACTTGGGAAACAAACCCGTGCCCCTCATAAAAAGGTGAACAACTTTACAACCAAACGTCCTCTTGAATTGGTTCACATGGACTTAATGGGACCTACTTGCACTGAAAGCATCGGAGGTAAAAGATACATCTTTTTAACTATTGATGACTTTACTCGATTTTCGTGGATAAATTTTTTAAGAGAAAAATCTGATACGTTTGATGCTTTCCAGGCTTTAGTCCTTAAAATCCAAAATGAACAGGGTGTTTCATTGGGTGTATCATAAGAATCCAAACTGATCATGATCGTAAGTTTGAAAATAGTTCGTTTTCGGATTTTTGTGATATGCATGGAATTAAGCATGAATTTTCTGCACCTATTACTCCATAACAAAATGGAGTAGTTGAAAGGAAGAACAGGGTTGTTCAAGAGATGGCTAGGGTCATGCTCCTTAGTAAGAAACTTCCTCCAAAGTTTTGGGCTGAAGCCCTAAATACAGCTGTTTATGTCATAAATCATGTGTATTTAAGGCCCGACACGTTACAAACTCCATATGAATTGTGGAGGGGATTGAAACCTAATGTAAAATACTTCAAAACTTTTGGGAGTAAGTGTTACATTTTCAAAGATAGAGAGCCTTTGGGCAAATTTGACTCCCGAAGTGATGAAGGTATTTTTCCAGGGTATTCAACCACTGGTAGGGCTTTTTGAGTCTATAACCTGCGAACTTCTTCTTTAATGGAATCAATCAATGTGGTTATAGATGACACAGGTCCCCCTACTCCAGCAACAAATGAGGATGACAACGGTGAGTCTCCAATCCTGGATACTGAACCACAAAGTTAAAGAGAAGCTGAGGTCCAAGCACAAGAAGTTGAGACAGCTCCATCCTCACAGGTAAGTCAAAGTCCAAAGAGTGCAGAAAAAGGCATCACTCCTGATGCTTCTGTCACCGCAAGTCCTGAGCTCAAACCATCAGCAAGGGTGAAACTGAATCATCCAGCTCAACAGGTAATTGGAAGTGTATCGGATCGAATGAAAACCCGAAGACAGATTCGAGATAAGGCATCACATATGTGTTATGTTTCATTAATTGAACCTAAGAACTTTAAAGAGGCCCTGCTAGATGATAGTTGGGTCAATGCTATGCATGAAGAATTAGGTCAATTTGAACGTAACAATGTTTGGACTCTAGTTCTTAGACCTAGAGACATGAATGTGATAGGTACCAAGTGCATCTTTAAAAATAAATCTGATGAGAATGGTACTATGGTTAGGAATAAAGCTAGGTTGGTTGCTTAAGGCTACACACAAGTAGAGGGTGTTGACTATAATGAGACGTTTTCCCCAGTTGCACGTCTCAAATCTATTCGTATTTTACTTGGTATTGCATATTTTCTTAGTTTCAAATTGTATCAAATGGATGTCAAAAGTGCCTTTCTGAATGGGTACTTGAAAGAAGAGGCTTATGTTGAGCAACCAAAAGGGTTTGAGGACCCTAAATGTCCAAACCATGTCTACAAGTTAGACAAGGCCTTGTATGGGTTGAAACAAGCCCCATAGGCTTGGTATGATAGACTTACTACCTTTCTTCTTGATAATGACTTTCTAAGGGGTAGTGTGGATAAAAATTTATTTGTGAAACATACTAAGTCTCATATTCTTGTTGCTCAGATTTATGTTGATGATATTGTGTTTGGATCCACTACTGATCATCTTGTGAAATATTTTTCAGATTGCATGACACATGACTTTGAGATGAGCATGATAGGAGAGTTGTCTTATTTTTTGGGTCTTCAAATTAAACAGTCTCCTTCAGGTATGTTTGTTTCTCAGTCTAAGTATGCCAAAAATCTTGTGTCAAAGTTTGGTCTTGAGTCTGCCAAACATGCACGCACTCCCATGAGCACCAGTCTTCACATTTCCAAAGATTCCTCTGGTACTAATGTTGATCCTACCCTGTATAGGAGTATGATAGGGAGTCTTCTATACCTCACAGCTAGTCGTCTTGATATTGCTTTCAGTGTAGGTTGTTAGGTTTTTATTCTTGACAATCCCGTTTGACAAAACTCCTTTCAGTTGTACTTGTTTTCGCATTTTTATTTCAGTAAGGCTATGTGTTTTAGATGCGAATCCAACCCGAATTGTGCCTTGCAGAAAAGTTTGTGGTGTTAATTCTTTCAAGTTTGTGGTGTTAATTCTTTCAAGATTACCACTTCAAGATTGCCCTTTGTTGTCAAATTCCATGGACAAAACTAAGGTTGTAATAAGATTGTCATTTTTCAGTTTTCCTGTTTTTGGCTTCCCTCTCGAGCGGGGAAAGTGACGCTCGAGCGGGGTTTGCACTCTCACAGTATCTGTTACGTCTGCAAAAATATTAGGTAATGTGATTGTACGCTCGAGCGTGGGATCTTCCGCTCGAGCATGAACCCTGTATGAAACACGCAATATGGAGTCTCCACTCGAGCGTCCATTCCCACGCTCGAGCGGACCACGCGATCTCAGTTACTATATATTTGCGTGTTGGTTCAATTCTAGGTTTACTTTTCCTAGATCTTGTTTAAGGGTCTTAGGGTTTTGTTTGAGGCTTTCTTCTGAAGTTTTTGGTGAGTTTTCCTTGATATGTTTGAGAGGGTTTGTAACCTATGATCTAAGATACATACATCAAGGAGTTTGGTTCTTCATAATTAAGAGTGTTCTTCTTCGGTGGATTCTAAAGATTCAAATGTGGAGTTTCAAAGGAGTTTAATTCTATATGTAGTCGTTGATTCGACAAGTGAAGTTGTCGATTCAACTTCAGATTAATCAGTTCCAAGATGAAAGCTTGGTGAAAGAGTTACAGAAGGTTTGAACACAAATTGAAGTAGTTGGGTAATTTGTTTGTTATCTTTGTAATCTTTCTTTCTTCAGTAGTGGATTGATTAGTGGCGTTTCACCTGTGATTTTTTATTACAATTGAAGGTTCTTCAATTGTGGTTTTTCTACGTAAAAATCGTTTGTGTCAATTTATAGTTTTATTTTGAAAACAACAATCTAAATCACTTTCGTAAGTGCTTGATGATTTTGATTGTGTGTTTTCAATGATTGGGAATTAGAATATTTTAATCTTGATCTAATCACGAATCACGTAGGATTTTCATATTCAATATCAAAATCTAAAATACAAAATACAATAGATTTCCAACGAGCAAAAATATGCTTGCTAGCAATATTTTGAACATATTTTTCTAAAACATATTTAGCACTTTTACAATCAACACGTATTATGAATTTTTGATTTAAAATATCATGTAGAAATTTACTAACACATAATATAATAAATCAAATTTCTTTTTTTATAGCTCTATAATTTAGTTGTGTTTTGTTCTGAACACCAAAATGAAAATGAACAATTTGTTCAGATGACTTGGGAGTGACTTTCTGAAAGAGGATGCCACCATAAACAATGTCGGAGGCATCAGTTTGAATGATTTTGAATGAATTCTCAGTAGGAATACCAAGACAATGCAAAGTTTTGACATATTTTTTGACTTGTTGCACAATAGTAGTATGACTGGAAGACCATGGAAGAGGATGATCCTTCAACCAATCAAAAAGGCGTTGAAAGGTTTTCCTAAGGTCTTGATAGAATTCAGCAATGTGATTAAGAGAACCTAAAAATCATTGTAATTGAGTTTTGTCTAAGATTTCATCAAGAAACTTAAAAACAAATTCAATAGATCGACTAATTGGAATAATAGTACTTTGGTATATGTTATAACCTAAAAATCTGATTTATAACTTAATTTTATGTGCAGAGATGACTAAACCATTATGTTTAATAATCTAAAGGAAGGAGTGGAGACGTTTCCAATGTTCATCAATAGGCTTGGAGAAAATAAGGATATCATCAATGTAAACTATAGAAAAATGACTATAGGGAATAAATATTTCATTCATGATATTTTGAAATTCAGTAGGTGCATTTTTTAAACCAAAAGGCATTACATTACATTCGTAATGAACAAAAGGTGTAGTAAAGGCAGTTTTATATTTATTATTAGGGCGAATTTGTATTTGCCAAAATCCACTTTTAAAATCAAATTTACTAAAATTGACGACTTGACTAAGTTTTTTAATTAGATCTTTTTTATTGGGGATTGGATATCTTATCCATTCTAAAACTTTGTTTAATGGTTTATAATTAATGACTAATCATGGAACACCACGTTCAAGTTCAGCATTTTTATTGACATAAAAAGCAAGACAAGACCAAAGGCGACTTACTTTTGCTAATGATATTATTTTTAAGTAATTCACTGATTTCCTTTTCACACATTTCTAGTAATTCATTATTCATTTAGATTGGTCTGGATTGAGTAGGAATCAATTGTTCATTAAAATTTTTAATATAAGGAAGGATGACTACATGTTTTTTCCTATGCTAGAAAGCACTAAGTAGAGTAGAACAAACTGTAGTTTCTAAATTATTTTTTAAATTGTACAATTTTTTAAACAAGAATAGGATTTGTTAATTAAGATTCAACTCTTTTGTATTTTACTTCTTCTTTGAGAAAGTTTAGGTGTTTTGTTAATCGGTTAATGGATTGGGATATGGAATATTCTTTTAATTGATTTAATTCTTGGATTTTAGGAGGAGTTAAAAATTTGAAGGTTACTGTTTGACCAAAGACTTGTGTTGTTATACCATAATTAGTAGTGGTAAATGGATATAATAAGAAAATCAATGGAGTTCCTAAAATGACTTATCTGTCATATTTCTTACTAGGACGAATGATGTTTTAAAACAAACATTGTTTTGAAAAATATGTACTTTGGGTAATTTATATTTTACTAGCATTGACTCTATCATAAATAGGTTTAATGACAATGGACTTGTGATGAAAGAGGATGTCTTTGTAAAAAGTAATTGACTTGTCTGGATGGGAAGGAATGAAATGGCATCCAGCAAGAAAATACTTGTTAACTAGGTCAATGACATTGTGAATGTTCTTGCGGACTAGTTCCTTGTAGAAAAGATTAGTTGACGGGGGTTTAAGAACATAATCTATTCTTGGGGTAGATTTGACTGGATAATTAGATGGCATGGGAGTAATTGATTGACACGCAAAGGGGTTTGAAGCCAGAACTAAAGTGTAACTAGGTTTAGGAATGTTACCAAGAATTTGATATCGATTGACTAGATCAATTGGGGGTGCAACAATAGGTTGACTGGTTGGGACAATGGCAAGAGGTTTTGTAGGAGGTTTGTGACTTGACATCTGAAATGGAAAAGAAAGAAATAGATTAGTGAGACTTTTAGGATTATTAGTTGTTTATATTAAAAAAGAACCACAGATTTTTAATATTCCTTTCTTATATCTAATTATATTTTATATATATACATATATATTATTAATTATATCGGATCGGGTTTGGATTGGGGGAGGCCCAAACAACAGGCAAAAACTCTACACTATTGACTGTTGTAGCTGGCTGTTCTGCTAGGCTGTGGCTTGAGCTGCAGCCTGGACTATAGGCAGCAAGGCTGGCAGGCGGCCTGGGCTGCGACTTGACTGCGGCTTATTTACGACCTGTCTATGGCTGGCTACTAGCATGGGCTGAGGCCTCTGCTGTGGCCTAGGCTGTAGCCTTGTTGCGGCCTGGACAGGCAATTGGGTTGCGGCCTATGCTGTGGCCTGGGCTACAGCTATGCTGCTTGGGCATGTTGCTAGCTACATGGTGGCATGTATGCCTTGGGTTGCTTGAGGCCATGTTGAGGCACTGAACCACTGACTTGGAATCTTGATGTCCATCATTTAGGCACTTCCAAGGGCCACTCTTGAGCACTCAAATGGTCACACCACCACGAGCAAAATGTCACAGAATTGACCTTGCAAGGCAACCCCGTGACACATTGGTAGTTCATGTTCAGTTTGAGAACAAATGTCTTTGGAGTTAGAGCTACGATTTGAATATCGCAGCTGCAATCTGAGCAATGCTAGGTAGTTGGAAAATTTAAATAAATAAATCAGAATTTGAAATGTATTCATTCAAATTACACCAGAGGAAATAAAAATCACCACAAGAACTATGTAGATCACAATGCTATCGTGTAGCGTAGTTATGAAAATTTTAAAGCATGTGAATCTCAAGGCATATTCAATAAGTATGAGTTCATTGAAATTAAAAAAAAGAAAAAATAGAAAAATCTAGAGAATAAAAAGGACATTATGAAATGGTGATTGAACCTTTTCTTTAAGAGAATCCGATTAAATGGACATGTTAACATGTCTACTTAATAAATAAATGAATATTAATTTGAGAAGGATAAGCAATTAACTAATTAATGATGATCATAAAGTTAAACAAGAAACTTACTAACTGTGGAGATATATTTTCTGAGTACCAACACGTGGCCAAGGTGACGCCGACGTGTCAGCCGAGGTGCCACGTGTCCTGGTCATGACGCTGAGGTGATCTCGGCTAGGCCGAGGTTGTCTCTGAAGATATCGAAATCCGGGATAAGCGGATAAGGACAAGAGTCCTAGAATGAGGAAGGGACTCAACCTGGATAAGGATAAAGCACTTAGGGAGTTTATCTTTATCTATTGAAGAGTCCAGGATAAGCACTAAAGCTGAAGTCCATTGAAGCAAGGCTTCTATTGGGACTAGGATTGAGTTAACTATAAAAGAGAGGCACCTCCATGGGTCTAAGGTATGCTTTTTATATTCAGAACAGTGAGTTAAGCTCTATTGATTATCTTTGAGAGATATTTGATTACTGACTTAATCATCGGAGTGCCCCCAGGTGGACGAACCACCGCCGGATTCTTATCTTTTTGTTTCAGGTTCTTCGGGCTTATCCTATTCTGCCAGTGCCCTCCAGTTGAATACTGAGTTGGCAGTGTGGTCAAAAATTCACTCACACAATTTGGCGCTGTCTGTGGGAAAGAAAGGAGAATAGATGGCCAACGATGGACAGAAAGAGAAGATTGGGAATAACACTCCTACTGGGAGTGGGAGACCTATTGACCTTGATGTCGAAGAAAACAATTGTAACGAAAAAAATCGTGACCAAAGTCACGGAGTGAAAGACGTTGGCCAGGAAGGTGACGTCCCAAAGAAGGCAGACCAAAGTGGGTACTATAGCGAAGATGACCTCCAGGTATAGAAAGAAAGACGCCTGCGGAGCGACGATGAGGTTAAGACCATGGCGAACAAATTGGCGAACCTATAAACAATGGTCAATTTCATGATGCAAAATAACGTCATGCAGCCACCATTCCCGCTGCAGGACATGCCAATTCCAGTGGCCAATGCCCAAAATGGAGGGCAGAAAACAATCCCAGTCGCCCCCCAGCACGCCAGAAGCGAAAGACATTCTCACCGGCCTTCAAGGGAGGTAGAGCGAGGGGAGCCAAGAGGGGAAGAGTCTCAAAGGACGCGTCGCACCAAGGAGGTAGACCCCAGAGAACATCGGCATGTTCAAAGGTAAGAGTTGTGCTTCGATGCGACCAATGGAGAAAGATCAAAAAGAGGTCACAATGAAGCTGAAAGCAGCACACCTAAGAGACTGAAATCTGGGGGTAGCCGAGCTCCCGGGCGGACCAAAGAGGATTTGAGAGATTACCTCAAGAGGAAACAAGAGCATGCCGAGGTAACGTCAATAGTTAAGCCGAGAACACCATTCTCGATGGAGTTAGACAAAGTCGAGATTCCAAAAAGATTCAGTATGCCGAGGTTTTAGATATACGATGGTAAGTCGGACCATAACTTTCACGTCGGATTATACCTGAACTCGATGGCACTATACACTGGGAACAAGCCGTTGCTCTGCAAGGTGTTCCCCTCATCCTTCGGGGAGATTACATCGGACTGGTTTCACAAATTGCCGAGGGGAAGTGTGAAGTCTTGGGAAAGCTTGGCCGAGATGTTCGTGGCCAAGTTCGTGACAAACAAACTGTAGCCATTAAGGGTGGACGCCCTAATGGCCCTAAGAATCAATGAGGATGAAGGCCTTAGGGCCTACGCAAAAAGGTATTACGAGGTGTTCAACCGAATACCTGAATGCAACCAAGAGGTGGCGGTCGTGTCTTTCAAGAATGGCCTGAAAGATGATTGCGCACTACGAAAGTCATTGGCAAAGATATTGCCAAAAATCATGGAGGAGCTCATGGCCAAAATTGAAAAATACGCCAGAGCTGAAGAAGACACGCCAGGGATTAAGGCAACAAAGCAGGAGAAAGCAAACAGCTCGCCGAAGTGAGGCCGAGGTAACAACGGATCCAACAAACAAGAAATAGGACTGAGAACTGCACAGGCAGTCACGACTATGTTCCGAATCCTAATTCACAAAGTCGTGGATAAAATCCGAACCCAACCCTATTTCAGAGCACCGGCAAGGGTTCCAGGAGAGTTTATGGGAAGAAGCCTTGGGAAGCATTGTGCTTACCATAACGAAGATGTGCATTTGACTCAAGGTTGCAGAGCCCTAAAGGCACACCTGGAAGACCTGGTAAGGTAGGGCTATCTGAGGGACCTTGTAGATGAGGCTAGAACAAGAGAAGAGCAGGTAAGACTACCTCAGGCACCAGCAGCTCCACCTCCCCCAGCATAGCAACCGCAGGTAGACGGACCTCGGGTAATAAATGTAATTCACTCAAAGGTTAATGAAAACGAAATACGGGGGGAGACACAAAAGGTAAAGCACCTACAACACGTATACCAGGTCCGGCAGAAAAGACCTCAGGCCGAGAAGTGCCAGGGACCAGTAGTGTCCTTTACTGAAACCGACCTAGAGATGGTACAACATCCACACAACGATGCCTTGGTAGTATACCTATAGGTAAGGGAGTGCCAAGTAAAACGCATCCTAATTGACCAAGGCAGCTGTTGTGACATCATGTATGTCAGATGTTACAAGGAGCTGGGCCTTTACCCTGACGATATGAAGCAATCCAACGAACCAATGGTCGGGTTCAATGGAACACCAACATGGCCACTGGGCGCAACAAGCTTGGAAGTACAGGCTGGCACCAAGAAGATAAAGATAGAGTTCACCATAATCGACACACCCTCCCCTTACAATATTATCTTGGGAAGGCCATGGTTGCATGCAATGGGAGTTGTTCCCTCAATATTGCATCAGCTACTACGGTTCCCAACAGAACATGGGACAGAGGAGGTCAGAGGAGATCAGCTGCAGGAAAAAAATTGCTCCATGGCAGCAATGAAATCTACCTGCAGCATATGAGAGCCAGAAAGGGCAGAGATCAAAGACGAGGACGTGGAGGTCCTAGAGGACGTTGGCAAGGAGCCAGCCGAGAAGAATGAAGAAGCACTGAAGAAAATCCTCGTCCAGCAGGGGGATGAAGAACATTTCTTCCTTCTCAACTCAGGCTTACCCGAGGAAGAGAAAAAAGAGTTGGAGGCCTTCTTAAGAGCAAACATTGAAGTGTTTGCCTGGATGCCTTACGAAATGCCAAGCATTAACCCCGAGGTCGCTTACCATAGACTGAACATAGGCAGGTCGGCCAAACCCCATGATCCAATGGACAAGAAGACCGACGTTGTTGCATGTTGAGGCAGTGGAAGAGGAAGTGGACAGACTACTGGAGGCCAAAGCCATTCGAGAGGTAAATTACCTAACAAGGCTATCGAATACAGTGGTGGTGAAGAAAAAGAATGGTAAATAGAGAGTTTGCATGGACTTTACCAGCCTGAACAAGGCCTGTCCCAAAGACAGTTTTCCATTACCCAAGATAGACCAACTAGTGGACTTTAACTCAGGGCATGGAAGGATAAGCTTCCTAGATGCCTACAAGGGGTACCATTAGATAGCCATGTTCCCCCCAGATGAGGAGAAAACTACGTTCATCACCCGAAAAGGGTTGTACTGCTACAGAGTGATGCCCTTTGGGTTGAAAAACACAGGAGCAACTTACCAGAGATTGGTAACCAAAATGTTCAAGCACCTGATTGGCCGAACAGTAGAAGTTTACATCGACGACATGGTCGTGAAGACCAATGAACCTAAGGGTCATCTGGCTGACCAAAAAGCAGTCTTTGACGTCCTTAAAATATATCGGCTCCGACTCAATACATCGAAGTATGCATTTGGAGTTGGATCTGGTAAATTCTTAGGAGACCTGGTGACCAGAAGAGACATTGAGGCCAGCCCAGATCAGATTAAGGCCATCCTTGAGTTGAAGAGCCCGACATCGGCAAAACAAGTTCAGATGCTGACTGGAAGGGCTGCTGCCCTGAATAGGTTCATAAGCAGGAGCTCTGACAAATGCAAACCCTTCTTTAACTTAGTGAGGAAGGCCACAGACTTCCTACGGATAGAGGAGTGTGAAGTCGCCCTGGCTGACTTAAAGAAGTATTTGACCACGGCTCTAGTTCTCTCAGATCCAGAACCTGGAGAGGAGCTGTTCCTATACTTAGCAGTTTCAGAACACGCGATAAGCGCAGTGGTAATTCGAGAAGAAAAAGGGGAGCAAAGGGCTATTTACTATGTAAGTAAAACCCTGGCTAATGCAGAAACCAAGAATTTGTGAAAAATTTACAAGTTGAAGTTAGCCGAGATCATATTTAACACTTGTTGAAATTTGAGAAAAATTTACAAGTTGAAATTAACCAAGATCATGTTTAACACTTGTTGAAATTTGATAAAAATTTACAAGTTGAAGTTTGCCGAGATCATGTTTAACACTTGTTGAAATTTGTGAAAAATTTACAAGTTAAAGTTAAACTAAGGTTATGTCTAACACTTGTTGAAATTTGAGAAAAATTTACAAGTTAAAGTTAGCCGAGATCATGTTTAACACTTGTTGAAATTGATGGAAAATTTACAAGTTGAAGTTAAACTAAGGTTATGTCTAACACTTGTTGAAATTTGAGAAAAATTTACAAGTTGAAGTTAGCCGAGATCATGTTTAACACTTGTTGAAATTTGTGAAAAATTTACAGGTTGAAATTAAACTAAAGTTATGTCTAACACTTGTTGAAATTTCAGAAAAATTTACAAGTTGACGTTAGCCGATATCATGTTTAACACTTGTTGAAATTTGTGAAAAATTTACAAGTTGAAGTTAAACTAAAGTTATATCTAACACTTATTGAAATTTGTGAAAAATTTACAAGTTGAAGTTAGCCGAGATCATATTTAACACTTGTTGAAATTTGAGAAAAATTTACAAGTTGAAATTAACCAAGATCATGTTTAACACTTGTTGAAATTTGATAAAAATTTACAAGTTGAAGTTTGCCGAGATCATGTTTAACACTTGTTGAAATTTGTGAAAAATTTACAAGTTAAAGTTAAACTAAGGTTATGTCTAACACTTGTTGAAATTTGAGAAAAATTTACAAGTTAAAGTTAGCCGAGATCATGTTTAACACTTGTTGAAATTGATGGAAAATTTACAAGTTGAAGTTAAACTAAGGTTATGTCTAACACTTGTTGAAATTTGAGAAAAATTTACAAGTTGAAGTTAGCCGAGATCATGTTTAACACTTGTTGAAATTTGTGAAAAATTTACAGGTTGAAATTAAACTAAAGTTATGTCTAACACTTGTTGAAATTTTAGAAAAATTTACAAGTTGACGTTAGCCGATATCATGTTTAACACTTGTTGAAATTTGTGAAAAATTTACAAGTTGAAGTTAAACTAAAGTTATATCTAACACTTATTGAAATTTGTGAAAAATTTACAAGTTGAAATTAGCCGAGATCATATTTAACACTTGTTAAAATTTGAGAAAAATTTACAAGTTGAAATTAACCGAGATCATGTTTAACACTTGTTGAAATTTGATAAAAATTTACAAGTTGAAGTTTGCCGAGATCATGTTTAACACTTGTTGAAATTTGTGAAAAATTTACAAGTTGAAGTTAAACTAAGGTTATGTCTAACACTTGTTGAAATTTGAAAAAAATTTACAAGTTAAAGTTAGCCGAGATCATGTTTAACACTTGTTGAAATTGATGGAAAATTTACAAGTTGAAGTTAAACTAAGGTTATGTCTAACACTTGTTGAAATTTGAGAAAAATTTACAAGTTGAAGTTAGCCGAGATCATGTTTAACACTTGTTGAAATTTGTAAAAAATTTACAAGTTGAAATTAAACTAAAGTTATGTCTAACACTTGTTGAAATTTCAGAAAAATTTACAAGTTGACGTTAGCCGATATCATGTTTAACACTTGTTGAAATTCGTGAAAAATTTACAAGTTGAAGTTAAACTACAGTTATATCTAACACTTGTTGAAATTTGTGAAAAATTTACAAGTTGAAGTTAGCCGAGATCATATTTAACACTTGTTGAAATTTGAGAAAAATTTACAAGTTGAAATTAACCGAGATCATGTTTAACACTTGTTGAAATTTGATAAAAATTTACAAGTTGAAGTTAAACTAAGGTTATGTCTAACGCTTGTTGAAATTTGTGAAAAATTTTACAAGTTAAGGCCAAGGTTGTATTAAATTGAGTACTCGTGTACTTGCCGATATAAACCGTTAGTGGGTATAGCCGAGGTATTTGACCCCGAGAAAATTACACCGTAAAAGTGTGCATTGAAGATATGCAAAAAATTCTAAGTATGGAACTATACAAAAGCAGTAAAGAGTGGATAAAGATACAAGCATTCAGGAAAGAAGTTATATTAACATTGAAAAGAAGACATATCGGCCAAGCTTACAATTGTCCAAAAAGAAGAAAAACAAAAGTACAAAAAACAAAGAAAAAAGACATCGGAATTAAGATTTTTCGGCAACACTGGGTGGTTGGGTTTGAAGTTCAGAAGACTGCTGGGAGGATATCTCGGCAGCCTTCTCAGCCGCGAGCTCGACATCTATTTCCTGAAGGGTTTGATCGAGGCTCTTGTCGGCGAGAGGCACATCCGATGACGCCTTCTCAGGAGTGATATCCTTGGGAACCTCACCCTCCTCATCTTGAGTCAAGTCTAGGACTTGCTCATTTTGAGCAAGGGACTTGGACCCAGCAGCTTCTTTTGATTTCCTCACCAAAGCTTCCTCCTCAAACTCAGAGTCGTCGTCGGATTGGCTTGGAGTTGGGGGAAATGGCAGAGAAAGGACGTCGGTGTTCCTAATGGGGGTCATCGGGGATTTCGAGCTTTTTCAGCAAAGTCATCCAACCAAGGGTGAAACCCTTGTTGCATGCCTGCTTGACCTGTCTCTCGTAATCTGCCGTGACATCGGCCACCCCCTCATTGCATCTCTTCTGATCGGTGGCCTTGAGCTCGGCCTCTTTCGTGGCCAAGGCGTCTTGGAGCTCTTTCTGGGCCTCGGCCATCTTTTCCTCAGCCTCTTTCCTTTGGGCCTCAAGCACCTTTTTGATGGCATCAGCTGCTTCTGTTTTTTCCTCGGCCACGTCTTTGGCTTTGACAACGGCCTCGTCCTGATCTGCTAGAGTCTTCATTTTTTATTGTAAGCTTTTGTTGGTCTTCTGCAGACTAGTGGCCTCCCTAGTCTTGTCGGCCAACGCCTTCCTTGTCTCAAAAGATTGCATTGAGAAGGAGTGGGCGTGCTGGATTGCCTGAAGAAAATGAACAGAGCAGAAGTTGTTGGAAAATTTTCTAAAGTATAAAAAAGAAAGGAAGAAAAAACACCTAGTATGAAGACTTACTTGGATAGAGCGCTGGAGCATCAGAGCGAAGTTTTCATACTTGCTCATCTCGGCATTTCGGTCGAGGTCACCGGGAAGAAGCAGAGCGGTACTAAGAACGACGCCGACATTAACGTCGTCGGTGCTATCGCCAACTCTGACTGGCCTATCCTCCAGTGTGATTTGGGGGGCCCAGGGGGAATCATGCTTTAAAGACCCCGAGGTGGTTGCAGAGAATGACCTCGGCCTCTTTGATCTAGTAGACTCAGATGGTTGGGCCTCGGCAAGCCTCTTCTCAGCTACGAAATGGGACTTATCGCTCTCAGCCAATTTGGAGATTGGCAAGGTGTCTTCAGTATCAACTTGAGTCACCGTTGCCTTAGGCTGAGCCTTCTTTATCCTTTTATATTTTGGCTTTGGAGATTGAGTTGATGCTGGTTCAGCGTCTATGGTAGATGGGATGTTGGCTAAGAGGTCTTTTGCGACTGCTTTCTGACGGCCCATCTCGGCAGAAAAAACTGTTCGTCGCCAGCGTTGGCATTCTGATGGCAGGATTAGATATGGAGCCGAGGTTGACGACTGCTCTGCTGGATCTAAGGTTGATCATTGATCTGGCCGAGATGATGAGATTGATAGAGGAGTAGTAGCGGACGGAGGAGACTGACTCTTCTTCTTCTTCTTTGGAACGTCGAAAAGAACCGACTTGTAAGTGGGAATGGAGTTGAGTAGCAGAGGGGCCTTCCGTTTGTGGACGGGAAAATCCAGTAGCCTCTTCAACTCCTTACTAGGAAAAAAGGACTTTCGGAAGCCTTTTTCTGGCTGGGGAAGAGCTGCAAGAAAAACCAACATTAGAACCAATAAAGTATTGAAGACTTTAAAAAAATAAGTAAAAGTACAAACACTGGGCTCTTACCATTACCCTCTAAAAAAACTGTTCAAGGAAGAAGATAGAGGTGGAGGTCCTCATCTGCAGCAAACTCCCAGTTCCCCGAGGTAATGAAGTAGTCATCTCCAGCTCCCTTGTTGGAGTCTGGGAGGTCGGCAACAGTTTTGTACTCTGTAGATCTCGGTTTGAGGTAGTAAATATAGCCTGTGTCTTTTTTGAGGCCACACATGGTGTAGCAGTATTGAATGTCGGCTAAGGTAATCCTAGCATTTTCTTGTTTGGCTAAGGCTATTATACCATTTATGACACGGTAGGAGTTGATGGCAAGCTGCATTGGGTTCAACTTATAGTAGTGAATTATCTCACAGAACAGAATGTCAAATGGGAGCCTAAGTCCGCACTCAATAAAAGTTACAACAGGACAGGGCATAGAATCAGTCGTGGACATGATAGAGCCATCCTCCCCAGCCAACCTCAGATGAACATCGCCCGGGATATCAAACTCTTGCCTAAAGTGCTCTAACTTGGTCGGGGTATCTACCCTATGCTTCCACATACCCATGATATCGGCTTAACTGGAGGAGTTGGATTTCAGAAGGAAGTGTTTTGGAGGGTTTTACAGACCTCGGCTAAAGCCTAAAAATACACAGAATCTGTGGGGAATCGTTTCAGTTTTTTCCTAAGAATTTGTTGATTCTACAAACAAATCCCAAACCTAGATCTATGGAGATGACGATTGGAGGCACGAATCTGGAAAAGTCACAGAAAAACAAAAAAGCAAGAATGTGTTTCAGAATCAAGAATAGTGGTGAACTATCAAGAAACTCGTGACAAAATGTGCACAAGGGCGCAAGGCCAAGGACAGTGGCAAAAGTGAGCAAATTTGTGAATAGTGTGTGCGTATTCAAGACATAAATTGGGCAGAAACAAAAGCATAAGATAAATGTGCTCGAATACATGATTCTTAAATCAAATACTTGAGCAAAACAGCAATGGCAACAAATGATGAAGCGAAACTTCTTAAAGAGCAACGAGAAATTGAAATAAAAAGGAACTGTGACTTACCCAAGAAGAATAAAGCCGAAGTAAATCTTCGCCGAGATCAAACGAAAGCCGGAAGCAAGGAAATACAGTAGAAGCCTCGCCGGAAGAGAGAGTAAGGCTGGTCGTAGAAAGCTTCGTGAAGGCAACAATGGAGGATTTGGAAGAAAAGGCTAGAGAGAAAAAGCTACAGAAACAATGGTGAAAAGTGAAAAGACGGAAGGAAGGAAGTTTTGTTAAAACACAAAAATGGCGGCAAAGAGGCCATTAATGTGCCTAAAAGAGCGTATGCATCTAGCGGCGCACGCAAGAAAAATTCAACTTACAGGCGCGTAACAGGTACGATCTAGTAAGAGGTAAACGCATGGCAGAAACGGTTGGTTTATTTTGTGTGACAGCTCATATGCGTGAGGGAGCTCTTGGAATTCTTGATTTTATGGAGCAGTACCTCGGCCTTTAGGATGATCTCAGCTGAGAAACTTGGACAATCTTTGTTCAAAATTCTGGAACCTTGATGATGTAGACTACAGGACCTGGTTGTGAAAAGCCGGTGTATCATGACCTCGGCAAGATAGCTGAAATGAACGATATAGGTTCCATCACCTCAGGATGCCGAGGTAATAGAACCTAGAGGGTAGTTGTGTGGATATATTTTCTGAGTACCAACACGTGGCCAAGGTGACGCCGATGTGTTAGCCGAGGTGCCACGTGTCCTGGTCATGACGCCGAGGTGATCTTGGCTAGGCCGAGGTTGTCTCTGAAGATATCAGAATTCGGGATAAACGGATAAGGGACAAGAGTCCTAGAATGAGTAAGGGACTCAACCTGGATAAGGATAAAGCTCTTAGGGAGTTTATCTTTATCTATTGAAGAGTCCACGATAAGCACTAAAGCTGAAGTCCATTGAAGCAAGGCTTCTATTGGGACTAGGATTGAGTTAATTATAAAAGAGAGGCACCCCATGGGTCTAAGCTACGCATTTCATATTCAGAACAGTGAGTTAAGCTCTATTGATTATCTTTGAGAGATATTTGGGGCTTGTTTGGTTTGATTTTGGGAAAAATTTTTGGGAAAAATTTTTGGAAAAAATTCTCTACAAATAAATTTTCAAAAGTAATCAAACCAAACAAATTTTTCCAAAAAAAATCTGAAAATTTTGTTTGGTTTACTTCTTTCCAAAATCACCCTCTCTCTTTCATACACATTAAATCAATCACTTTTTTTTAAAACTTTCTCTCCAAAACAATTTTCCAAAGCATTTCTAAAAAAAGACAAACCAAACAAGTTTTCATACTTTTTATCTCAAAAACTACTCTCCCAAAATCAAACCAAACATACCCTTAATTACTGACTTAATCATCGGAGTTCCCCCGGGTGGACAAACTATCGCCGGATTCTTATCTTTCTGTTTCAGGTTGTTCGGGCTTATCCTATTCTGCCAGTGCTCTTCAGTTGAATACTGAGTTGACAGTGTGGTCAGAAATTCACTCACACACTAACAACAGTAGTAGCTCTAGATTGGTGTACCAGTAGCAAAGGACAGTATATGAAGCTAAATTTTGAAAGTTTTTAAGCATAAATCAACCTGGAAAGTATAAACGAAAACGTGTAAATAAAACTCATTCAAAGGCTAATCATATGAAAACCACCAATATTAATTAAGAATTAATTTTATGCAAGTGTGGGGGTATATTTTTTTTTTAATTAAATGTGTCACTTGTACTTATTAATGTAAGTCCTACAAAAAATTTATATATAAAAATCGGTTTATTCACAGGATTACTGCTTCTCTTTTTTAATGTGTTGATTTTTTTATAATGTTAAAAACATAAAAAAGTAGTCAACTATAATTTTAATTGTCAATTTGATAATAAATAAATAAATAAATAAGAGGATTGGGGCTCCTTTTAGTTCATGATCTGATCTGGACTAGAGAGTACTTTCTAAATTGGTTCCGTTTTAATAATCTGAATCGTTTATTCTGTAGAATCCTTCGTGTATATCATTCACACAAAAAAAAAAAAAAAGGAAGAAGAAGATTGATTCAATATTTGTAACCTATTGAATCTATTATGTTTGTCACAAAAAATAAAATAAAATAAAATAAAATTGATAGTCTTTTTTTAAAAAAAATAAATATAATAATTATCAAATTGAAATTTTTTCAATGTGCTGGTGATAGTTGGACTAGAAATGAGCAGATGAGAGGAACAATATATAGACCACTAAGGCCTTACAAATTACACACAAAAAAAAATAATAATGACCATTAAACTAGAGAAAATAGAGTCTCAAAATCTTCAAAATATCAACTCACCACCAAGCCCATGACCTTCCAATTAACCTCCATTCATGGACAAGACAAAAGGTCACCAAAAAAATAATAAAATGGCCCAACAATCCCCCACTCATTTTAATATTAACAAGAATATGAAAAATTATCAAACAAAGATAGACTAGTATGCATCATGAAGGTGTGTTCTGCATTGAACCTTCATTAGTGAAACATCAACCTCTACTCCAAAGTCAATAGTGGTATCAGACTTGAACTATGACTGCTTAGGGAAAATAAAGTATTACTGCTCACACATAACAATCCAAGTGTTAGCATGAGCTTTTAACAGCCAGCACATTACGGCATTATGCTAATCCCAGTTTTCATGAGCATATTTGAAGCCTTGCTCTCATAGAAAGCGGCCCCACTTCCATGCTCACATAGGTGAATCTGTCAAGGATATTCCTGAAATTGACACACCCCACTCAACAAGAGCTACAGAATTTCATTAAGAGTATAAAAACTCAACCCTCCAACGTTACAAGACAAATGCAGTTACATCATAAGGATGAACAACAAAATATTAAGGAGTGCATTTTTTACAACCACCATATGCTTCGTTCTTCCCATTGAACCTAGTTACAGAATCACTGGTCCCCAGGTTAGGTGTCCTCATACCTCGTTTATGATTTTATAGGCTTCAAACCTATCCTCCTCAATGTATTCCAGACCCTAGCTCTGGCCAAGCCCTTGATTAATGGATCTGCAAGATTATCACAAGATTTCACATAATTTACAGTTATGATGCCATTACTCAAATAGAATCTCACATTACTGTATTTCCTTCTAATGAGTTTGGATTTATCATTATAAAAATGGTTGTTCACTCTACCAATAGTAGCAGTGCTATCACAACGAATTAACACAAACAGAATTGGTTTTTCCCAAAAAGAGATTTCATGTAACAAATCTCTCAACCAATTTGATTTTTCACATATTGAAGCTAATGCTATAAGCTTAGCTTCCATTGTAGAATTAGCAATTATAGTTTGTTTTTTAAACTTCCAACATATAGCACCGCCACCCAAGATAAAAATAAAATGCGAGGTAGAGAGAGAATCACCTGACAAAGTGTTCCAATCAGCATCACTATATCCCTCAAGTATCGCAGGATACTTGTTATAAAACAAACCATAATTTTTGGTACCAGATAAATATCTCATAATTCTTCCCATAGCTAGCCAATGATCTTGACTTGGCTTGCTAGTAAACCTGCTAAGTACTACAACAACTTATGCAATGCCAGGTCTATTACAGTCAGTAGCATATCTCAAACTATCAATCATGCTAGCATATTCCTTTTGATTAATCACATCTTTTTCATTTGTTACAGCAGATAAATGTATACTTGAATCAAAAGGAGTAACAACATGTTTACAGTCTAGAAAATTATGGTGAAGCTCTGGAAAGTTAGTTTTAGAGCTTCATTTGAACATAATGTTTGTTTAGGATTTTCAAAAATTAATTCCACACTCACTTTTGAAAATGCGGTAGGGGGCGAGAAAAATTTGGGCTACCGGTCATCCCACCGGATGTCCCACCGGTCGTCTGGCCAGCTGACCAGAACAGTGTAATTTTTTTTTTTACGTGTTAATTTTTATATATTCAATAAAAAATATTTTCGAATTTTTAATTTTTTTTATGAGTTTTAATAGAATTTTGAGTTGTGTGTTTGGTTATGAGTTGTAAGTTTTTGTATCAAATATCATTTGTCACATCAAAAATTCCCAACTCAATTCAAAACTCTTTCACCAAACAAATTTTCTGCACTCAAATTATAATTCCAAAACTCACAAACTCAAAATACAACTCCATTCTCAAATCATATTTAGAAAACTCTACCAAACGTAACTTATATTTCTTTAAAATTTTCTCAACATAAGTCGATTAAGAAAAATGCCATCATTAGTTTTGGTAATTTTAATTCCCAAAATAAAATTAGTTTCACCAAAATCTTTCATATCAAAGTGGCTATTAAATATATTTTTAGTCTCATTTATAATATAAAAATTAGAGCCAAAGATAAGTAGATCATCCACATATAGACTAATAATCACATGCGCATTCTCACAAGTTTTATAAAATATGCACTTATCACATTCATTAGTTTTATGACCATTATCAAGTATGCAGGAATCAAACTTCTCATGACACTATTTAGGAGCTTGTTTTAAACCATAAAGGGATTTAGTTAGCTTATACACCTTGCTTTCTTGGCCAGGCTCCACAAAGCTCTTGGGTTGGTTCATGTAAATCTCCTCATCTAGATCTCCATTTAAAAATGTTGTTTTCATATTCATTTGATGAATTTTTAAATCATGAATTGCAGCCACTGCTATCAACAATCTAATGAATGTAACTCTAGTACCCGAAGAAAAGGTATGAAAGAAATCAAGATCAACTTGTTGCTTAAAACCTTTAACGACAAGTCTCGCTTTATATTTATCTATAGTTCCATCCGATTTAAGTTTTTTACGGAGAACCCATTTACATCCAATAGTTTTACAACCCGGAAGTAAATCCATTAGCTTCCATGTTGTATTTGAAAGTTGTGAATCTATTTCATCATTTACAGCCTCTCTCCAGAAAATAGCATTAGGTGATGATAAAGCTTCTTACACTGTAAGAGGAATTTCTTCCACATTGTAAAGATAATAGTCAAGGCCAAAATATTTTTCCACTCTAGCTCGTTTACTCCTCTTTGGTTGGATTTGAGAATTTTCTTGTCCTTGAAAAACTTGAGCTGGAGTAGAAGAGCTAAGCATGGATAAAATATTTTCAGAAAATATTTTACCTCCACTATTTCTAGATTTGATAGAAAATTTATTTTCATGAAAAATAGCATCACCTGATTCAAAAATAATATTGTTTTCCACATCAAAAAATCTATAAGCTATACTATGCAATGCATACCCAAGAAAAGCACAACTGGTAGCTCGTTAGCCCAATTTAGGTCGTTTAGGATCTGCAAGCCTCACAAAAGCTAAACAACCCCAAACCCTCAAATAACCTAAATTTGGTTTATGCCTCTGCCACAACTCACACTACTAAAAGTTGGAGCTTTTGCGACGGTCTTAAACGTCGTAAAAGGTTCACATGTCGTCACAAAAGGCTTTTTGTAATAGAGTAGCGACGGGAAATAGGGGTGGCGGAAGGGGGCGTGACAAAAGGTATTCACTACAACAAAAATAGTCTTTAGAGACGAAAACTAATGACGAAATTTTTTTTTGTCACGAAATACGTATCTTTTAATGAGGAAAATCATATTTCGTCTCCAAATGTACCATTTTTGGAGACAAAAATAAAATTTCGTCACCAATCTAAATCATAATAAAAAAATTAGGTGACGAAATTATTTTTCGTCATTATTTATATTTTTTTTGTCACCAAATATTTTCCCGCTAATATTTTGGAAGGGTGCCAAAATTTTGAGACTTTTGGTGACGAAAAAATTTGTCACCAATTATAAAATTATTAATGACGAATATATTTTTGTCACCAATAATTTTAATATTTTAATATCATTTAGTGACAACGATTTTTGTGGTCAATATTTTTATCTTTGATGAGGAAATAATTTTGTCACCAATAAATAATTTAGTCACTAAATATTTTAGAGGGAAATAAAAATGTTTTGGCGCCTCAAACACTCACAATAATTTATCAGTTCAGACCTATTTCTCACTCACACACACACACACACAGAGACGATGCCGCTGCTCATTCTCCTCATCGATTCAGACACAGATTCAGCGCCGATCGGCTCACTCTCCTCACCGCCGTCACCCTCTCCTCACCACCGCTGATCTGTTATCTTCTCCTCGCCTCACTGCCCCTCGCTGCTGTGCCGATCTAGCGTCTCCTTCCCTTGCCGATCTCATCTCCTCTTCTCACCGCCGCTAATCTGTTAGTCTCTCTCTCTCTCGTTGCTCTTTTCTCTTGATGCTCTCTGTTTTTATCTTTTCTTTTGCTACTCTGTCTTCTGTATACATGATATTATTATAGATATAATATATATATATATATATCCTGCTCTATTTTATTTATAATTAGATTCTGAATATAATTAGATTCTGAATATGAACCTTATAATTTGATTAAGATATGAACCTTGTAATTTGATTAAGATACTGTGAAAGTAAATTAAAGTATTGTTTCTGGAGGGGAAAGATTTAGGTTTAATTTCTCCATCCTAATTCTTTCTTTAGTTACTTTTTTGTATACTTTCTGATTGTAATTCGAATCGGAGTTTTGGTAATGACTGAACATTTAAGATTTGTATGATTATGAACCACATGAGAAGAAAAAGACCTTTGTTGTTCAAGTAGTTATTTGAATTGCATGACATATGATGCATTCCATTTACCCCAATATTGAAGTTATTGACACAGTCATGATTTTCTTTTTTATTATAAATTGGGATGTAAGATTTTGAGATTAAGTAATTATCTTTTTAGTAATAAAATTCAGAGAAATATATAAAATATTATTCTTGTTTTCTTTGTGTTTTTCGTTCATTTCATACGCATCTCTACATCAGTTATAAAGTGCCTAATTTGTCATGAAATGCATTTGAAACTTAGGGATATAAGAGGCTAAGTGGAAAATAGTACAAGCTTGGATCATATAATCCCAAGGAGATGGATGGACGCCAATATATATACTATACATCATGTGCCATTATATATATATTTTTTAATGATTTGTTGAATATAACTTAATAGTTGAATATAACTCAATGTATATATAATATACATCATGTGTCATTATTATTTTTTTTTAATGATTTATTGAATATAACTCAATAGTTGAATGTAACTCAATGTATACACACAGATTCAAGTGCTATTATTTTTTTTTTTAATGATTTGTTGAATATAACTCAATAGTTGAATATAACTCAATGTATACACACAGATTCATGTGCCATTATTTTTTTTTAATGATTTGTTGAATATAACTCAATAGTTAAATATAACTCAAGGTATACACACAGATTCATGTGCCATTATTTTTTATTTTTAATGATTTGTTGAATATAACTCAATGTATAATATACATCATGTGCGATTATTTTTTTTTTTTAACGATTTGTTGTTCATGGTGGTGTTAGAATGTTAAAATCAATAATGACCATTTTTGTTAGTTTTTATTCCTTACTTGCATATAACATTAGAACTTGTATAAGAATCTTCATTAAAGATCTGGACATATATTTGGTGAAGTTGTTATTGAATTTTTCAATTTAATTAGTTCATAAATACACAAGTCTACATTATACTATATTGTTCCTAATCTTTCATTTGTGATCAGACATGGATAAAAGTTGGATTGCCCTAGGTAGGACGGCTAATGGAAGGATGAGTAAACCATATAATGATGGGGTCAAGTTATTTCTTCAATTTGCAATGGGGGTTTTAGACCATAATGGTAATCTGTTGTGCCCATGTATGAAGTGTGTGAATGTTTGTAGACAAAATCTTCAAAATGTGGAAATTCATTTGCTCCAATATGGGATTATGCAAACTTACACTGTATGGCACCAACATGGGGAACCCCGTGTTTCAAACGAGGCTTACCATGATGATGAGATGCGACTTGATGGTGCTGAAATTGTAGGTGGTATTGACGCCTTAGTAGAAGATCGAATAAGAGGGGAATCGACTAATACAACCCAAGGGGAGGAAGTGAGAACTTTTGATCAATTGTTGACTGATGCCAAGTGTGAGTTGTTCCCAAATTGTACAAATTATACTTTGTTAAAGTTTGTGATTGAGGTGCTTAATATGAAGGTAACAAATCATTGGAGCAATAAGTCAGTTGATATGATGCTAGAGTTTTTAAGTAGACTTTTACCGAAAGAAAATTTGGTTCCAAAGTCAACTTATGAAGCTAAGAAAATACTACGTGACTTGGGCTTGTCATATGAGCTCATTCATGCTTGCATAAATGATTGTGTATTATTTTGGAAGGAGAATGCAACACTAGATAAATGTCCGACATACAACGACAAGAATTTCCCAAGTGTATTATTTTGGAAGGAGAATGCAACACTAGATAAACTTACGGAGATTGAAAAGTATTTGGAGTATGTGTTTCATTGAATTATGTTTATGCTTAGCTTTTTTATTTGTCGAACTACGTAGTAATCACTTTTTTTTTTTTTTTTTTTTTTGAGTAGGGAACACAAAAATCTATTACAAACTCAAGCTAGACATGACATAACCCACATACAACGACAAGAATTTCCCAAGTGGTTCAAAGAGAGGGTAAAATATTTATAATTCTTCAACATTTACAACTTCAACAAAATTAAATTTTTATAAAATGTCGTCATTCATAAATTATTTACTTATTGTTTGTTACATGTAATTGTAGATAAATACATTGAGAATGGAAGAGTCATTAGAGGCAACTGATGAATTGTGGTCATTAGCAAATGGTCCTAATTTGCTAGTGAAAGAGTACTCAGGTTGCATAATCAATAGCAGCCGGTTCCATACTCGAGATCTAGACAACCGTCGTACGAGTCAGAATAGTGGTGTGCTTACACACGGGGATCATGAAGGAAAATTGCATGACTTTTACGGTCACTTGTGCAAGGTTTTGGAATTTGACTACATATGTGGCAAAAAGGTTGTTTTGTTCCAGTGTGAATGGTACAACACCGGTAACACTGGTAGAAACAGAACAATACGACTTGATACATATTGCACAAGCATTGACGTCACAAGTCGGTGGTACCAATCTGACCCATTTATCCTACCTAGTCAAGCTAAGCAAGTCTTCTATCTGAATGATACCAAATTGGGTGAGCCTTGGAATGTCGTACAAAGGGTGCAACATAGGGGTGTCTTTGATGTTCTAGACACTAGTGATGGAGAATTATTGGATCCTTTAGAAAATAATGATGTGTTCCAACAAGAAAACATTACTAATGTTGTTCCAATTGACATTGACCCAATTGTTCGATACTGTAGGGATGATGTTGAATTCAATGTTATTTCGGAAGTAGGGTCATCAAATGCGATAATGGAAGAGAATAGAGATGATGAAAGAGATGAAGAACATAACATTCCTGATGTTGATATGGATCCTGATATGGATTATGATATGTAATTTTTAGTAGATCACTTTATTTTCGAACATATATTATTAATTAATGTAATTTTTATTTTATATGATTATGTTACTTTCTTTTTCTTCTTTTATGTAATGGTGAATGATGACATTGTCTATATTTTTCAATTAAAGTTGAATTATGTTATATAGTTGTAGAAATGGTCCGAGGCAAAAAACAATGGCTGAAACCAGGTGATTTGAGAACCAAGAAGCTAACAGAATACGAGAAACAAAGAAATAAGCGAATCAAGGAGAATTGTGAGGTAATGAATAATCTTGGAGTGAAGAATATTACAAATTCTTTAGGGAGTGTGGTTCAGTCCAAATGTGCAACTGCAAGGGAAAAGGGAATTAGGGTTGAGGTAGATGATGATGTTGAGTATAACCCTTCAGAGAGTGAGGATGACAACGATGATGAGTCATTGGGTTCCTTTGACCGCGAGGTATTATACACATTTTATATTTGTGAGTGAACATGTCTTTTACTTTTTACATTTCTTCTTCACATATCTTACACATCATATCTTTTATAAAATATATTTTAACTGTTTTAAATCTCGTTTTCACTATTTGATTATGTTCTTTCAGGAACAACAGATGGCACCAGGACTTCGTTTACGGTCTCATTCAAGGCCATTACCTCCCACCCCAGAGGAAATGATGGATCCCCCAAGTGAAGAGGCCGGTACCCAACCCTTACCAGCTCATAATGTGCAACCTGAGGACGAGGTGACTGCATCTACCATCGTTGGTAAGTTTGCAAAGTTGTTTTTAAGGTTTAACTTGCATTTGTTTACTTACTAACTCAATTAATATTATATCCTTACAGCATCACATGACAGACGTGGTCGTGGCCCAACACATGGCATACAGGCCCATCGCATTGTCGAGAAGGATGGGAAGATTTTAGTTCCTATACCTGAACAGTTTCGTGCACCAGTAGGAGACAACGCCTCCAAGCTAGTCTCCAAAATTGGTATAGAGGTTCGAACGCAGTTACCAGACCTGAGTGTTCGTAGGTGGAAGAAGGTGAATGTTGCTGATAAGGAGCCAATGATCCAACGCTTAGCGGTAATTATTGACAAACTCTTTTCATGTTTAGGCTTTGTTTCTTTGTAATTTTTAATTTTTTTTCATTTTACAGGATCAGTTTGATCTACAAGGCAATTAGACTGATGTAGCAAAGGCTTTAGACACACAGTTTGGTCGACGATTGAGTGGTTTCACCTATAAGTTGCACAAACAATACAAGCAACTTAAGGATGCAAGAGGGGAGGATTACGCGAGAAGCCACCCACCTACAAGAGTTACTCTCAATCAGTGGACATCTCTAATTGACAAGTGGAATAGTCAAAAATTCAAGGTAAAATGTTTTATGTATGTTAATTGTCAAAAATTAAGTTTTTTCTTACTAATGTTATCTTTTCTTGTTTGTATTGGTGTTTCAATTGTGTAGGAACAATCACTAGCTAGTGTGAATAATAGGATGCAAATGAAAACAAAACATCGATGTGGATCAAAATCAATCCCGGTCAGGGTACACAGCTCGGTGCGTTCTACACATTTATTTTATTGGATTAGTAGACTTTGTTATTTAAATCATTGAATTAACATTGACAAACAAATGAAGCAGATAATTGCAAATGGAAAAGTGCCCGATTTAGCAGAATTTTACAAGTCCATCCACTACAATTCAGACACGCATGAATGGATTTCATCGGAGAGCCAAGTTAATTATGTATGTACAAGGCAATGCCTTTCAATTTTGATAATATTATTTATTTTGCTATGTAGGGTAGAATAACTTATACTTTGATTTATTTCAAATTAATAGGACAACCTGATACAGACGCAAGCAAAACACCTCTCGCAGACTAGTGCGATCCCCTTGACCCCAGAGGAGTTGTCAGTGAAGGTGCTTCAGCCAAGGCCAGGTTATGTAAAAGGACTCGGTATGAGGCCTTCTTTTTTTGTGAATACAACTGTTGCACCTGCTGAAAATAGTGACCATGTTCAATGCCTCGAGCTGCAAATAGCACAACAAAAAGAACAAATTGCAAGGTTTGAAAAGTCAGAGAAGAAACAAAGCAAGAAGATACAAAGTATCATCGAGTGTTTGAGACAGAAAGGTATCACGGGAAATTTTGAGAGTAGGGAAAGTTCAGATTCTGATTAACAAGCTTCTTGGTTAGTATATTATATTTCTATGCTAATTTAGTAGAAATTTCTCCTTCAACTAAGATAGTGAACTATGCACGTAAAAGCCCGAGAAACATCACAAACACTGAAATATGTACGTGGCTCCAAATTAGGAAACTACTTTGACATTTGCACTATTCCAACATGTAGGCATGAAACTAAGTAGAAAACTATTCCAACATGTAGGCATGGAACTAGTTGAAAAAATATGCAACAGCCACAAGACGGCCCGGGAAACACCTCAAACACCTCGGGACAGACCAATGTGAGTTGTGGAAACTTACGGAACTAGCACGGGACTTTCGGTTTGAAAACTAAGTCCAAAAATGCACTTTTCCACACTTAAGCCTGAAAATAGGCATTCGGGGGCCAAAATCGTGCAACAGCCACGAAACGGCCCGAAAACACCTCAAACACCTCGGGACGGACCAATGTGAGTTGTAAAAACTTACGGAATTAGCACGGGACTCCCGGTTTGAAAATTGAGTCCAAAAATGCACTTTTCCACACTTATGCTTGAAAATATGCCTTCGGGGGCCAAAATCCTACAACAGCCACGAGATGGCCCAGGGAACACCTCAAACACCTTGGGATGGACCAATGTGAGTTGTGGAAACTTACGGAACTAGCATGGGACTCCCGGTTTGAAAACTAAGTTCAAAAATGCACTTTTCACACTTAAGCTTGAAAATAGGCCTTCGGGAGCCAAAATCCTGCAATAGCCACGAGACGGCCCGGAGAACACTTCAAACACCTCGGGAGGAACCAATGTGAGTTATGAAAACTAACGAAACTAGTACGGGACTCCCGGTTTGAAAACTAAGTCCAAAAATGCACTTTTTTACAATTAAGCTTGAAAATAGGCCTTCGGGGGCCAAAATCGTGCAACAACCATGAGACGGCCCGGGAAACACCTCAAACACCTCGGGACAGACCAATGTGAGCTGTGGAAACTAACGAAACTGGCACGGGACTCCCGGTTTGAAAACTAAGTCCAAAAATGCATTTTTTTACAATTAAGCTTGAAAATAGGCCTTCAGGGGCCAAAATCGTGCAACAGCCACGAGACGGCCCGGGAAACACCTCAAACACCTCGGGATGGACCAATGTGAGTTGTGAAAACTTACGAAACTAGCACGGGACTCCCGGTTCGAAAACTAAGTCCAAAAATGCACTTTTCCACACTTCAGCTTGAAAATAGGCCTTCGGGGGCCAAAATCCTGCAACAGCCACGAGACGGCTTGGGGAACACCTCAAACACCTCGGGAGAGACCAATGTCAGTTGTGGAAACTAACAAAACTAGCACGGGACTCCCGGTTTGAAAACTAAGTCGAAAAATGCACTTTTTTACAATTAAGCTTGAAAATAGGCCTTCAGGGGCCAAAATCGTGCAACAGCCACGAGACGGCCAAGGAAACACCTCAAACACCTTGGGATTGACCAATGTGAGTTGTGAAAACTTACAAAACTAGCACGGGACTCCCGGTTTGAAAACTAAGTCCAAAAATGCACTTTTTCACACTTAAGCTTGAAAATAGGCCTTCGAGGGCGAAAATCGTGCAACCGCCACGAGACGGCCTGGGAAACACCTTAAACACCTCGGGATGGACCAATGTGAGTTGTGGAAACTTACGGAACTAGCACGGGACTCCCGGTTTGAAAACTAAGTCCAAAAATGCACTTTTCCACAGTTAAGCTTCAAAAATAGGCCTTCGGGGGCCAAAATCGTGCAACAGCCACGAGACTGCCCGGGAAACACCTCAAACACCTCGGGATTGACCAATGTGAGTTGTGGAAACTTACAGAACTAGCACGGGACTCCCGGTTTGAAAACTAAGTCCAAAAATGCACTTTTTCACACTTAAGCTTGAAAATAGGCCTTCGGGGGCGAAAATTGTGCAACGGCCACGAGACGGCCCGGGAAACACCTCAAACACCTCGGGATGGACCAATGTGAGTTGTGTAAACTTACGGAACTAGCACGGGACTCCCGGTTTGAAAACTAAGTCTAAAAATGCATGTTAAATTGTATATGTTATAGATAAGATAATAATTGTCTAACTTTTTTTTTTTTTTTTTCATTTTTTTGCAGATTCGAGATTTGATATGGACGTGTTTGGTAATTTGGAGGGCCAATGGTAGCTCATTTTGTGTTTTTGTTCATATTACCTTACATGTATTTTGGTTGTGTTGTAAATTTTATATTTTTGTTAGTATTAAGGGGCATGTTTGGTAATCCGCCCTTGATATTTTATTTTTGTTGATATTAGTAGACATATTTTTTGTTGGATATTAGGAGATATGTTTGGTAATCTGCATATGGTTGATATTATATTTTTGTGGATATTAGTAAACGTTTTTGTAGATATTAGGAGACATGTTTATAATCCGCATGCAATTCATGTTGTATTTTTATGGATAGAGCTAAAATTCGATTGTGATGTTTATGAAAATGAACAGATTTTTGTATTGATTTGTAATAGATATTTTATTGAACAGGTTATTGAAATGCGCAGGGAATTGTTACTGAAAAGAAAAAATTTCGGAAGAAAATAGTACCCCCATTTTCAAAATTTTTAATTTTTATTAGTGACGAAATAAAAAATGTTGCTATAAGTTTTCAAAAAACATAACGAATAATTTTGTCACTAATGATATAGTACGAAACAAACAATTTCGTCACATTTGCTGAATATTTCATCGCTAAATTGAAATATTTGGTGACAAAATATTTTTTGTCATTGAATAATTTTCTTTTTTGCTCATTTTAGTGACGAATTTTTTTGTCACCTTAATCTATATCATTGGTGAGGAAAACTTTGGTCAAAAAAATATATTTGGTAACGAAATATTTCGTCGTAAAAAACAATTAAAATAAAATATTATTTAGTTTTGGTGACGAAATTGGTGTTTTAGAGGATGAAAAATTCAACATTTGGAGACGAAACATTTCGTCGCCAAAAATGAAAAATAGGTGACGAAACTGTTTTTCGTCACCAGGTACTTTTTGTGACGACGTATAGGCCACGAACGTGGTGACAAATTTTTTTCGTCACAGATCACTTTAGTGACGAAATTTTGATGTTTGGAGACAAAATCAGTCTGTCACCAAAGACCTTTTTTGTTGTAGTGATTTGCGATGGTTACAAACCATCGCTTTCTTGTAGGGACGGTAAATCAATAGTTTTTGCGACGGTTTAAACCGACACAAAAAATGGGGAAAAACTTCTCTTTTAGTGACGCTTTTGGTTGCCGTCACCAAAAAATTTTGTAGCGACAACATTTGTTGTCGCAAAAAGTATTATTAGTGATAGTCTAAAACATCGCCAAAAAATTAGAATTACATTATGACCTTATTTGCGATAGTTTAAACCGTCGCTAAAGATTTGAACTAATATGTATATGCGACAGGTTAACCCGTCGCTAACAAAATGTACGAAAATGATGATTACATTGGCGACAGTTTATTATTGTCGCAATAAAATTATTTTCATAAAATAAATATATATTTTTTAAATTTATTTCCTATACAAATTATTAATATTTTCTAAAATAAAAACATCCACATCTACATCCACATCCACAAAATCATACAAATAATAATATATATGTACCCTGTAACAATTTTCAAACAAATATTCTTTACAAAAATATATAAAACATCCTCCATCAATACTAATAATTTTTAATAATTCAAGAACTCAAATTTTTGTATCTAAAATAAAACAAAAGTATCGACAATACAAATAAAAAAACATATATATTATAGCTTGTTTTAATATCAGCAGTAAGCTCCAATATCGATATGCAAAGATATCATCACATACTCAAAAAAGTTGCATCTGCAAAAAGAAGCCAAAAAAAATCATCATTTACAATATAATTAATTGCAAACTTACAGAAAATGTGAAATATTTTATATTTATTTCAAGGGAGATTTACCAATAAATCCCAAAATTTAAACTTATGAACCAATTGGTCCCATTTTTATTCTATTAAACCGTTTAGTCCCATCTTTCTCCTATCACACACAGATACACACATACATTGTGAGGGGCAGACAGACACACACACACAGATACACACACACATATACACACACCCAGACAGACACACACACACAGATACACACACAGACATATACACACACCCACACAGATACACACACACAGATACACACACACAGACACACACACACAGATACACATAGACAGATACACACACACAGATACACACATTTCTCTGTTTCACAAATGAGAATGAATCTGTCACTACAGGATTCATAGCCTCACTCGTCTCTCAAAAATTTTGATAACTGAAGAGATCTCCCTATTAGCAATGTGAAAAATAATTGAACCTAAAACAGAGTGGCTTAACTACAAACATCAACATCGCCGTGTTCGACTCCGATTCCAACTCCTCCGCCATCGAAATCCACTCTCTAACCCGATCAAACCCCTCAAATCTAACAGTACACACCATTGTGCATCGTCAACAGTATTTCAACCACTGTTGATGATGAATGCTGATCGCTGGCCCTGATGTTGATGATGAATGTCGATCGCCATTACTGAAACCCTAATGTTCTCTCTCATCTTGATTTTGAAACCCTTTCTTTTTCTCTCTCAACCCAAATCCCAATTCTACGCTACCAGCAGATCCAAATCCAATAGGCTTTGGCGTTGTGGTGGTGTTGATTGAAGCCCATAGACTGAGGATCTCGTTGGTAATTAATTATATGATATCACCCATCTATGTGGATGTATATATATGTATATATAATGAATTTGATGAATAATGTTGGATACAGTGTGTGCTTCACATGGTTAATAAAAAAAAATAAAAAAGGACCAAATATGGAAAATAGGATCAACAAGTAACAAACTTCCCCACTGATAGGACTTACCCGAACAAAAGAATAAAGTTGGGACTAATTGGTTTAAGAGTTTATGAAATAGGATTTATTGGTAAATTTTCCTTATTTCAATAAGTAAATAAATAATTAAGATTGTAATTTTCTGAATCATGAATTGAATCGAATCAAGAATAAAAACTAATAAATCATTAAAATAAAGACTAAAATCTTAATCACCTAAAGACAGAATAAGCTATTAATACATCCATATATATGTATATAAAATTGCAATGAAAAAAGAAGATAAAATTTTACACTAGCATCAGAGAAACACAGTTGCCTATCTCATCAGGAATTTGACCAGTTAATTTGTTCCCTGAAAATCCTTGAAAATACTTCAACTATAACATCTAAAGGTAGTATTATGTTAACCTGGTTACAATGAGCAAAAACACCAAATCAACAGGATTAGCAAAGAAAGCTTACATGAACCGTAGACTCTTCAAGTCTCCAATGGCTGATGAAATCTCCTCACCCAAGTTCAAATTTGACAAATTCCTTCAACAAACAAATATAATAAATATATATATACACACATTAAAAATAAAAATAAAAACTCTAGTAGAATCAAATGGCAAAAAGAGGAAGAAAAATAAGCATGAACAGAAAACACATACAGAGAAACAACAGATAGGGTGGCATTGTCACAGAAGACGCCACACCATGAACATAAATCATCGTTGTGAACATCATCCCAATCCAACAACACAGTTGCTATGTTGCTAAACGACACCTTAATCGACACCAACGCTTTGCCTGTGTGAAGATAACACCATTCTCTCATCATCACAATAGCTTTTTATTATGGTATGATTTGCTTCACAAATGAAGGGAAAGTAAATTCTCTCCCCAGTAGCAAAAAAAAAAAAAAAAAGTTGCTTTAAAAATCCAAGCAAATGGGGGAGAGAAAGACAAGAAAAACAACAATGTAAGCAGTGCTACCAAATAAACCTTGGAGCTTGAATCATGTTTGCCATTAAAATTTTTTGAATGAAAAATAAAAAAACCTACACACTTTAAAATACCATTAAACTAATGGAACACATACTTGAGTCTGAATGGCATAAATCTGTTTCATAAACCATCATCAGGAGAATTGTTTTCTGCCCAGCCTCAGTTTCTCCCTATATTCCAGTCAGCAAATTTCCTATCAGCGCTATAATAATTTTGTTTTCGAACTGAATTCTTCATTTAATTGAATTGAATTAATTGATTCCTTAACCTAGTGAGTTTAACAAGTGCTAAATACATGTAAATCCCATGGGATTTCATTATACTTTCTTAAAATTTTCTGGTTTAGCAGAAATTGAAGAACATAAAAGATACACTACTAGAAAACAACCGCATAATACCAATAAATAAATCAACATATTAAAAAAAATATTTTGAAAACACTTATTAGATTAGCTACCATTTTTCTTGAAGGCAATAGTTCTCAGTTTATTATTCTGACATGTAAGAGCAAACGAATGTTTCCTTTTAAATCTTTGTTATATGTAAATGAATGTTACCTTTAGTCCATCCTCATGGAAGCCGTAGCCTGAAAGAAATGCGATACAAAATGCACAAATCAGTCACTATGCTAAATGCTATTTAACATGCCTCAAAACAACAAAAGCTACTAGATTTTTCTAAAAGCGATAAAAATACTATGGCTATTACAATTAAAAGTAAATTGCAATGATAGCTTAAAGAATCAAAGCATTGTTTCTCTTGCAAAACATACTGAAGTATATTGCATCACTTAACTGAAAACAAGGATACTTTCTGGAGATTGTAAGTGTACTATAACATAAAAAATATATGTTTCATTTTCTTGTTGTATTCAATTTTATTTGGAGAATTGAGTTTTGACGTGAATTTTATCTGATGTAAAAAAATAATTGATTCACAGTATCTTTCTCCTAACAATGAAAGAAACTCACCTTGGTATGCTCCGCAGAACCATGTTCCTCTTTTCCCTTGAATGTGATCAAGCTTAAATAATGCTTTTGATGCAGCAACTGATAGGAATGGATGTCCGGTTGACCACTTGAGCAGTTTATGTTCTGGGGTATGTGATGGATTTAGAGTTACCAAATAAGGTAGCCCTGTCTCACCAAGATTCTGCATGTCAAGAAACATTATGGAACGAATGAACATATTAATTTCAGAAAATAGCTCTTGGTTTGGGAGACGATGACAATTTTATTAAAGCTGTGATTATGTAATAACTCTATTTTTTTTACTGCTAATGATGAGGACATTTATTATGCAATTTTGATCAGCATTTTATGCTTGTTCTACAAGTCTAAAGTAGTATACTTTGGAAATCTTATATAAATATTAGAACCAACCAAAATGAGCAACATTTAGCAATAAATGTTGTTAAGATAGTAGATGATGACATCTATGTTCAGTTTTAAGATATGCATGTTTTGAGAAGTCAACACACTGTGCATTCAAACCTCATAATCATAGTTGTCAAATCAAGAATATCGTTGTGAATTGGAAGAATTAAGTGGAATCATTTATTTTAAAACGTAAAACACTTTAAAAGTCGTGTATGCTTTTTGTTCAAAACAAATTTAAAAATAATAATAATTGTAGAACCATTACGTTTGATTGACTTGACCCATGTAATATTACACCATATTTATTTCATTAAAATTTTAACCTTTGTATCTTTAACATTTTAAATATTATTGGATTGAAAATAGCACGAGGCATATAAATTTGACAATAAATTGCAAACAGAATATGTGGAGTAATCATACAGAAAGAATGCTCAAATGATGCATAACAAAAAAACTGTTTGTAGATATAGTGATGTCAAATCTTTTCATAGTGTTAAAGAAACATCCTTCCTGATGGATTTCAAATGGGTTTTAAAGCCCTAAAAATGTCAACATGTTATATGAACAAATAAAAAATGGTAATAATTTACTAACAGCAATAGTATTCTTAGCTTAATAATAAGTCAATATTTGTAGCCTTCATTTTAAGTGGGAAAAACAAAAGAACTGAGCTGATAAAGAACCAACTAAACAAATCTAACCCAGAAATATAAGTTCCAAAGTAACAAGAAAAAAAAAATCTTTTTTTTTAAGGTTTCAGACAATTATTGACATATATTCAAGTTACTTAGAAAAAAAACAAAAAACAAAACCTGTTAGCTTCGCCTTTAACTTGTTTGGAGAACTCATTCAACACATTGAATTGACGATTGCCCAAATACCCATTTGCAGGAAGCAATCTTAATCTCATATTAGAAGTCGAAACCTAGACCAAAAAAATTAAAAATCAGAAACCCAAACTATTGTTGCTCTATGTTGTATTCATATTTTTAAAGCAGAGATTTAAGGTGTTCCTTATTCTGTTTTGGAGTTCACTTCATTTATTGTAGAAGTAGAAATTTAGTTGTTTGACCATTTATTTTTTGTGTAATGACTGAAACTATGACTAGCTTAAATACATATTATGGTGGATCAAAAAATCTTGAGCATATTAGCTGCTCTGCGACATATCAGCATTGCAACATCACCACATTCTAATGTCATGTACTGATAAAAATATAAAAATGACTCCAGTTCACATAAGGAGAATGTGTTACCAACCTGGAGCACATTGAGCCAATATGTCACACATACTTTGTTATCCATAGTTCCAAGAAAACTCCATACACTCCATGCTGCTGGGTTTTTGGGCATTAAATTTTTGTCAACATGAAGAAAAACATCACTGCCATAAAGAGTTAAAAGAATGATTGTGCATTTTGAGATGATAAACTAAGGGAGAACTCTAGCATCATTTTCAATGCTCACTTAACATAACCCAAAAGGAAAATAAAACCAATCAAACCAAAACATCATAAAAGTATTATCCTCTAGTACCAACCTTTCAAATTGGTGGACATTATAGTCCTTATGTACTCCAGTCAAAATGAAGTCTATAAATATCCTAATTCCAAAGGTCGCAATCATTGGATTTTTATGCATCAAGATAATTTAAAAAAGAATTTATTTGGAAGGCATTGTCAATAACTCCCTCTCTCAAATACACACATCTACACTTCTTCCACTTCTCTTATCCGATCCTTCTGTTCTTTTTACTCTTAACTCTGATCTCTGTTCTTTTCTTCTCTTACCATTTATTCTTTGAAAGGAAGAAAATACCAGTCAGTCTAAGAACCTTGAGTTAATATCTTGCCTTGATCCAACTTCAGTAAAGGAGATGCAAATTATGATAACTGTCACGACCCAAACTAGCCCCTGTAGGTTTAGTGTCGTAACCGGCCAGTAATCCTTGGATTACCGAAGGCTTCTTAACATAATAGCATATAAATAGGGGTTGCGGAAGCAAATACATGAAATATACATAGTCCAACGAGCTATGACGACATACATGAGACTGATAACTTCGAACGTTCATAATCATACGTATGATCAAAACAAAATGCAGCAATTAAGTCACTTCATGTATACACAACAGAAAACTTGTTTGTAAATCAAAAGGAACAAAAACTTATACATTCCCAAACACAGCCACTAGGCTTGACTCAAACCGGAACCTCCTTAGAAGGCATGAAGGCTAGCTGTCAAAACTGAAACTCCAGGTCCTCAACTCTGAGCCTGGTCACGTGCCTGATCACCTACATACGTAATATAAATAGTGAGCGGGAGCCCAGTGAATAATAACAGAGTAAAGGGTTAAATAAATGATGCACCATAATTAAGTCCGTATATAGAACTAATTCATGTTCATGTTTTCATTCAATGCGTATACAGAATTCAGGAATCATGCTTAATCATTCATAGTTCATTCGTTAGCGCTAACAGAGCATATATAGAATATCATAGATCATACTTGTCAGTTCCATAAAGGAACCTTCGGCCGAGTACGGATAACTTGCCACTTCCATAAAGGAACCTCCGGTCCGGATATAGATAGCATACTTGAATCATAGCATTAATGTCATAAATATTTGCCAAAGGCGGACAATCATTCATAGTGTAAACACATAGCATACATGGTATAGATCTTAGTCCATATACAGAAAGTAATTTAATTTGAACACAGCTTTACTAAGTCATTACTCATAGATAACCGGTGGCTCCAAATATACAAATAGAGTAGGCAATTCACTTAACTTGAGGTGCTTGACCTACATAACATGACAGATTCATACATTAGAACACACGCTCAGATTGTACATGACTCATTTCATTTGTTCTTAGTGTGTTTCTAGCCTTTATCCTTATCATAGTGTTTTAATCTTGGCCTAGGAATGCCTAGGATGGAATGAGGACGCAAAAATGTACTTGAAAATATTTTTCAAAACTTGCTGAAAACAAGGTCCACGCTCGAGCGTGGCTTTCCACGCTCAAGCGTACATGCAAAATGTGTGGATCCACTCGAGCATAACTTCCTTCGATCGAGCAGTCTGCAAACTTTGAAAAAAGTATTGGTTGCTTGTTTTTCCCGCTCGACACTCGCTCGAGAGTGAGAGACATTCCCTCGCTCGAGCGCAACTTTTGTCACTCGAGCGTGCTACAAAACATAAGAACTTCTGGAAGCATGCATTTCACGCTTAAGCCAGCCTTTGGTCGCTCGAGCGGAAGTGTAAGACACATAGTGGTCGCTCGAGCGTGGAATCCGTCGCTTGAGCGTAGAAGTAGAATTCTGGAATCTCCAGAATTGCTTCCAAGCTTCAAAACTCATTCTTAAGGCATTAAAGCTCAATTTTTCTGGGCCAAAACTAGAGGAGACATTGAGAAACTTATAAAACATCATGAATTAAGGATCATTTCAAGAAATCATGGCCCAATGGCTTGCCAATTGTGCAAAAATTCAACTTAAAATTTATGAATATTCCATGAACATGACATGCATGAATTCCTTTGAACCCAATCTTCTCAAAACATGATCAAATGCTACAAAACAACATGAAACTTTATGATTTCCCAAAACTAGTGTGAATTCAAGACATGCATAAGGGAATTCTTAGAATTTAAACTCAAAATACATGAATTATGTATGTATACATGAATTATTCTTTCATTTTACATTCTTAATTCAATTCTCATGCTCAAACCTCTAATTCCCTTGAATTCTTGCACTAAGTAATTCAATTTCATAATTAAAGAGTTAAATTTCCTACATCAAGTCTTGAGTTAGCTAGTGTTGGAGCTAAACTTCTTCAATTCCCTTCAATCTCCCATAATTCTTTCTTAATTCTCTTATTCCTTAAATGTTTGGCTTCAATCTCTCTCTTCTCCTTCTTCTACACGTTTGAGCTCAAAATGGATGAAGAGAAAAGAAGTCTTGGGCTTGGTAGTGGCCTTATATAGGCTAATTAGTGGAGCTTAATTAATTCAAGCTTAGACTAATCAATTGGAATTATTTTATTCTAATTATTTGATTCCGAATCAATTTCAAATTGAACTTACTATAAATTCCTAAAAATTCCAAATAACACATATATCAAGTCAATTTGTAAATCAGATGCCAATAGGGCCTTCAACTCACAAATCGAAACGAAAACATGAACAGATCTTCTTACGTTAAACAGATATAAACACAAAAATAATGTAATGCACATGTAATTAACTCAGGATTTCTTCCTAATTGCTTGTTAGGCATACTTTTAGTGCAAAAAATTACAAATTGATAGCCGTTGTCTTCTTCAATGTTATTCTATTCTGCTATTTTGAATGGACATTAGCAGAGAATGAAGATGGAAGTTAAACACACTTGGATGAGATTTTTTTTTTTTTTTTTTGAGGAAAATTAATGAAACATCCCTCTCCAACTTTGAGTAGTAGAAGAGGTCCAAAATATTTTTTTTTATTGGCTAAGGTCCCTTAATATTTTCACAGGCAAAATTCAACAAAGAGAAATTTTACCCGACTCATAAAAATTTCAAAACTTCTCTAGTATGATACAGAGAAATTTTGAAATTTCTCTGTAAAAATTGAGATTTCTCTGAGTCGAGGTGAAATTTCACTAAGTCAAATTTTCTCTGTGAAAATTTTGAGGTACCTTAACTACTATGAAAATATTGTATGTCCTTTATCTTATAAAATCTTAATATTAGGGACTTAAAAAAAATTCTCCTTTTCTTTGAGATAAATTACATAACACATAAAAAGACAAAAATAAACTCGTAAAATAAAAATAAAAATAAAAACCAAAGAAAATAAAACATCTCCCCACAAGGAAAAATAAGAAATTCAACGCGAAAATGACTTGCATCATATTTTTATTTTGTTTAATTTTCTAACGGATACTTGACAGAATGGGGTTTGGTGCAATACGACTCAAGTGTTATGTTAGGATAAGTCTGTGTTATTTTCCTATACTAGAGGGGCTGGGTGTAATTTTTCGATAATATTCAAGCAGGTCCGTGTAATTTACATTTTCTCTATTGGCTTTTTTTTTTTTTTTGGCTGCCTAAATCATGTTGTTTTGAGTATGGTATTTTAAAATCAATTTGAACCATTTATATCTGGAAAAATGCTTGGCAGCCCGAAAATGAGGGACTTGAATGGCCCGGATGGGTGTTGGTCAGTCATTTGCCCGGATGACCGGCCGGATGACTGGATGAAAGATTGTCTACCGCGGTTGTCACCTTTGTCGATCGTGGCTGTCAGCCTCCTCGCTGAATGACCGGCTGGACGATCGGTCAGACATTCGCTCGAACGACCAGCAAGGTGAATTTCAAGCCATTCGAGTCACCTCATATTCGGGCTACCAAGCATTGCTCTTATATCCGCACTGATATGTTATGTTGTGGTTAAAATTGGATTGGTGCAAAATATCATCAAATCAGTTAAAATCGTTAGATTCACATAAATCTGTTCATTAATCGTTGATTAGTTTAATTCACAGTTTAAAATTTATAATTTACCTTTAATTATTTGTCAATCTATTATTTATAGATTGATTTATAATTTTATCTCGAAATAACATTGAGTTGTTTTGGAAAAATAGTTAAAATCTAATTTTTTAACTTTTTAAAAAACAATGTATAAAAAATGTAAGAAATGATATGATCCAAAATTAATTAAAAGTGACTTTTGACTATTAACTCACTTTCCAAAAGAGCCCATCGAATCACACCACCAAAACTATAGCAAAATCATTGTGAGACCTACCACCGGAGAAGATCTCAGTTATTGAAGTGAAAGAGACACATGCACTGCGTACGTATTTGGGTAGAGTATTTATTATAGCCTTCGTTTGTGGAAAAAAAAAATTAATTTGATTTTTTAATTTTTGATTATTATAGTCTAATTAAAAAAGTTTTATTTGAGATAATTTTTTTATTTTTTTATAATTTTATAAGGAAAAAAATGAAACTGTTGGGTCAATCTCCCACTTTCACTTTATAAGCGTACTGGCCCTCTCCATCAGTCAATAGGCCTTTTCTCCCGAGGAGGAACAAAACCGTGAGACTCCGGCCAAAGCGGACAATATATTGGCCAAAAACTGTCCGATTTCATGATTAATCCCCAAAAATTGTCCAACCTAAAATGTCTGATTTCTTGATTAATCTATTTCATGAGATGAAAGAAAACAATAAAGAAAATCAATCAATTTATAAATGATTAAACAACAAAGAAAATTTCTATAATGATTTAAAAAAATATAAAGAGAGTGAGAGTAGGGAGGTTCAGGTGGGGTTGGGAAAGGGTTTCGGGTGGGGTGAGAAAGATGGAGGGACTGAGACCTTGAGGAGAAGAGAGAGGTGTTATCTGAAGGTGAACAATCTTGAGTGCGTGTGTTACAAGAAAGGTTAAATTTACAATTCCAAATTACAAATAAATAATATATTTTTGAATTATAAAGAGGTTATAATTAATCTTCTTTTCTTTTCTTTTTTTCTTTTTTGGTGTCCTTTCACATCCTTGGCATTGGCACTGCATGTTCAGCTTCAAGACAAAAGTCTTGGAGCTACCATTTGAATACCCCTATTGACTTCAAAAAAGAATTGTTCCAAAAGAGTAAAAGAGACTTTTCCATAACTTTGTGTTCAACTTTTAAATTTTTAATTATCCAAAAAAAAAATATATGGATATATATTTCTAAGCAATGGCAAATGAGGGAGGCTTCTTTCATGCTTTCGTGGAAGTTTTTTTTGGAAAAATTATTTTTAATTCCAATTGTGAAACATTTGCTTATTTATTTATTTTTTCATTTCATTCTAAATAAGTCTATTTGCTAATGGACGTTTGATTATTTGACCAAAAATGGCCATGCTTAATTGGAGGGCATAGGATGAGTTTTTGTCCACAAAAGACACGTGGCATCAATTAGCTTGGATTGATACTTTTTCAAAATTCAAAGTAAATTATAGGCCTGTTTATTTCAATTTTTATCTTAATTTAAGCTAAAATATTGTGTTTGGTACAGTTTAAGTTAACCAGCTTATAACTTAAATTAAGCTATTTCTCAGCTTATCTCAAAAGCTGATCAGGAAATGTTAAATTTTCAACTTAAGCGCACAATTTGTGTGGGGGAGGGGGGCTAAAATTACTTAAATGTCCTCATGAATACCCAAATTTTGATATTAATATTAATTAAAAAAGAAAAAATTGTATATTTCTGAATAAAAAGAAAAAAATCAATATTAATTAAAAAATAAATATTAACTGGTATTAATTATTAATAAATTCATATTGTATATTTTTATGTTAATTAAAAAAATAAAAAAATTGTATATTTCTGAAGAAAGAGAAAAAAATTCAATATTAATTAAAAATAAATATTAATTGGTATCATATTTAATATTTTTATATTAATTAAAAAATAAAAAATTATATATTTCTGAAGAAAAAGAAAAAAATCAATATTAAATAAAAAATCAATATTAATTGATATTAATTATTAATAAATTAATATTGTATACTTTTGTAATGAATTAATTATTAATTGATACTAATTAATAACAATTGTTGATTATTAATATTAATTGACACTAATAAAAATTAATTATTAATATTAATTTATACTAATTAATAATTCTAGTATTAATTGAGACTAATTAAGCCATTAATTGATACTAATTAATTTATAATGGAAAAAATTGTAACAATAATACTTCCATTACATTTTTATCAAATATATCAATTTTTATATTTATTGATACTAATTAATACCAATTATATTAACTTTTATTAATGAAATAATTTTTTTAAATTAAAACTAAAAAAAATGGCAAAATAATCATTTTTATATCATATAAGGGAAGAAAGGACAATTATACGGTAAAAAGCTATTTTACAGCGTATTAACCAAACACTACTCTGCTGCTTAAATCCATAATCGCATAGCTACACCAAACAGATTAGTAGCATATGTTTACAGCTATAAGTCATAAACTGTTAAGCTATAATCTATAATCATTTTTCTACAGCTCTGCCAAACGGGCCCTATGTCATATTTGTTAGACAATCTTCACTGTATTTAAATAGATTTAATTCTGTTGTGTACTAAACAACAACTAGAATATAAAGAAATAAAAGAAATGAGAGAATTTGTTTGATTACAAAAATCAAACAAGAAATAAATAAATAAAAATAGATTTTATTTTGTTACAAAAATAAAATTAAAATCTGATTTAAATAAACAAATAAAATAGAATAATAATTTAAACAACTTACTTGATTAATTTCTTCTAATAATAATCTGATCAAGTCCAGTGTTTGACACTATGTCCTTAAGATAGATTTGTCCTCTCCGCGGTGCTTTCAGAATGTGGACGTCTATCTCTCAGGATGAAATGATCAACTACAAACAATAGCAGCACTATAAATTGTTTGCCTAACGAACACATTAAGTGTTTATACTCTTTCTCACAAAAATTAAATGCAGCAAAATGAAGAATAAATTTACAGAGGTGAAGTACGAAATTTCTGAATTTTTTAAAACATCAAATAAAGGCTGTCCTATTTATAGATGGATTGGTGGCTGCAGGTTTTGAATAAAACAGGTGCAAACCTATTTAAACAGGTATGAAACCTGTTTGGTTTTGAATTTAAACAAATTTGAATCTATTGGGTTCACAATTCAAACAAATAAAAACGGAAATGGCCTTGTTTGGGTGTACAGTAAAAGCCGGATCAATTTATTTCTGGAATTAATTTGAATTTTGGATTTTATTTTACCAAAAAAATAAAATTTAATTTAATTTGACCCAAAAAGATAGGTATTGGGCCAGACAAGCCCAACCCAACCTCACACTACGCACTCGCGCCCAAGCCCAGCCCGCCCGACCGGACGGACGGCGGCGGCGGCGCGCTCGCGCGTGTGGTGATTTTTGGGTCCAATGGGTCTAGCCCATTTTGCCCATAACCTTCCTCTCTAAAACACTTGGGTATCCCTTGGGGCACACCCCAACTTCCAATCCCATGCCTTGTAAACCCATTCAAAACTTACCACCAAATTAATGTGGGACAAGCCTTATTCAAACCTTTAAGGATTTTGCACCAAAACTCCATTTTCATGGAGCATACTTTGGCTTCAATTTTCCATTCACTCGGTAATGGTTTTGAGCAACCAAATATACCACGTGAATCACAACACAGCATAGAACGCGTTACCACTTTGACCCGCGAAAATCGACGCACGGGTCCCACCTAAATATTAGACCAAAGTTAGGAAAAAATTTGTTTTATACCCAGATTTTCCAAACCATTTCTAACAATCCCCCGCATGAATAGAATTTGATGAAAACGGAAATGCAACAATATGCAGACTTAATCGAAAGAGTGTAAGTCGAAAATATCTTGCATCAAGATAGGTAGCTTTCGGCCTTGAACCTTCCCTAGTGATAACCTATCGGACTTACTAGCTAACCAATGGACGTGATGCCTTGAATTGTTCAGCCGTTTGTGTAAGCCAAGATAATAGATTTCACACAAAATATCTTCTAACACATCATGGTTCTCACTATTGTGTTCATTTTGGCCTTGAACACTCCTGGTTTTCATGAGTGTTTCTAAAGAATTTAGCCTTTTTCATTCTCATAGAACCGGCTCCCAGTTTGACACTCATATAGGTGATTCTTATTGTGAGTATCTCCTTATATTCGTCTTGATTTTATGCCTTAATCAAGATATAAGTAATCATTAAAAGCAAAGCTTATCCTTATACCCATGCATACAACATATATTGTAGATATCACTTTCACCATAGGAATGGATAAGGAATTTTAATCCCTTGGTGATTTCTGGTGAGTCACACATAACTTAGTTGTCCCTTTGAACTTAATTCTTAGGATCTCCAGTCATATAAATAGGGTTACCATTATGATGACACTTATGTAATAGGCTTTAATCCCATCCCTTCGATGAACTATACACTAGCTCTTTTGTCAAACCTTTTGTTAACGGATCCGTAATATTCTCTTTAGATTTTATATAATCTAATGAGATTATTCCATTTAGCAAAAATTGCCTAACGGTATTATGTCGACAACGAATATGTCGTGACTTACCGTTATACATATGATTCTGTGCCCTGCCTATAGTAGATTGACTATCACAATCAATGTAAATAGCTGGCACAAGTTTTGGCCACATTGGAATGTCTTCTAAGAAGTAACGAAACCATTCTGCTTCTTTTTCTGCTTTGTCTAAAGCAACGAACTCGAATTCCATTGTGGATCGTGCGATGCAAGTTTATTTCGTGGACTTCCAAGAAACAACAGCACCTCCTAGAGTAAAGACATATCCACTAGTAGATTTTGAATCTTTAGTATCCGATATCCAATTGACATCACAATAACCTTCGAGTACTGCTGGATATCGAGTAAAGTTCAAACCATGATCATAGGTAAATCTTAGATATCTAAGAACTTGAATGATCGCCTTCCAATGGTCTTCTCCGGGGTTACTAGTGTACCTACTCAATTTACTGACCGCATAAAGCTATGTCAGGACGAGTACAATTCATTAGGTACATTAAGCTTCCAATGATTTGGGAGTGTTTTAATTGAGACACCGCATTACCTTTATTTTTTAATAAATAAAAATTGACGTCTACAGGTGTTTAGCTAAATTCATATATCCTTGATATATTTACCAAGAATTTTCTCAATATAATGTGATTGAGATAATGCATATCCGTCAGATGTTTTAGTAATTTTCATTTCTAATATAACATCTGCGACCCCCATATCTTTCATATCAAATCTTCTGTTAAACATTTGCTTAGTTGATTTGATCATGTTTTGACTACTTCTAATGATAAGCATGTCATCCACATAAAAACAAACTATGACATATCCTTAGTCAGTGTTTTTAATATAGACGCATTTGTCACATTCGTTTATCTTAAACTCATTAGTAAGCATTGCATGATCAAATTTTTCATGCCATTGCTTAGGCGCTTGTTTTAATCCATAAAGAAATTTTACAAGCCGACAAACTTTCTTTTCTTGCCTCGACACTACAAACCCTTCGGGTTGCTCCATATAGATCTCTTCATTTAGATCACCGTTTAAGAAAGCTATCTTAACATCCATTTGATGTATTTCTAAATTAAACAATGCTGCTATATAAATAAGCATGCGAATAGATGTTATTTTTGTCACAGGGAAATATGTGTCAAAATAGTCCAGACCTTCCTTTTGTCTGTAACCTTTAACTACAAGTCTTGTTTTATACTTGTCAATTGAACCATCTACTTTCATTTTTCTCTTAAATATCCATTTATATCCAAGAGGTTTAGAACCTGGTGGAAGATCCACCAATTCCCAAGTATGATTTTGCATAATGGACTCAATTTCATTATTAACAGCCTTTTTCTACAAAGGTGCTTCAGGACCTATTATTGCCGCCTTAAAGCTTTGAGGTTCATTTTCTAACAAGTATATCAGAAAATCTGGACCAAAGGATTTTGATGTTCTCGCTCTCTTACTTCTTCTTAATTCATCATCAGTTAAATCTTGTTGGTCGAGACCATTACTAGTCTCTTATGTTTGATTGTCATTAGTCTTTTGACTTTGTGTACAATCATAAGTTCTTTTCTGTGAACTTAATTCCTGTCATTTCTTGTGAGGAAAGACATGTTCAAAAAACACAACATTCCTTAACTCTATAATAGTGTTTACATTTATATCAGGTATTTCTAATTTATAAGTCAGAAACCGATATGCACTATTATTCTGAGCATAACCAATAAACACACAATCTACGGTTTTTGTTCCAATCTTAGTCTTTTTAGGAACAGGAACTTCAAATTTTTCCAAACACCCCCACACTTTTAAGTATTTGTAGGAAGGCAGTCGATCTTTCCACAATTCATAAGGGGTGCTGTTGGTTTTCTTGTGGGGTATTCTGTTAAGAACATAATTAGCAGCCAATATTGCTTCCCCCCACAAGTTCTGTGGTAAGCCTGAACTTAGTAACATGGCATTCATCATTTCTTTTAGGGTTCTATTCTTCCTTTCAACAATTCCATTTTGCTGTAGAGAATAAGGTGCTGTAGTTTGGTGAATAATGTCATGTTGTGTACAAAATTCATTTAATGGTGCATCATATTCACCACCTTATTACTTCTAACCATTTTAATGGTTTTACCAAGTTGATTTTCAACTTCTGTTTTGTAGAGTTTAAACATTTCTAAGGTTTCATCTTTATTTCTAAGTAAATAAACATAACAATATCTTGTGCAATCATCGATAAATGTTATGAAATACTTTTTGCCTCCTCTAGTTTGAACAAATTTTAGATCACATACATCAGTATGAATTAATTCTAGAGATTCGGTTTTCCTTTCAATCAATTTAAATGGAACCTTAGTTAGTTTCGCTTCTACACAAACTTCACATTTATGATTAGGATTAATTTTAAATTTTAGTATATAATCCAAACCAATTAATCTACGCAAAACATCATAATTTACATGTCCTAATCTACCATGCCATATATTCGACTCAATAATATAAGCAAAAGATGTGTTATTCTCATTCATAGTAACTTTTAGTACAACTGTCATTACATTCAACTTAAAAAGACCATCACTCATGTATCCCTTACCAACATACATACCACTCTTTGTTAATACAAATTTATCAGACTAAAAAACAAGCCTAAAACTATTTTTACTTAGCAAAGAACTAGAAACTAAATTCTTCCGGATATCAAGTACATGCAGTATGTTGTTGAGGGTCAATTCTTTCCCTGATGTCATCTTCAATATCACTTTTTCTTGTCCAGCCACAATAGAAGTAGAAGAATTTCTCATGAAAAGTTGTGCATAATTTGCAGCCTCATTGTAGGTAGTGAACATCTTCTTATCCGCACAAATGTGACAAGTTGCTCCAGTGTCAACTCACCACTTTTTGGGATTTCTAACCAAGTTAGCCTCAAACACCACAGCAGAGAGGTTGATGTCATTCACTCCGTCAGAGATGTAATCTAATTCAGTTACATTGGCTTGATTGGTGGTCTTCTTACTTGTACTTCCATGATCCTTCTTAGGGCGGCGACAGTCAGAAGCCCGGTGTCCAGTCTTGCCACAGTTATAGCATTTTCCTTTGAACTTCTAGTTGTTATCGCCTTGTTTAGGACCATCTCCAGTAAACTTCCTCTTTTTGTTATATGGTTTATGAATTTGTTCAACCACATTAGCCTTGGACTCAATGGGATTTTTCCATTCCTTTTTTCAGCCTTACGGTTATCTTCCTCAATTCTTAGTCTTACAATAAGTTCATCCATGGTCATCTCTTTGCGTTTATGTTTTAAATAATTTTTAAAATATTTCTAAGTCGATGGTAACTTTTCCACTAAAGTAGCGACTTGGAAAGATTCGCTAAGAGACATACCTTTGGAATGAATATCATGCAAAATTATTTGAAAACTTTGAACTTGAGAAATTACCGTTTGAGAGTCTACCATAATAAAGTCCAGAAATTTACTGACGACAAATTTCTTCGTACCGGCATCCTCTGTCTTATATTTCTTCTCCAAAGAGTCCCACAATTCTTTTGCTGACTTCAAAGGACTGTAAACATTATACAGCATATTGTCAAGGCCATTGATGATGTAGTTTCTGCACAGGAAATCTGAATGTTTCCAAGCATCTACAGCGGCAACAACTTGCCAATCACTTTCGCCCTTTTAAGTGCTGGAGCCTCTTAAAGTAATAAGAAACTCAACTTGTACATTTTGTGTGAATTAAAAGCACAAAATAATCTGTTGTATTACTTAGAATATATGAAACAAAACTGAAACCAATATACTTTCTCATTCAACAACCCATTTGATAATACATCAACTATATTTATATACAAAGTAATAAGGAACTCAACTAATCATCTAAAACAAAATATCTTCTAACAAACTAACCATCTTCTTAACTGTATAACTAACTCTTACACAGATGAACTTCTTGAACTACAATCTATTGAGCTGCATTCTGAGCCAGAGTCACCTAAGCTGGCTGCACTACTTGCACCTGAGCTGCTGCACTACTTGAATCTGAGCTAGCTGAACTATATTCCTCAACAATAAATATAAAAATAAATCACATAAAATTGATAATGTATGACTTTAAAGTTAAAACTATTTCTTCCTTAACGTCTAAATAATTAATTTTTTAATTTATTTAAATTATTTTTGTTTTGTAAATTGTAAACAGTAAGTTGCAGTAACCACATTGACACATATTCTTAAAATTAAATATATAAAAATAGAAACTCTATATTTATTCCCAATAAATTGTAGCGAATGAGAATTATTAAAGAGGAAAAGAAAGATGTACAAAACAAAACAAACTGATCAAGTTGTGGAAGAGTTTTTTTTATTTATTTTTTATCACTCGGTAAGATATCTCTACAAATATGATGAGAACCATAATCCAATAACACAAATCTACGAGTCCAATACTAACTTAGGAAATAACCATAATGAGAAAAAATAAATAATTTAATACAGCGAAGGGCATTATTATTACAACGTAACTTTTAAAGTGGAATGCAAAAAAAAAAAAAAAAAAAAAAAAAAAAAAAAAAAAAAAAAAAAAAACGAAACTTAAATACATACAAGGGAATAATATACCCATTTACAGATGAAGGTCATTAAAAAAGAAAAATGGAGAGAACAACAATTTACAGAACACAAATTTTCAGAACTTAAAACTGCCTGAAAAAAAAAAAGAACAAAAAAATTGCAAAACCCAAATTAAGCGAAAGAAGAAGTGCATACAATGTGCATCAGTTCGGATTTTCCTCAAATGTGTAAGGATATCCGTATGCACATGGGGGTGCCGATGGACCATAATTGGATTCCGGTGGCGGCAGCGGCTCCCGTGGTGGTGGAAAGTTCCCACTGCTGTATAAATTGTATACACCACCACCATGCTCATCATTTTTGTTGTCATTGAATGTGAACTTCGTAGTCTTGGAATAGGTCACCTCCACATGTTTCAATCCTCGAATTCCTCCAAATTGCTGCATTTGAGCGACCAAGTTTTGGTCATCAAACTCTTTAACAACTGGTTTTTGTGATTGTGGTTGTACAGTGATTTGCATGTTGTTGTTGTGTTGATTGTCCATTTGTGGGCTTTGTTCCAAGAACAACAAGACTGCTGTTTTGTATTGTTTTTCAAGCTTTTTTATGACTCTTTGTGGACCTACAGTACCTGTAATGGTGACCATCCCTTGGTTGGGATCTATGGAAGTTGAGTGTACCCCATCAATTTTCTGCAATAGATTCTTGAGCTTTCTCTGACATCCTTGGCATTGGCACTGCTTGGTCAGTTTGAGGACAAAAGTCTTTGGAGCTGCCATTGAATACTCCATTGTAGTATATGCTTTTTCTTCTGTCTTGCTTTCTCCTCTCCTTGGGGTCTCTGAAAAACTATTCCTCCAAAAGAATAGTAGAACTTTTCTTGATCTTTTCTTTAACTTCTAAACTTTTTGTTACCAAAAATATAAAAAATAAAAAATAAAACTTTCTAGCCTTCTGTATATTGGAGATTGAATATATCAACTGTGCTGAAACCAAAAAATGAAAAAAATTAGACTACGTAGCGAGAAAAATAAAATTATACCCCCAAAAAAAAATGTATAATTCAAAATTAATCTGAGTATCAACTTTGTTTTGGTATAGAATAATATGTCAATAAATATATGACATAAATATTATTGGGGAGATGCCAAACTTGGCCTAATATTGATGATCACAAAGTTAAAGAAGAAACTTTTACTCTAACAAACGTTGCTCTAGATCGGTGTACGAATAGCAAGTGCAATATATGAAGCTAGAGGCTTTTTTATATACATAAAATCAACCACGAAGTTACACGGAAACATAAAAGAAACTCATTCAAAGACTTAATTGATAAGAAAACCACAAAATATTATAATTTCCTGTGAACCTGGGTGGTAATTTCCCCTTGTTCGTAATTAGACATAACTTTCAAGAATTTTGAAGTGTTTGCATCCTGTGAAATGTTTTTAAATTTTTTTAGGGAGATTTATTAGAAACTTTTTTTCAAGTGTTTGTATCCCAATTAGTCCATAAGATGATCTTGTATTTTAATAAGTCTTATTATTTAAACATTTGATCTACCAAATCTTAATTCTCATATTTAAAGTATTTTATGGACATTTCTAGCCTTACAAATAGTTTTTGAATGGTTGGCAATTTGGTGATGTAAACATTCATATTTTACAATGTAAATATTTACATTAACGGTGTAAACATTCACATCACCGAATATTCACACTATAAATCTGAATATTATTAGAGTTATTTTAGTAATTATATCATTCATAGGATTTATTGGAATATAAGAAAATAATATAAACCACATAGAACATAAGTAGATTAAAATGAATTTATGAAAAAGTTTTCCATTTTTTTATCACTAAACATAAAAGTAATGTCTCACATGCATTTATTAATTTGGGTCTCGTTATATATAGCATTATTATTTTTAAATGTGATCAATTAATATCTCAGACACAATATGCAGAAAATCAATACAAAATGACGTGGTTGTTATGTAGTTCTATCGCTTACCAAAAAAAAAAAAAAAAAAAAAAAAAAAAAAAAAAAAGAAAACCCTCACTAAGTTTATTGTTGATGAAGAAAATGTCATTATTACATCATTTTCATGACAAGTTATGTTTAAATTTTTTATAAGAATATTTTAATCCTAATTTTTTTTTTTTAGTTAAATATATAACAGTTCGGCAATTATAATTTTATGCATATGTTTGTTGATTGTCGGTTTGATAAATAAAAAATATGTATTTATTTTAGAATGTCCCTGTTTCTCAATCCCACAAGGCAAACAAAGTATGTATATAAAAATATGGGCCCTCCGTCCGTAAGTCATTAGGCCAGGTTTTAATTTTTTGGGTCAAAAAAATATAATTTATCCAAAATAACAATTATTTGTTGAAATTAATTTATCTATCTATCTATCAAAATTTATCAAACTAACAATCTATTAAAATGTCGCATATGTCATTCATTCAACATTTTATCGGTTGTATATCACACATTTATTTACCTCACCACCACCACTACCACCATCTGCTGTTGCCAGTGACTTTTCCAACGAATTTCCCGATAACTTTTTTGGTGCCATCGAGTTTTCCATTGTTGGTAACTTTTTCTGGTGATCTTTCATGCATATTCTTATCACCAATTAAGATTTTACCTTAAATTTAATGACTTATACCTAGGGGTGTGCGCGGTGCGGGTCGGTGCGGTTTGAGAGAAAAATAGAAACCGTATGGCGGGTGGCGGATTGATAAAAGTGTCACTAGAATTTGCCATTTTTCTTATAAAAAACCGGCGGTTCGGTTGGCAAATAATGGCGGATTTGCTTTGGCGGTTCGGGCGGATTGGCGGTTTATAAAAAATATAATTCAAATTACAAAACTTAAATCAAAGAGTAAAAAAAAGACGAGAGATACCGTGATGTTAAGCATCTTGCGAAGCTTTCTTCTGATGCAGAAGTGTAGCAACAACATGATAATATCAACGACTATGCCATCAGTTCATTACAAGCATCTGTGGAAGCTACAACGATCAAATACAATATATAAAATTCCCCTCGAGCAGTAATGTAATTCTATATTCTAAGGTATAGAACAACAAGCAAACTTAAGTAAAAAAGAATTTTTAGAATCTTATAAAACATGATTTAATAACGGTGCGGGTCGGTGCGGTTTGGAAGAAAAATCGAAACCGGCGGATTGATAAAAGTGTTACTAGAATTTGCCATTTTTCTTACCAAAAACCGGCGGTTCGATTGACAAATAATAACGAATTTGCCTTGGCGGTGCGGTTCGGTGCGGTTTTGGCGGTTTCGACGGTTTCGGCGGTATTATGCACACCCCTACTTATACCCATTTGGAATGAACTTTCACCAATTTTCTCTAAAAATATAAATATACAGAAAATCAATGTCAAATCTTATTTTTAAAAGTCTTAAAAGTGCACTCGAGTTAAGTGTTCAATTCCTTCTCTTCCAAACTAATTGACAGTGTACTTTTGAAAATTAAAAATTGCACTTACCTCTTATCTATGCAACGAATAAGGCATTCAATAAAGTTAGTTGAATGGTATATGTTTTTTTTTTTTAAGCTTTGTTACACGACTTCTTGTTGAATGGTATATGTTTGTTTTTTTTTTAAGCTTTGTTACACGATTTTATGATTGGATATAACTCTTTCACATTGAGTGATATTTAAAAATATTTTGGTTTTTTTTTAAGATTTGAAAATTCAAAAAAGAGAAAGAAAAATATAAAAATAATACGAATAAAATTTAAGCTAAATTTTTTTTCCTAGTATTGTATTTGCAGGGCCATCTCTGACTTTTTCGAGGCCCAAAGAAAACTTTCAATACAAGGCCTTCAACATATATTTACAAAAAAAAATTATGTGTCTAATTTTTTTTCAATATTTGATGGTACTCATGAAAAGGTTATTTCCAATATACATCTATTAAAATTTACTTAAATATACATTAAAGTTTACAATAAAAAAAATGACCAAAATAATTTAAACTTAAGTATCAAATAAAAATTAAGCAAACTGTAACAAAAATCACTTAAATATCATTCTTCTCACATTTTTAGCTATAAGATTACTGATCTAGTTTGCATAATCTAAATTATAAGCTAAATCATTTTCGATGGATAAAATTGTTACTCTATTTAATATTTCATTTGATATAGTTGAGCAAATGTAAGATTTAATCAATTTTAATTTGAAAAGAGCAACTGTAAGTAATATAGTCAATCGTATTCTATACATAACCTATAAATTTAGAAAGTAACCATTAAATAATTTTAAACAATTCACCACATCAATAAGATTTTTAGCTTCTTTCAATTAAAAACAACTATATATTAGTTTTAATAATTTACCATATCAACTATATGTTAGTTTTAAATCATAACTGGATTTTGTTGATACCTTTTAAATTCCAGTGAATTTTTTTTTTTATAGCATAATATAATAGTTAACAAAATTTTGGAGCCTTTGTTTTAGTTAATTTTCGAGGGCCCAAAACGACGGCTTCGATGGCTTATGGCTAAAGCCGGTCCTGTGTATCCGATTCTATGACTAATTCTATACACCTAGATTTTTTCATTTTTATTTGAATCACTTGAACCGGAAGCAATGTTGAATTATAAGTTAACCATGTGGATTAGTTGGACAAGAAATTTCATAGAATCGCCATGTGAAACTTTTTGCCATTCGACATGGCAATGACTTGATCAATTATTAAAGGTGATAAACTTAACTCAAAATTGTAAATTCATTTAAATTTTATTTAAATTCACTTAAAATAATAAATAAAAGTAAATAAATAGCATATTATATATCTAATAAAAATTTAATCGAATTGAATATAGGTACCTGTCTGTCTCTATACCCACCTCCTTTGACCTATTTAGAAAGCAAGTTAAAAGCCAAATTTTTTTGGCTTTTTTTAGTTTTTAATGAAAAAATGTGTAAAAAAAATAGAGAGATGATATGATTCAAAAAAATCAAAAAGCTACCTTTCTAACTTTTAACTCAATTGCCAAAATAAGCCTCATCGTTGTCGCCGCTACTGCATCCACCACAGTTACCACCGTTGTATTTTCTATCAATTTTTATTTTCTAATTTTTCACATTACGCTAATTAAAATTGTCAATTCCTTATTGAATAGATTGTTTTATTCTTAATTTTTTATCTAATTTATAAATCTTTCAAAATATTTATAAATTATGTCCTCTCCATTAAATAAAAAAATAAATAATAATAATCTTTCATTTTTTTAGATTGATTTATCCGTAACTTCCATTATATTATAGTGATGTGGTCATTCAAAAATTTATTGGCGTGTGGTTCCAAAATTGGAATACTTTTTTTTTTGACAAGTTCAAAATCAAAATATGAAACTTCTTTTGAATTATCTTTTTCATTTTCGTAGAAATCTCGAAGGGTGGTGCTGGATCCATTAGGTTTCTACTAGTTCAACTTTACCCAAGTGATGTGGATTTGGTAATGTGATGACATGGAAACTTATAATATATAAGATTGGAAAATGATTGACGTGTATGCTCCGCGTGAGATCCGGGTGACTCGGGCTTTGCGGAATTCGGTTAATGGAGAATTATTCAATCCAAATATTTTATTTCACGTGATTCTAAAATTATAATACGAAATTTTTTTCAGACTATCACTTTATACATTTTAATATTTTAATTTAAAACTTATTTTCTAATTTGTATGTAATATTAATAATTAATTTTTTTATGCAATATTAATAATTAAATTTTTATAAATAAATCGTAAAGTCAATTAACAAATTTAATGTTATTAAAAATAATTTTCAATAAATAATTTTGATAATTTTATTGTTGAATAAGAGAGTGGTTAGAATTTTTTTTTTTATGTTTGTTTAGTTAAATTAAAAAATTTAACAAGGAGTAGTTGTAATCTCTAATATTATAGAGATATTTCATATTTTAAAGGAAGCTCAGGAGTGTATTTATAATTTATTTAAAAATAAAATATTTATATTTCATAACTGACCAAGATTTTGTGCATAATTATGATAAAACCTACATATAAATTAGAACCACCAATAATGGTAAATATTACAAAAAAAAAAAAGGACAAAATGAAAAATTCTAAAATATAAGCCAAAATGAGTAAATAATACAAAATAAAAGGGTAAAATGGAAAAATGAAAAAGCAAGCCTCAACCAACGCTTTTGTATAGATATGTATTTTTTAACAGGGTGTTCAAACTCATTTGTGCACACCTCAACTATAAAACTGTTTATTTTGGCCAAAAAAATTTTTTATAGAAAGCAATGCGTTAATAGTGGTGTTAGCGGTAGTGTAGTGTTGGTGGGGTGCGGAGGTGATGATACTGTGATGGTATTAGCAAAATTTTAATTTTTTAAAAAAAATTAGAGCTTGGTTTCATTAATTATAGAAATTTATTTTTGTTGACCTTCATTTTTTATCATATCAAATATCAAAAAATGTGAAAAGCATATTCTAAAAATACAAGATTTAAGAACTCAAAATTAATTTGGTAATGAAACTTTGGGCTAGGGGTGGGGTGGTGGGGTGGAGTCAGGTCGCATATCAATTACCACTATCCACATTTGATTACTTATGATTTCCAAGTAGACCATGTAGGTCAAGCGGGTGAATATAGATTGTCTTTGGCGAATTGAACCTTACTATTTATCAGTTTCTTTTTTGATTTGGGCATTCTTTGAACCCTTTTCTTTTTTTTCTTTTTTCTTTTTTTTTTTTGGGTTAAAAAAATAAGGGCTTATGTTTGGGCCTGTTGTGCTGTTTTTTTTTTTTTTTTTGAAAAGGAAAAAATTCATTTTTAATACTTTAACGAATAAATATAATGTATAAATAATATATAGGTGAAGTATCAATACATCTCAAAATGTGATCTTATGAACTGTTTAGTTCTTCCTTTTTTCTTATGAACCCAATAATTCCATTAAAGTAAAAATTACACAAAATGATAGTCACTTACACGTTTTGGTTTAATTTTGAGAAATAAAAGTGGGTTTCTCCAAATGTGAAATTACACATTTAGACAATCTGCATTATAGAGATTTTAGATTTTTTCTCATTCTGAAATAAATCTCACATAACGAATAAAAACGTAACGCACTAATAACGTAACATTTTAAAGTAACATACTAAAAAACTCTTTAGTATATTTTTTTTTAAAGGTAACAACATAACACTCTAAACTTTCCCAAACGTAACACTCCGATGTAACACACAAAAACTCTTTAGTATACTTTTTCCAAATGTAACACTTCAATCAATATAATCTCAAACGTAACACTCTAATGTAACACTTATAAAAATATTAAAAAACTATTTAGTGTACTTTTTTCAAATGTAATACTCACAGTTTGAACTTATATAATTACTCAAAACTTACTAAAGAATTTTTGTACTCCTTTTAAAATGGTTGGAAGAATCTCACACCCTTTTAGAATAGTTTGAAGAATCTCACATCTTTTTTTTACATTTAGAAAAAGTATATTAAGAATTTTTTTTATATGTTATATTAGAGTGTTACACACATTTAGAAAAATTATAATAAGGAAGACGATGGAAGTCCATTTGTAGAGTGGGCAACAATCGGCCTATTATACGCCTGCGATTTGTGTTGTCCATTTCGTGGGCCACGATGGAAGTCCATTTGTGGAGGTCCATATATACTGGTCTACCATTTAGCGGGCTGAAATTGTTGATCTTAGTGGGCTGAATATATTAAGGCCTTGGGAAATGAACCTTTTATTTTGGGCCACAAAATTTTAATTGAGCTTTCGAGTTTTCTGCATAGTTTTTGCTACATAATAATTTTAATTCCGAACCTTCAAGAGAAAAATTAAGGCTGTTACTTTGGAAAAAAAATTTAAGTTATTGGTCAATTCTATTTACCAAACTTGTATATTTATAAGTTATGTTCATTTTTTTCATGCATCAATATTCATAAAAAAGTATTAGACTAAAATAAGTATTTTAGGACTTATTAATATATTAAAATAATATACAAAACTTATAAATAATCAAGTCTGTCACATAGAACTAACTCGTAATTTATCTCAACTTTTAAACCCAGAATTGGGCCTTAAAAAAGAATAATACTAGGGATCATAAAAAAAAGAAAAAATTACCATGTAGTCCTATGTAGGGGATCTATTTCCCTTCTAATCCCAATTTATTTTTAATAGATGAATAGGTCCACAGTTTTTTAAGTTTTATACCCAGAGGTCCTGTTTTTTATTTTCGTATTTTTAAATGACTGTATTACCCTTTGTTTTGAGATCTATATGTACGTGAAAAATCAAATTTTTGCTCCGTTTAAAAAAAGGAAATCAAATCTTCGTCTGCGCGATCTCGATTTCTCTTCGTTGTGGCGATCTCATTGTGCTGTGTGGTCGATCTCATTGTGCTGTGAGGTGGATCTGGTTGTGCGATTTGAATCTCTGTGTACAGGCGATATCTGCGTACGTTGTCTCTCTCTCTCTCTCTCTGGTGATAGATATATGTATGTGTATGTATGTATCTGTCGATACATATATATACATATATATGTATATATATGTATATGTCTGTGTGTGTATGTGGTTTGTATTTGTCGATATATATGTATGTATATATAGATAAGCAAATTTGCGTGATATGTGGTTTATGTTTGGCGAATTTTGTTTGTTTGATTTTGATTTTGTTGATTTTGTTTGTCGTATAGTGTAATGTGTTTTGAAGTTGTATTTTGGAATTGTGAATTCTGGTGTTTTGATACTGATATGTTGTAAGTGTATAATTTTGCAATTTGGAATTGTAAATTGTGCACTGTTGATATTGATATGTTGTAACTGTATACTTTTGCAGTTTGGAATCTGTGAACAATTGTTTGTTGGTTTGTGATTTTGTAGTATGGAGCGGTGTTTCATGTTAATGTGTAAATGCAGTAATTGTTGTGCTGCTATTAAGATTAGTGAGGGATGTAGTTATGATGAAGTTGTTAAGAAAATATGTGCGAAGTTCAAGGAGTTGAGTGTTGGTAACTTTTGTTTGTTTTTCTCTATTCCTGGATATTCTAATTGTGTTGTTGAATGTGATGATGATTTGGGGAATATGCTGTCAATGGTAGGTAGTAGTGGTTGTCATGTTGTTGATGTTATTATGGAGGATAAGAGAGTTGTGGAGGTTGATGATGGTAATTCTTGTAGGATTGATTCTGTAAGTTGTGAGAGTTCTTTTGTGAATGATTGTGATGATGTTGGTGGTTTATTGCGTAGTTTTTATCCAGAACCAGAGAGAGTTTTGTTGTCTGCTAGTTGGAAGGGGATTATACATAGTGTTGGTCAAGAATTTGAAGGTGGAGTGCCGGGGTTCCGCATTGCATTGGCTAAGTATGCAGTTGAGTGTGGTTTTGCAGTGAATTATTTGAAGAACGATGCAACAAGAGTAACCGCTGAATGTATGATGAAGTCGTCTACGGGTTGTAAATGGTTTGTGCATGGAAGGGTGTTGATGGATTCTGGTGTTTTTTTTATAATGAAATTGGATAATGTGCATACTTGTGGGGTTGTTGCTCGTAGATCTTGTAACAAAATGGTTGGTTCTAGACTTGTGTCTGATATTGTGCAAAATGATATTAGTGATAATCCGTTGACTCGTCCTATTGAAGTTAAAAAAAAGTTGAAGAAGCAATATGGTATAGATGTTTCTTATCGGGTTGCATGGTTAGGAGTTGATAAGGCAAGAGGTGGGTTGTTTGGTGATTTTGCAACTTCTTTTGACCAGCTTCGATGGTACCTTGAGACAGCTTTGAGAACGAATCCGGGAAGTGTGTTTGAATTAGATGTGGATGAAAGTAGTGGGTGTTTTCGGAGGTTGTTTGTGGCATTTCATGGATGTTTGTATGGCTTTCAATTTTGTCGTCCGTTGTTGTTTGTTGATGGTACATTTTTGAAGGGGCGTTACAAGGGGCATTTGCTTGCAGCAACATCAAAGGATGGTAATCAAGGTATGTATTTATTTGCAGTTAGTATTGGTTTAGTTTGTCAGTGTGTTATTGTATTGTGAGTCTGGTAATTTTTGCAGTTTCATGTGGTTTTGTTTGCAGGTTTGTTTCCTTTGGCTTTTGCGATTGTTGACGCTGAAAATCAAGATAATTGGATGTGGTTCTTAAGTCAGTTGTTGAAGGCTGTTGGTTCAGGCCGGAGATTGACTTTTGTATCGGACCGTCAACATGGATTGCTAGACGCTCTTTCGGTGGTTTTCCCCAATGCACATCATGCTTATTGCTTGAATCATTTGAAGAGAAATTTGATTGACAAATTGGTAGGACTTCGTACTAACTATAAGCTGTGTTTGATGAAAATATTAGTTAAATGTGCTTATGCGCCAACGGTTGCTTCTTTCCAACATTATATGGAGAAATTGAGGCGTATTGCTGGGAATGGGAAAGTTGATAGTATGTTGGATGGTTTGCAAAATGATAAGTGGGCCAATGCATTTTTTAGAGGGAAACGATATGGTGAGATGTCATCTAATGCTGCCGAGTCTTACAATAATTGGATTGGTGGGGCCCGTGAGTTGCCTATTACTTGTATGGTTGATATGATTAGGGTTCAAATCATGACTCAATTCTCGGATAGAAGAGCTGAATCTAGAAGATGGACTACGAAATTGTGTCCAGTTATGGAAAAGAAGTTGGTGGACTCTTTGGAGCTAGCTAAGTCTTGGGATGTGATTGTTGCTAGTGATACTGTGCTTGAGGTTCATTCTTCTATTTCTTTTTATGTTGATATTGGTAGACAGACTTGTTCTTGCCATGAATGGCAATTGAATGGTTTTCCTTGTTGTCATGCTGTGCATGCTTTGCGTAGTAGTGGTAGAGATGTGTATGGTTTCATTGATCCTTTTTTTCATGTAGATTGTTTTAGAGAGTCATACAAGGAATCTGTTTATCCAGTGCCTTCAAGTGAGAGATTTGACTTTGATGGTGCCAGTAGTTCGGTTATCAAACCTCCTATAACGAAGAAGCAGCCTGGGCGGAACAAGAAGAAGAGGATACCTTCTAGAGGTGAGAATGTGAAGCAAATCAAGTGTGGGAGGTGCTTGAAATATGTGAATCACAATAAGAAGACGTGCAAGACTGCTATTTGAGGCGACAATCTATTGTTTTGGATTTGTATTTGAATTTGAGGAATTATGATAATAAAAAATGTGATACTTGGTATTATGGAAGTAATGAATAAAGTTGGTTGAATTGTTTTTTGTTTGTTGATGTGTTCTTTACTTATTGAAGTTGTTTTGTAACAGTCTGGTTTTGTTTTTTATTTTTATGGAATGTAGAGAAGGTTGTTGAAAATTTCTTATTGAAACAGTATAATATGGAAATGCAGTTCATATTTCATAGCGAGAAAATTGTATAATTTTGCAGTTTTAAGAATTATTAGAAACAACCTGATGAAACCGCATAATTTTGCAGTTTTGAAAATTATTAGAAACAAGCAGATGAAACTGCAAAATTTTGCAGTTTGAAGAATTATTAGAAACAACCTTTACTGTATGAAAATATATGCAACCACAAACAAGTAGACAAACAATCAGAAGAAGAACCACAATAATAATAACAAGAAGGAGAGAAACAACAACATCAATCATTTTCACCATAACCATAATAACCAGAAAAAGATCATTCGCAAAAGTATATAAAGTACTTGTCACATGTTAAAAAAGAAAAAAAAGAAAAAAAAAAAAAAAGGTACAAAGATATGTTCCCTTAAATATTTGTATTGTCAAGAAGTTTGTTCATTGTTTCTATGGTTTGGTATGTTTTGTTAACATTTGGTAGTGTTCGAGTTTCCAGGATCGGTTCTCATCATTGAGGAATTGACTGATGATTTGTGCTTGAAATTTGACCCACTCAGTTGGACGAAGTTTTTTCTGCACAGGTTGCCAGTTGAGATATTGGTTGATAACATTGCAGACGGCGATTGCACAATCATTCCTGCAGTGTTTGAGATGAAGTTAATTAGTTAGGTGAAACTGCAAAATTTAGCATATTGGAAGATTAGTTTATGGATTTTGTATCTTACGAGTGTGGGGTTTGTTGTGGGCATTCCTCAATTGATGCAATTTCTGTCTCGCACTCTTGAGATGATAACATGTTTCCCTGTTTGCTGAGTAATGCTTTATTCCATCTCAGTTGATATTGTTGCTACAAAATAGTTAGTGGGTGTTTTTGTTAGTTATAGTGATGAGTTGAGATGTTTGTAAAGGAATGGAACTAAGTATGAAATTTTATTTTAACTTACAATTTGCTTTGCAATTTCAAAGTGCTTGTTGTGGCAATCTTTTGGTGGTCTCAAAGAGTCATAGTGTCTCCATATTCCATCAGCATTGTCAAAGACCACAATTGTCCAATGGTTGTCGTGGTTGATTGGGAAATGGATATATCTGTTTTTCATTGCTTTTGGAAAATGGCTGTCCATCAGTTTTTCTCTCAGTGCTTGATCTTGGTTTTGTAGTGGAGTCTGTAAGTTATATATATGTTTGAAATATGTTATAAAACTATGTAGTAATACATGCTGAGAAAGTAGAAAATTTTGCAGTTGTAAGGTATGTTAAGTTTTGCTTACATTGATGAGTGTTGAGAAAACATAAGATCTTCCTGCATATAGATTGCTTGCAAAGACTAGATCATTTTTCTCAAATTCTTCAATGATTGGTTGGAGTGCCATTTGCTTTTCTGAGAAGGCATCAATGACCTGAAACATGTTATATATGAGAATGTGTTAGGTTTGTGGAATAGGTTATTGAATATGTACAGAAACTGTAAAATTGTGCAGTTGGAGACCTACATTCCCATATAAGGGTTCCCTGTTGGTCAATCTGCATATATCTGAAAAGTATACGCAGTTGTCATCTTCGCTGCCAGACCAAACACAAGCACTTGATTGTGTGTTGTTGATGAGTTGAATTTGGTCTTGGTCTTTTTTGGATACGGTATGCCAAACCTTGTTTGTTTTGCGGCATGAAATGGCGAGTGGCTTGTTTGGGATTGATTCTTCCTGGAAATCATGATCACTTTCCAATACTTGAAGTTTTGTCTTCTTTTGATTGGCATGCTCTTTTGGGTTTGTTTCAGTAGCAAATGCTTTCTCTTGGCCAATATGTTCTTGCATCTTTTCTTTCTACTGTTGTTTTGCTTCATGAGCACCCTCTTTTTTGTTGTCATTCTTCTTCTCTTTTTCTTCATCAGTACCCTGTGTTGGTTTGGGTACATCAGCAGCAGTTTGTGTCTTGTTTCTTGCATCTTCTTTGGGTTTGGTCATTGGTTGGTATTCAAAATCTGGGTCATGTGCTTGTTTTCTTGATTTTTGTTTGATTCTCTTGACCATGGATCTTTGTTGGGGACTGCCAGTTTTTTTGGTGGACATTTCCTTCAATTGATCTTCTTTTTTACGCAATTCAGCCATGAATTTTTGTTCCATTTCTTGCATTTGTGCTCTCATGGCTGATATGATCTTGTCCTTGTCGTCCTCTTTGGTTGGTGTTTGTGGTTGGTCATGACCTATAAAAATGTTGGATTGTGTTTTGGTTAGTTTAATGAAATTTTGCAGTATGCTTTAGTATTAGACAATAGTTTACCTTGTGCATGAAATATGTTAGATTTCTCTTGCAGTTCTTCTTGTTGGTTTGTCAGTTCTTATTCATTGACTTCTTCTTGTTGGTTTGTTTGTTCTTCTTCTTCTTCTTCTTCTTCTTCTTCTTCTTCTTCTTCTTCTTCTTCTTCTTCAGTTTCAGTTTCTTCTTCATCAGTTTCTTCTTCATCAGTCACTTGATTTTTTTCATCATCACTCTTTTCTTCTTGTTCATCACTTTCTGGTTCTTCTTGTGGTTTTTGCTTTCTTTTTTTTTTTTTTTTTTGTTGTTCTTCTTGTTCTGATTGTGATTCTGATTCTGAATGATGTTCTTCTTCGAGAAAGTCATCATCATCACTGTCTAGAAGTGTTCTTTTTTTTGTTGCTTTTGTTTTCTTTTTTTGCTTATTGTCCTTTTTGTGGTCTTGTTTCTTTGCTGAAGAGTCTGTTGATGTGCTTTGATTAATATGCAATAACTGTATTTCTTGTTCAGTTGGGGTTAAAGCACTTTGGTTAACCTGCATTGGAACAATGTGGCATATATCAGTAACACTGTAAATTTGGTCAGTTTCATAAGATGAGTTGTACTGTGAGTAATGTGGGTTAAGTGTCGAAATATGTTTTTTGAAACTGAAAAATGTTACAGTTTCATAACATGAGTGATGTTAAAGAAGTGTGTGCTTTGAAACTGTAAATTTTCACAGTTTCATAATATGATTTGTACTACAATGAATATTGAAAAGAGTGTTGAATAGATTTGTGCTATGATAGTATAGAAGAGTTTGAGTACCTTGTCAAAGTGAGCAAGGCTGATGTGTTTCCACTTGGAGTACATTTTGCCAAGGTTCCATTTCATAAACCTTGGGAAGCCTTCTTTGTTGGATGGTCGGAGGAGTTTACTGTGCTCACAGTACCAGTACTGTAAAAAAAAAAAAAAGTTGAAATATGTTAGATAGTTAGAAATAGGTGGATGTCTGATATTTTTGTGGGAAGTAGTTAAGTAATGTGTTTACCAAGAGTAACATGACGCATCCAGTGACATGCCTTGGGTTGTTGTTTGCATTTGCCATTGAATTGATCAGTGTGTCTTTTATTGCCTCAACCCAATTGTACTTCTTGATGTTGTTGAGATTGTCAACATAGTTGAGGAAACTCCAACTGAGTGTATGGCCTGTTGTGGGCATGAGAAGTTTCAAATTGGTTGATTTTCCTTTTTTTGTTTGTTGAAACATTTTGGTCAAAGACTTGCCATCCAATCTCTTGACTGATTTGCATCTTCGTTTGTAAAATGGAAGCTCAAAATCCTTTGGTCTTGCATAGGATTTGGTGGTGATGCTGTCTTCTCCACAGTCGATACCAAAAATGAGCTTGACATCACTGCTTCTGAGTTTCATTTCCTTTTTGCCAGCTACAAATGATCTTTTTCTTTTGTTGTAGAGTGTTGTCATTTCTGCTACAATGGAATTGTAGCATCTGCACCAAGAGGCCTTCAGTTGTGTTGAGGAGAGAGCATTTATAAGGGGCCAAAAAGGGATTTTTTGCAGCTCTGTCTGTTGGGCTCTTGTGAATTTGACCCCCTTCAACAGTTTGATTACCGTTCCGATGTTGGAACGATAATTAAATTGTTGGACTCTCTTTGCAGGGACTGCTGCTTTTTTTCCTTTTGATGCCTTGGTTTTTGTGTTGGGAGTTGATTGGCTTTCTTGGAGCTTTCTTTTTTTGGTTGGAGGAGCTTCTTGGTTTTTTGTTGGCTTTCTTTTGTTTGTTTTTGTTGTGGTTGGAGGTGTGGTTGGTGTTTGTTGGGTGGGTGGGGTCTGTGGTGTAGTTCTTGGGCTTTTTCTTGTAGGTAGTGTGGTTGTTTTGTGGGTTTTTTGGTGGGGTCTGTTGGGTTTGGTTGTTTTTGGGTGTGGTGGTTTGGTTTTTTGTGGATGAGGAGATGGTGGTGGCATTTTAGTGGATACAGGAGATGGACTTTCCAAAGGGGAGATGGTTAAATCCCTGATTGGATTTGTGGGCATACGGGTTTGTTTCTTCCAATATCTTCCAACAGCTATTTCTGAAAAAATGAAAGTGACAGCAGGGTATGAGTAATATAGTGACAAAACTGTATAATTTTGAATTTTTATATGCAGTTTAATATGAAGTTATATGTATTTTGTTGGTAACAGTTACGAAACTGTATAATTTGGCAGTTTGATTTGCACTTTATAATAAGTTAGCTATTTGTTTTGAGTAGTGGTTAAACTGTGTAATTTTGCAGTTTCATTTGCAGTTTGAATAAATTTAGATATGTTACTTGTATAGTGATGAAATGAAACATTATGATGTTGCAGTTTTTATAAGGAAACAGTATGAACAATAGGAACAGCCCATTGTATTTTGTAAAAAGCAACAATAACAACAAGAAGATTAAAAATTCAAAAATAAGAACAAGAGTAGCCAATATTGAACAACAAGAATAAGAATAAGGTGTTGAATGTGTAAAAATAGGGATTTATGTGTAAAAACAGTGTTTAGAATGTTGAAAAACAGGGGACTATATATAAAAGAGGGCTTATACATTTGGAAGTATGTAAAATGTGTATATACGAAATATGAAAAAATGATGTACAAATGTGAATGAAAAATAATGAATAGATGAAGAGAGATGTTACTTTTTTTCCCCATTTTTGTGAATCGGAAGTCAGGAACTATGAAATCTCTTCAGAGTGGTGATGGTTCTTCGTGTTGTTGAGAGTCGGCGATTGGAGAATATGAACGGCTTGGTGTTGTGTTGAAGATGAACGGTTTGGTTTTGTGGTTAGGGCAGGGTTTCAGAGGGAATGGAGTCGAACAGAGGAGAGATGGAGGATTGAGAATGCGATTTCGAGCGGCGGAGATGTAATAGTGTACTGATCAGACTGAGATGATTGTGGGTGATGAAGATGAACGGTTACGTTTTCTGGTTAGGGTTAGGGTTTCAGAGGGGATGGAGTTGAACGGAAGAGAGATGGAGGACTGAGGAGTCGATTTCGAGCGGCAGAGACGTGACAGTGTAGTGATCGGACTGAGATGATGGGGACGTGGGAGATGGTTGCGCGCGTGTAAATTGGATGATATATTGTGGGCATTTTCGTCTTATTGTTAATTTGAGGACTTAATTGAGTATTAAATTTGTTTTGGGTCTAAATGGGTTATGATATGTTGGGCTTGGACCTTTGGGTCAGACGCCCTAAAAAAAATATCATGAAATGTTTCATGAAGAGTTTTCGTCATTTGATTAATGTGTGGCATTTTTTTATATGTGCAATTTAATGGTAAAAAATCTTTTATTATCATTTTCATGATATTTTTTTTATAATACCTACCATTATTCCTTAAAAAATGGCCATCAGCGTGAGGCCAGTTTAGTTAAAATTTTGTACAATATTGTTGTCAATAGCAATTTTAGAGTCCAACTTTGGTATTTGCCACGGAAGATAATTTTTATTTTTATTTTATTTTTTTTTTGTTTGGATCGGTAAAAATTCATTTTAGATAAATGCACCCACACTGGTAATTTTATTCTGGACTCGTTCGGAAAGTTAACCATTTTAGTTAGTATTTTAGTTTTATTGATTATTTTAGCCAGAATAAAAAAAGTTGTGTGGAAAGTTCTTTTTTTTTTTTTTTTGTAGTTGATTTGATAGTTGTAAAAAAAAAAATTAAATGATTATAGTTTGGATGTAACATGTTATCTTATTGACTATTTTAGCCTCTTAATTAATTATTTTAGTCAAAAAAAATCCCAAATACTTGCAAAAAAAAAAAAGAAAAAACTTTGTTGGAACTTCATGCAAGAAAACCTTTCCGTTATCCACTTCTGATCTCGAGACTCACACAATTTTGGAGTGTAAAGAAGACTTTGACGGATAGGATAGTTGGTCCACTAGTTCATGAAATTCAGGATTTCGAGTCGATAAAACGATTATGATCCTTTTGTTGTAATCTAAATTACTAATTTATTAACACTCTTACCGTTTGCCAAAAAAAAAAAACCCAAACATGGATACAAAATTTTGTGAATGTCCAAACTTGCATATAAAAAACTTACAGAATAGTGAAAGCAAAATTATTTTCAGATTTGAAACAAAGGATAATTTGCTGCTAAAATGCAAGGTTGCAAGGTCGGTATTGAGATATTTTGTTTTTTCTTCAGTTTGTCTTGTTTGGTAAGATTAAATTTTAATTCAAAAGTTAAAAAATTATTTAAAAAATTAAAATTTAATAAATTATATAAAAAATTAAAAGATTTTTTTTCGCCCTCTATTTTTTATACATATTGTTATAAAAAGTTAAAAGATCATTTCAAATATACTAATTTTTTTACCTCATATTTCAATCAAAAATTACTAAAATAATTTATTTTCAAACTAGTACGTTTCAACTATCACCCTTAATTAATTTTTTTTGAATTTATTTAAATTATTATTCTCATGTAGTTACACACTTTGAAATACTTCAAACTGAATAATTCAATAATACAAATTTACAAACCCAATACAACACCAACACAAAAATAATTATAATGAGCAAAAAAATAAGAATAATGATAGGGACCATAAAAAAAATATTATAAAATATTTTATAAAGATTTTTCATACTTTAATTTATTTATAGTGTTTTATTATATATATACTCTAAATAAACAACAATGAGAAAAGATCTCATATTGAAGTCCAATGAATCATAATTACCATAAAGATAACATAGAATGTATTATTATTACAAAGTAGCACTTAAAGTGGACAAAAAAAACCCAAATAAGGAGAATAATATCCACTTATCGCCATTACAAATTACAGTAACTGTTGGGGTAGGATAAAAAAAACACACACGAAGAATAATATCCACACCTCAATAGAGTTTTTTTTTATCAGTAAAAAAGAATTTTATTAATGAAAAAAATACAAATATATGATATTACAACAATAAATGAAAGGGAAGTGCAAAAAGTATCAAAGCAAAATAACCGTAATCCCAATTAGGTGGGCACCGAATATATTACTTTATCATTTGCTAGCACAACTGCCAAGGATTGGAGAGAAACCAATCACAACAAGGGATAAAAGAAACAAACCAAATCTATAACCAGAAACAAAAATAAGCAACAGCAGTTATCAACCACAATCAAAAATCAGAAATGATACGGACCTCATTTTTTTTTTGGTCCCCACAACTCCCACAGACACATGTTAGCCAAAGATACCAAACCAAACCAAACCAAGCCTTTAATCCCATCAAATGGAGTCGGCTACATGAATCCTTCTTCTCCACGCGGCCCTATGAAAGGCCATTTCATTAGTCAAATTAAGTAAATTCATATCTCTATTTATAATGCTAGTCAACGTTAATCTAGGCCTACCCCGTCCCCTAACACTTCCATCTACCGTTACAGTATCGCATCTCTTCATTACTGTCTTTGTTGGTCTCCGTTGAATATGACCAAACCATCTCAAACGATTCTCTCCCAACTTATCTTCTATCGGTGCTACTCTTACCCATTCCTGAATACACTCATTCCTAATCCTGTCTTGTCTAGTCTTACCACACATCCACCTTAGCATCCTCATCTCAGCCACACTCATCTTATCTATATGTTGTTTCTTGGTTGTCCAACACTCCGTCCCATACAACATAGCTGGTCTAATAGTCGTTCTATAAAACTTACCTTTTAGTCTAATGGGTATTCGTTTATCGCACAATACCCCAGACGCACTTCTCCACTTACACCATCCCGCCTTAATCCTATGGGCCACATCTGCATCAATCTCTCCCGTTGTTGTGATAATCGACCCTAAATAACGAAAATGTTCACTCTTAGGCAGTTCTTGGTTCTCAATCTTCACTTCCCCTCTGCTTTCATTGTTATTGTTACTAAATTTACACTCCATGTACTCAGTCTTAGTTCTGCTTATCTAGAATCCTTTAGATTCAAGAGCTTTTCTCCAAATCTCCAACTTTGTGTTAACTCCTTCTCTAGTCTCATCCACTAACACAATATCGTCTGCAAAAAGCATACACCATGGCACGTCATCTTGAATATTTATCGTCAACTCGTCCATAACTAAAGCAAAAAGATAAAGACTTAAGATAGATCCTTGGTGTAACCCTACAGTGATAGGAAATTCATTTGTCTCTCCAGCTGGCGATCTAATAGTGGTCACCACCCCTTCATACATGTCCCTAATCACGTCAATGTAGCCTTTTGTCATCCATTTTTTCTCTAACACCCCCCATATTATATCTCGGGATATTCTGTCATATGCTTTCTCAAGGTCAATAAACACTATATGAATGTCTCTTTTCTTTTCTTTATACTTTTCTATTACTCTCCTCAACAGATAGATCGCTTCCATTGTTGACCTACCAGGCATAAACCCAAATTGATTCACTGACACCTCTGTTATGTCTCGCAATCGGCGTTCCATCACCCTCTCCCACACTTTCATTATATGACACATTAGCTTGATTCCTCTATAGTTGTTACAATTCTGGACATCACCTTTATTCTTATAGATTGGCACTAAAATACTCTTCCCCCACTCATCTGGCATGTTCCTAGTCAACAAAATTTTGCTAAACAACCTAGTCAACCAAGCAACTCCATTTTTACCCAAACACTTCCAAGCTTCAATAGGGATATCATCGGGTCCTAAAGCCTTATTTGATTTCATCTTCTTAAGTGCAATCTCCACTTTAAAGTTCCTAATCTTGCGATAGAACCTATAGTTTTGGTTTATCGTATTACTGGCAATTTCTTCCCCTATTGTCGTACTTCCATGTTCCTCATTTAACAGTTTCTCAAAATAATTCTTCCATCTTTCCTTAATCTCATCATCCTTCACCAATACCTTAGAATCCTCACTCTTGATGCACTTTACTTGTTTAAAATCTCTTGTTTTCCTCTCCCGTATCTTAGCAAGTTTGTATATCCTCTTCTCTCCCTCCTTACTATCTAGTCTAGTGTATAGGTCATCATAAGCTTTCAACTTAGTCTCTCTCACTACTTTTTTGACCTTCTTATTAGCCAATCTATAGCTCTTAAGGTTTTCCTCTATCCTTCTGCCACTTTTTAAAGCACTCTTTTTTTGCCTTAACTACCACTTGAACCTCTTCCCTCCACCACCAAGTTTCCTTAGAGCTGGGTCCCGTTCCTTTCGACTCTCCAAGCACTTCCCTTGAGATTCTCCTCATACAATTGGCCAGCGAATTCCACATAGTGTTAGCATCACCTTATAAGTCCCAAGTACCTTCCTTATCCATTCGATTCTTAAATATTTCTAGTTTATCCCCTTTTAGGTTCCACCATCTCGTCCTACGACGTCCACCATCCTTCCTAGCTTGGTATTGCCCTCTAAAACATAAATCTAGTACCAAAATCCTATGTTGAGAGACCAGACTCTCTCCAGGAATCACCTTACAATCATTGCATTTTAGGCAATCCACTTTTCTCACTAAGAAATAATCTATTTGGCTCTTAACTAATCCACTCTTAAAGGTTATCAAATGCTCCTCCCTCTTCTTATACATAGTATTGGCCACCACCAGGTCGCCAGGTCAGAAGCCAACGCAAAGTCTAAGACTCTCTCTCCAACCTCATTTCTGTCACCAAAACCGTATCCACCATGCACCCTTTCATAACCTAGTTTATCTATGCCCACATGGCCATTAAAATCTCTGCCTATAACCAGGTTCTCTCCTATGGGTATCTCCTGTAAGATCTCATCCATTTGCTCCCAAAAATCCCTCTTAGTCTGATCATCTAACCCTACTTGAGGGGCGTAAGCGCTAATAATGTTCACTATATTCCCTCCAATAATTAGTTTAACTAGCATAATTGTCACAACCCACAACTCGCCCCTAAAAGTTTGGGCATGACCACCTCAGAAAAAAGACATAAAGCCTGAAGAATATAATCTATGGGGCCTGAACGGAAGCATTTAATAGTATATAATAGCGTAAAATAATAATAATAATAATAAACATATCCATTGAGCTACCATTACTATGCCAGGATCCCAAACAAAACATAATGCAGATAATATACATTGTCATGCACCCGAAGATAGCTATGTACATATACATATACGCCAATCTTAACAGACAATTAGGGTACAAATTAAAACTTAGCAAAACTCCATAACTTGAACAATCAACATCTAATAGCTTTGATACTCAGGGTTTGACAACTGGGTAACAAAAGCCACAGGTGAAGGTTGAATCTCCAGGTTGAGTGCCTACAGAAACAGACATAACAAAGAGTGAGCCGGGCTCAGTGAATAGTATGAAACATAAATGCACAATTTAAACATAATACATAACAATGCATAAATAAATGCGAAGATCATGTAGTTAATCTGTTCCTGTTTTCATTTCATATGGCCTTAAGCCCAATCCTGCAACATAAACATGATGGCTATAAAGCCTTTGAAACATGGTGGCACGAGGCCCTTGAAACGTGTGGCACGAGGCCCTTGTAACTTGTGGCATAAAGCCCTTGTAACATATGGCACTAAGGCCCTTGAAACTTGTTGGCGTTAAAGCCCTTGAAAATGGCATAAAGCCCTTGTAACATATGGCACTAAGGCCCTTGAAAGTGGCATGAAGCCCTTGTAAACATATTGGCATTAAAGCCCTTGAAAGTGGCATGAAGCCCTTGAAAGTGGCATAAAGCATACTTAAACTTGTAACATATTTAAAATATACCTGAAACATACTTGAGCTCGTAACTTACTTGAAGCATACCTGAAACATACTTGAACTTGTAATATACTGGGAACCATACGTGAAACATGTTTGAAATATACTTGAAACCATACTTGAACTATTCTTGAAATATACTTGAAACCATACTTGAACTATTCTTGAAATATACTTGAAACCATACTTGAACTATTCTTGAAATATACTTGAATCCATACTTGAACTATTCTTGAAATATACTTGAATTTGCCACACAATTAAACTTGTAACGCTCTTGAGCTTATAACATACTTGACTAATAACATATGCAAACTTATAACAGACTTAACTTAAAAACTTGTAACACAACAAAATAACTTCCAATTCACATGGAGTCACATAACTTTCCAATTTTTATAGTATTCGTAGAACACTTACAAAGAACAGAGCATTAGTGACAATAATTATCAACAATAAATAACATGTACATTTTTGTACTACTACTCACAGTGTTCAGGTGCGTAGTCCGTCCTTGTAGCTAATCCTACACAAGTCACGTAATTCAAACATAATTCATCATAGTACAACATCATTTAGTTCATTAATACTATTGGCAATTCAACATAATACAAAATAAACCCTTGAATCTCATTTTAACATTCCAAAAATCGAGTTCATGTCATCCATATCCTTACTAAATTATTCTCCTAATTTTTCCTTTCCATGATAGCATGAATTCCAACATTTATAGCAAGGTTCATTCGCAAATTGTAAACATAATTTCCAAATATTCCCAAATTCCAATTAAACTTGAACACATCTAATTCAATATCTCAATTTCATTACTCTACTTTCAATTTGGGCCAATTCATTGGTTATCATCTTTAAACAACCTACGGTTTCAAGAAAATATGAAGATTTCAAGAAATAATCGAACTTATTGACCTAACACTTTTTATTCCAACTTTTCCATTGATTATACACCTAGGACTCATAATTCACCATTTTAACCCATTAATTAGCTCCCAACATCTTCAAACCATAAAACCCCAAATCTCATACTATACACTACATGCTCTAAATATGGAAATTGTGTATTTAGATAATAAAAGTCACAAATCTATCTATGGATATAAGTATTGAAGAGTATGCAAACCCTTACCTCAATAATCAAGCAAAGAAGTGAGCTTGAGAAGAAGCCTTCACAAATCCAAGTTCTAATCGGGTAAAAACATCGATCCTCCCTTGTTCTCCATTCTTGATGCCAAAACCATGGTGGATTGTTGATCAAAGTAAAGGAAATCAAGGTTTTGGGGCTAGGGTTTCGGACCTTGAAGGAGAGAAAAGAAGAGGGGAAAGGAAAATATCAAGAATGATCTAGAAATCCCGATTTTAAGCTGCTGTACCCGCTATTCCCGCTCGAGCGTCCCAATTCCCGCTCGAGCGGACCTGTACCTAGCACAGATTTCGAAACTTTAAACAGGTGTAACTCTCCCATCCGGACTTCGTTTTAGGTCGTTCTTGTGCCCAAATTGAAGCCCCAAAAGTAAGCTTTTCAATGGTTCTAACCTCACATCCAAATTCAAAGTGTGGAAAAAGAAAAGGGCAAAAGAGTGACTGTTGAACATAAACAAATTGTTCGAATTAAAGGTTTTTGGTCCGATCTTACTTTGCCATCATATTACCATCTCAATCAATACTCCAAAATAAAATAGAAAGGTTCCAAATACACTACTACAATGCCAAGGGTAATCTTACTTTTCACGCTCAAGCGTCGCTTCAACCGCTCGAGCGCGCACAGACCAATAAAGCAGTCCACTCGAGCGCCAACTTCTCCGCTCGGGCGGAGATTCACAACTCCCAGAATCTCAGGCCATCTGCAAAATTGCTGGGAACCCCAAAAGTCCGCTCGAGCGTCAACTCCTCCGCTCGAGCGGAGGGAAAAATTCTGGGTCGTCACAATAATCCTATCTCCTTTCCTAGTGACTGCCACCACACTTTCCACAAAATCCTTGGCAATTATGATTCCTACCCCATTCTTGCGTCTATCCTTACCACTATAATAAAGTTTAAAACTAGTTTCCTCGATTTCCCTAGCTTTCTCTCCCGTCCACTTAGTTTCTTGTATGCAAGCTATACTATCTCTCCTCCTAATCATAACATCTACCAATTCCATCGTCCTTCCAGTTAAGGTTCCTATGTTCCAAGTGGCTACCCTAAAACATGTCAGCCAAAGATAAAGAGGAAAAAATAAAATAAATTAGCCAATCACAATGTATTAGGGGTGGTGGGAATTCCCAAAGAGGAGGTCGCAACATTTTTCCATAAAAAATAAGTAGCAGCAGTACAACACCTCAACAGAGTTATTATAACATTTTGGTAGTAAATTGTGAACTTAGAACAGTCTAGAAAGAACAAACAAGGTAAATATGAACCACAAAAGGAAAAAATGGCTCATACCAAATAGAAACTTGCACCAATTCCATGACAGCTGTTGCTCATGTCATGACCACCACCAGTAAGCTCACCTCCACCATCAATACCATGACGATAACAACGACAATAACCATCACTATCACCACTATCATGACCACCGGTACCACAACGACGATAACCACTTCTTCCACCACCATAACCACCACTACGACCATCAGTACCGTGACGATAGTGATAACCGTCACTACGACTATTACCATGACCACCACTACCATCATCAGCACCACGACCATGATGACCATCACTATCACCACTATCACGACCACCACTACAACCATCAATACCACCACCATGATGATAACTATCACTACCACCAACAATAACAAGTGGAGGTGCTGATAGAACATAATTATATCCCGGTGGCGGCTTTGGTGGTGGGAAGTCCCTTGGTACTGGAGGAACTTGCTCTGGCGAGGCACCACCAACATTGCCATCACCAGAACAACCACCCCATGCAAATTGCTTCATTTGTGGCCTTTTTTCCACCAAAACTGCTTTTATTAAATCTTTTTTAAGCTCTTTTATGATGTGGTGAGGGTCTGCAGAACCTTTAATGGTGACCTTCTCTTGTTTTGCATCCATAGAAACTGACTCCCCTTTATCAATTTTCAGCAACGCGTTCTCGATCATGTACTCAATTCCTTTGAAGTTGATTTTTAGTTCGACAAAAAAAAAACTTTGAAGTTGGAGCTCCCATTGAATTGGAGGACAACCCCTAAATATGCTTTTCTTCCATCTTGCTTGCTACTACCTCTTTGGAGAGACTTTGAAAATTTTCTGCTAAAACAAAAAAATAAATCACAATAGAGACAGATTTTGAAATGACATAAAGCCCTAATGTTGTATCCGATGACCTGAGATGGTTGCACCACGTCAATGTTAACATGCAGGCATACTTACCCTTGCATGACATTGCAGTCTAGTGATGATGGAAGATGAGTAGGAACGTTCACATGGTATTCTGGGAATATTTAATAATTTTTTGACAAAAAATGGACAATTTGAAAAAGGCAATCTATATGGCTATTCTACCATGGAGTTGAAACACATGTCATCAGCCGAGGCGAATGCAATTAAAGAGACAACAGAGGAGGGAGGGTTTGCTTAGATGTTACACAGTCATGAATTTGATTTGATGGTGCTTGTTCATATTCAAAATTGTTATTTTTAATGATTTTATATATATATATATAAAATAATAAAAATAAAAACTTTCATCAAGATCTAATACTAAAAGACTGGTTTCGATGAGAAAAAATGTATGGATTGTTGATAATGATGGAGGAACATGGCCGGAGAAACGGTAAAAAGAGAGAAATCAAGATTGATTGACAAAAGTATTGAAGAGCACTAGTCAAAGAAGCTTTTCTGCACTTAAAAAGTGAAAATGCAAGACAAAAACAAAAAGTTGGATTGTGATCATATTGTATATTAGTGTAATGATATTTTTTTAATTTAAATTAATTATAAAATTGCATTTTGTTAAAGTTGTTAGGATCTTCTACCTAATAGGGTTCGGGTTTCCTTGTTTTTAGGATTGTAGTGCTTTAAAGTCCTACATAATAATCCCCAGTCTTAAGGGGGAAAGTTATTTTCTATTTAGATTTAGTCATGCACCACGATTCTAGGGTTGTAAAGTCGTGGGTTGTTATTTCCCTTTCTGCCTTGATGTAAGGCTATTTAATAGCCATGTTGGTTCTTTAATTTAATAAGGAGTTCTCTATGCATCTAAGGGTAATTGTGCTTGGTTTTAACATCTGGTATCAGAGCTCTATCACGGGACCTGACCAACAGCTTGTATCACAACCATCAATATGAAAGCACAACATGACAAGCGAAAGCAACTTTGTGTAGCCTACTATTCCACGATTCGATGGACACTACGAACATTGGAGTATGCTTATGGAGAATTTATGTGTCCAAAGGTGTATTGGAGTTTGGTGGAAACTGGGATCTCTGCAGTAGCGGAAGGGACGGATCTCACTAAAGGACAGAAGAAAGTGATTGAGGATCAAAAGCTGAAAGACCTGAAGGCTAAAAACTATCTGTTCCAAGCCATTGATCGATCCATTTTGGAGACAATATTGAAAAAGGACACAGCAAAGGATATCTGGGACTCTTTGAAGTAGAAGTACCAACGGACAGCACGAGTTAAACGTGTTCAACTCCATGCTCTTCGCAAAGAGTTTGAAGTGTTGCACATGAAAACTGGGGAATCGGTAAATGACTATTTTGGAAGAACCCTCATCACAGCCAATAAGATGAGCATTCATGGCGAAAAGATGGAGGATGTGGTGATCATCAAGAAGATCTTGAGATCCATGACTCCAAAGTACGATTATGTTATATGCTCAATCGAGGAATCAAATGATTTGGATACTTTATCCATAGATGACCTTCAAAGCAGTCTTTTAGTGCATGAACAACAGATTAGCAGTCACAATGTGGATGAACAAGCCCTTCAGATCACTCACGGACTTCAACTAGGAGGAAAAGGTGGTGGTAGAGGTTCTTACCGAGGAAGAGGAAGAGGTAGGGGTAGGTTTGATAAATCTACCCTAGAGTGTTATCACTATCATGAGTTGGGTCATTTTCAATGGGAATACCCCCAAAGAGCAAGAGATACAAAGATCAACTTTGTCGAGACCAGTGAAGAGATGCTTTTAATGGCATATGTGGATGGCAACAAGGAAGGAAGAGATCACTTGTGGTTTCTTGACTCTGGGTGTAGTAATCACATGTGTGGGAAAAGAGAGTTATTCTCACAATTTGACAACAATTTCAGAGAAAAAGTAAAGCTGGGCAATGATATGAGTCTCACTGTGCAAGAGAAGGGCAACATTCGAATGGAGATAAATGGGATCGTGCAGGTGATTACTGAAGTTTTCTTTGGTCGGAGTTGAAGAACAATTTACTAAGCATTGGTCAATTGCAAGAGAAGGGTCTTGCGATGCTCATGCAACATAGAAAGTGCAAGATTTATCATCCTGAAAAAGGTTTAGTCATGGACACTGAGATGGCATGCAACAAAATGTTTGTTGTGCTTGGTCACTATCCACCAAAAGAGGAAAAATGCTTCTCCTCTATAACCATAGGTCAAACTCAACTCTGGCATTGTCGTTATGGTCATCTTAGTTGGAATGGTCTCAAAGTAATCCAACAAAAGAATATGGTGGATGGTTTGCCTCAGTTGAAGGCTCCTTCGAAGATCTACGAAGATTGTTTGATAGAAAAACAACATCACGATCCTTTTCCAAAGGAAAGCACATGGAGGGCATCTGGAATTCTTCAGTTAGTGCATGCAAACATATGTGGGCCAATAAAACCAATCTCGAACAGCAAAAAAAGGTATCTCATTACTTTTATTGATGACTTTAGCAGAAAAACTTGGGTTTATTTCTTACCTTTAAATCCTATAAAGCTAGAGTTGAGAAAGAAACCGATGCATTCGTAAAGAGTCTTCGAACTGATCGTGGGGGTGAGTTTACATCACAAGAGTTCACTTACTTCTGTGATGAGAATGGCATTCAAAGGTAATTAACGACAGCTTACACACTTTAATAGAACGGGGTCACAGAAAGAAATAATCTCATTATCATGAATATGATGCACAGCATGCTGTCAGAGAAGCAAATCCTAAAGAATTTCTAGCTTGAAGCAGTGAATTGGACAATGCATGTCTTGAATAGAAGCCCGACACTTGCCGTGAGAAGTAAGACACCAAAAGAAGCTGGGAGTGGGTTCAAGTCTTCAGTAAGTCACTTTAGGGTCTTTTGATGCATTTGCCATGTTCATGTACCTGATAGCAAGAGAGTAAAGCTCGATGCCAAAAGTCTGAAATGCATATTACTTGGGGTAAGTGAAGCATCCCAGGCTTACAGGTTATTTGATCCAATTTCTCAAAAAAATAATTGTGAGTCGAGATGTGGTTTTTGAAGAAAACCAACGGTGGAACTGGGATGATAGTCACAAGGAAACTATTTTGGCTGATTTGAAATTTGAGGAAGATGAAGATGCAGGGACAAATGAAAGCCTTGGGGAGGAAACTGAAGCAAACTTCGCTCCTGAACATGAACTTGAAAACATAGGATCTGTTCCAAGTGATTCACTTGAAAGGGGAGAGTTTTCAAGTGATGGCAGTCCTTTTCATGGAGGACGAGTTCGACGACCACCAGGGTAGATGCAAGATTATCTAAGTGGGCAGGGCTTCTCCGATGAAGAAAATGTCGATGTGGCTCATCTAGCCTTATTCTCTGAACATGATCCATTGACATACGAGGACGCAGTGAAGAGTAGCAAATGGAGACAGGCCATGGATGCTGAAATCGAAGCTATTGTGAAGAATGATACATGGGAACTTACCGAGCTGCCATCTAGAGTAAAGACAATTGGAGTAAAATGGGTTTTTAAAACGAAACTCAATGAACATGGGGAAGTGAACAAACATAAGGCTCGGATTGTTGCGAAAGGGTACAGTCAATAGTATGGAGTGGATTATGCTGGCGTGTTTGCATCAATAGCTCGTTTGGATACCAGTCAAGTGGTCATCTCACTTGCTGCCCAGAAAAGCTGGATGATCTACTAACTAGACGTCAAATCTAGATTTCTACATGGAGAGATACATGAAGAAGTATTCGTGAATCAACCACCAGGTTATGAACAAAAAGGACAGGAACATAAGGTATGTCGACTGAAGAAGGCTTCGTATGGACTCAAACAAGCTGCCCAAGCTTGGTATAGTCGAATAGAGACCTATTTTGTTCAAGAAAGCTTTGAGAAATGCCTTTATAAGCACACTTTGTTCTTAAAAACGATAGATGGAGGTAAAGTTTTGATTGTGTGCCTTGATGTTTATGATCTTATATTCACTGGTAATGATGAGATTATGTTTGAACACTTTAAGAAATCCATGATGATGGAATTTGACATGACTGATCTTGGTAAAATAAGATATTTTCTTGGAATTGAAGTTTTGCAAAGGGTGGATGGCATTTTCTTCAGTCAACAGAAGTATGCTCAGGAGGTTTTGGAGAGATTCAATATAGCCCAGTGCAATCCAGTGCACAATCCAATGGTTCCTGGATTTAAACTCACTAGGGATGAAAATGGAGTAACGATTGATGGGACATATTACAAACAAATCGTGGAAAGCCTTATGTACTTGATTGCCACTCATCTCGATTTGATGTTTGTAGTAAGTTTAATTAGCAGATACATGGAACGACCCACTAAGACTCATTTGCAAGCAGTGAAAGAGTGTTAAGGTATGTGAAGGGTACAGTCAGTTTTGGATTATTCTACAAGAATGGAGGAACTAAGGAACTTGTTGGCTACACAAATAGCAATTACGCTAGTGATCAGAACGATATGAAGAGCACCTCTGGCTATGTTTTTATTCTGAGTTCAAGTGCAGTGTCTTGGTCTTCTAAGAAATAGCCAGTAGTCACTCTTTCAACTATCGAAGCTGAGTTCATCGTTGCTGTATCTAGTGTTTTCCAAGCTGTGTGGCTAAGGAGGATTTTGGAGCAGCTTAATCATAGTCAATACAAACCAACGGTGGTTTACTGCGATAACATCTCAACTATTAAACTGTCAAAGAATCCAGTCATGCATGGTCGTAGCAAACACATTGATGTGCGCTTTCATTTTCTTCGAAATCTCATCAAAGATGAAGTTGCTGAATTGGTGCAATGTTCTACTCATAAGCAAATTGCAGATATTTTGACAAAGCCACTAAAGCTCGAGATGTTCGTGAAGATGCGTGGTCTTATGGATGTTTGTGAATATCCAGGGATAAACTGAATATTGATAGCATTCAGTTTAAGGGAGGATGTTAAAGTTATTAGGATCTTCTATCTGATAGGGTTCGGGTTTCCTTGTTTTTAGGATTGTAGTACTTTGAAGTCTTGCATAATAATCCCTAGTCTTAAGGGGCAAGTTATTTTCTGTTTAGATTTAGTCATGCACCACGATTCTAGGGCTTTAAAGTCGTGAGTTGTTATTTTCCTTTCTGCTTTGATGTAAGGCTATTTAATAGCCATGTTGGTTCTTCAATTTAATAAGGAGTTCTCTCTGCATCTAGATAGACATGTAATACAAATCATTCATTACATATATATGAAATAAAAATGATCACAATCCAAAAAAAAAAATATGCTATGTATCACCGAAATATTGTCACCAATTTTATATCAACTTTTATATATAAATATTTATAATTGTTTCAATTAAGGAGTTAATATTGCCAAGTAAAAAATTGGTGATACAAAACAGTAGTACAAAAAAAAAAAAAAAAGGATTGAATTTCTCTCAATTTCATAGGCATGTGGAATTACTAAACGTCCTGTTTCAGCGATATAAAAATAAAAAAAATAAAAAAAAATTGTAAGATCATTTGTGTATGGCCTCCTTTGTAAACTTTGGCTATTTTATGAGATGAAAAAAAATATTTTGGGGATGATTTATGGATTTTTTTGTTGTTGAATAGATATAATTGTGAGAGAAAAAATAATTGATTGATATGTAGAATGTATAAAATGTAATATTTTGTCTTATTAACTGTTTTAATATTTTGTGTTTTTATTAACTATTTTAGCCAAAAAGCTCTTGCCAAACACCCTCACTATCATTCCTAAAAAAATTGAAAAATGATATACAGGTCTACTTTTTAGACCCATTGACTCAATGATGTATAAGTGATATGATTGGTTGATAATTAGAGAAAATATGAGAAAAAGTGTTACCTCCAATATTCTAATTGATTGTCATATCACTAGACTTGAAAATTGGGTCTAATTTTTTTATCTTGAATAATAATACTCAAAAAAATTAGATCGATTCAATAATTATATCATTTTTCATCTTATTATATTTGTCTCTGAATAAATGAATAAATATGTTTTTTAAAATAGACTATCTATTTAAAATAAAAGAATAAAAAACAAACGCGATAAAATAAAAGTCACATCAATATTTTCTTATGAATAATATCTACAAAGGACCTTACAAAATGAGTTGTTTATCGAAACAGAACCTGTAATAAACTTGAACAATTCTTTGAAGTTCAAAAAATTCATATTTAAATTGAGAGAAATCCAACTCAAAAATTAAGTATATTTGTCCTCAACAAACAAATTTCAATTACCAAAACAAACAAAAAAAAATGTTAATTACATTTTTAAATGTGTTGGTTAGTTATGCATTTTGAATATAACTAACACCACACTAAATTTAAATATAAATTTATTTCAATTTGTAAAACATTATAATTAGAATAATATATTTACATACATACATGAATACATATTTGCACATACATACAATTTTTTTTTTTCTTTGTTTCTATCTGTAAAAATTATATATATATATATATATATATATTGATGTTGAAACTTATGAGTATAGAGAGAGCACAACAAAAAGGAGAATAGATTCAATAAATAAATAGTTGATCCGTCATGTTCGGGTTCCGGATGTTCACTACGAGTCTCGTTTTAATGATCTAAATAATTTATTTTATAAAACTCTCTGTATATAACTCCATTAAAATAAATTAAGTTAATCAAATAATTGTCACCTTTTTATTTTATCACATTGTCTCCGAAAAAATAAATAAATTATTGTTAAAATATTTTAGAGACAAACATGATAAAATAAAAATTGTACGATTTTCAGATTAATCTAATTTTTTTTTTCATGGATAATATGCATGAAGGGTTTTACAAAATGAGTTGTATAGATTGTCGAAATAGGATCCATAACGAACGCCACGAGCTTAAACATGAGGTCAAGTTCATATTTGATGATCCGAAGTGTTCTATAGTCCTTCAAGCATATTATTCATACAAAAAAGTTATATTCATCGAACTATAATCATCCAATCAATCTAATTTTTTGTGTGAATAATTTGCACAATTTTTTTTTTAATTTATAAAATGAACAATTCGAATCATCCAAATCCAAAACTAAATATCACACATCTGCAAAACAACCCAAACCTTGCACCACCAATGCCACAGAATCACGATCTGCTCTAGATCAACTACAAAAGTAAAATAAAAAATAAAAAAAAATAAATTTAATCAGACACAATATTCATATCAACAATGAAACACACAAATCATCATAAATATGCATAGAGAACAAAAAAAAAATTATCGGTTAGATGAGATGCAAACTCAAGATAGTGTTGGATCTAGAATATGAATAAAAATTTGTAAATAAAAACAATGAGAGAGAAATATGTAATGAGTTTTTTTTTTTCCCTTCATATTTTTAGAAATTTTCTTTTTTCTCTACAAATCTCTATCTAGATCCAACTCCAAACACATCCTAAAAGAGAAATCAACAAATTCACAAAAACCATCCACATGTATATACTATACTATATGAAACATGAAATTAACAAATCTATTTAATCAAGCATAATAAAACTTACTTTGGAGAAGGATGGGCAAGATCAACTAACATTGATGAACATGAAGTCAGACAAGAAAGAACGAAACTTTAGTAAACATACCTGTAGATCTGTCGACGAACACAGAAAATGGCACAAACTCATTTAAAGCGTGGTTGTTAAGTAGGCCACCAAGTATATATAGAACTTGAGTGGCAGATAGATAGAACTTTCTACATAATTCCATATATTCTGTTAATTATATAAAAACTTGGTCAATTACTATTCAATGTGTTTGGTTTCAGTTTTTAAAAAATTGAAATTTTTATTTTTCGTATTTTTTTTGTTTTTAATGAATATTTTTTTAAAATTTTAAGCATTTTTTTACTTTTTTAGATGCACTTTACTTAGATGTATTTAAAAAGTAAAATATTTGTGGAAAAATATTTTAAAAAATTAATAAATATACAAAAATACAAAAAAATATACTAAATTTATATTGAATTTTCTGTTAGGGAAAATCGATGTGATTCCCCACAAGTAAATCAATCAATGGGAATAAAAACTAATGCGGAAAAATTAAATCAAAGGCAACACAAGAATTTTTACGTGGTTCCCTCAATGTGAGGTACGTCCACGGGATCGAAATCCGATTCCACTATCAACCAAATAATTCCAAACGATTACAAACGAGACAATAATGGTCTCACAAAACCACCCTTAGGTGAATTCCAAATAATCACAAATAAACAAAGAGGAAAGACCTCACCAAATAGATGAACCAAAATCTTCAGAACCAAAGTTGAAGAAGACCCAAAATAACGAACCAAACTATCTTCAAAACGAAGCAGCCGAACAAGCACACTAATGGTGCTTCCAAGAACAAAAACCAAAGCACCCAAAATTTGATTCCACCAAATTGATTGATACCCCAACCACTCTCACGGGAAGAAAAAGAATTGCTACTGCTGCGTTTTTTTTCTTGGGAAAAACAATACACATCATATTTTGAATCTGGGGTTTTCTTCTCAAAACCTAATTGTATCCAAATTGAATTGGGTTTCTTCAAATATAATATATAAAAATATATTATACTAAACCAAGCCAAATTAAACCTCTTTTAATAAATCAACTGGGTCCCACACTCCAATAAGGAGGTATATCCCAACAATTCTCCCCCTACCGACTTAGGTGGAGAGATCAACCATACCCGCCAAAGTTCGACACTTCAAATGTTTGTCCCTCGACAAAGTCTTTGTCAACATATCTGAAATATTATTATCTGTGTGAACCTTTTCGAGTTGTAATAACTTCGAATCTAACACATCACGAATCCAATGGTATCTCACATCAATGTGTTTCGATCTCGAATGAAAAGTAGAATTTTTACTCAAGTGAATAGCACTTTGACTATCACAATAAAGCACATACTTTTCTTGCTTCAAACCCAATTCTTGCAAAAATTTCTTTAACCATAACTCTTCTTTGCAAGCTTCTGTAATGGCAATAAATTCAGCTTCGGTAGTTGAGAGAGCAACACATTTTTGTAATTTAGATTGCCATGCCACAGCTCCCCCTGCAAAAGTCATCAAATACCCCGAAGTAGATTTCCTAGAATCAACATCACCAGCCATGTCAGAATCAGTGAACCCATCAAGCATCGGCTTACCATCTCCAAAACACAAACACACCTTCGAAGTCCCTCGAAGATATCTTAGAATCCATTTTACCGCTGCCCAATGTTCTTTACCCGGATTAGAGAGAAAACGACTCACCACACCAACGGCGTGAGCAATATCCGGCCTTGTACAAACCATGGCGTACATCAAAGAACCAACTGCTGAAGCATAAGGAACTTTCAACATCTCTTCTTTGTCTTTCTCACTTGTAGGACATTGATTCGAACTAAGTTTGAAGTGACCTGCAAGTGGACAACTAACCGGCTTCGCTTTATCCATGTTGAACCTCTCAAGAACTTTCTCAATATATCTTTCTTGAGACAACCAGATCAGCCCCTCTTTGCGATTACGAACAATTTTCATACCAAGAATTTGCTTTGCCGGTCCCAAATCTTTCATAGCAAAAGACTTGCTCAACTCCAATTTCAACCTGTTTATCATGGTAGAATCTTGACCCACAATTAGCATGTCATCAACATAAAGCAAAAGAATAATAAATTTACCATCTGGGAAATTTTTCACAAACACACAATGATCCGAAGTGGTTTTAGAAAAACCATTATTCATCATGAAAGAGTCAAATTTTTTGTACCATTGCCGCGGGGCTTGCTTGAGACCATACAAACTTTTCTTCAATTTGCAAACAAATTTCTCTTTCCCTTTTTCCACAAAGCCTTCCGGTTGCTCCATGTAAATTTCTTCTTCAAGATCACCATGCAGAAATGCGGTCTTCACATCAAGTTGCTCAACTTCAAGGTTCATACTTGCAGCCATGCCAAGTACAACCCGAATAGAAGACATCTTTACAACCGGTGAGAAAATCTCGTCAAAGTCAATACCTTTCTTTTGCCCAAAGCCTTTCACGACAAGACGTGCCTTGTACCTCAGATTCTTGCCATCATTCTTCAATTTGAAGACCCACTTATTTTTCAGAATTTTCCTCCCCTTAGGTAACTTCACTAAATCATAAGTGTGATTTTCAACTAAGGAATTCATCTCCTCTTCCATGGCCTTTTTCCAATCACCTTTCTTTGCATGCTCAATTGCTTCTTGGTAGCTCTCCGGCTCCCCTTGATCAGAAATCAACACAAATTCATTGGGAGGATACTTTCTTGAAGGTTGTCGGTCCCTTGTAGATTTCCTCAACTCAAGTTGTGGTGGTAGTTCTTGAGTTGGATGCTCTTCCTCAATTTCTGGCTCAACTTCATTAGAATTAGCATCATCCTCTACATCTTCAATAGGTGGCTGCACATCTCCCCCGTTTTCATCATCAACTGAAGGTGAAGGAGATAAATCCATGTCAATGAGATCACTAGCTTTTGGCTCCGGTTGATCACCTTTGCCAAAGTCTTCAATTGTTTGGTCTTCAAGAAACACAACATCACGGCTTCGAATGACTTTCTTGTCGACCGGATCCCACAATCTATAACCAAATTCATCACGCCCATAGCCAAGAAAAATACATTGTTTTGACTTGCTATCAAGCTTGGACCTTTCATCTTTTGGAATGTGAACAAAGGCTCGGCAACCAAACACTCTCAAGTGCTCATAAGACACATCTTTGCCGGTCCAAACTCTTTCTGGAACATCACCATTCAATGGATAGGAAGGAGACAAATTGATCACGTCAACCGCTGTCTTCAATGCCTCACCCCAAAAGGATCTTGGCAATTTAGCTTGTGAAAGTAAACACCTTGTTCTTTCCACAATGGTGCGGTTCATCCTCTCGGCAACTCCATTTTGTTGAGGAGTCTTCTTAACTGTCTTTTGGTGCCGAATACCTTGGCTGCGACAATACTCATCAAATGGCCCAATGTATTCACCACCATTGTCTGATCGGATGCACTTCAATTTCTGCCCTGTTTCTCTTTCAACCATGGCCTGAAAATGCTTAAATACTTCTAGAACTTGATCTTTAGTTTTTAGTAGAAAAGCCCAAACTTTCCTTGAATAATCATCAATGAAAGTAACAAAATAAAGTGCACCACTATGTGTTCTAACTTTTAAAGGACCACAAACATCAGAATGAATCAACTCCAAAACATTTTCTTTTCTAGAAACAACATTTTTATGAAAAGAAACTCTATGTTGTTTACCCGCCAAACAATGAATACAAGTTTTGAGATGTGTACCTTTCAAACCGGGTAGAAGCTCTTTCTTGAACAAAACTTGCAGCCCCTTTTCACTCATATGGCCAAGCCGCTTGTGCCACAATTCGGTAGAAGTATCATCTTGAAGTGCATTGACAATACCTTTACAAATTTTTCCTTGCATCGAATAAAGTGTATGAGTCTTCTTACACTTAGCCACCACCAAGGAACCCTTTGTGAGCTTCCATATTCCATCACCAAATTTGTTGTTGAAGCCTTCATCATCTAGCTTCCTAGTAGAGATCAAATTGAGGCGAATGTCGGGAACATGCCTCACATCTTTAAGCAACAACTTGCAGCCGAAATTTGTTTCCAAGCAAACATCACCCATACCAATAATCTTGGACAAACCTTCATTACCCATTCGAACAGAACCATAATCTCCTTCGGTGTAGGTAGTGAAAAAATCAACTCGAGAATTCACATGAAAAGAAGCACCGGAATCAATCACCCAATTGCTCTCTTGGCCCACAAAATTGATACAATCATCTTCACAAACGACCATGAGATCAGCATTGGTAGTAACTGCCGTTGTGTCTTCTTGCTTCTTGTCCACACTTTTGTCACGCCTTTTCTCCTTATTCTTGAGCTTTCAGCATTCCCGCTTCATGTGCCCTTTCTCATGGCAATAATAGCACTCAATGTCTTTCTTTGAAAAAGAACCATCTTTTGATTTGTCACGACTTTGATCACGACCATGAGGAGTCTTACTCCTTCCCCTTGTTTTGCTTCGGCCTCTCACAACAAATGCTTCCGAATGAGAGGAACCCGCTGATTTTCTTCTAGTTTCTTCATTCAACAGGCTACTAGTGACTTGGCCCATTGTGACAACTCCATCAGGCGCCGAATTACTGACGGTCACAACCAAAGTCTCCCAACTTTCGGGCAAAAAACTAAGTAGCATCAAAGCCTGCAACTCATCATCAAAAATAATTTTCATAGAAGCAAGTTGGTTAACAATACTCTTTATTTCATTCAGATGTTCCGGAATAGGGCTGCCTTCTTTATATTTTAAATTAACCAACTTACGAAACAGAAAAGCTTTATTTGTGGCTGATTTCCTATCATAAAGACCCTCTAATTTTTTCCATAAATCATGTGCTGAAGTTTCAGTAGCAACATGATGAAACACACTATCATCAATCCATTGACGGATAACACCAACAGCTTTTCGATTAAGCCTATTCCATTCATCATCTTTCATACCTTCAGGTTTGCCATTATCACCCTCAATGGGTCCATACAAATCTTTACAAAATAATAGGTCCTCCATTTTAGTTTTCCAAGTTACCCAATTGCTTCCATTGAAGCTAGACATACGACCCACATTCCCTTCCATTGATTTATACAAAAAAAATAAACTCAAATAGACCGTAAGCTCTGATACCAGTTGTTAGGGAAAATCGATGTGATTCCCCACAAGTAAATCAATCAATGGGAATAAAAACTAATGCGGAAAAATTAAATCAAAGGCAACACAAGAATTTTTACGTGGTTCCCTCAATGTGAGGTACGTCCACGGGATTGAAATCCGATTCCACTATCAACCAAATAATTCCAAACGATTACAAACGAGACAATAATGGTCTCACAAAACCACCCTTAGGTGAATTCCAAATAATCACAAATAAACAAAGAGGAAAGACCTCACCAAATAGATGAACCAAAATCTTCAGAACCAAAGTTGAAGAAGACCCAAAATAACGAACCAAACTATCTTCAAAACGAAGCAGCCGAACAAGCACACTAATGGTGCTTCCAAGAACAAAAACCAAAGCACCCAAAATTTGATTCCACCAAATTGATTGATACCCCAACCACTCTCACGGGAAGAAAAAGAATTGCTACTGCTGCGTTTTTTTTCTTGGGAAAAACAATACACATCATATTTTGAATCTGGGGTTTTCTTCTCAAAACCTAATTGTATCCAAATTGAATTGGGTTTCTTCAAATATAATATATAAAAATATATTATACTAAACCAAGCCAAATTAAACCTCTTTTAATAAATCAACTGGGTCCCACACTCCAATAAGGAGGTATATCCCAACATTTTCGTGAAAAATACGTCTAAATAAAGCGGAACTAGCAAATATTTTTATTTAAATAGAAAAGCATGAAAACTAGGCTAAATAAATTTTTAATCAAAACAAAATACAAATTAAAATAGACTAAAATAAGAGTAACTTACAATTGTTTATTGTTTACTGGAAACTAGAAATCATTATTTCAAAATACAAGTTCTTCCAAATACAGATTACAAAATAAAAAATTAGAAGAAGTGAGTTTGAGAGAGTTTTTTGAAATCTCCCAAAATTTCATGTGTTCTCTTATGACTGAGGAGGTCCCTTTTTATAGAGACGCAGGTGACTTGAATTCTTCTCTTTTCTCCCTGGGAAAAATTCACAGGCCAGAAAAAAGCCAAATGTGAACTGTGTGGTTGCTGCTGTGACCGTTCATGGATTCTATTTTTACTTTTTGGGGTGAGTAATTGAAAAGACCATTTTTTACTTTTTTTTTTTTTTTTTGAAAAGCTGGAGAGGCGTGACTTTCATAGTGACTGATTGGGAATCTGAATATATTCAGAAGCAGCTTTTCTCAAAAGAAGAGTATTGATTGAAGCTTTTGAATATATTTGGTATCCAATATTGATGACTGTATTAAGCATATGGGTCCTAAGCATCTTGGTATTGGGAGCCATATGAATCATGACTAGTAGAGACATCAAAAGAGGCTGATCCATCTAAAGTATTGTCTTTATCTTGTGAGTTGGCTTGCGTTAATAATAATTTTGCAATCTGGATGAGTTCTTCATTGCTTGTTTTTTACTTGGGCTTTGTTTTGGGCTTTAACTTGGATGACTTGAATTTGGGAAGCCCAAAGTTGGTTGTTGGGCTTCCAAGTCTGACTATTGTGAGAGGAAGTGAGCTTCCTTGAGTGACTGAAGCAGTTGGATTCTGCTAAGAAGACTTGACCATTGTTGGAGTAGGAGCATAAATATTTACCGGAAATTTTTTTTGACTTGATCAATAATGTGATGGTCTTTAAATGCACCCCACCATTTGACAAAATGTTGTCTAATGACTATGTTATCTTCAATATGATATTGCCATTTGAATATCCAAGGAACTTTATATTTGGACATGAAATAAAGCAATATTGGAAATTGACTCTTGTGTTGACTCAATTTGTAGACTCTGGAGAAATGAGATTCATGAGGTTTGAAGGGATGATTTCTGAAATGGCACCATGTTGAAACCACCATCTTAGAAACCAAAAAATTTTGACTTGAATTGATGATCAAAGGAGAAAAACTAAGAGTGACTGTATGTTTCATTTTCATGCAAGAGGACTTTGAGCTATGCATTAATATAATCAAAATAACTATATTTTATCGTATAATTAGGAAGATTTCGCAACAAGAAAGGGAGACCCTATTCACCAAGGGATACAATGTTGTGTATATGCAAAGAATGGTAAATGATTTTACTGGTATTAACTCTGTCATAAATGGGTTTAATGACTATAGACTTATGATGGAATATGATATCTTTGCAGAAGGTGATTGACTTGTCTAGATGAGATGGAACGAAATGCCAAATAGGAGGGAAATAGGTTTTGACTAAGTCAATGACATTATGACTGTTTTTATGTACTGGTTCTTTATAAAAAAAAAAAGTTTAGGTGATTGAGTTTTAAGAACATAATATGTTCTTGATGTTGACCGATATGGATAATTAGGAGGCATGAATGTAATTGATTGGGAAGCAAAGGGGTCAGTGGAAAGAGCAGAGGTATAACTAGGTTTAGGAATAGTACCAAGAATTTGGTATCTATTGACTAAATTAATTGGGGGTGCAACAATGGGTTGACTGGTTGGAATAATAGCAAGTGGTTTAGAGGAAGGCTTCTAACTTGACATCTATAATTAAAAAAAATAAAATAGGTTAGCATCCACTGAGGACATCTAGCCTATTTGTATGGAAATTGAGAAGATTTGTGTAATGAGCAATTAAATTGCATCCGCTAGCAATTTGGTGAAATTAGAGGAAGGGATCTTGGTCAATTGACTTTAAGTAGACTATTTCAAAGGTATAATGGTAAATAATTTTGTGATAACGGGTGATTTGTAGTCTATGGGTAGAACAATATGGAGTTGGCATTTTTACTATGGAATTCGTAATATAAATATACTTATGACTTTCTCTAGCCACCCTGTAAAAATTCACGCGTAACAAAATCAGGAATAAAGTTTTGACTACGAGGAATATAATTTTGACTACCAGGAATATATTTAATATTAAAATCAAATATACTTAAAACAGATTGCCAACGGGCAAAAATGTGCTTACTAGCAATGTTTTGAAAATCTTTTTCTAAAACATATTTTGCACTTTTACAATCAAGGCATACTAGAAATCGTTGATTTAAAATATCATCTTGAAATTTACTAATACATAATACAATAGATAAAATTTCTTTTTCAATTGTATTATAATTTTTTTATGCTTTGTTCCAGATACCAGAGTGAAAATAAACAATTTGTCCAGATGACTTGAGATGGACTTACTGAACGAGGATGCCACCATAACCATTGTCAGAGGCATCAGTTTGAATAATTTTTAATGAATCTTCAATAGGAATACCAAGACAAAGTAAAGTCTTGACATAATGTAGACACTCCATTTTTGACCGCTCGCAAGACTTAGGCGCTTGGTTCAATACACTCGATGATAAAAGTTGAATTGTGAATTTGCAGCGATTCAGATTTAATCAAGCCCTTGAAATAACCTCAAATCTTCAACATTTACCTTGTTTAAACTTGTGAGTTTCATTTTTGGACCTTTTCCCACCCTGAGCTGAGTTTGAACCAAAAAACAGGGGACGCCATCAAGGCCCGGCCGTGCATCAGTGATGGTCGGTCGTGGCTATGAATGGTCGGCCGGCCGGCCGTCAATGGCGATAAACACTGTTCTGGGTAGGAGGCCGCCAGTTGTCCATTTTTAAAGATATTTATCACATTTTGAGCTTGAATTCTATAAAAACGAAGCTCTGGGATTGTTTTAAGGGTTGAACAAAAATCTAGAAACCATATATACACCTTGAGAGCTCTTGTCTCCTCCTTCTTCCATTACAAGTCATCTTTGAGCTAACCTAACTTGTTTATACCATCTCTATATTCCATACACAACCTGGTCTTACCACTCTAGAGCTTTGGTTGATCTTGGAGAAGCATAATTCAAGCTTGAGGGTGAATTGAAACCAAGTTTGGATCATCAACAATAAGCTTACTCCTTTAAAGGTATAGGCTTGTCATCTTTTCTCTTACCTTCATTTATATCACTTGCTTCATAGTTCTTGCTATTTCGAATTGTTTTGAGCTTATTTGAAGTGTTTGGGGTTGGGTTTGAAGAGTTACCAAAAGGGTAGAGAGAGCTTGCTCTTTCTATACCTTTACTTATAACTCAAACCTTCCCTTTTCCACTCTTTTCCTTTGATATTTACACTAATTTTTAGAGTTTTAGAAAAGCTAAAAATCATGTTTTGAAGCTTCAAAAGTTGAGGGGTTAGCCATCCCTTCTTATTCTTGCTTACTAGTCTGAATTCTCTTATTTATCATTTAGATTTTTAAGCACTTTTCATGCATGTCCTACCTCTGTTTTCCAGGTATTAAGGGTTGTTTTGAAGTTTTCCAAGACTTTTCAATTAGTTCATGTCTTGTTTAGTACATTTGTGATCTCATAAGTTAGCATGTGTAACTTGTTGTTGGTTATATAGCTTTCTTTTACTCGTTTCCATGTTTGAAAGTCCAAGTTTAATAATTAATCCATCATTCATTTTTTTTTCATTCTTGAGAATGATTTCAACCAATTAAGGTTTTTCGAAACATGTAAGAAAGGTTCCCACTTGATGGCTTAATCTTTTCGAAGATTCATTGCCAACGGTGTGTTCTTTCTCTCATGCTTTAGAAGAACCTCTTGTTTGACGTCACTTCTTGTTTAGAGGACTTTAACATCACCATGGACAAATGGACTAAAGAATGGCAAGGCCTAATAAAATTGGTTTAAAACTTGGATCAACACACATAAAGGAAATGGTTTAAATTGTTTCAACTTGGCCAGACGTTATGCCAAGTTACTTGTGTCAAGAGTCGTTACATGCTAATTCATGGCATTTTGATGATTCTTGAAGCGTTGCAACCTTCCTTTTTAAATTCATACTATGAGAAGAGGGAGGGGTGATCCTACTCTTTACTTTTTATTAACTTTTGTCCAAAATTGAGTCCGAGATCATCAAGAAATCATATTGCTCATTGATGGTTTTGGAATCAATTTCAACCTACTCTCGAGGATTTCCTATGACAAAAGGAATGAAGGACAAACAAAGCTTGAGAATGCTCTATCTGCACTGATTTCACCTCAGAACACAAAAACAAAGCTTTGCACCAAATTGATGAACGGCTGGTCATTTGTAGACCCGGCCGACTGTCAATGATGCATGGCTGGTCCTCGGTGTGTGGCCAGCAGTGCAATTTTGCAGAAACAAAGGCAGTGGCTGAAGTGAAACAGAGATGGCCTGGGCAGACAGAGTAGCTTTCAAGCGCTGCACATACAACCTCCATCCATCTTCCATTATGCTCATATCAAATGCGATTAATTGTTTTAGTTGTGAATAAATCTTATTTTAATTAATAGCTAGTTGATTAATTTAAGTGTTGTAATAATTAGCTTAATTAGTTGTAACTAATTAGTTTACTTATTTAATCAGTTTAGAGTAATTAAATTAGTTTGTGTTATAATATTTAATTAGCTTAGCCTAGTTAAATTCTTAATTAATTAGCTTAGATAGTTAGTTAATTATTCGTTCAAAGTTTTGTAATAATTAGCTTAATTAGCTTAGCTAGCTTATTCATTCGGACTCTCCTTCATGAGAGCGTAATGTAATAATGTGTATGTCTTTCAACCCCACGTCTTTCTCCCTTTTATTTACCCGCTTTTGATGGTTAGATTAGGGACGTGTTTCAATTAGCATGCCTTATGCTTGCATCCATTCATCTTGTATCGCATACACCGAGGCTCAATTCTTCATTCTAACCGCATTGTCATTTAAATACTTCTTTGAATACGTGTTTAACCGCATGTCATCAAAATCGATCCATATGCTATATTAGTAACCAAGCCTATTAATTGCATATTGCATGTGTTGCATTAGACATTTGGCATCGTTAGGAATCATGTATTTTTCTAACTTATATCTTCTTAGCTTGGAGTACTAAGTGAGTTTTTAGTGTTGTACCGTACTTGCATGAGTGTGAGTGATTGTCATGACTAGCATGCTTACCATGAGGCTAAATGCTTACTTGTTAAACTACTTGAATGCCTGTGGATGAAGGCTTGTTGCTTGAATTGGAACGATTCAACGAATGTACGTTTAAGCCCACTTTGTTGAGTGGCAAATTCACAAACTTTAAGCCCACTTGAGGTGGCAAATTCAAAACCCTTTTCGAAAAGCAAACATGAAATTGAGTTGTTCCAATTTGAGCAAACTAATCTATACTTGCTTGTGCGTATCACATAGTAATGCTAGCCTAACAACCGGAACAAAAGCACATAATTTTGATAACAAATCGTATCATGATTAGTAGAGACCGATCTTTGATCGGGCAAGCGGGGGTGCTCAATTCATGACCTTCCCCTCTCGTACCTAAGTTCCTAAGCCGAGGCAACTTTGGTGATCACAGACACGTGGCCTTTCGCACAAGGCATGGGTTTCCTAAATTTTTCCAAAAAAAATATTTAGGTGGCGACTCTGTATCTGGCAAAGCAGTCCAATTTTTTTGATTCAAAAATTGATTTTCCAAAAGATTTTCCATATTTGAACTCTTTGGTGTTTATCAATTTCACATTGCACTTGTGAGATTAGATTCAAAACCGCGGGAGTTTGAACTGTAAGGCTTCTTTCAAACCTTCCGAAATGGGGTGCGAAAAAGCCGAGCTACACATATTTTTTGACTTGTTGAACAATAGTAGTATGATTAGGAGACTAAGGAAGAGGATCATCTTTTAAACGATCAAAAAGAGGTTGACAAGTTTTTCTAAGGTCTTTATAAAATTCAGCAATGTAATTAAGGGATTGTAAAAATCTTTGTAACTGGATTTTGTCTAAGATTTCATCAGGAAACTTAAAAGCATACTCAATAGATCGACTTATGGGAAGAATAGTACTTTGGTAAACTTCATAACCTAAAAATCTGACTTTAGTTTGGAACAATTTAATTTCGGGGGCAGAGATAATTAGGCCATTTTATTGGATGGTTTGGATGAATGATTGGAGATGTTTCCAATGTTCTTCAATTGATTTGAAAAAAAAAAATGGGAATATCATCTATGTAGACTACAGAAAAATGACTAAGGGGATTAAATATTTCATTCATCATATTTTGGAATTCACTAGGTACATTTTTTAAACCAAAAGGCATTACATTCCATTCTTAATGGCCAAAAGGTATAGTAAAAGCAGTTTTGTAGCGATCATTAGAATGAATTTCGATTTGCCAAAATCCACTTTTAAGATCGACTTTACTAAAAATGACTGCTTAACTAAATCTTTTAATTAAATCTTTCTTATTATGAATTGGATATCTTATCTATTCAAAAACTTTATTTAGTGGTTTATAATTTTATAACTAAATGTGGAACACCACGTTCAAATTCAGCATTTTAGTTAACAAAAAAAGCTGGACATGACCATCGTGATTTACTTTTACTAATGATTTTACTTTTAAGCAAATCATTGATTTCTTTTTTACATGGTTCCATTAATTCAGTATTCATTTGAATTAGTCTAGATTTAGTAGGGATTTGTTGTTCATTAAAATTTTTAATATAATGGAGTGAAACTACATGTTTTTTCCTATGTCAGAAAGCACTAGGAAGAGTAGAGCAGGCTGTTTGTTCTAAATGACTTTCAAATTTTTAATTTTTGAAATAAGAATTGGGTTAATTAATTGAGATTCAATTCTTTTATATATTACTTCTTCTTTGAGGAATTTTAATTGTTTAGTTAATCTATTAATTGATTGAGATATGGAATAGTCTTTTAATTGATTTAACTCTTTAATTTCAAGAGGAGTTAGGAATTGGAAAGTTACTATTTAACCAAAAGCTTGAGTTGTTATGCCATGATTGTTAGTGATGAATAGGTATAATAAAAAGATAAATGGAGTTCCTAAAATGACTTTATCTGTCATGTTTCTAACTAGAACAAATGATGTTTTAAAACAAATATTGTTTTGACAAATATGAACTTCGGGTAATTTGTATTTAATATGTATTTGACTTCCATTGGCAGAACTTAGTTGTTCATTAGTTTTATGATAATATTTAGTAGGGATCAATCCTTCTTAAATACAATTAAGGTCTACACCGGTATCAATTAAGGCAATGACTTCTATTTCATCATCATTAACAATTAGTTTGACTTTTGAATGCCATTTTTGGATATTAATTCTGTTAATTATATTTAATCTGTTACTTTCTTTCTTATCATCCTCACTATTAGATTTGTTAGACCTATTATCAAAGATGACACGGTTTGGATTATGACTAGTACTAGATTCATCAGAGGACGTGTCATTATTATTTTGAAAATCATTAAGATTCTTATTAATTTTTAATATTGCAATTTCTTCTTCTAAGGATTTATCTTTGTTTTTTAATTCTTAAATAGTTAATTTGATTTGGTTAATTTCTTTTGTAAATCTTGCAAAGTTACTTCTTTATGTTTATCTTTTCTAAATCTTTCTAAAGTAGTAGTTAAATTAATAATTTGTTTATCTTGATGAGGTTTATTATCTTTATCGTGATGAGGTTTATTATCTTTGTTGATTAATAAAGATTTTAATTTGTTAGTGTATTTTCTTTTTAATTCTGAATCTTCTAATCTACTAATTAATTCAATTAATGAATTTTCTTCTTGTTGTGATTTACTAAGGACATTAACTTGTTTAAAACAGGTATCATTGCAACCTAATTCTATTTCATCATCCTCAGTATCATTACTAGGAGAAGGGTAATCAGAGATGTCACTATGGTAATTATTAGAAGGGTTACTAGAAGAGCTATTAGATTGATAGGGTTAATCCTGAATATTTTCTAATTTAAAGATTTCAAATATTTTACTTTGATTTTCTTCAGAGATTTGTAATCGATTAAGTTTTTCTTTTACTTTACATTTGTTAAAGTAATGACTTTTTTTACCACAATTATAACAAGTGATATTTTGAGTGGATGTTGATTTTTTAAAGTTCTTATTTTTAGATTTCTTATGATATTTCTTTTTGGAATTATCGTAGTATTTATCAGGTGTTTTATTGAATGAATATTTTTTGTGATATTTACCATATGATTTATTTGAAGTTTTTGTTTTACTATGTTTATTATTGTTTTTTCGACGCGATGGTGCTATCGAAGGTAAACCATATTGTTCGTAAAAATTACCTAATTCATATTTAGCTTTGTGTTTATCTTTAGCAGCTTTTTGAGTAAGTTTCATACCAATACACATTTTCAATCCTTCTTTTTGTATGGTACTAATTATATCACTATATGTTAGATGGTCATATTCGATGATTCCTATATGTTGGCTAAGGACATCTCTAATTTTATGGGCAAAAAGATTAGATAGGCCATTAATAAACTTTTCTTTCCAAAATGACTTAGTACAATCATCTCGAAGCATGACTCTAGATGTAAAGACATCTTTGTACCATCTAAAATCACTTAGTGTTGGGTATGTAAGATTACTAAGTTGATCATAAATTCGTGAATGAACATTAACAGGTGTTCCTATGAAATGTTTAATTATTATAAATATTAAAGTATTAATTCCATCAAGTTTACGCATGCCTATTTCTTCATCGAAGATAGGAAATTCATTTTCATCAACTTGTACTGCATGTTGAATGGTTTCACGCATATCATTGGTGAGATATTTGTCCCATCATGACTTAAGCATGCCAGTAAAACCAGATAGTTATTAGTTACCATAGACATGTGATTTAACTTTTGGAGGATTTGATTTTCACTAAGACTGTCAATATTTAATTCATATAATTTTTTAGCAGAAACAAAAAACTGATTATTAATATTGGTTTCTTCAAATTGAAGATCAAGTGGTGTGGGTTTAGTGTACCAATTTTTGGTAAGAGTAGCAGGATTAATTTTGGGATGTACTATATTAAGATTATTTGATTGGAATTGTTGTTCTAGGTCACTAATTTCATTATCAATGGAAGTGTCTAATTCGTGATTAGTAATTAAAGGAGGTTGTTGAGTTATGACTGCTATTCCTTTTTCTTTGGAAGGTTTGGTAATTAATTTGTTAAATATTTGTTCAATTGCATCAACTGTATGGATATCTTGAGTGACTAAACTCAATTTATTTCTATCACTTGGGAGGTTAACAAGTGGTTTTTCAAGAGTCTTACCAGTTGATGTATGGCTCTTTGAGTAATCATCAAAAGCAGTTTCAATTTTATCTAACTATTTACCTATAGTTTTTAAACATCAATTAGTATAATTATTTTGTTCAATAACTTTTTTTTACTTCAGATTCATTACTAGGTATTTTAAAAGGAGAAGCATTAATTGTGGATCTTTTATGCTCAATCAGGATTGTTTCTAGAGGAGAATGACTTGAAAAAATTGTAGTAGTAGAGAATGTTTTCCATTTAGTTTTTGTAATAGTATTTTCTTTTTGGTAATAATTTTCAAGATAATCAAAGAATTTAACTTCAATGCGGATTTGGTTCATAAAGTTATGTTATTTTTTAAGTATTGTTGATTGTTGTTTTTCAGTATAATTATTCCTATATTCATGTATTTTTGACCTATTTTCTTTAGATTTAAAATCATTATATAACTTATTAAAATCAGGTTTAAAGTTTTTACTAATAGTTAATAATTGTAGATTAACTGGGGGAACAACTTCAAAATTAGTTTGGGTTAGTGATCCTTGAGATGTATTATCATTGTCATGAATATGAGTTTGTGTTGAATAAACTGGCTTACTAATTTGAGAAGAGAGAGAAGTGTCTATACCTTTTAATTTACTTTAATGAGTTAGGAGGTTTCTATCTTTTCTACTAAGTAAAGATGTACTGAAAATAGGGATGGCAGCGGGGCGGGGCGGGGCCAGGGATTACTAAATTTTTATTTTTATTTTTATTTTTGTATTTTTGGTACTTAGTGAATTTTTTAAAGATTTTTTTTCACAAAAATTATACTTTTTAAGTGTATTTATATTAGGTATGTTTAAAAATTTTAAAAATGCTCAAAATATTAAAAAAATTAGTTAAAAAAAAAAAGAAGAATTTAAAAAAAAAATGTTTTTAAAAACTTGAAAACAAACATAGTGATTATTTTTGGCAATGACTTTTGATTAAAAAAATACATGATCTATATTTCAGAATGTTTATTGTTCCCGCTGCTCCACATGGAGAGTTGTGTCAATTGGCCCACAGGTGGTTGTTCAAAAAAAAATTTGATCCACTAGGTTTTTCTTTTGAAAAAAATTATTATTTATATAAAAATGTTTGAAACAACCTCTACAATTTCACATATAATGATGTGGAATTAGGGCTGGGCATAGGATTATCCGAACCGCCCAAACTGCCCTACCCGAACCGAACCGCACGCGTGTGGGCGGTTTCGCAAACACATTAGGGTAGGGTGCGGGTTGAATTTTCTACAAATTTTGGGTTGCGGGCGGGTTGCGGGTTTGACCCGCACCCGCCCAACCCGTCCGCATTAAATTAAATTTTTTTTTCCCTTCTTTCAAATCTAGCCGTCCATCTTCTCCCTCACCTCATCTATTACAACAAACAAAACAAAAAACCCTACATTCGCCTCCCTCACTCTCTCAGTCTCATCTCAAAACTCATCACTGTCTCTCTCTCTCTCTCACTCTCTTGTTTCGTTATTCTGCTGCGCCGATCACTCTCTCTCACTCTCTCGTTGTTCATCTCATTGCACCACCGATCTACTCATAGGTAAACTCTTTCTCTCAATCTCTCTCTCTCTCTCTCTTACCCCGATCGTTGATTTTTTTTGTTTTATATATATATCAGATATCACACATATCTCTCTGATCTGATCAGATCCACAGTTTGGTTTTGCATCTCTGCATCAATCGACTCATAGGTAAGCCTCTATTTCTTTCTCTCTCTTTCTCTCTCTCTCTCTGTGCACCGATCGAAGCTGAGTGTTTAAATTTGATTTTTTTTTGTTGGACCAACAAATCTGTTCTTTTTGTTTTGGAATCTGTGCGTTTGTTTTGTTTTGGAATCTGATCTGTTCTGTTAAATCTGTGTTGAATCTGTGTTAATCTGTGTTAAATCTGTGTTAATCTAAATCTGTGTTAAAGTAGTATCCAGAACAGAATTGATAAATGCTGACTGACTAAAACTAGTCTCAGAGTTGGGCAACTTGGTAAGCAAATAAATTTTCTTTTATGATTGTGCTTCAACTGAACACTCACTGCCCAGTTAATTTTATGAAAACAGTGTAAATATTAGATAAAAATGTTGTAATATGAACAAAAGACATTAAACTACTTCAAGATTCTTGAGCTGTGTGTTATTTAATTCTGAGATTGAATCTGAAATTGAATGTATGTTATTTAATTCTGAAATTGAATCTGTGTCTGTTACATTCAAACTGAATCTGTGTCTGTTTACATTCAAACTGAGTCTGTTTAATTGAATCTTTATATTTTTAATTTGTTTAATTTTTAATTTTTAATTTTTAATTTTTAATTTTTAAATCTATTCATAAATCTGTTTAATTTTTAATTTTTTTTTGAATCAGTTCATAAATCTGAGTCTTTTCACCACGAGCAGGATTCAGTTCTGTGGTCAGAAAAACTGAGACCTTGTGCTGAAGCTCTATATATTGTTTTGTTTGAAAATCATAGTCAGGTAGGTGTAGTCTATTCTTGGTATTAAACTCTTCCACAATTTTCAGTAGTTGAAATAAATGCACAAGATGTGTTGGATAGATTTGGTATGCCTATTTGATTTTCATTGTATCCTTTAGCTGCTAGGTCCAGTTGTGGTTTCCATTCTTCAAGAGGCAATGAATGGTTGCCCGACTTCAGTCACTGAAATCACTCCAGGATTACTTCTCAAAGATGCTACTTATGGTGCTGCTGCCTATGTTTATTACGAGCTGTCAAATTATCTGAGCTTCAAAGAATGGTGTGTGCTTTTTTGTGTTTTCGTATCCAGTTCTTATGCATTTGTTTGTCTAATGCAGCTCGGTAATTACCTATTGCTTGGCATTTAAATGGTTATGACTTGTAAGAACAACTTGTAATTGGCAAATTTATTTATTTTTATTTTTGGTTATTTAAGCTGCATATGCTCTATTTTCCACAATTCTCAAACAACTTTAAATTAGGGGCATCACCTAGGATTTTGTTTTCATGGTTTTAAGTGTAAATTATCTACATCCTTTGCATCTGTTGGAAACTATATTCATATTTATTGTGCCTCAAACCTGTCTGAGTGTTAAAATATTGTCAATTCTCTATTAAGCCAGAGTTTTCTAATTTTACATGACACAAACATTGACTTTGGAATCACCTTACTTCAATCCTATTTGAATTAAAAGGACACCAAGGGGGTGTCACTCCTGGACATGAACAAAATTAAAATAGGGAGGTAATTACAAAAATACAAAACTTTATCTTTTTAGAAAAAAAAGGGTTTAAAAATAATTTTTGAAAAAAAGTTCAATCTGCAAACCGCCCGCACATCCGCGAACCCTATTCGCACCAACCGCAAACTGCATTGCGGGCGGTCGCGGGTTGACTTTTTCCCAAACCGCATAAATGCGGGCGAGTCCAAACCGAACCGCAAACCGTTCCAAACCGAACCGCAGACACCCCTATGTGGAATGATGGGTACTAACTTCTGATTTGTCACACACTTAATCATGTGAGATTCTTTTTCCTTATCACGTCATTATAAATGTATTTGGGAATCTCAAATGTGAATCTCTAGCATTCCTTGAATTTATTTATTCCAAAAAAAAAACTTATTTAAATAAAACTTGATTTATAACAAAAACAGTAAAAAAATGAACCAACTACAAAGAAAAGTTAGTGTTTGATATGATAAATAAATTTTAAGGTAAACTACACTGACCTTCTATGTGTTTTTAAAAAAAAATACAATAAGTTTCACAATTTAACATAATTATATTGGGTTTTTTTAAGTTTTTAATTCACGTAATATTTAATCTTCTTTTCGTAAATACAATAAGTTTCACCTCTCAAGCTCTTACCAAAAATCGAGCAAGATCGGACCAACCCAATTCTAAAAATTCTAGTCCCAAGCCCAGACCTATAGTGTAATCGGGCCTAGGCATGGGATTGGGTTGTCTTTGGGCCGGGCCTAACTTTATTTATTTATTTCACCAAAATAGTTTTAAGGTGACGTTGGGCTTCAGGCAAGGCGGGCCTCAAATTGTTCTTGGCCAGGAAAAGTTTGGCCCAGTCCTAGCCCGGAGGGATCAGGTTAGGCTAGGCCTTAAGCCAACAAACCATTGTTACACCCCTAGATGACGTTGAAGTCTTTTTTCCCTAAGAACTGCATCATACACGGGCCCCAGGGCAAGCTTTTATGACGGACTGTGAATGGGTGTATGGTGTGATCGCCTTAACTGATTCATCTTAAGAAAAAAGACTTGAGTATCAGCCCGCAATCACCTTGTATATATATTTGTACATTATACATACACAATTATAATCCATTGTGGGAGCCAAAAAAAAATATCAACTCATTTGGGTCCAGTCCAAATGAAGAGGCCTATCAAACAAATATAAGACCCCCATCTATAAAAGGAAAGCCCCTCGTGGAAGATAGGTATGTCTCATATCTCTGCACCACACAGCACACTCACTTTCTGTCACGACCTAAATCCGCCCCTATAGGTTTAGCATCGTAATTGGCCAATAATCTATAGATTACTGAAGGCCTCTTAACCAAAAATCAAATCATTAGGGGTTAGCGGAAGCAAATAACAAGTATACAGTGTCCATTGAGCTGTGCAGACATATATGAGATAGAAAAATTTAAAACTTAATTTACATGTCTTTGGGAAAGGGTTTGAAAAGAAGGCCTCACAGTTCGGACTCCCGCAGTTATAAATCTAGTCTTACAAGTGTAATGTGAAACTGATAAACACCAAAGGGTCCAAATCCGGCAAACCTTTTTGGAAAATCGATTTTAAATCAAATAATGCCAAAATTAGACTGCTTTTCCAGATACAGAGTCGCTACCTAAATATTTTGTTTTGGAAAAATTTAGGAAACCCTAACTCATGCCAAAGGCCACGTGTCCGTCATCACCAAAGTTGCCTTGGCTCGGGAACTTAGGTACGAGAGGGAAAGGTCATGAAATGAGCACCCCCGCTCGCACGATCAAAGATCAGCCTCTACTAATCATGATATGTTCTTTTATAAACATTATGTGTTCTTATTCCGGTTATTAGGGTAACTTTACTATGTGATGCGTACAAGCAAGTATAGACTAGTCGCAAGACTTGGAACAACTCAGCTCATGTTTGTTTTCAAAAATGGTTTTAATTTGTCACCCTCAAGTGGGCTTAAAGATGCGAATTTGCCACCAAACATAGTGGGCTTAAAACACGATTTACCACAACAAAGTAGGCTTAAAATGTACATTTGTTGAATCATTCCAATTCAAACAACAAACCTTCATCCACAGGCATTCATGCAATTTAGCAAGTAAGCACATAGTCTCATGGCAAGCATGCGAAACATGGCACCATGGCAATCACAGTCATGCAAGTATGCTAAAGCATAAAAACTCACCAAGTACTCCAAGCCAAAACAGAAACTAGTTAGAAAAATGCATGATCCTAACTATACAAAATGCCTAATGCAACACATGCAATAATGTAATTAATAGGCTCGGCTACTAATATGGCATATGAGTTGATTTGAACAGCATGCAATTTAAACACGTATTCAAAGAAGATATTGAAATTGCAATGTAGTTTGAATGATGCACCGAGCCTCGGTGTATGCAAGACAAATGAATTGATGCAAACATGCAAGCATAGGGTATGCTAATTGAAAAATGTCCCTAATCTAACCATTGTAAGCGATTAAATAAAAAGGAGAAAGACGTGGGGTTGGAAGACATGTACACACGCACGCACACTTATTACAACATTATGCCCTCGCGAAGGATGGTCCGAATGAATAAGCTAACTATCTATGTTAAGCTAAGCTAACTACTTACAACACAATACTAATTAACTATTCCAGTTAACTAATTATTACAAATTGAATTAAGCTAATTAATTACAAAACGAATTAATTAACTAAATAGTTACAACACTTGTATGAATTAGCCACGACTAACTAACTAAGCAAAGCAACTAATTGGTCTCAAGGACGAGAGATGCATGCTCGGTTCCTTCACCCAAAAAATCCACCGTTTTACCACTAAATGCCTCTGTTCACGCGTTTGATCACTGAAAATTGTGCCAACTTCCAGAATGCCTCTGCTTCCACTTACCAACACATGGTGCAATTTTCATTGGTGGCCGACAAGGGACATGTCGGCTACCAATGGTGGCCGGTCGGCTATCACTGGTGGCCAGTTGGCTACTAGTGACAAGAACTCTTCCTTTTGCTACAACAGAGAGCAGACAGAGCAAAGCAGTGTATTTTCATAGGTTTGTGTGTACTGTTACCCTCCTCATCATTAAACAAGCTCAAAGGAGTGTAACTCTTGGCCCTCAAACCATCAACCAAGCATTTTCTATGCATGATGGCTAAGGAACCAAGTGTGTACAAGCTAAATGAATGCATGATCAAGGGTGATGGTGACCAAGGAAGTGGCACATTTCATCACTTTGAGTATGAAATGTCCCATTTTCCTTGTGTTCGAATTAACGTCCGATCCGAACACAGGCAGTGCAACATGAAAGATGATTATCTTGCCTCTTTCACTTGTTCAATTTTATTTACTCATTTTAGTTACTGATCCGTTCTTTAACCGGTTAAGTCTAAAAGTGTAGAGACCCTAATTTTTACCGTCCTCAAGACTTGGACGTCACCGTTTGAACACTCGGTGATCATCCATGTTCGTGTTCGTTTTGAGTTCTCGAAGGTCTCAGCTACGCGCCTTGCCTCAAGACCTCTTGACTTGCCTATTTTGTGTTTGGTTTTGCACCAAACACTTGTGTTTTGCTTCTGAGGGGCACGGAATGGCTTGTTGGCCATCCCCACACCTCACCGGCCATGGATTAAGGCCACCGACTGTATTTTGTTGCCATCGGCCAAATGTTTGGCCGATCGGCACTCTGTTTGGTCGGTCGACCATTTATTTGGTCAACTTGTCATTTTTGGCTGGCTGATATTGTGCATCTGCTTTTGGCAGATATTTTGTGCCAGCTGTAATAGTTGGCACCCACTTTGCCCCCCCTCCATACACGTGTATGGAGGGATTTCGCTCTTGCTTAGCTTGTTTTGTAAGCTTTGCAAGAGTGATCCTCTATAAAAGGAGGTCTCATCCTCCCTCCTTGAGGGTTCCAAAAAATTCCAGAGAGCTTTGAGATTAGGGTTAGGTCTTGTGTATCTATCTATCTCTATATCTCCCTCTATTTCACTCTTATGTGTGTATAAGGTGTATTTGTTCTTAGGTTTGCACTAGGACACCTAGTATCACACCTTACCTTGGTTGTTGAGGTGTCAAAGGGTTGTTGCTAAGGTTTTTGAGTAGATTTAAGCTTGGAAAGGCTGCTGGAGCTCCATTCTTGAAGAGGTCTACAAGGGGGAGATTTTTCCCCATTTATTCCCCATTTTTGCATAGGCTTTTAGCCATCCTTGCATCCTTTTTTTAGCTTAACTTATAACATATAAAAGTTCTGATTTTAAGTGCTTAAAATAGTTGTTTAAGGTTGTTTTGGTGTTTGGGGTTGTTTGACCCCTTTTAGGCCTTATTTGGCCTCATTTTTGTGCATTTTTGGTGAGCTCCAGGACCACCTTGTCTTGGCCTCCTCACCACTGAAATCCCTCACCTAAGAAGGAGAGGGCCATCCCCTCTCCTTGTTGCCTTCAATATTGGCCATTTTAGCCTCATGCGTGAGCATCTTATTTAAGTTCATGTTGGTCACGCCTTAAGTAGTATTTGTGCTTATTTTGTCATGATATAGCACTGTTTTTAATTGGTTTAGACACACCATGCATGCTTAGCATACTTGTCTTGTAATGCCATGAAATTGCCTTAACATGCTTTGTGCTTTGAGCCTTGTTTCTAGCATGATTTTGACCTAGCTTTGTGAAGCTTTTATGCATGTTTTGGTGTGCTTGAGGTCTATTTTTGGTTGCTCGGGTCATCCATGCTTTGCTTTGTATAGCTACCATACAATCTCCCTTGTAGGCCTTGAGTGTTGACCCCTCTAGCATGCTTTACTTGCTTTGTTTCAGTGGTTTGGAACCACTTATCATGTCATTTCAGTCCTTGTGGCATGCTTGTGTGTTTGCATTTGATGCTCCTTTAATACTTTAAAAGGTTGATGCCTTATGCCTCATGCTTGGGTCATTTTGCATATCTTTAGGTCTAGGCCATTTAGATGCCATCTAGGTGGGTTTTGGGCCTCATTTTAGCATGTCATATCTCTGTTTTGGTTGCTTAATTCATGCCATGTTTGGTTGCATTAAGTGTGGTGTAATGCCTCTCTAGTGGCCTTGCATGCCTCATACATTTGCCCCTTTTGTTTTTAGCTTGTTGGCTTTGGTCATCGTATGTGTTAAGCTTACTTTGCCATGCTTTAGGACTGCCTTGGGTCACATTTGCCATATGCCCTCTGTTTTGCATGGTTTTGGTTCAAGCCCTCTTGCTATTTTTGGGCTTTAAGCTCTATTGCATGCCATGCTTGGTTTGATTATGTGATTTGGCATCACTCTTAGCACCATTTCAGAGCTTGCAACATTGTCACATATGCATGCTTTTCATCCTCTTTTTAAGTGTGCTAAAAAGTTGTTCTTTGATGCATAAGTGTTGGACCTTGCATGCATGAATGTTTGTGTGTACATTCGCCTTGCATGTTGTCACACACTTGACCCTTTTGTATGTTGTTGCATGCTTAGGTGGTAGTGCATTTGGCATGCATTTCTTTTGCTTTGGTTGCTTAACATGTCACATGTCTTGCATGTTTGTTTGTTGGCATTACATTTTGCATGCTTGTTAGCTTGCATACTTGTTACATGTTTGCATACTTGCCTCCATGTTCATGTTGCATACTAGCCTATATGCTTAGGTTGCATTTGGCATGCATGCCTTGCCTCTTGAATCGATTATGATAGAGGTTGGGTCCATTTGTTTGTTTGGTTTGCATTACTTTTGACATCAAAATGCATGCTTGGCTTCTTGGACCATCACGCATTGAAATGCGCGATTTGTGGTCCAAGGGTCGAGTACCGTCCTCCTTTGAGTCATGAACATGATAAGGAAGGTGTTGGTGCACACATTTGCTTGAAATGTATTGCCATGCCATGTTTGTCCTCTGCTGCTGTCAAAACAGGATTCTGCAGGCATACATGGTCGGCCGACCATCTCTATTGCCGACCGACCAAACATTTGAGGCCGAGAGCCATATCAATGGTCGATGACCAATTACCTATAGTCGATGGTGTTCTCCCTTGGCCGGTGACATCCCACAACCTTCAGGGAGTGATGCTAAAGCATCCTTGGGATTTGTGTAAGTCTCAGAGATGCAGAGCAGTGTAAACAGAGGCAGCTTGTGCATGGCGACGGATTTCCAAGTGAACCCGAGCACGCATGCATTGAACCCTCTTCCCGAGGCTGTTTTATTGCTTTCTTAGCTTAGTTAATTTGCTTAACTAGTTAAGTGGTCTGTAATATTTAATTAGCTAGAATAGTTGATTATTTATTCGGGTTTGTATTATTTATTCGGTCTCTCCGAGAGAGAGCATAATTGTGTAATAAGTGTGGGTGCGTATGTGCATGTCTTCCAACCCCCACTTCTTTCTCCCTTTTACTTACCTGCTTTTGATGGTTAGTATTAGGGCATATTTAATTTAGCATCCTTATGCTATGCATGCATGCATCCATTCATTTGTATTGCATGCACCGGGCTCGGCGCATCATACTAACTGTATAGTATTTCAAATCTAACTTGAATACGTGTTACTTGTTGCATTCCACATGCCACTCTTAGATTAGCCGAGCCTATTCTAGATTGCATTTTGTATGCGATGCATGAGCCATTTAACATGGACTTGGATCATACATTTGATTGCTAACATGTTCATTGTTTGGCTTGGAGTACACTGTAAGTGTTTTATGCTTTAGCATCTCGCATGAGTGTGAATGTTAACATGACAGCATGCTTACTATGTGGCTATATGCTTATGTGATGTATCTGCCTAAATGCCTGTGGGTGAAGGTTAGATTGTTTGAGTTGGAACAACTCGTTGAAATCTATGTTTTAGCCTACTTGCGAGTAGCAAATTTCAAACCGATTTCCAAACAAACGGATATGCGATGCTTTGTTCCAAATTAGGTGATCTAGTCTATACTTTTGTGTCGTGCACATCACATAGTGTACGGGGAGCAAATATTCCGGCAAGCCCGTACTCCTTTCTTCCGAGCTCAGTCGATGTCCGATCACCTGCGAGCAAGTAATGGTGAGCTACCCGGCGGTGTGTGGCCGGAAAAACCCTCCGACGGTCAAGGTAGCACACACCTTAGGATGAATAGAGAGAAGGGAGAGAGTGTTTGAGTGTAAGAATTTCCTTACAGAATGTTCGTCTGTCTCGTATGGGGGGCGCAGACATGGTTATATACCTTCTGAGCCCCATATCCACTCCCAGTCATCTCCTGACACGTGGCTCTGCTATCCCATCTGTCAGCATAAACCATGCCATTCACCACCTAACCTCAACTGCCTGACTTCACAGCTGGAGCTCGGCAGCCGAGCTGCTCTACCTCGGTCATGTCATGCTTCATACCCACGCGCCAAGCCGGACAAACACGTGGAGGACCGGGCTAGGCGGCATCTCGGCAAAGCCTAGCCCGGGCACCTCCTTTGGTTGGCCTTCCTGCCGGTCAATCAACTACCTCGGCTGACCGCGCCTTTCCGGGCGCCGGTCTCTCAGTCCGTCTGGCTTCAACCATCCTCGGACCGAGCATCCTGGTCTGACCGGTCACTTCCTGGCCGGGCAGTTTCTGTACGGTCCGGGATGGCGTACACTCAGTCCAAACTCTGCCCGGCCCAAGTTCTGGTAGCCCATTTCCAGGCGGATAGTTGATCAGCTCGGCCCCATACACCGTTGGGCCCTCAACCTGCTCGGCCGTCACCTCGGCCCAACTCCAGATCATAAATTACCCTCTCAATTGCCCCTTAATTCCGTCCGCGAAAGCGTGACTGGGATTACTCACTTCGACCGAGATGACGCTTCCCCGGTTCCCGAGATGCCAAAGCTTCACCGAGCTAATCTGCAATCCTTCCCCGGTCATGTTCCTCGGCTTACAGCCTTTTCGTCTAAAGTAGCTCGGCTGGCTCTTTGTCTCTTCATCCCGTCGCTTCAATCCTGACGTAGCCATAAATGGGGACACGTGGCGAGCTCCCATTGGTCATCGAGAAGCCAACCCGCCGTTCTTGTCAGATTTTGAATTTGGGCGGTCTCTTTCGCCTATACATACTCGCCCCCCATCGTTCTATTTCTTCCTACTGCTGCCTCCATTTCTGACGATTCTGAAGCTCAAGCTCGACTGCCATTCTTCGTGATTGTGGGATTAGGCCCTGCCCTTTTCTGGTAAGTCATCCTACCTTTATTCTGTTGCCATTTTCTTTTATATTACACACATTAGGGCACAAAACGTAGCTTTTAGGGCTTAGACCATAGAAAACGTCCCAAACCTCCCACTGTTCTTGGTGTTCTTCGTCTTCTTGAAGAACGCTGAAGAACTGGGGTGAACCGGGCTCTGGGCCTTCTTTTGATCCAAAAAACCAACCAAACCGGGCAAACAACATGTTTTTTTCAACCATGGCAAAAACCGAGATAACCAAAGGACTTGGTCGCTCAACCGGGCTAACATCAGGTCTGCTTGGGCGACCGAGCTCCTTATCTAGACAACCGAGGTGGTTTGGCACCCTTACTGACCGAGCTGAAGTCTAGCTCCTTTTGCGAAACCACGCTCACTTACACTTGCCATCCTTTTCCTGCAGAGTCCAAGGGGACCACTGTCATTCCTGAACCTCTCAGGACCGAGCTGCAGCAATTTATCACCGTGCCCAACCCATCGACCGGGCTATAGTAAGTCGGCCACAAATGGGGAAATTCCGCTTCCTAGTGGATACTCCGGCCGCGCTAGCCGCTTTCAGAGAGGAGTACGGCGTCCCGGCCGACGTCCATCTCGAGCTGGCCGAAGAAGAGACCACGCCTTGGGGTAGGGAGGAATGCCCCTTCACCGTGCTGTCCATTGTCGAAGGGGGCCTTCGTTTCCCTCTTAACGCACTGATTACCGAGTTTTTACGCCGAACCGGGCTAGCGCCAACCCAAGTGTCCACCAACACGTACAGGATAATAAACGGCGTTCATGAGCTGAACAACCGGTTAGGCATTAGCCTAGGTCTAGCCGAGATCCTACGCCAGTACACTTTGGGCCACACCGGCGACGGTCTCGCCTATTACCTCAAGATTAGACCGGGCAGAGAGAAAATCGTAACCGGCACACCAGACAAGGATCTTCATGACGATGATTTCTTCTGGGTGTCTGGTAACTACGAGACAGCCGAGACACCGGGCTGGATGATTAGCAAAAATTTTGGGAGCACATGTAAGCCGCGCAAATAATCTCGGTTTACACACTTGATGTTTTCCGCAGTTTAATCATTCTCTTGTTTCTTTTGCAGCGATCCAAGCCTTGCAAGCCAACTACAATTTCCCCAACGTAGAGGCAATCAGGACCGCACTTCGCTACCGGGATCGAGACTGTAACCAACTACTCGGCTACAGTCCTACATATAGATATTCCACTCCCCGCCGGAGTAAAGTAACCGACTTCCTCAGAGCCCCTTCGCCACCGCCAGATCCAACCTTACCCGACGTCCCGTTAATCCGGCTAACAGACGAGCAAGAAATGGCCAAAAGAAATCGAATCAAAAACCTGCTCACCGCCACATCCGCCGAGGTGCCAAGCGTGGTAACCCGGTCGCCAGCCGCCTGTCAAACCAGCAGCGCCGTGGTCGCCCTTACTACTCAATCCGCCGGGCAATCGAGCTGAGAACCCTCAGCACGTCGGGCCGGAAAAAGAGCTCGGGCCGACCCGTCCACCGAGCTAGTAACCGAGCTTAACACCGAACACCCAGCAGACGCCCCCACCCCAGTGCCGGTCTGGCGCCCACATTTGAAGCACCGGGGTCAAGATATCCCGGCGACGGCTTCGATCAAGGCGGATAAAGAGCATCTGTTCGCCTTCGATCTGTCCAAAGCCTTGCTACTACCGAGCGACGTGGTCGGCAGCGACCATGTCCCCGACACTCGGTTGGTCAAATCCTCGGTGAAGTCTATGGCCAGGGTAAGTCGATGTTCCTTTGAAAATTTCACAAGTGTTTGCTCGGTTATCTTTTTGCCCGGTCTCCCGTCTAATCGTTGCTTTTGTTTTTGCAGGCCATTCAAAAACAACATCTGGTCTTGGAGCGCATCCACAGACTAAGACAGAAAGCCAACGACACAGCCAGCCAGGTTGAAAGCCTTCGAGCCGAGCTCGGCCGGGCTAAGACTTCTCTTGAGATGGCTAACTCCGACAATAACAGACTGCTCGGCCAGCTGGACGTGGCCGAGAAAAAACGAGATGAGCTCCAAGCCGAGGTGGACACTCTGAAGAAGATGAAGAAGAAAGCTTGCCGGGCTGCCAACAATGCCGGTTTTAACGAAGCCGAGAAGAACTACAAGAAGCAAGTCTTTGCAACACAAGACATCTTTTTCAAGGCTGGCTGGAAGTCCGCCTGCGAGCATCTCGGCCAGGGCTCCGACACCGATGTATTTACCAATCCTCCTCCCGCCAAGCTGCCGGTCTACCTCGTGCCTTACGCAAACGACGTATTCAGCGCTCTGCAAGCGGAGGCCGAGGAGGGACTTGAAGATGGAGAGGACGACACAGATTCGGAGGCAGAGGAGGCCGAGGTGCCAGAACAACCCGGCAATGCTGAGCCCGGTGCCCAAGAAGTCAGCCCTGCCATCAACCTTGATGCCGGCGAAAACGAGTTCACCAATCTCTCCCCCCTAGTTTAGTGTTCTTTTTCCTTGTTTTTGTATTTTTGCTTTCAATACTTCTGATGTAACCGGGCTCTGTCCCCTCCTTTTGTAATGAATTTCTTATCAATGAAAAATTCATATTTTTATAAGTGTTTGCACGGTTGTAATTGGTTCTGTCTTCAGCAAAACATCTCGGTACAAATCGTCGTTTAAACACTTTGTCGACCGGAATACATAACACGGTCGAAGCACTAAAGCCTAACAAAACAAATCCATGAACCGAAATAACCATCTCGGTTGTAGCACAGTTGGACAAGACACCAACTCTTCCAACCGGAGTACATCATCCCGGTTGGGAATCCAAAGTTGGACAAAACACCAACTCTTCCAACCGGAGTACATCATCTCGGTTGGGAATCCAAAGTTGGACAAAACACCAACTCTTCCAACTGGAGTACATCATCTCGGTTGGGAATCCAAAGTTGGACAAAACACCAACTCTTCCAACCGGAGTACATCATCCCGGTTGGGAATCCAAAGTTGGACAAAACACCAACTCTTCCAACCGGAGTACATCATCTCGGTTGGGAATCCAAAGTTGGACAAAACACCAACTCTTCCAACCGGAGTACATCATCCCGGTTGGGAATCCAAAGTCTGACAAAACACCAACTCTTCCAACCGGAGTACATCATCTCGGTCCGTAACATTAAAACAACAATCCAAGTGCTAAAGCAAAATTACTTTTATAATTTTGACAAAAAGAATTACATTCTGCTTTGCAAGCCAAAAAATTTCTTTACAAAAAGAGGAAAGTAAAAGCTTAAAAGTAATACAATTTCAAGTTGGCCGCATTCCACGGCCGGGGTATGGCTCTTCCCTCTAGATCCTCCAAGTGATAAGCCCCCTTGCCAGCCAGACCAGTGATCTTGTAGGGCCCTTCCCAATTTGCCCCTAGTTTGCCTTCTCCTGGCACCAGGGTGTTGCCCATAATCTTCCTCAAAACCCAATCTCCAACTTTGAACGGTCTGGGGTGCACTGTCTTGTTATACTTCTTAGAGAGCTCTTGTTAGTAGGCGGCCACATGGATGAGGGCTTTCTCCCGGCGCTCTTCCGCTAGGTCAAGCTCCAAGGCAATAGCCTCGGCATTTAGCTCGGGCTCGAAACTTTCGCTTCTGAGGGTGGGCATTTCAACTTCCAAAGGTATGACCGCCTCCATGCCATAAGCCAAAGCAAATGGAGTCTCCCCGGTCGAACGTCGCGGGGTTGTTCGGTATGCCCAAAGGACGCTAGGTAATTCTTCAGCCCATTTGCCCTTAGCCTTTTCCAGCCGTTTCTTCAACCCATCTAGTATAGTCTTGTTTGATGCTTCGGCTTGACCATTGGACTGCGGGTAGGCCGGGGTGGAGTTGTAGAATTCTATCTTCAAATCTTCACAAAATCCTCTGAATAGGCGACCGTCAAACTGGGTGCCGTTGTCAGAGATCAAAATCTTGGGGACGCCAAACCGCGTGACCACGTTCTGCCAGACAAATCGCTTCACGTCTTTCTCTTTGATGGTTGCCAAGGGCTCAGCTTCAACCCACTTTGTGAAGTAATCTGTGGCCGCAATGAAGAATTTCCGGTTGCCCGGTGCTGTTGGCAGTGGTCCCACTATATCTAGCCCCCACATGGCGAAAGGCCAAGGACTGGTGAGGGGAAGAAGTTCCCTGGCAGACTGGTGGATCTGATGGGCGAATTTCTGGCATTTTTCACACTTGCGGACATATTTTTGCGCGTCGGCCTGCATGCACGGCCACCAGTATCCCTGCGAAATAGCTCGGTAGGCCAAGGACCTGCCCCCTATGTGGCTGCCACAAATGCCTTCATGGATTTCATACAAGAAGGACTCCACACTATTCGGGTGCACGCACTTGAGATAAGGACCGGTAAAGGACTTTTTATACAACGCTCCAAATGGAGAGAGCCAAAACCGCTCCGACTTCACCCGGATTTTGTGTGCTTCTTTCTTGTCTGTCGGAAGAGTCCGGTCTCTGAGGAACAAGATCAGGGGGTCCATCCAGGAAGGACCTAGCGCGGCGCAGAGTACATCCGTCTGCCCGGCGTCTTCGATGCTTGGCCATGGAAGAAAGTCAATCAACAAGGGGTTTGGAGACGTACTATATACCATGGAGGCGAGGCCGGCCAGCTCATCAGCTCGACTGTTTTCTTCACGTCCAATTTGTTGGACTCTGATTGCCTCAAAATGCTTGATATGCTCCCTGACCAGAACTTGGTACTTCGCCATTCTGTCGTCTTTAGCTTCGTAAATCCCAGAGACTTGGTTAACCACAAGCTGGGAATCACTGTACACCAGGAGCTCGGCAGCCTTCATTTGAATTGCGCTCTTGAGCCCGGCGAGAAGTGCCTCGTACTCAGCCTCGTTGTTAGACGCCGGGAAGCCAAGCGTTATAGAATGTTCAATGGTTAGGCCATCCGGGGATATAAGAACAATACCTAAGCCGGCGCCATGGCGGTTGGACGCTCCATCAACAAAAAGCTTCCACATGTCTCCCACAAAAAGCTTCCAGCAGTCAGATGGGTCCTGAGAGTTGCGAAGGGCAATGGGATCACAGCTGCTCGGTTGTGCGGTGTCAAGTTCGGTGTTGACTGGTTCAAACTCAGTGCCCCTTGGTGATTCGACACCGGACTCGGCAAGTTGTCCTGCAATGCTCAAGTCCGTAGGCGAATCATCAGGTTGCGGTATGAAGCCGGCCGCAGGTTCTGAGCTATGTGGAGCCATTCCTTCCCCCCTTGATGATTCGGCACCGGACTCAGCAAGTTGGTTCGGAATGCCCAAGTCCGTAGGCGAATCATCAAGTTCTGAGCGGTGTGGTTCAATTTCTTCCTTCCTTGGTGATGCGGTACCGGATAGAGTGGATGGGTTGGTGATACACAACTCCGTCATCGCATCGCCGGGTGGTATGACCGTGCAAACTGATGGAACTTTGATGGTGCGCGCTGACTCCGCGGCGCTACCTAATTCAACTGGTTGTTCCTCAGCTGGTATTGCGTGCATCTCATCATCTGCCTCGGCAATGTCGACCGGGCATACCGGGTGAGTGCCAGGTGAGAACTCGGCGACAAAATCTGCCAGGGTTTGGGCTTTGATGGCGGTGCGCGGCTGGAACTTCACATCAAACTGTCCCAATTTGACCGCCCACTTTAGAATTCGGCCTGAAAAGTCCGCGCGTTCAAACAAGGCCTTGAGGGGAAACTCAGTCAGCACGACAATGGTATGGGCGTGGAAATAGTGCGCCAACTTTCTTGAAGCCATCATCAAGGCCAAAGCAAGCTTCTCCAAAGGCAAGTATCTCGACTCTGCCGGTAACAAAGTTTTGCTGACATAAAAAATTGGGAGGTGCTTGATTCCTTCAGCTCGGACTAGCACTGCACTGACTGCGTGCTGGGAGACGGCAAGGTAAAGGTAGAGTTCCTCACCCGGTTCTGGTGTAACCAAAAGCGGCGGAGAAGACAAATAGGCCTTAAGCTCGGCCAAAGCTCGGTCACACTCGTCGTCCCACGAGAACTTTGACTTCAATGCTTGAAAGAAAGGGCGGCAGCGATCTGATGACCGGCTTATAAATCGATTAAGCGCGGCGGCCATCCCGGCCAGATGCTGCACGTCCTTAGCCGAGCTGGGCTGCTTCAACTCTTGCACGGTTCTGATCTGAGTAGGGTCTGCTTCGATGCCTCGGTTCGTGACTAAGAATCCCAAAAATTTTCCGGATCCCACGCCAAAGGCACACTTTGAGGCGTTCAAGCGCAGCTTGTGCTTCTTCAGAATGGCAAACATCTCGGCTAAGTCGGACAAATGGTTTGCCTGCTGTCGGCTTTTTACCACCATATCATCGATGTAAGCTTCCATTGTCCGGCCGAGCAAAGGAGCGAGCATTTTGGTCACCATCCTCTGAAAGGTTGCCCCGGCATTTTTCAAACCAAAGGGCATTACCCGATAGCAGAAGAGCCCCCCTTGGAGTTGTGAAAGAGGTGATTTCTCGGTCAGGCTCATGCATGGCTATCTGGTGATAACCGCGGTACGCATCCAAGAAACTGAGCCTATTATGTCCAGCCGTCAAGTCCACTAGCTGGTCAATGCGCGGCAAAGGGAAGCTGTCTTTTGGACAAGCTCGGTTGACTGTCTTGTAGTCGACACAAACTCGCCACTTTCCATTCTTCTTAGGCACCACTACCGTGTTGGAAATCCACCGAGGGTAGTGCACTTCCTGTATTGCTCGTGCCTCGAGCAAGTTCTTTACCTCCTCTACTACGACCTCGGCGTGATGCAGCGCCGATTTCCTTGTTCATTGGATGACTGGCTTTGCTCCAGGGAAGACATTGAGGTGATGGCAGATAAAGCTTGGGTCAAGGCCAGGCATGTCGTAGGGCGACCATGCAAAGGCTTCGATATTCGCCATCAAAAACTCAATCATCTCGGTTCTCTCCTTGGCCGAGAGACTTGAACCGAGCAAGAAGAATCTGTCCGGCTGCCCGGCATCAATCCGCACCTCAACCAATTCTTCAACAGCCTTGTCTTTGGCTCTGGTGCCAACATCATCCAAGACACTTCGGTCCTCCGGTCCCTCGATCATTTGAACGAATCCTTTGGCAGCTCGGCTCCCGTTGACCGCCACGAAGCATTGCTTGGACATGACCTGATCACCCCAAATCTCCTCGATTGCCCCCATAGCCGAGGGGAATCTCATCACCTGGTGGTAGGTCGATGCTACGGCTTGCATGGCGTGAAGCCATCCTCTTCCAAGGATAAGATTGTACGTTGAAGGCACTTGTAGCACCCAAAACTCCACTTGCTTGACCACGGATCCCGCTTTGACCGGCAGGATAATCTTTCCCAATGGCCACTCCGGCTGCGAGTTAAATCCAACCAGTGGCGAAGTGGCCGGAGCCAAGTCTGTCTCATGGAGTTTGAGCTGTTTGAACGCGTCATAATACATGATCTCGACCGAGCTTCCCTGATCGATCAAGATCCGTCTAACATCAAATTCTTTGACGCGTAGTGTTACTACAAGAGCATCGTTGTGCGGCGTCTGGATACGCTCTAAATCCCTTGAGGTGAAACTAATCACGTCTTTCTCTTCTATCTTCCCCCTTTTGATGGCAGGTTGTACCGACAAAACTGCCCTCATATGCTCTGCCTTCTTGATCATGCCCCGGAGTTCGCAGACACGCTCCGGTTCCACGATGCCGTGGATGACATTAATAACTCCTTGTGGTGGTGCATCTCGGTCATCCTGTCCCCTGGGATCGACCGGAGCCTGATTTGGTTTCACGCCGCCATCAATGTAAAGATCCAGATGCCCGGCCGCAACCAGTTCTTCCAAGTGTTGTCGCAAAGGCAAACAATCCTCAGTCCGGTGGCCCCTCTCCCGGTGAAACGTACAACGATACCGCGGATTGTAGCCCTTTTGTCCATCGCCCAACTTAGCAGGAAACCGGACATACTCCTCGTCTCGGATTTCACTAAGTATGCGATAGATTGGAATCTTGAAGACTGTGGTTATGCCAGTCCTCGCCTTCATTCTTCTGTTCGCGTCCTCAACGTCATCTCGGGGGTAATCATCCCGGTCATTTCGACGTCCTCTACCCCGGTTTTTTTGATTTGAACCTCGGTCTGATTCCTCTGCTCGGTCATTTGAGCGGCTGTACTCTTGCCCAACTGCGTGCACTTTGCCTGCTGTCTTCTTGTCCGTTCCGACCGGAGTGGCCTTCACGGTGGAAGCTGACGCATCATCCTCTACTCGGATGTGCTCATTGATACGCTGCATGAGCTGGCCCATGGAGGTCGGCTGGTGCATGGTAAGCGAGTCCCGCAGTCTATGTCCGACCGGGAGACCACGCTTATATTGCGTGATTGCAAGGTTGACCGGGCAATCCAGGATCTCGTTGAAGGTTTCCCAATATCTGGAATTGTATGCCTTCAGTGTGTCGCACGGTTCCATCTTGACACTCAGCAAGTGATCGACTTCCTTTGGTGTTTTTGTGTTGGTTTTGAAGCGCGTAACAAACGCTTCAGCCAACTGATGCCACCGTTGTATGCTCCCTTCCGGCAACCTCTCAAACCACTTTAAGCCCAGCTCACCTAAACTGGACGGGAAGATTAGGCACATAAGTCCGTCATTTCGCCTATGTCCGGCCATGACTTGTCGAAAGTGGCTCACATGCATATAAGGATCGGTTTTGCCGTCGTAGAGCGTGAACTTAGGCTGGTGGAAGCCTGCCGGAAGCGGTGTTGTTTCTATTTCCAGGGAAAAAGGGGTGGCACTCAGCCTGGCCAGGTCTGTATCTTCAAATATCGGCGCTGCTTGGCGGGGTGGAGGCATTCCGACCTCCTCGCTAGCGTGAACCCCGTAGGAGAGCCGCTGGAAAGCTGGTATTCTCTGAGCTTCGCGCCGGCGAGCCCGCTCCCTTAACACTGCCCGTAGGTTCTCTGACTGAGCAGAGTAAGAGTACCTAGACGTCGTCGCCGGACGTGAGGGTTTGTAGGTGCTGTCTTGCGCGCTAGACTTTTCTGCATGCACGTCGGAATCACCAACCTGGTAGCTTCTGGTGATGGAAATGGACTGAGTACGTCGCTGACTCTGATCGCCTGACCGGCGGGATGGGGTGCGCTCACTGTGGTCTCCCACTCCAGCTACACCTTTCCCTTTGACATGCCGCTTAAGATCCTCCATCTCCGCCGCCATCCGCCTGATGACAGCGTCTTGGTCCCTCAACTTGTTTTCCAGTCACCTGGCGTGCGAGTCTCTCCTCCGCCGGTGACCGTCTGGACTCCGTGAATGACCATGACTCCTACCGCGCTTATCCCGCGCGTCTCCCGACTGTCCGCCAATGGGCGTTCCCAAGTCAGCCATTGGGTGGACAGCAGGAGGTCCCTCTCTCCTTCGGGTATACTCCGGGGTGGCTCCGTCAATGGCGGACAACGGAAACTCGTCGTTGTTCGCCATAGTCGGCGATCAGACGAACCTGGAAGACAAGGTTTTGTCTGTCAAGTATTCCCACAGACGGCGCCAATTGTACGGGGAGCAAATATTCCGGCAAGCCCGTACTCCTTTCTTCCGAGCTCAGTCGATGTCCGATCACTTGCGAGCAAGTAATGGTGAGCTACCCGGCGGTGTGTGGCCGGAAAAACCCTCCGACGGTCAAGTTAGCACACACCTTAGGATGAATAGAGAGAAGGGAGAGAGTGTTTGAGTGTAAGAATTTCCTTACAGAATGTTCGTCTGTCTCGTATGGGGGGCGCAGACATGGTTATATACCTTCTGAGCCCCATATCCACTCCCAGTCATCTCCTGACACGTGGCTCTGCTATCCCATCTGTCAGCATAAACCATGCCATTCACCACCTAACCTCAACTGCCTGACTTCACAGCTGGAGCTCGGCAGCCGAGCTGCTCTACCTCGGTCATGTCATGCTTCATACCCACGCGCCAAGCCGGACAAACACGTGGAGGACCGGGCTAGGCGGCATCTCGGCAAAGCCTAGCCCGGGCACCTCCTTTGGTTGGCCTTCCTGCCGGTCAATCAACTACCTCGGCTGACCGCACCTTTTCGGGCGCCGGTCTCTCAGTCCGTCTGGCTTCGACCATCCTCGGACCGAGCATCCTGGTCTGACCGGTCACTTCCTGGCCGGGCAGTTTCTGTACGGTCCAGGATGGCGTACACTTAGTCCAAACTCTGCCCGGCCCAAGTTCTGGTAGCCCATTTCCAGGCGGATAGTTGATCAGCTCGGCCCCATACACCGTTGGGCCCTCAACCTGCTCGGCCGTCACCTCGGCCCAACTCCAGATCATAAATTACCCTCTCACATAGTAAGATTAGCTAATTAATCGGAATAAGAACGCATAATGTTTTCAAAACTAGATATCATGGTTAGTAGAGGCCGATCTTTGATCAGGCGAGAGGAGGTGCTCATAGCTGACCTTCCCTAATCGTACCCAAGTTCCCAAGCTGAGGCAACTTTGGTGATGACAGACACGTGGCCTTAGGAAAACGAGTCAGGGTTTCCTAAATTCCCCCATAAAAATATTTAGGTGGCGACTCTGTATCTGGCAAAGCAGTCCACATTTGGCAATTCTTTCAAAAAAATCTATTTTCAAAAACGATTTGCCGGATTTGGACTCTTTGGTGATTTATCAATCGCACATTGCACATTGTGAGATCAGATTAAGAACCATGACAATTTGAGTCCGAACTATAGCGAGCCCCAAATGAACGAAACTGGATTCCCTCTCGGGACGTTCAGGGACTCTACAGTTTCTGGCGACTCTGCTGGGGAGTTAGAGAGCTTGACTCGAACTCGTGATATCTTGTTTTGATTTCACTTACGTGTTTCTTTGCATTGCATGTGCATTGGTGTGCCTAGGATACCGTGTTTGCCGTCTGCTATTCCTGAACGGTTTGTTTGAGGCTTATTTTGTTAAGCGTGCCATAAAGCTGACCGGTTACAGGCTCTGCCACGATGGGAACACAACCCTCGGTTGTTATCGGGGCACCCTTTTGACCATTCGACCTAGTGCATATTCGGAATCCATAGTGACCATTCCAAGCTGGGACAGGTGGCTACCCGATTATAGGTTGTTTGAAACCGCTGCGTGCGTAGTGAAACCCTAGCTCCTGACAAAATAGGACAGGGAAACCCTACCCCAATATAGGGGTGTTTTGGCTTTACTTTGCTTGCTATGTGCTTTTAGAGTGTATCTCTACAGGAACGCATATATCAGTTTGCAAGCCTATGGGCACCAATATCGGTATTCTGAGAATCAGTTATATCCGCGAGTATCAAACTCAGTTTTGGGGCAGTGATTTTGGGGAACAGTGATCAGTAGTAGAGTACAGTTATTCAGCTACGCCTGTGTCTGTTTGGGCTGAAATGCTGCTTGTTTTCCCTTTCAGTTCAGAGATTTGGGTTCAGAGATTTGGTGTTCTCCTTCGCTGAGGCAAGGCAGATATCTGATCAGTCAAGTCACCAGTCACATCACCTCCGTTCAGTTCAGCGGATTTATGATGTCACAGAATTCAGAGGAAGTTATGGTCATGGCAGCCGCACTAAATCAAGGGATCATCTTACAGGGTGAGACCAATGTTGAGATATCACACCCACCCAGGTTGCCTGCTGCGCGCCCGATCTAGAAACCCCAGATGTTTCAAGTTCGTGAACCCACCATGTTTGAGTTGATTGGAATGATTGGCGACCTTCAAAGGTCTGTAGCTGATCTCGCTTATGGAATGTCAGCTTCGCCACTAACCACATCGTATGCCGGGAATTTCATACCGCAAGAGCCCCCGCTACTGGGACGAATTGTGATCGAGCTCAGCCAGCCTGAGGCTGTCTCAAGCTATGGCAATGACACGTCAACAACAACCGGGTTCCGCTCTGATATAGCAACCCAAACCCTCGATCAGGCTGAGGCTAGAGGTAAGAATAAAGTGGGAACAAATGTTGATCCCGTTGAACAACTGCTGTGGGCCGTCGAGGCTTTGAAAGTCGGGGGGTTCAATAAACAGCAAGTATTCACAGTTATGACTAAAACTATGGATGATGCTTTCCCCACTCCAGCCGAGGGCAATTCAAGCCATGCGGAAAATCGGGATAGGCCCCGTCATGCCAGAACATTTCCTTCTACTCCCAACCCTACCCCTGGGAAAGATCAGAAAGCCAAGGCAGTGCCTGCCGACCCTTTCGCTAGTGCATCTAGCAAGAATCCTCAGACTTCGAAGTACCTGCCTCGAGGGCGCAGAGTCTTTCATGCCCTCTACATGCCTTTGTCTAGGGCATTTCAAATTTTGGCTAAAAAGGGACATCTTAAACCCCTCGAGCCTCGACCTCTCCCGAAGAATCTCCCTTTCACACATGATGCTGCCTTGTACTGCGAGTACCACCAGCAAATCGGTCACAGAACCGACGGTTGTTTCCGCCTTCGCCACGAAGTGCAAGATTTGATCGACAATGAGGTCATCCTCCCACCTACCTCAGCACAGTCTGTCACCGCTGAGTTGTTGGACTTCGAGGATACTGCAAGTATGTGATCAGGGGTTGGACCACCTGCGGGCGACGCTCGGTGTATTTCAGATGTGGCGTTTGGCACGCACTGTTGGGAGCATTTGCAAATGCAGTTTTGTAATTTTTGGCTTGGGTGTCGAGTCAGTTCTTTGTTTTGTTTTGGGTCTGTCTCATTGTCTTGAGTCAGTCTTTTTACTTGAGGGTCTGTCTTGTTGTGTCGAGTCATTCCCATTGTATAGAAATCAGGTGATTCCAGGGTTGTTGAGTGTCCTGTAATGGAAAAAAGGCTTAAACCACAAGTGCCTTGGGCATGAAAGAGACCTCATACCGTTGATTATGAACCCCTAAAGGGATTAAACCATTTAGCATGAATATCTCAATTTCACACTTAAGCAAACAAGTGGTTTAAAACCACTTTCAAAGCAAAAAGTGAAGAATAGAGGGAGAGTGCAGAGATTTCAGTGCTGAAATGGAGTGCAAAATAACACTAAAACATGTTTTCAACTCAAAAGAATGATGATTAAAGCATTAAAACACTAGTCTAGCGAAAGAATTAACCTTACAACTATGCAAAACAAGCCTCAAATGAATTAACCAGCCCAAAATAGAGCCAAACAAGTCAAAACAGTGGCAAAAACATGCTGGACAAAAGCTAAGTTAGGCTAGAAAAACATGCAAACATATGAGGCTAACTAGGCATGCAAGCAAGACACAAGGAGGGGAGGCTAACCCCTCCAATTTTGGACTTCAAAAGAAGGTTTTTGTCACTGAAAAATCTCTGAATTTCAGTGGTCAAAAGGCCCAAGAAGTTTGATTTGAAGGTGATGAAAAATAGCACAAAAAGCTTAACAAGCTAAGGAGCAAAAAGGGGAGACAACCCCCCCTAACTCACAAAGGCTCAAACCACCACTTTTATGCCTCAAAAACAGAGTTTTTACACTTCAAAAACAGCCTTAAAACAGTTGAAAAAGATGGCAAAGCAAGTATGCACAATAAGCTCAAGTGAGGTAAGTTCTATACTTTTGAAGCAAAGTTCAATTCAGCCACAAATTCAAGCCAAAACCCCCTTCCAAGGCTCAAACAAAGCTCCAAGGAACCTCAGCTCAAAGGTGAGAGTGTTTGGTTAAGGGTTTATGTGCAAAAGTGTAGAGAAAACTAACTACAAAGCACAAAATATCAAGTGAGAGAGAGAAAGCTAGAGAGAGAGAAATTTTTGGTCTAAAATGTCTAACCCTCCAAAATGGGGAAGGACACCCCCTATATATAGAAAATCAAGGTTTCAGCTTGAATACATCCTACCATACACGTGTATGAAGATGCAGCTCAGTGAGCAACAACTGGCACAGCTGGCAAACAAATATCCAGAAATATCTGGAAAAGAGACTGGTGGCCGTCGGCCACCACTGGTACATGACCGAAAGGCATGGGGGGTTGGCCGACAAGTCACCAATAGGTCCAAACACCAAGTTTTGGTCCAAAACAAGGCAGAGAAAGAACAAGTTTCAAAGGCTCAAAGACAGGGCGTTTCGTCGAGGACTTCAGGCATTCGAAAACGAACACAAACAAGCACAATCATCGAGTGCACAAACGATGACGTCTAAGTCTTGAGGACGGTCAAAAATGCGGTGTCTACATATGATTATGATGTCATCCTCGTGTCACCATATATATAGATAAACAGAAGACATGTTCAGATTTTAATTTTAAAAAAAAATACAAAAAGGTATTAAACACTGTTCACAAAAACTTGACCACTTCAAAACGGGAACCTCCTCAGGAGGCACAGTGGTTGGCTGACTCAAACAGATCTCCAGGCAATTCTCACTGAGCCTGATCCCACGCCTGATCACCTACATACATAAATAATACAGTGAGCTAAAGCCTAGCAAATAATAATAGAGTAAAGGGTTTTAATGAATGATGTCCGTAGCAGGTTCAGAAATTAGAGTTCAGAGTCAGAAACAAATTCTTATTCATATTCACATCCAGAGTTTATAGATAATCATACGTAGTACATCCATTAGCACTAATAGAACAGTTGACCCATTTATATGAGGCGTAAACAGTTGACTCATGTACACAGAGATGTTCATAAGGATCTATAACAGTTGACCCATGATCACATGGGACGTACAATTGACTCATGTTTACATAAGATGTTCAGTTGACTCATGATTACATAAGACGTATATAAAGAAGATAACAGGTATCACATAATGCTAATGATATCACGAATACATTTCAAAAATCTGGACAATCATTCATCCTTACAGAAAATAGCATTTCAAAAAACAGATCATTTCATATCATCAAAAAAATAATTAAAGTCAAATATAACTTTACAGAGTTATTACTCACAGATAGCTCTAGTAATAGACAGTCAGTACAATCAGATCAGACAGTCTATGGCGCGTGACCTATACAACACATAGTGGATACACATTGAAATTCACACTCAGAAAACTCTTAACTCATTTCTTGTCTATCTTGTTGTGCTTCTAATTCTTACCCTCATTATTATATCTTAATTAAGGTTTATGAATGCCTAAGATGTAATGAGAATGAAAAAATGTACTTTGGAACACTTGGTCAAATTTTCAAAAACAAGGCAGTTCCCTCGAGCGCAAGTTTGGTTGCTCGAGCGATCTACAAAAGTCTGCAAAAGTACTGGTTGCATGATTTTTACGCTCGAAGGTCACTCGAGCCAAGGACTGAGTAAAAGTCGGTTCGCTCGAGAGCACACTTTGTCGCTCGAGCCACCATGTAATTGTCTGCAAAACTACTGGGAGCTTGTATTTTCCGCTCGAGCTCAACTTTTGGTCGCTCGAGCCAAGGTGCAAACCAAAGGATGGTCGCTCAAGTGCAGCTTTGGTCACTCAAACGATGATGCAGAATTCTGGAATTTTCATATTGCTGTTCAAGATGCAAACCTCAAATTCAAAGCTATTAAACACATCCTTTAGGCCCAAAACTTGAGAAAATGTATAGAAAATCATAAAACTTCATGAAGTGAAAGTCGTTTCGCAAAATCAAGGCCCAAAAGCATGCCAATTGTTTGAAATCGAACTTGAAATTTTGGAAACTCAACATGCAAGACTTGATATGAACTTCAACCCTCCAAAACATGATCAAATAAGGTAAAATAACATGGAATGTGATGAATTCTCATAACCAAACTAGAATTACCACATGCATGAAAGAATTCTTTTGAAAATAATTTCAAAACTTCATGAAATGCACATGCATGTATGAATTGGTTCCCAATTCCATTCTATAACTCAATTCCCATGCTAATTCACCTATTTTACTTGACTTAATGTACTTAACGACTCAATTACATAACTAAAGGGTTGAAGTCTTACCTTTAAGTCTTAACTTGCAAGAATTCCAAGTTGTTCTTCCCAAATTTCAAGTCTCTAGCTTAAGTTCAAGCTAATTCCTCAATTTTCCTCTTTTTAGTCTCACTCTCTAGCTCTCCCTCTCTCTCACGTTTATGTTGAGTACAAAAATGATAAAAAATTGTATATGAGGTGCCTATAAATCATTTTGGCCTTGTATAGGCCCAATTAAGCTTATACTAATTAATTGTCATTAGTGCTAATTACTTTATTCTAATTATTTGGTTCCAAATCGGATTTCGATTAAACCTACCATAAATTTCTAAAAATCTCAAATTACACATTAACCTAGACAATTTCGTGATCGGATGCCGATAAGGCCTTCAATTCACATACCAAAACAGAAATACAGATAGATATTCCTACCATAGACAGATATAAACACAATTAACACAATACACATGTAATTAACTCAGAATTTTATCTTAATTGCTGATTAAGCATTCTTAAATAAAGTTTATTAGCTAATCACAGGCCGGGGTTGTTACACTCTTTTCTGTTCTTTATCTTCTCTATTGATTCAAGTTGCTAACTTTATCATCGGAATGTCTCCGGCCGGTAACCTCGATTGGGTGGCGCCGACTATACTCATCTTTGTAGATCTACAAGGCAAAGGTTATCTCTTCATTGGATCTCTACAATCCATGTGAGAGGATTTTCTGAGTCTCACAATTGGCGTCATCTATAGGAATCGTCTGCAAGAGTTCAATGAAGAGAATAGCAAACATGTTATTGTAAGTAAACATGTTATTGTAAGTAAAAATTCAAAAACACTTTTGATTTATTTGCTCTCTGAAAATTATTTTAAAAAAGTTTTAAAACAACATTGAATTCATGGATCTACTTTTTCATCTCCATTTTCTCTCTTTATAAATGGGTCACTTTTCTTGCATAGAGCATCTTTTCGGCAATTTAACAAGGTTGCTTGGCCAAACTCAATTTATTTATTCTATCTATATACATTTAGACTCACAGATGGTGTCCAACCTTTGTTGAATACAGAGACTTGACCAAGTTTATATATATGTGCATATATATTGTTGCTTACGTTTGTAGATCAATAGAGACTTGACATTCTCTCTCTAGAAGAGGTTTTGGCAACACAGAAGGTCAAGGCGAATTGCCAAAGAAATGTTTCGGCAAGCAAAGTCGCCCAACTCGTCGGCCTATGAAATTTTGACAAGATACAACCAAGTTGTCGAAGAGGTGCTTTGGCAAACCAAAGAACTAAATAGAGTTGCCGACCAAGTGCTTCAGCAAGCAACAACGCCAAGAGAAGTTACCGATCAAGTAACTCGGCAAGCTAACCATCCGCCTATTCTAGCCGAAATATTTGTTATGGGGTATTTGAAGAACTAACATTGCAGCAAGTTAATAGTCATTGCCGCTGACCAAGAGCATGATCTGCCGAGCACAACAATCAAAGAGGCTATCACGCCATTTAGCAATGGCACTGCCGATCAAGAACAAAGAGACCAATGGATAGGATGAGCACCATTACGCCCTCACTAAACATGCATACTCTTTGCTGAGCAGAAATGATGTCGCTGAGTCGACACCGTTATGGTAAGGACGTTAGAAACAACATTCACTTCAAAATTCTCCCCGCCAAAATGAAGTTCCGAAGCATCATTTGCCAAGAGAATTGCACTTCATTCAGCAAACAAAATATATATATTAAAAAACCTAATCAATATAAATGAACATAAAAATAAATAAATAAAATAAAATACAACAGCCTTGAGGAAACCAATTACACAAGTTTCATGTATGTTCCATCTTCCTCAGCAATAATAGAAGCATCAAATTTGCCTTTGATAGTTGTTCGGCAAACCCATGCATGGAAACATCAACTTTGCCTCTACTATACCATCAAATTTCTCCATTCCCCACATCAAATTGGCTTGGCAACATTATTCGGCAACATTGCTTACTCGACAAGACTACTCAGCCACACATACGTCAATCAGCTCCCAAGTTGAATTCGCACAGGCACTCAACTATTTTTGGACACTCGGCACCACAACTCCTTCACCACGCATCGACAAAGATATTCATCACTAACGATGTAAGTATATATCCTTAATCATGTTGGCTACAACCGCAATGCCGAGAACAAATTTAGTCATTCTCTTTTTGAAGTCACATCTTGAACACATACTCCACAACATTGGACATTCTCGGAACAAAACCTACAATTATTAATTCATCTACCTCTGCGGCACAAATCTCATGATTTAATTCTCGGCAGCACCATTGCTCGGTGCTACTATCTCTACATAGAACTAGCATCTTGGCTTGCCGAAATCAACATCTGAATATACCAGCGGATTTGTGTCAACTCAAGAAGTCCAAACCCACCAACCCAAGGAGACAAGAGGCAACCGAAGTTCGCTAGTAGTTGTGAAACAAACCCAATTTTCAGAAAACTAAAATTTTCAAAGTTGTCGAACTCAAGTTTTGACTATACCAGTGTGAAATACTCATCGAGGCAAGTCCAACACCGCACACTGCATTGAAATCAGAGCTAACACAAGGCCATACGAACTAATTTGCCCAGAAAATGCACTATTTCGCTGAGAAGACGACCTAGCTAGCCAATGAAGAAATTATCATGTGCGTCGCGGTTGAATTACACCATGTTGGTCTAAGCCCTCAGATCCATTTTGGGTAAAACTACACTATCAGGAGTCTGATTGTGATGATCAAATAGTCATTTCCAACTATTTTGAGCCTTCTAAACACATCCATATGGTCTGATTTTGCAAATTCCAAACCAAAAATTTGTAGATTTTATATGCCTTGCCCCATATCCATTGCAGCTCACACAACACTTTTGCCGCCATGCCTGGAGTTTGATCAATGCTAAATTCAACAATTTTGGCGTCTTCCCACCTATATAACAGCCCATATCATTTGGCAATTTTGGCTCAAGTCTAATCCGACTTCCTTGCGATTAACAACTTTCCTTCGCAAGCAATGGGGCAAGGAATCTGCATCAACAATTTGTTCCCGGCTTACTCCTCAGGAATATTGGCCAATGTCCTATCTGAACTCTTTCTGGTTAACAATTGTTATTCGAAAGTAATGGGGCAAGTTGGACAAAAAAGTAACTTAACTAAATCGGCAATCTGTTTCCAAAAACGACTTAGCAATCAAGGATACGGGGATACATTATTCACAATCCTTGAAATGTTTGAAATTGATCGCCACTTAAAATCAACAGAAGTCTCCAAAGACGGTGCAATCTTCACACTCGGCACGTTGGACAACGAAGCAATGATAGGCAATCAATGACACTTGATGCACTATTAAAAATCCTTGCAATATTGGCAACTGATCGCCACTTAAAATCAACAAAAGTCTCTGAATACAGCTCAATCTTCGCACTCAACACGGAGCGGCATCAGCAAAGGTCTCTGAATTCGGAGCAAATCATACATATAGTAATTGTGGCATCCTTAGTACGACCCTCACCTGAGGGTTATAATTCTGTAGCCTACGGCCCTTGCCCGAGGGTAATAATACCACGGCCTACGACCTTCGCCTGAGGGTTATGATACTGCGGCCTACGGCCCTCACCCGAGGATAACAATACCGTGACCCATCGTTACAGAGATACTGATGTAGACCCAAAGGGTCCTTATGTTAGACCTATATGGTCCCATCGTGCACTATTGGATGTACCACATATATATATATATATATATACATATCTATGTTTTGTGAACTTTGATATGACAAGTAATCACTTATAATATGATTTGTTTGGAACTCATGTGATATAATTTCGTACTAGTATGACTCACTGGGCTTTAACTCACCCATCTCCTTTATATACATATAGTTATGCATATATTTGTATATACATTCATACATACATGCATCCATCCAGTCATTCATCTATTCATGTTATTCATTTATCAAATGTATTCTTTGTCAAGAGACCTAACATCTATTTGAACAGCATAACTCGGCAATAAAAACTCTCATTCATTCTACCGAAGACAATGAAAGTTTTGGGGCAATTATAGGAGTCAGAAAAAATAGGAAAAATTACCAAGAAGTCTTCTTTGAAAAACGTGTAATCTATTTAGTTCCAAAACTTTTTGTTTGTACCCAAAAGTCCAATAACGTTATTCTTATTTTCTGTCTTTCTTCTTCTTCTCTTTGTGATTTCCAGCGATCGTTGATGGGTAACCATATCTTGCTTCTTCTCTTTCTCTTTCTCTTTCTGATATATAGTCATCGACGACCAACGACTACCATCGATTGGGATTCACAGGCAACCACCGACCGCCGACTCCTTACTTCACCGACGGTAAAGAAGATATGTTTCCGACGAAGAAGATGAAGAAGATGAGTAGATCTACTTAGATCTGGAGTAGATCTACTCACATCTGATCTGAGTAGATCTACATCCAATCCAACTAGATCTAAACAAAAATAGTTGCTGGAGTACAATCATCTCTCTATATTCGCCTCTCTCCTTCGATCTCTTATTTTTTTTACATTTTCTCTGCTATACACTTCTCTTTTTCTGTTCTAATGGAGAAAATTTTCAAATTTTGAACAAGTAGTTTTTGAGTTTTAGTTACAAGCGGTGAAAACTGTAAAATTTTGCAGTTTCAAATTTTTTTGGTGCTGGAATGAATCATGGTATAAAACTGTAAAATTTTGCAGTTTCATAACATTCTTTAGAACTGTAAAATTTTACATTTTCATAACATGTTTTTCAGTTTGATTAATAAGAATAAATGCTTAATAAATTTTTGCTTTGAAACTGTAACATTTTACAATTTCAAAACTTATTTTTCAGTTTGATTAATATTGGAGATTATTTGCTTAAACTTTACAAAAATTGAAAAATAGCATATGTTTTTCCCATTGTTGCTGTTTTTTGTGATTTCATTTTTTTTCCTTGTAGTTTATCAATATTTAGCACATTTTACTATGTTTTTTCGCTCTAATTTCTCCATTTATTCTTTTTTTTTTGGCAATATTCTAGACATTCCGGTGAGTCTCCAGTGATGTTCTTAACGTCCAATGAACGTTCTGAACATTCCGGCGGCTTCCATTAATGTTCTTAACACTCCGATGAACTTCCGGCGACTTCCCGGCGAAACTTCGGTGACTTCCCGATGATGTTGAACATTCCGACGAGTCTCCGGCGACTGTTTGACGGAAGTCTGATAGTAGTAAGATGTAACAGTGTCTGTAAATTTTTTTTTAAAAAAAAAGGATTTTTTGAGAACAATTAAAAATGTATAGGACTAATTGGTGCAAGTGTTTTGTTTGAGGATTAGCCGGGTCTTGAACTTTGTACATGGGACTTATCAGTAAGTTCCCCGAAAAAATATCAACTCATTTGGGTCCAGCCCAAATGAGAAGGCCCATCAAGCAAATATCAGACCCCCATCTATAAAAGGAAGGTGGAAGATAGGTATGTCTCATATCTCTGCACCACATAGCACACTCACCCTCTTCTGTTCTTCATCTTCTCTATTTGATTCAAGTTGCTAATTTTATCATCGGAGTATCTCTGGCCGGCAACCCCGATTGGGTGGCGCTGACCATGCTCATCTTTGCAGATTTATAAGGGTAAAGCTCATCTCTTCGTTAGATTTCTACAATCTATATAAGAGGATTTTTTGAGTCTCACATCCTTATTCTTTTACGGCTTCAAATTATTACTGCAAATGAATAATCTCAGATAACAAGAAGAAGAAAAAAAATTACGTGAAGATGATGGAAAAATCATCAGCAATGAAACATAAAATTAACATATATATTTAATCAGAAAAATGAACATTAATTTGAGAAGGATGAGCAAATTAAATACTATCGATTTGATAATCATGAAGTTAAACAAAGAAACTTACTATAACAACTGTAGGTCTAGATTGGTGTACGACTAGCAAAGGGCAATATATGAAGCTAAATCTTTGAAGGCTTATATATATAAATCAACCTGCAAGAATGTACACGGAAACACGAAAACTCATTCGAAGACTAAAAATTCTTATTCTTATTGATAAGAAAACCACTAACTGGTAATTTCCCCTGAACTTGAGATGTAATTCCTTCCCCCCCCCCCCTTTAATTGTAATTAGATATAACTTTCAAAGAATTAGGGTGTGTTTGGTTTGCTTTTGAGAGAGCGATTTTCAAAAAAAAAAAAAAATTAGGGAGAGAGTGGTTTGGTTTGTGTTTTCTAAAATTTTTTGAAAAAAAATTAAAAATTAATTTAATAAAAAATAATAATAAATAAATAAATGCTTATCATTCTTATATAGTTTACTTGTTTTGGATTTATTTTTGCGAAGCTAATTTTTATTTTTTCAAAAAAAAAAATTAAAAACTAATTTTGAAATTGAAACTAAATAGACCTAAGTTATTTAGATTTTTTTTTAAATTTTAGAGGAAATTAAAATTCAGTGTAATTTTTTAAAATAATTTTAGATAAGTGATGAACTTTATGAATATTAATAATTAAAGTTATAAATATTTTTGTGAATAGGTAATTAATTTGTGAAAGAGCTGAATTGTAATTCTCCCTAAATTTTATACATAAACTATATTTTTTTAATTAAATTTTATAATCACAAAAGTAAAAGTTTCATATATTTATGTTCAGTGATAAAAATAAAAAAATTAGTTAGTTAAAATCTGTTTATATATAATATTATTTTTTTAGTGTGATCTTATTTTTCTGTTAAATATATAAAGACAGTCAATTTTTATTTTGAATATTTGTTTGCTGATCGTGGGATTGATAAATAAATAATACTAAATAACTATATTTCAGAATGTTCATTGTTCCCCGTGAAACTTGGCAAACCAAGTATATATGGGTAATTATTCACTACGTGTTGCTCCATAAAATTTTAATTGGTATAGAAGGGTAGAAGCTTATAATTTATATTGGGGATGGGAGAACAACATGGGGTAAAGTAATTTGTGATTGGCTTGGAATATAGTCACATGGTGTTCCGAAATTATTCAATAACTTCCCATATATATCTATACTATATATTAAGCAAAAAGGGGTTTTTAACCCCAAGCCTTGTGGGAGCTCTAATCTCTCAATCTAAATTTCTTTATTTTTTGGTTTAAAAAAAAAATCTTAGCATTTATTAACTTCTCCCAACTCTCAAGTCTTATCATCATAATAACACTTTAATGCATTAAGAACAAGTATAAAAAAAAAATTCTTTAAAATCCAACACATATAAATTTCTTAAAAAGTCCTAACACATATGATTATTATCCCTCATAATAACATTTTAATGCATTAAGAACAAGTATAAAAAAAAAATTTGAAAAGTCCAACACATATGATTATTATTAAAATATTAAACTTTAATATAATATATAAAAAAAATACATTTAATTCCTTGAAAAGTCCAACACATATGATTATTATCAAAATATTAAACTTTAATATAATATAAAAAAAGGAAAAAAGAAGACATTTAAAAAAAATATTTAAAAATCACAATTCACATATATAGATAATTGTAAACACAATCCGTACATAGCACGGGTGATATGCTAGTATATATATATTTAAGAAAACCAAAAAAACCAATGCCATATCTTCTTTTTGAATGCTTAAAATCTTCTCTTTTTTCTTCTTTTAGAAAAAAAAAAAAAAAAAAAAAAAAAAACCAATGTTAAGGGTTCGGTTCTCTCTAAAACTATGCATTTCAATTCTCTTATGTATTTTGTGTAGGGCTGAGTAAGGAATCCGTAAAATCCGTAATCCGATCCAGTCTAGTCTAATCCAGTAGGTTTGGATTGATTTTTTGAATCCGTGGTTCGGTTTCGGATTGAAAAATTAAAAATCCGTAATTCACAGATTTGTTCCGGATTGAACTCCACGATTCCGGATTGAAACCGATTCAGACCATATACAAATAGTCTATGTTTTTATTATACACCCTCCTGTATAGTATCTTCTCTTATTTCATATGAAATTTAAATCTGAACCCAAACTTGCATAGTGTCTTCTTTTATTACTTTTGTTTACTAGTTTTTAGTGTTAATTTCAAATGATCTAAATACTTATGGTGGAATTAGTTTTCTTATGATTGTTTAAATTCTAGAACAGTTTGTCGCTATTATGAAAAGACATGTTGCTATTATGAAGCTAATATGGTGCTATATTTATATTTTTACGAAATTAAAGTGTTATATATATTTTTTTGTTATTTAATTATGTAAATCCGTGGTCCTAAACCGATCCAATCCGTGTTTAAATGGATTGGTTCGAATTGGTTCCACGATTTAAACGGATTGGATTGGTTCCAATTTTTCAAGATCCGTAGATAAGGGATTGGTCTTGGTTTTACTCTAATCCAGTCTAATCCGGACCATGCTCACCCCTAATTTTGTGACCGATTTCTCTACATTAAATTTATTTCATTTTATTTTATTTTCAATTGAATCACTTAAGCAAAATGTAATGTTGTTGAGTTATAAGTTATTAAAGGGTTAATTACACCAAAATCCCTTCAACTATTAGTGAATATTATTTTGAGGATATATGAACTTGTGCATTTTGATTAGGGATTGCAATTTGAACTCGACCCGACGGGGACCCGACTCCTCCGACCCTGATTAGAATAGTTTTTTCCCGAAAAATATCCCCGATGGGCCGAGGATGATATTCGAAAATGCATCCCCAACAATTTTTGGGCCTGGGACGGTGGTACGTTCCCTAGCCCGGCCCCGGCCCCGGCCCCGGCCCCATCCCTGTCCCCGTTTTTTTAAATTAAAATTACTATTATACCCCTATATATATAGTGTGTGTGTGTGTGTGTGTGTGTTTCTCTCTAAACAGGTCTTTTTCTATTTTATTCTCTCTCTCTCTCTCCCTCTCTCTCTCTCTCTCTCCTCTTCATCTTCTTAGGTCCCGTTTGTTTTCAGAGATAGAATGGAGGGGATTCATAGTAAGGGGATTAATAATGAGGGGATTGTTAGTGAGGGGATTGATAGTGTGAAGTTGTTAAATTATTTTTATATAAAATAATAAAACAAATAAAAAAATATAAAAAATTAAACATTAATATTTAAAAAAAACTCTCAATATATAAAAAATAAAAAAAAAATAAAAAAATTTCTAATCCCCTCACTATTTTTCTAATACCATCTCTATCTCCTCCTTACCAATCCCTCTTCCAAGGGGACTACTAATATCAAGGGATTAATAGTTTTCTCCCCATCTCTCAAAACAAACACCCCATTAATAATACCAAGGGATTAGTAATCTCAATCTCCTCCCTATCACCCCAAACAAACTGGCCTTAGTTGCCAACTGACCACCACTGCCTCCATTGCTGCCTGTCTCTCTACTTTCTCTCTTCTCTCTCCTCTTTGCTCTTCATCTTCTTCATTGATCTACCGATCTGAACAGATCTAACCACCACCACCGCCTATAATGGCTCAAGCGATTAGTCCTCTGGCGGCAGATCTAAGGTTCGTATCTATCTCTCTAATCTCCTCCTTATACGGCAATGTTGTCAGATAACTTGCTAGTTAATATCTCTCAACTCTCTCTTGCCTTCCATCCTCTGCCGCCACACTCTCTCTCACTCCGATGGAAGAGATCAATGATCTCTCAGTTTATGTCGACAATGATAGAGAGTTGATCGTCTTTCTGGAGCTTGTTCACTTAGATTCGACGAGTCCAACATTGTAGTATTTGTTTGATTTTGAAAAACTTGAAGAGCATGTATAACACTAGAGTTCATTGAAGTTTATACCCTTTTTAATTTCTTCTAAGCATCCACAGAAGTTGGGTTTGTTTTCTACAGAAGCTCAATTTGGTGACAAATTATGAATTGGGTCTGTCTTCTATGTTTTAATTCAGTGGTGTGAATAAATGAATTTGGGGTTTGAATTAGGTCTGTTGCTTACTGTTGCTACTGGTTTTTTTTTTTGTGGCAAGGAAATGTTCGGATCGGGGAAATCCAATCCCCGTTAGGAAGCAAGAGCAGGAATGGGGACGGTGATATGTTCCCTGTAGGGGTCGGACCGAGGGCGGAGAAATTTTTACCATCGGGGATCGGGAACAAGAGTGTGATCCCCGGCCCCGTCCCGACTTGTTGTCATCCCTAATTTTGACACCTTTGATTACAAAAATATATCACTTTTACCCCTCCAGACCACCTTCAAAAAGAGATATATTTGTACAATTTGCATAATTGAGGGGGTCAACATATACAAGTTTATAGATAAGAAGATCAAAGTGATATTTATTAATAGTTGAAAAACCTTGGTATTAGGAATGGTCACAGGACAGGTTTGTCATCCCCTGCCCCCACCCTCGCTTTCGAACCCCACCAACGTTCCCTTCCCAACCCCACTATGGATGGAATTTTTCAACCCCATCCCCGCTCTTGTAGATACCTGATACCAGCTGATACCCGACCATATTTCAGATAGCCAAAAAAATTGAGAATCATTTAAATCTTTAACACACTAAATAAGTTCTCTTGCTTCCATATATACAAAAAGCAATACTTTTAAAATTATTATTTATTTATATTTAAACAGAACTACAGACTCTTAGTATTTCTTTCTTATATCTAATTATATTATATATACATAAATATTATTAATTACATCAGGTCGGGTTAGCATCAAGGGAGGCGATACCCACCCCCGCCCTTGTTGCGGGTGACTAAAATATAATCCACCTCCCCTCCACATAAGTATCAGGTCAGGTAAAATCTGCCCCATTCAAACGGGTATAGGAACCCCTGCAGATCGGATTAAAATAACCATTCCTACTTGATATAATTAACTTGTCATTAAATAGTTGACCAGAAATTTCATGGAATCATTATGTGAATTTTGGCATGGTTTTTTAACAGTGCATGCTATTGAATCCGAACCATCCCATGTTTATTTTGTTGGATACATTACAAATATATTATGAGATTTATTTAAAATATAAACTGTCTCTTATGATTTAAAAAATTATAAATATTTTTGTCAGAATTTTTTATTTAACAGAATTAATTAAAAAAAATAAATTTTCTAACTGTTCTCTTATATAATAATAAAATTATCTGAATCATTAATTGAAATAAAATTTTAACCTCATTTGAAACTATTAATTAATTTGATGATTTATTAATGAATATGAAATTAAAAATTTCAAGGGGTAAAATATAATTTTTAAAATTATGAAGGATAATTTATATTTTAAGTAAATCTTAAGAATGTATTTATAATTTATCTTTATTTTTTCTCATCCACAAAGATGATTTTTCTCTGTGGAACCTGTTTGGATAGTGAAAGAAAATAACATTTTAAAAAAAATTGAAAATTGGGAGAGAAAAATAGGATTGTTTACCATGTTAAATGTCTATTATCTAGTCTATATTTCAAAGTATTTATAAATTATGTCCCACCTATGGAAAAATTTAAATTTCTGTTGATGGATGAAAAAAATTAAATTATGTAATACCAATTAACAAGAAGAAGAAGAAAAAAAAATCTCTTTACTTTCATTAGATTGATTTATATGCTCAACTTTCATTATATCATATATTGGCCCCGTTTGATGTAACTGTTAAAACAGATTATAGATTATAACTTAACAGATTATAAATTATGACTTTAATCAGAAACTGTTAATCTGTTTGGTATAACTGGTAGATTATAGATTTAAGTTGCTGAGTAGTGTTTGATAAATAAGCTATAAAGTAACTTTTTCAATTAATTTTTATTTTTTGTTACTCACTACTTATCTATATTTCTTAATAATAATAATAATAATAATAATAATAATAATAATAATAATAATAATAATAATAATAATAATAATAATAATCTATGATCTATTTGGGTCTTTTTCTATTTTAAAATAAATAAATAAATTTAAGAGTATAACCGGAAATTAACATGTCCACAGCAGAAGCTGATAATCAGAAGTAAGGGGTGAGCAGCTTCTCAAAATCAACTTTATTGAGTTAAAATAAGTTGTTAGAATCAGAAACTGTTTAAAATAAGTTTAACCAAACAGTCCAAAATAACTTTTTAAAAGTTAGAAGTTATACGTTGATTCAAAAAAATCCAAACAAACACCCTCATTGATGTCATCATTTGCAAGTTGCATAAATTTTAATTCATATGGTTACCAAAATTGGAATACAAAAAGTTCTTTGAATTTGAACTATCATTTTTTAGAAATTTTAATGAATGATATGTATTATGGGGTGTTTTGGAAAGTTGGTAAAAAGTTATTTTTTTTGCTTTTTTAACTTATTTTATCTTTTTGTGGGTAAGTTGTGTGAGAGGTGATGTAACCCAAAATTGGTAAAAAACTGAAAGCTGACTTTTTACCAGCTTCCCAAAAGAGCACTATGTGTACTTGGGCAGAAAATATTTACTAACAAAAAAATATTTATTTAAGCTCCAAGGCCATTACCTTCAACTTTTTCAGCAGTGCTGGGACTCCAACGAGTTCAGATCCTCTCCTTGCAAGCCATACTTGCGAGCGTCCTTGCAACGGCTGAGATCAGTCGTTGCACATCCAACGACTGAGATTAAAAAAAAAATAATAATTTCACGTTCTTCCCGCCCAAAACAAAACACAGCGTTGGTTTCAGATTTTCGTGGGAAAACACAAAAACACACACTCATTCAACACACGCTCAGTAGTTCTTGTCCGAACCCACCCTAGACGGCGACCCAATACCGGCGGCGACCCAGTCTACCCAATCTCGACGCTGTTGCAAGGACCAACGACGGTGAAACCACAGGTCAGTTTCCCTTTGTCTCTGTAAATCAGAGGTTTGCCAAATTAATGATTAACTAGTACTCTATTTTTTTCCCCTTAACTGTTCTTCTTAACAGTGGATCAAATACGTAACTTCATTTGTGTTTGTATAAATTTCTTTAGTTTTCGGCCACAATCTTCAAAAGAAATTTTAATTAATTTTCATTTCTGGGTTTTTGTGGGTTTTTTCTGATTTTTCGTCAGTAGTTCATTCTTGAAGCTGTAATTTATTTAATCAATCATGTGAACAGATAAGGTTTTACTAGAATGTGATGATTTTTTTAGAAATCAGTTTGTCTCTGTCTCTGTCTCTGTCTCTGTTTAGAAATCAATTTTTTTTTAAATGGATGATTTGAAATTTATGGATGATCTGTTGTTCAACTGATTCAAAAATGGATGATCTGTTGTTCAATACCATTGAGGCAAATTAGAAATATGTTTCTAAATTACAAATCTATTATATATCATCTACTCGAATCAGTTTGAACATTATTCTGCCTATGTTCATTATTCTGCCTATGTCCATTATAATCTATTATATATGTCCATTATTTATCCATCATAGATGATCTATTGCTGTATGTTTCTAAAATGGATGATATATAATGGATACTGTTGCGAAGATGCATTATTCTGCCTATGTTCATAATGTCTCTAATAACCTATTGTGAAGTGATCTATTGTTCAATACTGTTGCCAATGCATTATTCTGCATATTAAAGATATTTAATGCAAATGATTTCAGAAAGTGAGCCCAGATAATTTGGAGACTTGCCAAACCCTGTGTATTTATTATTAAAGATATTTTGTTCTCATTTCTTATTTCTTTATCCAAGTGTGACAGTGGGTTCTTTGATGATAGTGCATATATTGTGTTTATTGATGTAGCTAAGATTTTATTTATGTAGCTAAGACTTTATTTATGTGTGTTTTCAGTTGCATTTTCATATGGATATGGAACCTGAGAATGATTGTGCTTGGAAGCCAAAACAGGGAATGACCTTCGATTCTGAACAATGTGTGTATGATTTTTATAATACATATGGAGAAAGAATGGGGTTTAGCATAAGAAGGGATTTTTGTAGGAAGAACAAGTTCACTAACCAACTTATTTGTAGACTTTTGGTTTGCAACAAGGAGGGATTTCGGAAGGGTGACAAATGAGACCCATTGTCAAAAAACTCTAGAGCTGAAACTAGGACCGGTTGTGAGGCTCGACTTTATGTCAAATTAGATGAGGGTATTGGGAAATATGTTGTGACTGATTTCAAAGAAAAACACAACCATAATCTTGTATCACCCGAGTGTGCCCACATGTTGCCTTCTCAAAGAAAGATATCGACTACCCAAGCAATTAAGTTAGATTTGGTGGCACAATCTGGTCTTCGTTTAGGCCAGTCTTTTGAACTCATAGGTAGGGAAGCTGGTGGGAGGCAATGTCTTGGGTTTACAAAATTAAATCAAAAAAATTATTTGAGAACCAAAAGACAACAAAGTTTAGCATATGGGGAAGTAGGCAATGTGTTGCAATACTTTAAAGAAAAATCTTTGCAGAATCATTCCTTCTTTTATGCTTTCCAGTTAGATAATGAAGAGCAAATAACGAATATGTTTTGGGCTGATGCACAAATGATCATGGATTATGCCCAATTTGGTGATGTTGTCACTTTTGATACTACTTACAAGTTAAACAAAGAACATAGACCCTTCGCGTCTTTTGTGGGATTCAACCATCATAGGGAAACAGTTATATTTGATGCAGCCTTGTTGTATGATGAGACCGCTGAATCGTTTGTATGGTTGTTTCAAATTTTTCTAAAGGCTAGTCAGGAAAGGCACCAAAAACGTTGTTCACTGATCAAGATGCTGCAATGGCTAAAGCCATACCCATCGTTATGCCTAACACAACTCACCGATTGTGTACTTGGCATTTGATGCAAAATGCATTAAAACATGTTAATTATTTGTTCCAAGATAAGTGGGTAAAGTGTGTACTAAATAAGTTCTTCTTTGACATTGAAGATGCAAATCAATAGAAGTTAGAGTGGGCAAAAATGCTTGATAAATATGATGCGCATGAAAACCATTGGTTGAAATTGACTTTTGCAGTGAAAGAAAAATGGGACTGGCCATATGTTAGATCAACATGGGCTACAGGAATGAGTACCACACAACTCAGTGAATCTTTAAATGCTTTTTTGAAGGATTACATTCGTTCTGATTTTAACTTAAATGAATTCTTCATGCATTTCGAAATGGTACTTTACGAGAAGCAATACAAGGAGTTAGAAGCAGGATATGCTTTGTGCCAAAGGTTGCCAAAGGTGAAAGCAACAATAAGAATGTTAATTCAAATGGGTAATGTTTACACAAAAAAGATATTTGAGGAATTTCAAATGAGTACTTTCGATCCATTGAATCGGACATAGAATCAATTAAATATGGCGAGGCTAGTACCATTTACACAGTTGTTGATGTTGGTAACAAACATGCAAGGAAAGTGAAGATGGAAAGGGATGGCTCATTGGGTTGTAATTGTACAAAGTTTGAAAAGGAAGGAATCTTGTGTTGTCACTCATTGAAGGTTATTAGAGACATGTTGAAGATGAAAGAGGTTTCTTCACAATACATTCTAAAAAGGTGGACCAAATAAGCAAGAGCCGAAACTGTGAAGGACATTAAGGGGAATGACATTCAAGTGGATGCGAAATTGCAACAAGCCTCGCGGTATAAGACATTGATGACCGCATTTAGAGCAGTAGCAAGTAGAGCTGCTGAAACTGAAGAAACTTATGATTTTTGTATTACACACCTTGCTACATTAGGTGCAAATGTTGAAGGCAAGTTAGGTGCTCATTTTGGTGTTGGAAATGAAGTAATTAATGATGATGACACCCAAAGTGTTGAAGTGGATTGCGAAGATGTGAATCATGTTGTGCAACCAAAAGGATTGAAGAAAAAGGTGGCAACTAGTAAGGGCAAAAAGAGGGTCAAAGGTGGATTCGAAGCGGCGTTGGTAGCGAACTCCAAAAAAAATCCCGTGCTAACAGTTTGGCTTCGTCACTGTAGACACCCCATTTTTGACCGACCTTAAGACTTAGACGTCACCAGTTGAGCGCTTGGTGATGTTGCATGTTGTGCTCGTTCTGAGATTTCAGAGTCTCGGCTGCGAGCCTTGCCTCCAAACTTCGGGGCTCTTTTTGTGCCTTGCTTTGGTTTGCAAACCGAGTCCTGTTTTCTCTGTTTTCTCTTTCCGAAGGGAGGGAGAGGTCTCGTAGACCATCTCTCAGTGGCCGTAGGCTACGTTTCATGGTCGTAGGCCATTTTTCCCGTTTGGAGCCTGGTTTCCGGTTTTCGAAGCCGTCGGCCGTGTGCCTCGATTCGGGACCGCTTAGCTACCTCCGTTTGCTCCGATTTTTAGAACACACCTTATTTCCTCCCTTTAGAGGGACACTGTGGCCCAGGAGACCACCTTCGTGGTCATACGCCACTTTCAGTGCCTAACAACCCGTTTTTGGGGCCCCGAACCGCGCGTTTTGGCCCCCGAACCTTCGTTTTGCATCCGTTTTGGTCCATTTTTGGTGGGGACCCTATTTTCACTGTTAGGGAGGTGGTAGGATGGTGGCCGGGCACCTCTTCCCCTGAAAAGCCAATTTTCTCATTTTCTCTCTCCAAAAGCCGATTTTTCTGACAAAAAACTGGTTTTTCTCACTTTTGAGCCACATTTTCTGGCTTTTCATACCACCATGGTGATCTACTCATCTGGGAGGCCACTAATATGGGTAGACCGACCAGTAATTCTTCTTCACCCTTTTGAACCTTGTTAAAAAGCTAGCTTTTCTCTCTCTTGGGTCACATTTTCTGGTTTTTCTCCACAGGGCTATGTTCTACTCATCTAGGAGGCCACCTTTCTGGGTAGGCCAACCAGCAATTGTTCTTGAATCTTTTGACCCGTGGTCAGCCGACCCGGGGGAGTGGCCGGCCGGCCACTTGAACTGGCCGGCCTGCTTATTGCTTTTCCTCTCTTTGAGTGTAATCCAGCTGTGCCAGCTGGAGATCATTTGGTGCATCCTCCATATAGTGTATGGAGGATCTTTGAAGCTTCCAAGAGAAGCTTTGGCCTCTCTTCTCTATAAGAGAGGTCCTCCTCTTCATATCAATTTTTTAGACACTTTTGCTTAAGGCTCATCACCTCCCTCCTCCATTGTTACTACTCAAAGCTCCAAAACCCTAACTTTCTTGGTCCATTTACACTACAACCCTTAGCACCACACCTCCATCATCCATTCCAGAACCTTGGAAGCCATTTGCAGAGGTTGAAATCTCACTAACTTGGTCCAAAAGCTGCTGGAGGTTGGCTCTTCAAGGTAAGTCCTCATTTCCCCTATTTTTGTATTATTTTGCCCTATACCTTAGCTCCATTTGCAAGTATTTTTGAGCCTTGGTATAAACTGAAAATAGTCTTATTTTGAGCTCCTATTCATGTTTGTTTGAGAGAATTTTTCTGTTTGAGGCCTCCTACACCCTTGCATGCTTTACCCCTCTTTGTAGGCTTTTTTTTACATCATACTTTAGCCTTACTTGTGAACATTTTTTAGAGTTGTCATAAACTGAAAAAATTCTTATTTTGAGCCCCTCTTCAATTTTTATTAAGGTCATTTTTATGTTTGGGGTCATCCTCCCCTATGCATGCTTCATTCCTTCATGATTAGGGCCATGCATTAGAGCACTTGCATTGGCCATGGTTTGGCCTCTTAGACACTGAAATCCAGTGGATTTTCAGTGGCTTTGATGCATTTTTGAGGGCCAAAATTAGAGGGGGGTGACCCCCTCTCTCCTTGTCTTGTTTGGGGATTTTTGGGCCTTCCAAAGGGACCCTATTTTGAATGCTTTGAAGTCACTTTTTGGGTTCAATTTTGTGAGTTTTGGGGTATGCCTTAGGTCTATCTGGGGCCCTTTTGATCATATTTTATGTCTACAATGCATGTGTAGAACAATTCCATTCAAGGCCTTTTGAGGAGGCCTTTCATTGCATGTTTCCTAAACTGATTTCAGAGCCAATTTTGTGAGTTTTAGGGCTGTCATAACTCATTTCCAGAGTTGGTTTGGTCATGCTAAGTGTCTATCTTATATGTGCTTAACAACCCCTTGAATGGCCTTCCAAAGAAGCCCCTCATTTTTACATGCATTGCCTACATTTTAGTGATTATTTGGGCGTATTTTGGCATGTTTTATTCACTGTTTTTGGCTGGTTTGATGAATTCTCATTTTCTTCATATACATGCCATGTAAACCATGTTTGCTAGCCAATCTTGCATGCTATTTTAGTCCATCATGTTAGCATCTTTTGGCCATGCTCTAAACTAGAAATGTGCATGTTTTGGGACTGCCTTGGCTCTGTCTTTAGACTTCATGATCAAATAATTCTTACTTTGTATACCTGTGGTTCAATGCATTAGACTAGTTTTGAGTTTCAGGGCTTATTCCATGCATCGGGTGCCATGTTTGCATGATTCAGGACCATTTAGCATTATGTTTCAGTGCTAAAAATTACATGTTTGAATGCCATGCTTCATCCTTGCCATGCTTTGGTAGAGTGGTATTTTATGCCTTAGGTTCGGTCCTCGGTTTGCGTGCATGTGTGTACGCATTTCGGTCATCTCATTTTCATCTTATGGCTACTGATGTGAGTGTGACTGAGGTCCACTCATGTTGGTGTAAGTCCATTATGCATTGTGTATGCCATTTCAATTCATAGCATTGCGTATGCTAGGTTGCGTATTAGTGCATTGTGTATGCCATGTTACATCGAGCATTGTGTATGCCATCTCATAGCATTACGTATGGTAGGTTGTATGTTAGTTGCATTGTGTATGCCATCTCATTTGCATTTTGTTTGGGATAGAAGTTAGCCCAAGCACGGGAAACGAGGGACGTTTCGTACTCTGAGTGACGGAACGTGTCTCAATTCCCTGTCGCCGACACTCCGGATTACCCATGATGGAGTTTAGGTCTTGTTGTGTTTTCATGTGCATTCATTTCATATTGAGTCGTGCAATTCGACTCCTCGGCCATCATGCATCGATATGCGTGATTGGTGGCACGAAGATCGAGAACTACACTCCCTGCAGAGTAGTCATGCATATATATGTGAAAATACTTTGCCATGCCCCTTTGTTGCTCTCTGTTGCAGCAAATCAGAAATCAGCAGCTTTCTAAAGCCTTGGACAACATTCCGGCATTAATTGCAAACAGAGGCGAATCGAGGCATTGCAAGGAATTTCCCGACCAAGGCAACTCAATCATGCATCATTCGTCATTTGGAACAGAGCTGAGGCGGTCCATTGATTTGCGTGCCGATTTATCACTTTCCTAGTTAATTTGTTAATTAATTAGGGTTTTGTACTTATTCGGACTGTAATTATCATTCGGACTGTATTATTTATTCGGACCCTCCAAGTGAGGGCACAATTGTAATAAGTGTGCGTGTGTGTGATGTATGTCTTCCAACCTCACGTCTTTTTCCCTTTTATTTACCAGCTTATGATGGTTAGGTTAGGGCATATTTCAATTAGCATATAGTATGATAGCATGTTTGCATTCATTCATCTGTCTTGCACGCACCGGGCTCGGCGCACCATACTAACTGCATTTGTATTTCAATTCCAAGTTGAATACATGTTAGCTGTAGCATCACCATATGCCATCTTAGAATAGCCGAGCCTATTGTAGTAGCATTTTACATGTGTTGCATTAGGCATTCCATCATAATTAGGGTCATGCATGGATCTCTAACATAGCTTTTTGTTTTGGCTTGGAGTACTTGGTAAGTTTTATGCTTTAGCATCCTTGCATGCATGTGAGTGACTGCTATGATAGCATACTTACCATGAGGCTATTTGCTTATATGATATACCTGCCTGAATGTCTGTGGGTGAAGGTTGGATTATCTGAATTGGAATAATGCATCAATTGTGAGTTTTAAGCCCACTAGATAGTGACAAAATCATCTTGTTTTCTAAGCCCACTTGAGGGTGACAAATCCACATTTTAGCCTACTTGCGGGTAGCACCATCAAACCATCTTCAAATAAACAAACATGAAATGTTTTGTTCCAATTCAGGCGATCCAGTCTATATTTGTATGCTGTGCGCATTATATAGTAAATCTAGGCTAATAACCGAAATAAGAACGCATAATGTTTTCAAAACTAGATATCATGGTTAGTAGAGGCCGATCTTTGATCGAGCGAGCGGGGGTGCTCACGAAGTGACCTTCCCCAATTGTACCCAAGTTCCCGAGCCGAGGAAACTTTGGTGATGATGGACACGTGGCCTTAGGCAACGAGTCAGGGTTTCTTAAATTTCCCAAAACAAAACATTTAGGTGACGACTCTGTATCTGGCAAAGCAGTCCATGTTTGGCACTTCTTTCAAAAAATCTGTTTTCAAAAATGATTTGCCGGATTTGGACTCTTTGATGATTCATCGGTCTTGCATTGCACTCTGCGCGATTAGATACAGGACCATGACATTGAGTCCTGAATTGTAGTGAACCCAATGAACAAAACTGGGGGGGGGGATTCCCTCCCGGGGCGTTCGGGGACGTCTACAGTCACAATCTATTGCAAGTCCAACAGTTGCACTTTCTCCATTATCTGTTGGAGGAGATATCTATGTTCGGCAACATGTTCCTCCTCTTCAACCTCTTCCTCCCATTCATCCTCTTCTTCTATCTTTGCCCATGGGTGGTAATTCTATTCCTCCACCATTGATGTATCCCACATATCATGTAAGTGTTAGTACAATTTAAATGCTCATTTTTGTGTGGATATAATATGTGACTCAAACCATGATTGCGAAGCGTAATATATGATATTGTTGTAAGCGAACAATTTGCGGGAGATGTATGTAGTGCAAAATTCTTTGCCAAATCCAATGCCTCAACGGTATTCTTCTCAACCAACATTCCAGTCACTACTTCAAGGTTCATGTGGATATGACATTAGGTTTCGATATTCTCAAGAATCAAATAGTCCAATGTGTAGTCAGGTTCGTCCTCTCAGTATTTTTATTTTGTAGTTGATGAAAATTGTGGCTATTTCATTTTAGAAATTTTTATGTGAAGTATGTATTTAGCTGCTGAAAACTGTGCAAAATTCTGTCTTTTTCCATTTTAGGCTATGGACAAGCTGAAAGACAAGCAAACTGAAGCTGAAATTCGCCTGGAAAGTGAAGTCATAGCAGCTCAATGTGAAGCAGAAAGACAAGCAAACTGTGTGTTCAAATTGTGAAGCAAACTCTATGTACCTATGTTTCCAAATGTTAATGGCTTATATGTTAATGGCTTGTATGTGTGGACCAATGTGTTAATTTTGATGGACCAATGTGATATAAAGTGTTGAATCTTTCCAAATGCCTCAATGGCTTGTATGCTAATGATGTTAATTTACAGTTGATGTTAATGGCTTTTTCATTTGTTAGAAAATTTATTCCAGCCATTTCCTTTTTTAATTTACAGTTGATGATGTTAATCTACAGTTCTGTTCTGTTGTTAATCTACAGTTCTGTTCTATTCTGTGTTGCTGTCCCAGCTTTTTCATTTTTTAAATTATCCAATCTGGTGTCCATATTTGTATTGGGTCTGGTATGCTAGTTCTGTTCTGTTCTGGTATGCTGGTTTGTATTGGTTCTTCTATGCCGGTTCTAGTTTGCTGGATGTGGTATGTTAATGATAGAACCATTAAATAGTTCATGCTTCAGCTGGTAACAGATAAATGGTTCATGCTTCAGCTGGATCTGACTGGTAACAGAACAGCTTCATGCTACAGCTTCATGTGACTGCTTCATGCTGGTTCATGCTACAACTTCATGCTACAGCTAACTGGTATCAGGTAAATGGTTCATGCTACAGCTTCATGCTGCCATACTGATAAATGGTTCATGTATGTATAAATTCTGGTATGCTGGTTCTGTTCTGTTCTGGTATGCTGGTTTGTATTGGTTCTGGTTTGCTGGATGTGGTATGTTAATGATAGAACCATTAAATGGTTCATGCTTTAGCTGGTAACAGATAAATGGTTCATGCGTCACCTGGATCTGACTGGTAATAGAACAGCTTCATGTGACTGCCTCATGCTGGTTCATGCTACAGCTTCATGCTATAGCTAACTGGTATCTGGTAAATGGTTCATGCTACAGCTTCATGTTGCCATACTGATAAATGGTTCATGCTTCAGCTTCATACTGCTGCTGCCCTACTCAGAACCAGAATATCAAAACAGATAATAGATAGACTTGGTAACAGATAAACTGGTAGGAAGTTTATGCTGGATCTGACTAACAGAACATGATGATGCTAATTCTGGTAACAGATATACTGGTAACAGAACATCATGCTGCTAATGCTGGATCTGATGCTGGTCCTGGTCTGGATCTGTTGTTAAAGCAAAATGTGCCATATTGATAACAAATAAACTTAATAGATGAACTTAAATTTCCAAAATTCCATTCATTCATTCATTCCAAAATCAACCATCATTCATTCATTCATTCATTCCAAAATTTACCATACTTCATTCAGCAGATAATAGATAATTCATTCATTCATTCATTTATTCATTCCAAAATGTGCCATACTTCATTCCAGAATTTATTCCATCATTCATTCCAAAGTTGAGGCCACAAGTTGAGGGAAATAGATAATAGATAATTCATTCCATAGTTCATTTCATAATAGATAATAGATAACAAGTTGATGTACATACAACCCAAAATGGTACAAACTTCCATTCAGTTTCCCAAAATACAATAAAGTACAAAAGTTACATCATAAAGTACAAAATGGTAGAAAATACAATGAAGTACACCATCGCTTTGATATTCCTTTCCATCCTTTGAAGCCTTCGACCATAGTTCGTTTCCATGTCATCAAGCCCCGTCCTTACATTGTTAAAGTCTTCTACTGTTATACCATCACAAGCTGTACAATTCGAACGGATTCTGGACGTAACGTCTTCATCATCTTCATCCACGAATTTGAAGTAATTGCAATGGGGAGTAGAAGTGTTACTCTGCAATGCATGAGAATAAGTTAGTCGAATAAGACAAATATTAATGTGACTACTAAAGGAAGAAAATAGCTAGAATTACAAACTTACATATCTTGATGGGCAAACAAAGAACAAACGCCCTTGATTTCCATTCTCATTGGTTCTTACAATATGTATGGCAGCGGTTCTTCCACAATTGCACAGCCTCGGTTCCAATCTTATGTTGCTAATGTTAGAAGAAGAAGCCATTTTTTAAATCTGCATACATGAGAACTTTTTTAAATGGCAAATACCCCTTTTTTTATATTGCATACATGAAAACTTTTATGTTGCTAGGAAAATACCCCCTTTTGTATAGTAGTTATCTGGAAATTGGATGAACATGGACTCCCATTGTCTACATTTTGTTTCATCTGCCTTGTGTGGTAGGTTTTGATGGACACCTCAAGTATTTGTAATCTTTTTCTGTTGTAACTTTCAGTTTATGGTAACTTTCAGTATTTGTAATCTTTTTTTTGTTGTAACTTTCCAAATCTATGCAGTTTTTAACTTATTCCTAAACCCAAGTGGTGTGGTTAAGTTGTGTTTTGAAAATACAATAATGAACACAAATTTCATCAATTGGTCCTTCAGTTTTTGAGTTAAGTTAAAACAGAAAAGATAGAGAGAAAAAAATGTCAACAAATTTACCTTAAATTGTGTTCTGCAGTCTAAATTTAATTACTGTATAATGGGATCTACACTTGGAATGAATATTAACCACAAAATGCTTATTATTTTTCTAGATAACATTTCTATGTTAATACATTTGGGTGTGCAGAAAATAAGATACAGACCAATTAAGCTTGGAATATAAAATCTTGATCTTGTTAACTAATGCAAAAATGCTAAAGGGACAGAGTGTGGAACAACTGCTAAGTTCTTGTGTAACATCTTCAAACACAGAACAACCTTAGTATAAGGAACTTAGTGTCATGGATATAACACATGCCTCAAGAACTTAGTATAAGAAAAGATCTTCTACTCAAACAGAATTCTGGAATATAAGAAAAGAACTTAGTATAATTTCCTATATGGAATTCTGGAATCAAACAGAATCTTTCCTATCTGGAATTTTGGAATTCTATTCTATGTAGAATTCTGGAATAAATTTCTATGTTACAGTTCAATGTGAGCCTGCGCAGCTAAATGTAACATCAAAAGACCACAAACCATTAATACTTCATAATTCTTTATTTTGTCAATCAGATTTGGCTTCATCACAAGCAAGCTATTCAATGAAACCAACAAAAAGAATGAGACTACATTAATGCTTAAGTAGTGCAACTGGTCCAGTGTTCAACAAATGCATATAATGTTGTACAGAATAGTTACTGTCGAAGCCCTAATTTTTGTCACTATCGAAGCCCTAATTTTTGTCACAGTGAAAGCCAAGCCCTAATTTCAGCCAAGCACATCCAAGCCCTAATTTTTTTTTAAAAAATTAGGGCTTTCATCTTCAATATGTCTCTAATAATTAGGGCTAATGTCTCTAAAATTAGGGCTTGGATGTGCTTGGCTTGGCTTTCTTCAAGCTTTCATTTTTCACAGTGAAAGCCCTAATGTCTCTAAAAATTAGGAGATAATTTCAGAGTTTCGAATACAAACCTGGTTCGTCATGAACAAATTTCTTCGCTGAGCCGATGGTGGTCGCGGTGGAGCACTGGTTTACGAAGCAATGAATATTAGGGCTGGAGTGGGTCATCGGTGTCGTCTGGGGGACTGGTCGTTGCCGGTGCCGTCTAGGAGACTGGTCGCCGGTGAGGATGGGTTCGATGGAGGAGGACGACTGAATGTGAGCCTAAGTGAAATATAGCTTGGCTGAGTGATATAACTAGCAACGGGCGAGATTTGAGTGAAATTTCAATTTTTTTTTTTTTTAATCTCAGCCGTTGGATGTACAACGGCTGATCTCAGCCGTTGCAAGAACGCTCGCAAGTATGGCTTGCAAGGAGAGGATCTGAACTCGGACCCCAGCACCCCCAGTCGCATTTCATTGGTCAGCCCATTTTTTTTTTCTTTTTTCTTTTCTTCTAATCACCAACCCCTACGTGGGAGGGGAGAAAGGGGGTCCTGGGCAATTTCCTTTTTTTTTTTTTTTTAAACTGATCTTCTAAGGTGTGAAGAGACATTAGTAAACTAAGGTAATATATATTTTAATATAAAAGAGATAACTTTAGTTGGTTTTGATTTTCAAAGTTCATTTTTTTAGAAAATTTTATTTTTTATTTTTTGTATTTTTTTGATAGAACATTTGGTAAAATATTTGAGATTTTTAACATTTTTCAACCATTTATACCCACAAAAATATGTTATAAGTGAGATTTAGAATGTGGAATTTATTGTAAATTAATATTATATATACAAAAAAAAATGTAAAATTAATTAGTGTTATTATTATTTAAGATTATTCTTCAATTAACAAATTGAAATCACCTAAATTATCGAAATCACAATTTGATAATTTATCAATCCATCATTCATGGGTTTATTTATAATTTTATCTCAAAATTGCATCGAATCACACCGCTAAAACTACAGCAAAATCATTTTAAGACCTATCGGAGAGGATCTCAGTTAGTCTTCATTTGTGAAGAATTTTTTTAATTTGATTTTTTAGTTTTTGGTTATTTTAATTTGATTAAAAAAGTTTTATTTTAGATAAATTTTTTATTTTTTTATAATTTTATAGGAAAAAAAAAGTGAAACGATTCTTATTTAAATGTGATATTTTATTTTCTTGACTTTCAACTCATTATATCTTTTAATAAACTAAAGGGGAACTACACGCAATTAGGATAATGAAAAAAAAATTACCAATACTTGAGGAGTTCAAGTAACACTTGCATCCCATAGTCTTTCATTTGCATCTTACTACAGACATTTACACCCCTAGTATGTTAATAATTTTTTTCCCCTACTCCAAACGGTACATAATTTTTCCCAAACTATCTGTGTTTGGTGGAGCTCTAGAAATTTGTTTTTAGTCCTTAGTTTGAATGTTGTGTTTGGTTTGAGCTCTGGAAACGTGATTCTACACCCACTTTTGAAAATAGGCGTACCCGGTCATCCTTCCAGACGTCTCTTTAGACGTCCGGCCGGTTGACCGGAACAATGTTGATTTTTATTTTTTTTTGGCACCCGTTATTTTTTTATATTGTAAATAAAAAATATTTTCAAAATTTTTAAATTTTTTTTTATAAGTTTCAAATAGAATTTTAAGTTATGTGTTTGATTATAAATTTTTAAATCAAATATCATATGTCACATCAAAAATTTCAATCTTAATTTAAAACTCATAACTCAACAAATTTTCTACACTCAAATTATAATTTCAAAACTAATAAACCCAAAATATAACTGTATTATCAAATCATAATTCTAAAATGCTAGCAACGCCACCTAAATTACTCTCAATTGTTTGATCTCAAACACACTTGCAACTCAGCATATATATACAAATTAAGACTTGGGGTTTGTGCGAAATGAATCAGAAATTCGGAGGACGGAGGCAGCCCACCGGTACTCCGTCGCTGGCGTGGTCGTGCGCCGTCGACGTCGTTTCGCTACTTGCTGGCGCCTCCGTCGTTCACAACATCTTCAAGCCTGATTTGGTCTCTCTCTCTCTCTCCCCTGTATTGCCTATGACCTGTTTGATAAAATGTCTCAGAGATTTCAAAGTGTCGTCCAAGTGTGCTAGTCTATTGAATTTATAACACTTTCATCTCCAATTAAACGTAAAAATATTAAGAAACACTATCCATGATTAATCTCACTTTATTGGGTTTGAGTGCCTATGGCTGTTGGAAAATGAAGTAGAAAGTATATCCCCCCCCCCCCCCCCCCCTTTTCTTGGTTGGGTTAGAAAAATGAGAAGAAAAAAAGTCTATACATTTGTCCAAAAAAACCCATTTTTTAAAAATTTTGTTTAAATATATTTTTCTTTTCTTTAACGAATTCAAGATCCAAACATATTACAAAAGTTAATTTATTGGTGGTATTGGTGGCTAATGTAACTCCATTGGATATCTAAATTCTATAACCTAATGTTACACAAATAGAACTTTTACACAAAATAGATGACATGACAATGAAAGTTTCAAAAATTATTTGGGTTTGGCAATTGGGTTGGGATATTTTTCAATCCAATTTTGTGCGGCTTTCAAGAAGCAATTTGTTTGTTTGTTTTTGTTTTGTTTTGTTTTTTTGTGTTTTTTTGGGGACTTGTTTATGGAATTTTGTTATGTAATATGCAGACATTGTTGCCAATGGACACTGTTCATGGGGCTAAGGGCAGAGAAGCTGACAAGGGATGAATATATTTTGTTGGTTTCGACAAAGTAGTTGATTTTTGTCAACTTTCAATGCTTTGAACTTCAACTTCATGAGAATGTTTTGCAAGAGATTTTGTTGGAGGTACATTTTACCATTGATGTGTATGTTTATCTGAGATTGTTATCTTGCTGTGTTGCTATGTTTGTCAAATAGGCTTGTTATTTGTTTTGATTGATTATATGCTATGTCAAATTTATCAAATAAAGTTTCTATTTTTTAATTATTTTTTTTTAAAAAAAATGAAAAGTGAATGATTGAATTTTAATTGAAACTAGGTATTGTAGGTTGTTCTGAAATTGAAGTTCACAGTAAGGGCAAGGATGCTCCTCTTTAGTGTAACTTATTTGGGCATCTCCAACGGTATATTATTTTTTTATCAAATTTGAGTAAAAACTCTCTTTGATATCACCTACTCCAACGGAAGAATTTGCCTTTTCATCAAACTACCGGGCAGACGACCGGGTGGTCGACCGGCCAATATAAAATTTTCACCAATTGAGAGGTCATCCGAGGGGTCGACCAAGGGGTCGACTTCCTAGTGTAAAATTTTCACAAAATTTTGCCGTGGTTATCCGGGAGGACATCGGATAGTGAAAATACAGCGGTAATGAATAGTGCTTTGATGAAAGGCTCAAAGCATCCTCAGTTTGGTAAAAGATTTGGAATGTTCTCAATTTAATATAGTTTTGATAAAACTGTTGGAGAGAAAAAAATTATACTTTTTTATCAAATTCAAATTTGGTGATGGATTTGATTAAACGTTGAAGATGGCCCTAGAATTGTTTATAATTGTTTGAATTTGAAAATTTGTATCTGAGTTCCCCATGCCGTGAAATTACACATTTGCTCAAAGCACACTATAGGTTTTGTGGTCCTAGTTGGTTTATTTGAAGAATTCCATGGATCAAGCAATCCCAAAACAGAAAGATTCCCATAATCAGAAATATACACCATGGTGGATTTGAACATCCCACACTATTCAATCCGTCAGAATAGAAACGCGAGATTGCCACTGCGATCCATAGTGTTCCATTCAAATTTGGTTACACAAATGTGCAAAAACCCTACATTGTGGTTCCATATTTCCATTGTTACATCCAATTTTGTACCACAAGAATACAAGCATCGGCGATTGGGGGGGGTCAGAGCTGCTGTTGCATTCTGTAGAAGCGTGATCGATGATAATGGGATAAAAAAGTAAGTATTGTTCCTTTTTTCTTTTTCTTTTTTGGTGTGAATGTCTGGTACGAACGTCCTATTAGGGTTTGTGCATTTATTGGGTTTGTGCAAAATTTTGTCGGATGTGAATTTTTGGTACGGATATCCTTCTAGGGTTTGTGCGCGGTTCGGTTTTGTGTGAAATACATGTATTCGATTTTTCTCTTTTTTTCGAGTTTGTGATTTTTTGTTCTTATATTTTTGTTTTGTGATTTTCATTCGTATGATGTTACAATGTGGAATTTGCCGATAATATGTGGTTGGAATTCTGGGTGCATGAAATTGGGATGATCATGGTGGTGTAGGTTCTCTCAAGCGTTAATACAATGTGGGACTCCCCTCAAAGGTGGGTTTTGCACTCTCAACACAGGATGTAAGAAAAACTGAAAAAAATCGATAAAACTAATTGAACTGAACCAAATCGGCCGTATTTGGTCTATTTTTTAACAACAATCGGTCTATGCGATTTTTTTAATTTGATTTTTTTTTATTTTTAGTTCAGTATCGATTTAAGCACCTTGTATACTGAACTAAACCGAAACCGACTATTTCAATATATTTTATATATATTATTTATATAATCTAATAATATAATAATATTAATAATTATAATAAATTATTAATCTTAATTAATAAATCTTATCATCTCTATAACATAAGATAGTAAACTTTTATTATATATAATCCTAAGTCTAACTTATAATTTATAAAGCCTTAGTATTTATTTATTGTTTGTTTGTTTGTATTTTTGTTAATTGAAGAATTAAAAAATATTTATTAAATAGATAGATTGGATATATTTCAAATAGTGGACAAATAACTAATTCCATATTTTTACATAGATTAGTGGTTATACTAAAAACGACTATAATTTGAAAAGTTTTAAATCGATTAAATCGTACGGAACCAAACCGTTTCAATCCGTTCTGTTCTGTTCGGTTTCAGTTCAATTTGATAAAAAAATTATATCTATACTCAAAATAATAAAATTAATATTATTAATTTGGTGAAAACTTTTACCTCAATACTAACCGTACCAAATAGTTTATATCCCTACCAACACATGTGGCCTATGTGGGTTTGTGATATTGTGTGGTTTTTACAATTGGTGTATTTTTTTTATTTATTCATTAATTTTTTGTACGTATGGCAGGTTACTATGTGTAGCTTGTTGCTGATGTGTAATTATTCTGTGTAATGATGTTCGGATGAACATGGTGGCGTGGGTTTTCAGACTCTGTTACAAAATATACTTGTAAATGTGAATTCCAATATGCATATTATGCGGGTGGATGTGTCAAACATCTGGTCTATGGAATTGTGGAATGTGTTGGCGATAATTACAGATAATACATTAGAAAATATAAATAATAAAAGTTATAATAATTATTGAAAGAATTGAGGTGCGGGAAATTCATTTTCTTTAAGGAGATTCAAGTCTTCTGCGGTTAGGTAAAGCCTCATACCGGTGCAACAGAAAAAACCTTGACTTGTCCCCTCAGGATATAACAGCCGACTAAGTCGTATGATTCACTGATATTGCACAATTGGTTGAACCCAAAGCTTTATCACACACATCCTTTTTATTTATCACACACATCCTTTTTATTTACCTGATAATCTCACTCAAGACATAACAACACAACCAAAACTTTTTCTCTTGTATGTTTTGAGATATGACAAAGTTCAATATATATAGAAAGGAAACTTCTTAGACAAGGTTCTTGGTGGATAAGATAACAAGAGACTTGACCAAGACCTTCGAAGCTAATCTAGGAAGACTTGGAATGGATAAGTCTGGGGAAGATTAGGAGAAGACTTGAATGGATAAGTCTTGGCAAACCTTATCTTGGAAGATTTGGATGGATAGGAATGGGGAGATTAGGAAAACTTGAAAGGATAAGACATGAAGGAAACCAATAACACATTATAATATTAAAATACCTGCTAACATTCCCCTACCTATTTTAATATTACAAGTAACAAAAACTGAGATTATTAGGCAAATAAGGATATTATGCATCATGGTAGATGTGCTCTGCATTGAACCTCCATTAGTGAAACAATAATATCTACTCCAGAGCCAATAGTATGCTCAACATTGAACTATGACTACTTAAGGAAAATAAATAATTATTGTACACACATAATATTTCAGGTATTCACAAAAGCTTTAAAAGCTAGCACATTACGGCCTTGTGCGATCCCAGGATTCATGAGTATGTTTGAGAATTAGCCCAAATTTCATAGGTAACGGCCCCACTACCACACTCACATAGATGAATTCTATCAAGGGTGCTCCTGTAACTATGACACCCCACTCAATAAGAGCTACAAAAATTCATTAAGAGTTTTTTTAATAACTCCGCCTCTACAACGTTACAGGATAAATGCACTTACATCATAGGGATGGGAAAAAAAGTAATTTAGTGCATTTCTCACAGTCATCATATGATCGTTTTTCTCATTGAACCCAGTTACAGGATCTCTGGTCCCTGGGTTGAGTATCCTCATACATGGCTCCTGTTATATTCAATGGGCTTCAACCCCATCCCCCTCGATGTATTCCAAACTCTATCTCTTACTAAGGCCTTAGTTAATGGATCTGCAAGATTATCACCAGATTTAATATAATCTACATTTATAATGCCATTATTCATATAAGATCTCACAGTACTGTGTTTTCTTCTGATAGGTTTGGATTTACTGTTATAATAATGGTTATTAACTCGACCAATTGCTGCGGTGCTATCACAATGAATTAATATAGGTGGAATCGGTTTTTCCCAATAAGAGATTTCATTTAACAAATCTCTTAACCAATTTGCTTCTTTACTATATGTAGCTAAAGCAATAAGCTCAGCCTCCATTGTTGAATTAGCAATAATGGTTTGTTTTTTCGATTTCCAACTTATAGCACCACCTCCCAATGTAAATAAGTAACCAGTGGTTGATAATGAATTACCTGATAAGATATTCCAATCGGCATCACTGTAACCTTCAAGTACTACAGGATACTTATTATAAAACAAGCCATATTTTATGGTACCAGATAAATATTTCATAATACGCTCAATGGCTAGTCAGTGATCATTGCCAGACTTGCTAGTAAACCTGCTAAGTACTTCAACTGTATAGGCAATGTCAGGTCTAGTATAGTCAGTCGCATAACGCAAGCTACCAATCATACTAGCATATTCCTTTTGATTAATTACATCCTCATCATTTTCAATAGGAAATAAACGCACATGAGAATCAAAAGGAGTAAGAACATGCTTGCAGTTATAAAAATTATATTTTCTCAAAATTTTCTCAACATAATGCGACTGATCAAGAAATATACCATCACAGCTTTTGGTAATTTTTATTTCCAGAATATAATTAGCCTCACCAAGATCTTTCATATCAAAATGGCTACTAAGCACATTTTTAGTTTTCACGATGATATGCAAATTAGAGCCAAATATAAGTAGATCATCCACATAAAGGCTAATAATGACATATGAATTCTCTTCAGATTTATAGTAAATGCATATATCACATTCATTCGTTTTATAGCCATTCTCAATCATGCAGGAATCTAATTTCTCATGCCACTGTTTAGGGGTCTGTTTTAAGCCATATAGGGATTTAACTAGCTTGCATACTTTGTTTTCTTGATCGGGTTCCACAAAACCCTCAGGTTGATCCATATAGATTTCTTCACCTAGGTCTCCATTTAAAAAAGCTATTTTAACATCCATTTGATGAATTTTTAGATCATGAATTGCAGCCACTGCAATGAATAATCTAATGGATGTAACTCTAGTAACCGGAGAAAATGTATCAAAAAAGTCAAGATCTGCTTGTTGTTTAAAACCTTTTGCAACAAGCCTTGCTTTATATTTATCAATAGTTCCATCCGGTTTAAGTTTTTTTCTCAAAACCCATTTACAGCCAATAGTTTTACAACCTGGTGGTAAATCTACTAATACCTAAGTTTTATTGGATAATAATGATTCTATCTCATCATTTACAGCCTCGTTCCAAAAAAACAGAGTCAGGAGATGCCAAAGCTTCTTGTAAAGTTAATGGAGTTTCCTCCACATTAAAAACATGATAATCAGGGCCAAAATCTTTTTCTAATCTGGCTCTTTTACTCCTTCTTGGTTCAAAAACTACAGTATCTTGGTTTTGTAAAAGAGGAGTAGAGGAACCGGTTTCAGATAAAATATCTTCTTGATAATTTTGACCCCCACCATTTTTAGATTTAAAAGGAAATTTTTCTTCATGAAAAATTACATCACCTGATTCAAAAATTATTTTGTTTTCAATATCAAAAAATCTATAGGCTGTACTATTTGTTACATATCCAAGAAAAGCACAAGTGGCAGCTTTCACACCTAATTTAGGTCTTTTAGAGTCCACAAGTCTAACAAAAACTAGACAGCCCCAAACCCTCAAATATCTCAAATTTGGCTTACGCCCTTTCCACAACTCAAAGGCCATGTTTGATTTACAAGACTAATAGTGAAGTATTAATAATCTTATCAAATTAGTGTGGTATTCACTATCCCACCCCTACCTCATTACTAATAATTCTACAAATTTGGTGGATTAATTATCCATTGGATTAATAATCCTAAACCAAAATGTCAAAACAAACATAGGATAATTGGACTCACGGATTAATAATCCATATCTCATGCTTTAATCCTTCCAATCAAACATGCCAAAAAGGTGTAACTTTTGTTTTTTTATGTGGCACTCTATTCATAACGTAACATGCAGTTAAGATTGCTTCTTCCCACAAATTTGAAGGAGCACCTACTTTAATTAGCATAGCATTTGCTAAATCAGTTAAAGTTCTATTTTTCCTTTCTGTTACACCATTGGATGCAGGTGAATATGATAGAGTAGTTTCATGAATTATTCCCAAAGACTAAGCAAACGAATTGAATCCAAAAGATTCATACTCACGACCTCTATCACTTCTATATCTTTTAATCTTTTTACCGAATTGATTTTTAACTTCAAAAAGGAATTCTTTAAATTTTTCAAAAGCATCACTTTTATTTTTCAACAAGTATACATAAGTGTATTTTGAAAAATCATCAATAAAAGTGATAAAATATCTATTTCTACCACGTGTTAAAATTCCTTTAAATTCACATAAATCAGTGTGAATTAGTTCTAACAATTCAGTATTTCTCACCATACTTTTATGAGGCCTTTTAGTTATTTTTGCTTGACTGTAAACTTCACATTTCTCAAACTTATTTGTTAGTTTGGGAATTAATCCTAAACTACTCATGACTCCCACATATCGACTATTAATATGACATAGACGAGCATGCCAAAAATTCACAGAAGACAGCATGTAAACAGAAACATGTGTTTATTCTCAACATTTAATTTAAACATTCTATCACAGGCATACTCTTTCCCCACAAATATGTCTTTTCTAGTGATTACATATTGGTCAAATTCAATAATCTGCTTGAAACCAGCTTTGTTGAGCAAATAACTTGACATCAAATTTTTCCTCATTGACGGTGTATACAACACATCTTTTAAAACAAGCACACGTACAGAGGTAAAATTCAGCTCAACATCTCCACACCCGAGCACCTTGGTTAAACTGGAGTCACCAAGCATAATAGTCATCTCCTCATTAAAAGGAGTAAAATCTTTGAACCAATCTTTATCATAGTAGACATGCCTATTGGCACTAGAGTCTGCCCACCACCTTTCTACAGATTGAACCATAAAAATATCTGTGATCATAGCCACAAATGGTTCCTCGGTAACATTAGCCTGTGGTCAAGACTGTTGTTTTCGAAATTTGCAAGTTCGAGCAATATGCCCACTTTTGCCACACACAAAACATGTCACATTTGTCAGATCTTGTGAAGGGGGTTCTTGGTTCCATTTCTTTTGCCTCGGGTAATTTTTATTTTGTGGCCTTCCAGTATTTTTCCAAATTTTCTTAACTGGCTTCAAATGACTATTTTTATGAAATCGACCTTTAGGTAAAGTATTTCCAGAAGTTAAATTTACCTTTGTAGTGGAATGTTATTGTGTCATAAGCGCATCTTGTCCTCATGCTTCTTCCTCCACCCGAATCCGTGTGATTAGAGTCTCCAAGGACGTCTCTTTTTGCTTGTGACGCATTGACTTCTGGAACTCCCTCCAAGATGATGGAAGTTTGTCAACAATACCTGCTACAACAAGATTGTCTCCAATTTTGATGCCTTCAGATCTAACTTCAGCTACTAACATCTGAAAATCTTGAACTTGCTCCACCACTGATTTTCCATCTATCACCTGATAGTGGAAAAAACGGCTTGCAGCATATTTTTTAGCGCCTGCCTCTTCAGTGTCATATTTGTCTTGCAAGACTTTCCAATTTTTCTTGGCAGTGGTGTAAGTAGTATCATAATAATCATAAAATTAATCTGAAAGACAATTCAAAAGATAGTATCGACATTTATACTCATCTGTGTTGTATTTTTCAAGTTTTTAAGATGAGTAGCATACTCCTCGTCGGTCATCTCTTCAGTGGGGACTTTGTTCAGATTTTTCTCGGTCAGGATATACGCCACCTTGAGGAGACTGAGGTAGAAAAACACATTGCCTTTCCATCTCTTGAAATGAGCTCCCTTGAACCGAAAGGGCTTGTTGAGATCGCCGGTATTCTCGTTGGGCTTCTCCAGTACTGGCTCCATGAATCTTTGCTATTTGAATCTCCTTAAAATTGTTGGTGATAATTACAGATAACACACCAGAAAATACAAATAATAAAAGTTACAATAATTATTGAAAGGGCTAAGGCGCTGGAAATTCGCTTTCTTTAAAGAGATTCAAGCCCTCTGCGATTAGGCAAAGGCTCATACCGGTGCAGCAAAAAAAACCTTGACTTGTCCCCCCCAGGATACAACAGCCCGACTAAGTCGTATGGTTCACCAATACTGCACAATTGGTTGAACCCAAAGCTTCATCACACACATCCTTTTTATTTGCCTGATAATCTCACTCAAGACATAACAACACAACCAAAACTTCTTCTCTCGTATGTTTTGAGATATGACAAAGTTCAATATATATAGAAAGGAAACTTCTTAGACAAGGTTCTTGGTGAATAAGATAACAAGAGACTTGACCAAGACCTTGGGAGCTTATTTAGGAAGACTTGGAATGGATAAGTCTTGGGAAGACTAGGAGAAGACTTGAATGGATAAGTCTTGGCAAACCTTATCTTAGAAGATTTTGATGGATAGGAATGGGGAGACTAGGAAGACTTGAAAGGATAAGACATGAAGGAAACCAATAACACATTATAATATTAAAATACCTGCTAACAGAATGTACCATTGTCAAATAGTTTAAATGTGAACATTCAAAATTTGTTACGATTCTGTTTTACATTTTCGGCGAAATGTGGATTAATATGAATAACATAAACGGCATTGCATTATTGCCTGGTCTAACAATGAGTATTCTGGAAATGTTATTTATATTGATTCGGAAATGTGTTTGGAGTTTTAGTGATTAATGTTTCATGTGATCATGTATTTAATTGTTTCAATGACATTTTAAATGTGTAATTATGTATATTTTTTGTTGGTGTTACTGTAACATTTCATGAGCGTTAGGTGTCATAAATGTTGGTGTGTTGAATTTGTTAGTATGAACTTACACGTTCACAGGTGTGATGTTATTTTCGTTATGTAGAACCACGTTGGCTAGATTGGTGTGTTGTTTATTAGATATGTGGAATTGTCTTTTTAATTGTTGGGTTGAGAATAAGTACCTATGCAATATGAGTGGTGTTATATGTACCAATTAGTGTACTAATTAGTTGTGGGGATATATTTTCTGAATACCAACACGTGGCATGGTGACGCCGACGTGTCAGCCGAGGTGCCACGTGTCATGGTAGTTAGGCCGAAATGATCTCGGAGTTGCCGAGGTTATCTCCGAAGATATCGGCATTCGAGATAAGCAAATAAAGGACAAGAGTCTTAAGACGAAGAGGGGACTTAACCAAGATAAGGATAAAGCTCTTAGGGAGTTTATCTTTATCTCTTAAGGAGTCCAAAGTAAGCACTGAGTTGGAGTTCATGGAAGTCATACTTCTAGTAGGACTTGGATTGAATATATTATAAAAGAGAGGCACCCCCGTGGGTCTAAGGTATGCAATTTATGTTTTGAGTATTAAGTTTAGCACTTGATTATCTTTAAGAGATATACTGACTTGATCGTCGGAGTGCCCCTGGGTGGAAGAACCACCGCCGGAGCCTTTTTCTTTCTGTTACAGGTTGCTGAAACCATCTATTTTGCCTGTGCTCTCCAGTTGATCACTAAGCAGGCAGTGTGGTCAGATTTTCACCCACACAATTTGGCGCCGTCTGTGGGAACGAAGGAAGAATAGATGGCCAGTAACGGACAGCAGGAAAAAATTGGGGATAACGCTCCCGCTGGGAGTAGCAGACTAATTGACCTTGACATGGAAGGAGACAACCACAATACAGAAGCCCGTGACCAGGGTCACAGAGAGAAAGACATCATCCAGGAGGGCGACACGTCAAAAAGGACAGACCAAGGAAAGTACTACAATGAAGATAACCTCCAGGTATGGAGGGACAGGTGCCTACGGAGGGATGAGGAAGTAAAAGAATTGGTGAACAAGTTGGCAGACCTTCAGTCAGTCGTTAACTTCATGATGCAGAATAATGTTATGCAGCCACCATACCCGCTGCAAGATATGCCGATGCCAGCAACCAACACCCAGAAGAGCGGAAGAAAAACAATCCCCGAGGTCCCTCAGCATACCAGGAGCGGAAGGCATTCTCACCGGCCTTCCAGGGAAGTCGAACGAGGAGAGCCGAGGCAAGAAGAGTCCCGAAGGACGCACCACATGAAGAATCCAGAGCCCAAAGAACATCGGCATGTTCAAGGGCAAGCACTCTGCTTTGACACAACCCATGGAGAAAGATCCAAACGGGTCCACCACGAGGCCGAAAGCAGTGTACCAAAAAGACTAAAGTCCAAAGACAGCCGAGCTCCAGGGAGGAGCAAAGAAAACCTGAGGGACTACCTCAAAAGGAGGCAGCAGAATGTTGAAGCCGAGGTAAACTCTCCAGTAAAGCCGAAGACAGCCTTCTCGGTGGAACTGGACAAATTCGAACCACCAAAGAGATTCAGTATGCCGAGGTTTCAAATTTATGATGGTAAGTCAGATCCAAACTTTCATGTTGGACTATACCTGAATTCAATGGCGTTATATAGCGGGAACGAGCCGTTGCTCTGCAAAGTATTCCCCTCATCCTTTGGGGAAATTGCATCTGATTGGTTCCATAAATTACCAAAAGGAAGCGTAAAGACGTGGGAAGGCCTGGCCGAGATGTTTGTGGCCAGGTTCGTGACCAACAAGCTGCAACCCCTGAGGGTTGATGCTTTGATGGCTCTAAGAATCACCAAGGAAGAAGGCCTTAGGGCCTATGCGAAGAGGTACTACGAGGTGTTCAACCGAATACCCGAATGCAACCAAGAGGTAGCGGTCGTGTCTTTCAAGAAGGGCCTGAAAGATGATTGCCCACTACGGAAGTCTTTGGAAAAAACATTGCCAAAAAGCATGGAAGAACTCATGGCAAGAATTGAGAAGTACGCCAGAGCCAAAGAAAATACATCGAGAAACAAAGAGATAAAGCAAGAAAAGGGAAACGGCTCGCCGAAGCAAGGCCGAGGCAACAATGGGCCGACTAAACAAGAAACAGAGTTGAGAAGTAAACAGGCGGTAACGACGGTATTCCGAATCCCAATCCATAAAGTCCTAGATCAAATTCGAAACCAACCTTATTTCAGGGCTCCGGTAAGAGCACCAGGGGAATTCATGGGAAGGAACGTTGGTAGACGTTGCGCCTACCACAATGAAAAAGGGCACCCAACTCAAGGTTGCAGAGCCTTGAAAGCACACTTGGAGGACCTGGTGAGACAAGGCCTTCTGAGGGACCTGGTCGATGAAGCCAAAACAAGGGAAGAACAGGCAAGGTTGCCTCAAGCACCAGCAGCGCCGCCTCCCCCAGCACAGCTGCCACAAGCAGGAGGACCGAGGGTGGTTAATGTGATCCACTCAAGGGTCAACGAAAACGAAGTAAGAGGGGAAACCCAGAGGGTAAGACATTTACAGCATGTCTACCAAGTCGGGGAGAAGAGACATCGGCCAGAAGAATGCCAAGGGCCAATGATAGCCTTTACTGAAGCCGACCTGGAATTGGTCCAACATCCCCATAATGATGCCTTGGTAGTATCCCTCCAGGTTGGGGAGTGCCAAGTGAAACGCATCCTAATAGATCAAGGCAGCTCTTGTGACATCATGTATGTAAGATGTTACAAGGAGTTGGGCCTTCACCCTGATGACTTGGAACAATCCAGCGGCCCGATGGTCGGCTTTAATGGAACGCCGACATGGCCACTGGGCGCAACAAGCTTGGAAGTACAAGCCGGCACTAAGAAGATCAAGACGGAATTTCTGGTAATTGACACGCCCTCACCATACAACATCATTTTGGGAAGGCCGTGGTTGCATACAATGGGGGCAGTTCCCTCAACGTTGCATCAACTACTACGGTTCCCAACAGAGCATGGGATTGAAGAAGTTAGAGGAGATCAACTGCAAGCAAAAAATTGCTCCATGGCAGCAATGAAGTCCACCTGTAGTATACGGGAGCCAAGGAAAGCAGAAGTTGAAGATGAGGACATGGAGGTCCTAGAAGACGTCGGGAAAGATCCAGCTGAAAAGAGCGAAGAGGCACTAAAAAAAGTTTTCGTCCGGAGGGCGACGAAGAGCGCTTCTTTCTTCTCGGCTCAGGCTTAGCTAGAGAAGAAGAGAGAGAACTGGAAGATTTTTTGAGGGCAAACATAGAGGTGTTCGCCTGGACACCTTACGAAATGCCTGGCATTGGCCCCGAGGTCACTTGCCACAGACTAAATGTCGACAGGTCGGCAAAACCGGTGATTCAACGAGCCAGAAGACCAACGTTGATGCACGTCGAAGCAGTAGAAGAAGAGATAGACAGACTCCTGGAGGCCAGGGCCATCCGAGAAGTTCAGTACCCAACATGGCTGTCCAACACAGTAGTAGTAAAAAAGAAGAATGGCAAATGGAGGGTTTGTGTAGACTTTACCAGCCTCAACAAAGCCTGCCCCAAAGACAGCTTTCCTCTGCCCAAGATCGACCAACTGGTAGATGCTACTTCAGGACATGAAAGGATGAGTTTTCTAGATGCATACAGAGGGTACCACCAGATTACCATGTACCCTCCAGACGAGAAAAAGACCGCGTTCATCACCCCTAAAGGCCTGTACTGTTACAAGGTAATGCCTTTTGGGTTGAAAAATACAGGAGCAACCTATCAGAGGTTAGTGACAAAGATGTTTAAGCACCTGATTGGCAAAACAGTAGAAGTCTACATCGACGACATGGTCGTAAAGACCAAGGAATCAAAGGGTCATCTTGCCGACCTAAAAGAGATCTTCGACATACTCAAAATATATCGGCTCCGACTCAACGCCTCGAAGTGCGCCTTTGGAGTTGGATCAGGTAAATTTTTAGGGTATCTGGTAACAAGAAAGGGCATTGAGGCCAGCCCAGACCAAATCAAGGCCATCCTAGAACTACAGAGCCCGACATCGGCAAAGCAAGTTCAAATGCTTACTGGAAGGGCCACAGCCCTAAACAGATTCATCAACAGAAGCTCAGATAAGTGCAAACCCTTCTTCAACCTAGTGAAAAAAGCCACAGACTTCCTATGGACAGAAGAATGTGAAACCGCCTTAACCGACCTAAAAAAGTACTTGACCACAACTCCGGTTCTTTCCAACCCAGTACCAGGGGAGGAACTGTTTTTGTACTTAGCAGTCTCAGAACACGCAATCAGTGCAGTGCTAATCCGAGAGGAAAAAGGGGAGCAAAAGGCCGTTTATTATGTAAATAAAACTTTGGCCGACGTAGAAACAAGATACCTACCACTAGAAAAATTAATGCTGGCCTTAGTAATGGCTTCAAAGAAGTTGAACCATTACTTTCAAGCACACAAGATTGTGGTCCTAACAGAGCACCCACTGAAATCCCTGTTGCAACAAGGAGACTTAACAGGAAGGATAGCAAGGTGGGCAGTAACCCTGGGCCAGTTTGACCTGGAGTTCAGGCCGAGAATAGCAATAAAGGGCCAAGTTTTGGCCGACTTCGTCGCAGAACTCACACCTGAAACCATCGCACATCGGGCTCCATCGAGCCAAGATGAGCATTGTCCCAACAAGCAAAAAGAATCCCAGCCAAAGACAAAAAAGCAAGAGAAGGAGAAGCTCAGACCCTGCAGCATTTACATTGGTGATTCATTTAGACTATTCGTTGATAGAAGTTCAAACCGCCAGGGAGCAGGGGCAGGAATACTGCTAATATCTCCAGATGGAGAAATAGTAGAACAGTCCATCCGTTTGGGGTTCAAAGCCTCAAACAATGAAGCAGAATATGAAGCATTAATTGCAGGGCTAAAGCTGGCAGCAGCAGCAGAAGCAGATGAGGTAATTATTTTTTGTGATTCACAACTCATTGTTAACCAGTCAACAGGAGAATTTGCAACCAGAAACGAAAGAATGTCGGCATATGCAAAGGAAGTCATCAGATTGGCAGCCCTATTTCAGAACTGCAGATTACTCCAAGTTAGCCGAGATGACAACACCCACGCCGACGCGTTGGCTAACCTGGCCAGTTCAATTCAAACTGGAAAAACAAGGACAATTATGATCGACTACATGTCGGCCCCAAGCATAGATAAACAGAGCACCGAACAAGAAGCAATGTGCGTAGACTTGGGACCAAGCTGGATAGATGCAATCATTGCATTCCTAAAAGAGGGGAAGCTGCCAGAAGACCATAAGGAAGCACATAAAACCAGACTGAAGTCGGCCAGATTCAGTCTAACAGCAAAAGGCCATCTCTACAGGAGGTCCTTCACTGGGCCGCTTTTAAGGTGTGTACACCCTTTGCAAGTTGAAGATTTTCTTTATGAAATTCATGAAGGAATTTGTGGAAGCCATGCTGGGGGCAGATCATTAGCCCACAGGGCCATTACCCAGGGGTATTGGTGACCCTACATGCAAAAGGATGCCGAAGCCTATGTGAAGAAATGTGAACAATGCCAAAGGTTTGCACCTTTGATACATCAGCCAGCTGCTGACCTGAACCCAGTATCCAGCCCTTGGCCGTTTGCCCAATGGGGCATGGATCTGGTTGGACAACTTCCCCAGGCAACTGGGCAGAGAAAATACTTGCTGGTAGCAACAGACTACTTTACAAAATGGATAGAGGCAGAACCTCTTGCCAAAATCCGATATGTGGACGTCAAGAATTTTATATGGAGAAACATTATCACCAGATTTGGGATTCCAAGAGCAATAGTTGCCGACAACGGAACACAGTTTGACAGCAAACTCGTCAAAAACTTTTGTGCAAAATTTAAAATCAAGAATTATTTCTCAACACGAAGTTTTCCTCAAAGCAATGGGCAAGCAGAGGCATCCAACAAAGTAATTCTGGATGGAATAAAGAAGAGACTGCAGGCAGCAAAAGGAAAGTGGGTAGACGAGTTGCCCAACGTACTTTGGGCATATCGGACTACGCCGAGAAGATCAACAGGAGAATCCCCCTTTGCCATGGCTTATGGTACAGAAGCAGTCATCCCATTGGAGATCGGCATCCCAGGAATCAGAACCCAGGGAGTAGAGAATGGCACCAATGACGTACTCTTAGCCCGAGATCTGGATTTGTTGGAAGAACGAAGAGAGAAAGCTGCAATTCAGCTTGCAGTATACCAGCAACAGCTTGCCAAAGCTTACAACAAGAAGGTCAATCCAAGAGATTTTCAAGTCAGCGACCTAGTCCTGAGAAAAGTCGTCGGGAACAAAAAGGATCCCAGGAAAGGCAAGCTTGGCCCAAACTGGGAAGGATCCTACAGAATTACTTTAGTATTAGGCAATGGAGCTTATCGGCTTGAGGACAATGAGGGCAAAGCATTGCCCAGACCTTGGAATACTTGTAATTTGAAATTTTTCTATCATTAGATGTACATCATTTTTTGGTCGATATCATCAATAAAGTCTTTTCAGAATTCTTTCAACACATATGATTGATAAAGTTATACATTGATTAAAGACATAATTAATGTGAACTCAAGTCAAACTCAAGTTCACATTGGGGGCAGAGAAAAGGCAGAGATTATTCCTTAATTCACTTGTTGAAATTTGTAGCAATTTACAAGTTGGAATTAAGCTGATTCCTTATCTTCACTTGTTGAAATTTGTAGCAATTTACAAGTTGAAGTTAAGCCGAAATTATTTCTTAATTCACTTGTTAAAATTTGTAGCAATTTACAAGTTGGAATTAAGCTGATTCCTTATCTTCACTTGTTGAAATTTGTAGCAATTTACAAGTTGAAGTTAAGCCGAGATTATTCCTTAATTCACTTATTGAAATTTGTAGCAATTTACAAGTTGGAATTAAACTGATTCCTTATCTTCACTTGTTGAAATTTGTAGCAATTTACAAGTTGAAGTTAAGCCGAGATTATTCCTTAATTCACTTGATGAAATTTGTAGCAATTTACAAGTTGGAATTAAGCTGATTCCTTATCTTCACTTGTTGAAATTTGTAGCAATTTACAAGTTGGAATTAAGCTGATTCCTTATCTTCACTTGTTGAAATTTGTAGCAATTTACAAGTTGAAGTTAAGCCGAGATTATTCCTTAATTCACTTGTTGAAATTTGTAGCAATTTACAAGTTGAAGTTAAGCCGAGATTATTCCTTAATTCACTTGTTGAAATTTGTAGCAATTTACAAGTTGAAGTTAAACCGAGATTATTCCTTAATTCACTTGTTAAAATTTGTAGCAATTTACAAGTTGGAATTAAGCTGATTCCTTATCTTCACTTATTGAAATTTGTAGCAATTTACAAGTTGAAGTTAAGCCGAGATTATTCCTTAATTCACTTGTTGAAATTTGTAGCAATTTACAAGTTGGAATTAAGCCGATTCCTTATCTTCACTTGTTGAAATTTGTAGCAATTTACAAGTTGAAGTTAAGCCGAGGTTATTGCTTAAGTTCTCATAGCAATATATGGGTTGCTTTAACCCTAAGGAAGATGCTTAACACTTGTTGAAATTTGTAGCAATTTACAAGTTTATGATCACCCGCCGAGGTATACAGAAATTTACAAGTTGAAGTAAAGGCTAAGTATATTGTTTAAACACTTGTTGAAATTTGTAGCAATTTACAAGTAGGTTAGACCGAGATCACTGTTCAATACTTGTTGAAACTTGAGAAGAAGCTTGCAAAGTTTACATTAAGTAGTATATGTTTTATACTTGTTAAAATTTATGAAAGGTTTGCAGGTCAGTATCTTGCCGAAGTAAACGTTTTATAGTTATACCCGAGGTATGTAACCCCGAGAAGATTGCACAAAGAAAGCAAAATGAAAAAGCATGCAAAAATTTCTAAGTATAGAACTATGCAGAAGCAATCAACAGAACATCACAAGATTAAAAACATCCATAGAAAGAACAGTTGTAGTTACATATTGAAAAAGCTACGTCGGCCATAAGAAGGAGTTTTGCATTGTCCAAAAATTAAAAGAGAGTACAAAGTACAAAGTGCAGAAAAAGAAGGAAAAAGAACAAAAGACAGTTTAAATCAAGACTCTTCAGTATTAGCAGCTGCAAGGACTAGGACCTCGGACGATTCTGGTGGAACCTCCTCGGCAACCTTTTCTGCTTCAATCTCAGCCAGCGTATTGTCCAGATTTCCTTGGGCGCCTCCCCAACCTCATCACCCTCCTCATCCAAGGTTAAATCCATCATTTGCCCAGCAGGAGGAGGGGACTTGGCTTCAGCAGCATCTTTGGGTCTCCTCACCAAGGCTTCATCATCATTTTTCTCTTCATCCTCATCCTCGGCATCAGCCTCAGTCTCTGATTCGTTTTCAACCTGACTTGGAGGAGGAAATGGTAAGGGAATGGCATCGGCATTACGAAAGGGTGAGTCAACAGGGAGATCAAGTTTTTTTATCAAGGACATCCAACCTAGGGAAAATCCCCTGTTGCATGCCTGCCTGACTTGAAGTTTATAATCCTCTGCGACGTCGGCCATACCCTGGGCATAGGCCTTTTCATCAGCCTCTTTGACTTCGGCCTCCTTGGTGGCCAAAGCCTGCTGGAGCTCCTTCTCAGCCTAGGGCTTTTTTACTTCGGCGTCTTTCTTCTCAGCTTCAGCTACTTTTCGGATAGCATCAGCAGACTCCGCTTTCTCTTCGGCCATCTGCTGGGCCTTAGTAGCCGCCTCGGCCTGATCCTCCAGTTTTTTCATCCTTGATTCAAGAGATTTGATCTCTTTCTTCATGGAAGATGCTTCCCTCTTCATATCAACAAATCTTTGCCGATTTTCAAAAGATTGCATTGAAAATGAATGGGCGTGCTGAATGGCCTAAAGAAAAACAGAAGTGTTAGAAAATATTCTCAGTAAGAAACAGAAGGAAAAATCACAAGTGCAAACAGGAATACTTACTTGAACGGAGTGTTGGAACATGAGAGCGTAATTCTCATACTCACTAAGATCAGCATTTCGTTCCAAATCCTTCGGAAGGAGAAGAGCAGTGCTGAGGGCGACACCAACGTTAATATCGTCGGCACTTTCACTGGCCATAATAGGCCTGTCCTCTAGAGTTAGTTCAGGGGCCCATGGAACGTCGGGCTTCTTGGACGCCGAGGTCGTCGCAGACGATGACCTCGGTTTTTTTGATTGTGTAGACCCCGAGGGTTGGGCCTCAGCAGACCTCTTGGTAGAAGCAGAGGTTGATTTTTTGCTTCCTGCCAACTGAGAAATTGGCAAAGCATCCTTAACCTCGGCATCAGTAACCTTGGCCTTGGGCTGAGCCTTTTTTACTCTCTTCGGCTTTGGTGGGGGCATCGCATGTGTTGGTACAGTATCGGCGTCGGTTGGAAGGTCGGCAAGAAGATCTTGAACAACAGGCCTTGGACGAACCATCTCGGCAGTCTTTACAAGTCTTCGTCGACGTTTACGTTCTGGAATTGGTATTAAGTAGGGGGCCGAAGTAGATGGAAGATCGGCTGGGTCAGAGATGGATCCTTGATCTGTTCGGGATGAAGACGCGGCCACAGCAGTAGGAGGAGAAAGACTCTTTTTTTTTCCTTTTTGGGACGTCGGGTAAAGTGGATTTATATGTCGGAATGAAGTTCAGCAACAGGGGAGCCTTGCGCTTATGGATTGGAAGACCGAGAAGCTTCTTTAAGTCTTCTCCAGGGAAAAAGGATTGACGGAAGTTTCTTGGTGGTTGATGAAGATCTGCATGACAAGCAAACAGACTTTAGAAACAGACAAAATTTTAAAGACTTAAATAAAAACAACTAAGCGTTGGCACTGGGCTCTTACCCTTGCCCTCTGTAACTGTTCGAGGAAGAGGGTAGAGGTGGACATCTTCGTCTGGGCCAAATTTCCAATTTCCCGAAGCAATAAGAAAGTCATCCCCAGCCCCCTTGTTGGAGTCTGGGAGGTCGGCTACAATTTTGAACTCGGTAGACCTCGGCTTAAGGTAATAAACAAAGCCCATTTCCTTCAGGTTGAGGGGGCACATTGTATAACAGTACTGAAGGTCGGCCAGGGTGATCCTAAGATTCTCCTGCCTAGCTAAAGCTATAATACCGTTAATCACCCTATAGGAGTTGATAGTAAGTTGCATGGGGTTCAGCTTGTAGAAATGAAGAACTTCGCGAAACAAGGTATTAAATGGAAGCCGAAGTCCACATTCAGTAAAAGCTACTATAGGAAAGGGCATCGTATGGTCTGTGGGCACGATGGTATCATCATCCCCAGCTAGCTTAAGGTGAACATCGACTGGGATAAAGAATTCCTGCCTAAAGTATTCGAGTTTTGTTGGGGTATTTACCCTATGCCTCCACATACCCATTACGACGACTTAAACAAAAGAAGAATGTGTTTTCAGAAGATGGGCATTTAAAGAAGGGTTGCAAGAACCTCGGCAAAGACCTGCTAAAGGACTGACAAGGCTTGTTTCAATTTTCCCTAAAAAATTGAAGATTCTACACACAACTCCCAAGCCAAAGAACTATAAAGATCAAAATTGAAGGCACAGATCTGGAACAGGTACAAAAAAAAAAACAAAAAAAACAAAAAAAAAAAAAACAAGAAAACGATGACGCTTCAGAATCAAAGAACAGAGGTATGGTTCTCAGAAACGAAAGAAATACAGAAATGAAAAAATCAAGAACAGTGGCAAAAAAAAGTGGTGAAATAGTGCAAATGTTCAAGATGTAGCCACGATTCAAGATACAAACAAATCCAAGGCTTTGAACAAAAGCAATAATGACAAACAGGCAGACGAAAGCACATAAAGAGAACTAAGAGTGAAAGGAACAGAATCTTACCAGAACAAATAAAGCCGGGGCAGTATTCGCCGAGCTCAGAAATCGGTTGTGACAGTAAGGAAAGCTTCGCAAGAATGGAAGATTAAAGACAGTTTCAGAAGAGAGATTGAAGCAATGGCAGATTCAAAGAAAAAAAGAGCTTTCGGAGAGAGAAAGAGCAAGAAGTCAGAATGAAAAAGTGAAGAAAGAAAGAGGCAAAGAAAAGGTTTGTCAAAAACTTGAAACGGCGGCAAAAATAGGGCATTTATTACGCCTGGAGCAACGCACGCGTCAGACGGCGCAGGCAAATGACAGACAGCTTTCAGGCACGTCACTGACACGCTCCAATGAAGACAAAGCACGTGAAAGGAACGGTTAGATGTGCATGACAGCTCATGCGCGTAATGGAGTACATTTTGATTCTTGTTCTCAAAAGCGAACACATCGGCTTGGAAAAGAATTATCTCGGCCAAACAGTCTCTTAACCACAGTGCAAAAAGAAATATCGATATAGGTTCCATCACCTCATAATGCCGAGGTAATAGAACCTAGGGGGCAGTTGTGGGGATATATTTTCTGAATACCAACACGTGGCATGGTGACGCCGACGTGTTAGCCGAGGTGCCACGTGTCATGGTAGTTAGGCCGAAATGATCTCGGAGTTGCCGAGGTTATCTCCGAAGATATCGGAATCCGAGATAAGCAAATAAAGGACAAGAGTCCTAAGACGAAGAGGGGACTTAACCAAGATAAGGATAAAGCTCTTAGGGAGTTTATCTTTATCTCTTAAGGAGTCCAAAGTAAGCACTGAATTGGAGTTCATGGAAGTCATACTTCTAGTAGGACTTGGATTGAATATATTATAAAAGAGAGGCTCCCCCGTGGGTCTAAGGTATGCAATTTATGTTTTGAGTATTAAGTTTAGCACTTGATTATCTTTGAGAGATATACTGACTTGATCGTCGGAGTGTCCCCCGGTGGAAGAACCACCGCCGGAGCCTTTTTCTTTCTGTTACAGGTTGCTGAAGCCATCTATTCTGCCTGTGCTCTCCAGTTGATCACGAAGCAGGCAGTGTGGTCAGATTTTCACCCACACACTAGTGTATCAACATTAGTTATAATATTATTATTGACCCCACTCATTTTACAAATTATAAATACCAAAAACATCTTAAATTATGCCTCACCATCAATTGATATACTAGTTAGTATATTAATTAATGCATATAGTATTATTCATGCAATATAGGAGCTATTATAATCTTTCTGAGTCTTTGAATGTCACATTGTCTATGTGGGGTAATTTTTGAATGTAAATCCAATTTCCAATTTCCAAAAGTGTAAACTCAATTTCCAAAGAAAATATTAAATTTAACTTTTTAAATCCATAAACCCATTTTTCAAAGAATATATTAAATTTACCTTTTTCAAAATCAAGGGGACTAATTGATCTATAAGGGCATAACCATAAATTTAATTTTTAAAAATATATTAAATTCGGAAATTTCTAAATGCCCCTACCTTTCTTCTTAGGACCCCCCATTTCTTTGAATCTCTATCACCAAAATTGCTCATTTTCTTGTTTTCTTTGGACCCCTTCCATAATCTCATATATATCCTTTAAACTTTTATTCTAACACTTGTCAACTGGCAATCTCCCCTCACCTCCAACAACCTTTTCCTTCATCGACAACCCTTCCACAGCCCTTCTCCTCCACTAGAGACCCTCCTTTAACCCCCTTCCCTCACCGAAGACTTTTCTTTTTCGACAGCCTACCTCTTTTGCTCCATCTTCCTTTCCCTTCTTCCACTGGCAGTCTTCTACCTCGTTTCTTTTACCCAAATCTCTCATTCCACAAATTTCAGTCATTTGCCATTGTTGCCACCTATACAACTACCCTAGAGCCCTCTCCCATATGCTTGTGTTCGATTTTTCTTCATTTGAAATCGTCTCACTTGGTTTAGAAAACCAATACCAAACAAATGGTGAAAATTCGGATGTAAACCACCGAATAAACAATAGTAGTTCAGTTGTAGAACACCAAACAAATTGTAGTGGTTCGGTCCTAAACTACCGAACGAAATCTGGAGAAATCGCAAGCAGCACTACAGTCGTGACAATCATGCAAGGAGGGTAGATTTTCTACTATCACTGATCTTCAGTGATAGCGATTGTGATCTAACGAGAGATAGATAGAGATGAAGAAAGAGAAAAAGAGCCTAAGAGTGGTATGGGTGATGGCATTGTTGGTGGTTGGCGAGTAAGAGTGGAGATATTAGTGGGTAGAGGTGATATTGGTGATAAGGATGGCAATAGAGGGCAATGGGTGCGAATATTAATTCATCATCCCCATTTTTGTATAATAATTTTTCTCCATTCCCCCTTCTCTATGGATTTGGATTTTAACCAATTCAACTTGACCCTTCTTTTTTTTTTTTAAAAGCTCATAATCAAAGTTAAATATATATTTAATTTTATTTTTTTGATTCAATAACAAAATCAAATACACATTAATTGATTATGTATAGAAATGAAGAAATTATTGAATTGGAAGAGTTTTCAAAATCCAAAGAAAGTAAATCAAGAGACATAAAATTGACTTGAGAAAATTCAAAGAGAGAGAATTCTTCGGATTTATGATCATCGCCAGCAGCTTTTAACAATGATCACTCTCAGTGATGAAGGAGAACATCCTTTTTCTTTACTAAATTTGTGATTTGCGATTATATCTATGTATATGTGTTGCTTTGCAGCTTGTGGCTTATCATTTTTTTTCCCCATGTTGCCCTTAGCTTGTTTTGAAATTATTATTTTGCCTTTTAGTTTTGTTGATGAAACAATTTGGATAATAGCCTTTTGAAAATTATGTAATAACTTTTGACTGCTTTGGTTGAGAAGGTTTGTTTTGGTTGCTTATTTTGTCTTTTTATTTTGTATAATTTATTAATAGTGTACTAATTTGAGTGAAGATTTTTTCGTAAATACGCAAACATTCTTGGTTAATTATGAAAAATAAATTTTTTATTTTTTAACAAATTACAAATATACCAATAAATTTGTTTAAAATATGAATTAGTCTTATAATACTACAAATTATAACTATCGTTTATTATAAATTTTAATACAATAATTAGAAGAAAAAAAAACTACTCTCTTATGCAATAATAAATTATCAAAATTGTTCATTGAAAAATATTTCTCATATTATTAAAAATTGTTATTTGACTAATGCTTTATTTATTAACATAGAATTAAGACTTTAGAATCACAATTAAACTATTTAAAATTATAAAGACTAAAATAACACAAAAAATATATATATATAATTACATATGTAATTAACCCAAAAGGTTTTGTAATTATATTAACAGGCTACAAACAAATCATAAAAAAAAAAAAAAAAAAAAATTATTGTCAACATGGATAAGTCTTCGTTTGGCAAGTGAGTTGGGTTTAAGTTCGGATTAAAAAAGTACAAAAAGGTAAAATATGTTAAATAAGCTAATAATGCAAAATATCACATTCAAAAATTATCAAAATGCAAAATTTAAACATACTGTAATAATAACTTGTGCACTTAGTTGCTTGAGGTTCATCTTTTCTTTTCGATTTTGCCATTTCATTATGAATAATTTACTAATAGTGACCTATATGTTGAGTGAAGGTTTTTTCGTAATTACGTAAATATTCTTGGTCGATTATGCAATGGGTTTTTTTCATAATTACGTTAATATTCTTGGTCAATCATGAAACAAGTTTTTTCGTAATTACATACATATTCTTGGTCAATTATGAAATATAAATCTTTTATTTTTTAACAAATTATAAATACACGTATAAGGTTTGTTTAAAATAAGAATGGGTCCTATAATACTAGCAATTATAACTACCATTTGTTATAAATTTTCATTTAACACAATATTGAGAAGAAAAAAAAAATTCTCCTATACAATAATAAATTATCAAAATTGTTTATTGAAAAATGTTTCTTATATCATTAAAAACTATTAATTAACTTAATAATTTATTTATTAACAAAATGATCAATTGAAAAATATTTTTCATATCATTACAAATTATTAATTTACTTAATGACTTACTTATTAATAAAATTGGTCATTCATTATGCAAGTATAATTTATGTATTAATAAATTAGTTATATATATATATATATATATGCTTATTTTCTTTTGCTTTTTTGTTAGTTCAATGAATTATCTTAGTAGTTTTTTTTTAGATGAGAGAATTATCTTGGTATTTGTTTTATATTTATCTGTTGAGAAGAAAAGTTAAAGATTTATTCTATTATTTGTTTTATATTTATTAGTTCAATGAATTATTTGTTTTAAATTCGGAAGAAATGTTAAAGACTCATAAATTCACCCAAAACGATATGGTAATAAAATTGAAGTCGACATTGAGAGGGAGTTTTTATATGCACTAGGGCCAAGCTAGGCTAAGGTGCGTTGGTGGGCCGATCTTTAGGCCGCAGTAAAAAGGGCCGAGATGAAGGGCCTTGCAGTTAGCTCGGTCCAGTTGTAGATACAGTTACCACGGTCGGTATGGTAATAGTTAGCTCGGTCGTGGTATTCAGAACCAAGGTATTTGGGCTTCTTATGGTGGACCTAGCTCTCGTTAGCTCGATCTCATCGGACCAAACCGAGGTATAAGCAATGAAGGGAAGAACCGAGCTAGTTGGAGCTCGGTCGTTTCTGCCGCTTTAGCATGGCTATGTTAGCTCGGTCATTTTGTCATACTACCGAGGTAAAATCATTTCACTTGGTTTAAACAGTGAAGGGGGTATTAAAGGATAAGCAATCTTTCAGGAGTGTGATTCCTTGGAGGACTCTACATGGAAGAATAAGAGTCCCACTAGGATTGTGCCACGCAGAACCTATAAAAGCTCATAACAGAACCTGTGGAAGAGGTAACACAACTTTGATTTTCGAATACACAGAGCTTTTGTCTATTTGTCTATTTTGCTGACTTAGGCATCAGAGAGGTATCCGGCACACACCCGCCGGCTAGCTCACCTTTGTGTTTTCAGGGAGTAAAGCGACGACGTTTGGAAGAGCACAGACTTGGTTAACAGGATTATACGAGAACATTATTTCGTGCTCGTACAATTGGCGCCATCCGTGGGAAGTCAAGAAAGAACAAAACCTCTTGATCAATTTTTTCCTCTCTACTTGGAAGCAATGGCGCACAACGAAGATTTACCGCAATCCACTATCGACGGACAAACCCCTGAGGGAGGTGAGAGGCGCGAAGGTTTACCTTCTATCCCTCCTATGGCGAATTTAGAACCCCAGCGACAAAACCCCCGGAGGAATGCAAGGGGGAGGCGTGCTAACAGCCCCCGTCGCTCTCAAAGTCCTGAAAGACAGAGGCGAAGGATCGACCCTCAAGTCCTGGAGGATCGCGTGAAGGAGCAGGACAAGTTGATAAGAAAGATGGCAGCGGACATGGAGTCAATGAAGCGCCAGATAAAAGGAAAAGGGGTGGCGACAGGAGAGAGGCGCAAAGACAACACACCCCCTCGTTACTCGGAAGATCGTGGTAGGCACACTACACCATCGCAAGTAGAAAGTAGGAGCCTTAGAACAGGCGACACGCAATCAAGGACTTCCAGGTCTCGTTACTCCAGGTTTGAGAGAACAAGAACTGAGAGGTTATATACTGAGGGAAGCACCTATCGACCTTCGCACACGCACCAGACGTCATCTAGGCACACGGAGTTGCCTAGATCATCTGACTTGCGAACTGTGCTTGAAGAAAGGACACGATAGAAAAAAGATACCAGGGCACACGACCCGCGTAGAGTTTCAGCCCTTCAGCAGTTGGCCCCTCGGACGCATGGGAGCGTCGAGGTAGGAATGCCAATACCGCGCTCCTCTTACGAACCAACGGACAAAGCATTAGCAAGGTTGCAAAGCTCGCCATTCGTTCTGGCAATTGAGAACGCACCACTACCCTCGAGCTTTCTCCAGCCCAAATTCATTGCTTATGAAAGGAAGACAGATCCCTACATGCACCTAAGCCACTTTCGCCAGGTTATGGCAGTATACCAGCGGAACGAGGCCTTAATGTGTATCATGTTCCCATCCAGCCTAGGCGACCTAGGTTTAACCTGGTTTGAAAGGCTACCAGAAGGCAGCATCGCCTCATGGGCGCAGTTGGCAGAGGCGTTCGTAACTAGATTCAAGACGAACACCAAAACACCAGTGGAGATCGGCCAGTTACTCTTCATTGACATGGGCGAAAAGGAGACGCTTCGGTCCTATAACAGTCGCTACTGGGAAACCTTTAACCAAATTGGGGATTGCCCTATGAACCTCGCCATTGCACAATACAAACGGGGCCTGCCAGTCGGCAACAAATTGAGAGACTCGATCACTGTGACTCCCCCTCTCACGTTGGAGGCCTTAATGGAGAGAGAGTACATCAACATATTCGCGTGGAGAAAGATGGCACCCGTGCTAAAACAAAATCTGGCACAACAGCAATACCAGATAAAAAGACCACAGCAAAAGTTAACACGGTAGAACGACCAAGCAGGAATGGGTGAGATAGGCGGGCCAACAGAGATGACCCAGTCAAAAGGTGGTTAAGAGTTCGCACTGCCATTTCCACGGTGTTCAAAAAATCAATCTACCGGATTCTCAGTGAGATAAGTGACGAACCTTTTGTTCGATGGCCAGCTAAGTTGGGAGAAGTACAAAAAGACTATGATGAAAGGTCCCGGTGCACCTTCCATGATGAAAAGGGACACCGCACTGAAAATTGCACGTCGTTGAGGCAGTATTTGGAGGAGTTAGTGGCAGCTGGGCACCTGGACCAGTACATAGAATGAGGGACACAGCCAATCCCCCAGACCCACGACAGCCCAAACGGAATGCCGATCGACGCCCCACCTCAAGGCGTGATTAACGTAATACATGGAGTATACGAACCTGAATGGATATGTGAGCTCAGGGAAATGATCAAAAAGGTTGAGCACTTAAGGGAGGTATTAAGTGCATAACCTACCATCAAAAATGGGAGAACAGAGGCCACAAATGTCATATCTTTTTCAGACAGAGACCTGGAAAGGATATATTGCCCTCACAATGATGCACTGGTTGTTACTCTACGGGTCAAGGATTTCGACGTCAAGCGGATTTTGATCGACCAAGGAAGCTCGTGTGAGATAATGTATTACGAAACCTTCAAACAACTGTAGCTGGAAGACAAAGATTGGCACCAGCAACATCTCCCCTAATCGGTTTCAACTCAATGCCAGAATGGCCAGTGGGCAAGATAATCCTCCCAGTCAAGGCAAGAACCATGACGACACAAGTGGAATTCTGGATGTTGAAAGTCCCTTCCACTTACAACATAATCTTAGGGAGGAAATGGCTACACGCCATGCGATCGGTGGCCTCAACCTACCATCAAGTATTGCGATTCCCTAACGAAGCCGGAGTAATCGAAGAGGTCTTTGGAGACCAGATTATGTCAAAACAGTGCTTTGTCACAGTAAATGGCAGCCGCGCTGCAAAAGGATACGTACAGATGGTGGAAAAACCTGAGAGCAATGAACTATTTGCGGACGTTGGCAAGGCAGCTGAACAGAAGGCGGTGGAAGACTTGGTACAGGTAAGGATAGATGAAAAAGACCCAGAAAAGTTCTTTTTGCTTGGCTCGTCTTTGTCCAGCACTGAGGGGATAGAGGTCATGGAATTCTTAACCTCTAACATCGAAGTGTTTGCCTGGACACCGTATGACATGCCTGGCATAGACCCAAACTTCATCTGCCACCAACTGAACATTCACCCGACTGCCAGACCAATTATACAGCGCACTCGTAGATCAGCACTCTACCATGTCGAGATAGTGGCGGAAGAAGTAGGAAACTTGCTGGAGGCAGGGGCTATCAGAGAGGTGCACCATCCCAGGTAGATCTCCAACACCGTCGTAATGCCAAAGAAGAATGGAAAATGACGTGTCTGCGTGGACTACAAAACAGTCAACAAGGCATGCCCAAAGGACAGCTTTCCCCTACCATGGATAGACCAACTGGTAGACCTGACGGCAGGACACAATCGACTTAGTTTCCTTGATGCGTGCAGAGGTTACCATCAGATCGCTATATATGAACCAGATCAGGAGGTCACATCCTTTACAACACCTAGAGGATTGTATTGTTACAAGGTCATGCCCTTTGGCCTAAAAAACGCAGGGGCAAAATTCCAATGGATAGTCACCAAGATGTTTGAACCATTATTAGGTAGAACAAAGGAGGCTTACATCGACGACATGGTGGTCAAAAGCAAGGATGAGAAGGACCATCTCAAGGACCTAGATGAGATGTTCCAAATTCTGAAGAAGAACAAGTTGCGCCTAAATGCATCCAAGTGTGCATTCGGCGTAGGATCGGGCAAATTCCTAGGCTTTCTGGTGACCAACCGAGGTATAGAAGCAAACCCCTCTCAGATCAAAGCAATCCAAGATCTTGAGAGACCCAACACAGTCAAGGAAGTGCAGCATCTCACTGGCCTAGCAGCCGTACTCAATCGGCTTATAAGTCAATCGTTAGGCAGATGCTGACCATTCTTCCAAGCATTAAAGGCCAAGTTTGAGTGGGACGAAGAATGCGACCAAGCCCTTGAAAGCCTAAAAGAGTACATGTCTTCTCCACCCCTGCTAGTCACCCTAATACCTGGAGAAGAGCTTTTTTTGTACCTGGCAGTTTCACAAAACGCTGTCAACGCGGTGTTGGCCAGAGCAAAAGGAATCCAACACCTGCCCATCTTTTATGTAAGCAAGACCTTGCTGTGCGCAGAAACCAGGTACTTATCATTGGAAAAACTGGCCCTAACCTTGATGATGGCCTCAAAGAAGCTATCGCATTACTTTCACGCCTACACTATAGTCGTCCTAACAGCTTTCCCATTAAAAGTTTTGTTTGGGAGGGCGAACTTTTCTGGCCGAATCTTGAAGTGAGCAGTGGAATTGGGATAGTATGATATCAAGTTTCAACCCAGAATCGCAATAAAAGCTCAAGCTCTGGCAGACTTTGTGGCAGAGTTCACACCAGGAAGCCATCACATTTGCCCAGTTGACTTGACTGGTACAATCGAAATGGGAACGAAAAATGCTACAAGAAATGCGCAACCCCTAATAAAGAATACTCAGCCACATACCAAGGCATATCGGATTGAGGAAAGTGCAGAAGAGGCAAACCATGCTACACCAAGCAAAGACTCATCAACAAGTAAAAACTTGGTACAATCAGATAGTAAGGGGCAAACAGTAAATGTGGAATTTGAAGAAGACATCAGCAATACTCACGACCCCAAGTCATTATCCGACCCCTCCACTTGTTGGAAACTATTCGTAGGAGAGATGTGGAAGCTCTTCGTGGATGCGGCATCCAACAGGCACGGTGCAGGAATTGGCATAGTCCTCATCTCACTAGATGGCTTAATAGTGGAACAAGCAATCAACCTAGGATTCATAGCATCAAACAACGAGGCGGAGTATGAAGTGCTCTTAGCAGGCCTAAAATCAGCACTCTTCATGAAGGTCACCGAGCTAATGGTTTACAGTGACTCTCAGCTAGTAGTAAACTAGATTTCAGGCGACTACAAAGCAAAGGATGAAAGGATGGCTAAGTACCAAGAGTTAGTCAGAAAAGAGATCATGAAATTTGAAGTAGTGTGGATAATGCACATCAGTAGGGAAGAAAACTGCAGAGCAGACGAACTAGCATGCTTTGCTTCGATGGCAGATACATCCATCCCACATCCGTTACTGATTGACTAATTACCAAGACCAAGCATTGAAGAACCCAAAGTAGCTGAGGTATGTTGCGCCGAATTAGGCCCTTCATGGATGAATCCCATTATAATGTTCTTAAAAGACGGCGTCTTACCCGAAGAGAAGAAAGAAGCCAACAAGATTAGAGCAAAGTCACGGCGATTTTGGCTCTTCCTATCAATGGCCTTATACAAAAAATCTTTCACAGGACCTTACTTGAAATGCGTCCATCCCAGCAAGGTCGAGGCATTCTTGTTCGAGATACACGAAGGCATATGCGGAAGCCACCAAGGGGGAAGATCATTGGCTTACAGAGCAATTTCGCAGGGACATTGGTGGCCTTATATGCAAGTAGATTCAGAGAAGTATGTCAAGAAGTACGAGAAATGTCAGAAGTTCGTACACCAAATACATCAACCAGCCAGAGAGCTTCTACCATTAACTAGCCCATGGCCCTTCGCAATGTAGGGCTTGGACATAGTAGGACCACTTCCAACGGTACCCGGCAACAGAAAGTTCTTTCTTGCAACAATAGACTACTTCACAAAGTGGGTGAAGGCAGAAACACTCGCATCAATAAAGGAGAAAGATGTGAAGAAGTTCGTCTGGCAGAATATCATCACTCGGTTCAGCATACTAAAAACTCTAATATCTGACAACGACTCTCAGTTCGATGGTAAAATTTTTAGAGCCTTTTGTGAAGAATACAAGATAGAATTCTACAACTTCACACCGATATACCCCCAAGCAAATGGCTAAGCAGAAGCATCAAACAAAGTCGTCTTGGATGGATTGAAGAAAATGCTAAAGAAAGCGAAAGGCAAGTGGGCGGAGGAGCTCCTTCATGTTTTATGGGCTTACCGTACCACACCTCGGTGGTCTACTGGAGAAACACCTTTTTCCTTGGCCTATGGCATGGAAGCAATAATCCCATTAGAAGTTGGCCTCCCCACAATTAGAAGTGAAAACTTTGATTCAGACTTAAACGGAGAAGCCATAGCGTTGGAACTCGACCTTGCAGAAGAAAGAAGAGCAATGGCACTGGTTCACATTGCCTCATACCAGCAGGAGTTATCCATAAAATATAACAAGACAGTGCATCCAAGGCAATTCAAGATTGGAGATTGGGTGCTACGCAAAGTAATGGGAAACACCCTAGTACCCGGAGATAGCAAGCTAGTGCCCAATTCGGAAGGACCTTACAAAGTGGTTGGATTAGCAGGAAAATGGGCATACCACTTGGAGGATAGAGACGGCAAGGCCATTCCCAGGCCATGGAACACTGTCAATCTCAAACTATTTTATTTTTAGCTTTTCTTTAAAGTACTTGTAATCTTTTTCTTTTTAATAAAACAAGTAGTTTCTTTTCAGTATAATTGTTTTCCATTGTAAAAGTTGTTTTAGTAAGCTAAGGGCAATGAAAGCAGAGTTGGCCGAAATAACCAACTTTGCACTCTCTTCAGCCGAGATCAGGATTGAGGCTGAAGAGGTTGGCTGAAAAAACCAACACTTCTCCTAAGCCTAAGATAAGGATCTAGGCTGCAGGACGTTTAGCAGGAATAACCAAACACTTCGCTTTAGGTTGGCAGGAATAACCAACTTTGAGCTCTCTCCTAAGCCTAAGATAAGGATCTAACCTGCAGGACGTTTGGCAGGAACAACCAAACACTTCGCTCTAGGTTGGCAGGAATAACCAACTTTGAGCTCTTTTCAGCCAAGATCTTGGCTGAAGAGGTTGGCTGGAACAACCAGCACTTACTTCTCCTAAGCTGAGATAAGGATCTAGGCTGTAGGAAGTTGGCTGGAAAAACCAACATTTATTGCTCTTCAGCCGAGATAAGGATCTAGGCTGAAGAGGTTAGCTGGAATAACTAACTTTAAGTTCTCTTCAGCTGAGATAAGGATCTAGGCTGAAGAGTGGTTGGCTGAATAAATCAACTTTAAGTATTCTTTAACCGAGATAAGGATTTGGCTGAAGAGTGGTTGGCTGAATAAATCAACTTTAAGTATTCTTTAACCGAGATAAGGATCTAGGCTGAAGAGTGGTTGGCTGGAATAACTAACTTTAAGTACTCTTCAACTGAGATAAGGATCTAGGCTGAAGAGTGGTTGGCAGGTATGACCAGATAGGTCTCAAGGTTAAGACCAAGATAAGTATCTCGGCCAGAAAATATTATACTTCATTCAGATTATAGTTGGAAAATAAATGCAAGCATGGAGTTAACCGAACTAACAGTTCAAACAATAGAAGATTTCATTGAAATTTCGAATGAAAGGTACAAACGATAGAGCCTTAGCCTGGTTACACATTCCTTCCAAGAAACAAAAACAAGAAAGTACATGATTAAGCAAAGAGGTCATCTAACTCAGCATCCAAGTCAACCCGAGTCTCACCAATTGATAGCCCGGTATTGGCGGGTAGGTCAGTCTCCACCACATCGTCACTCGCAACAGTCACCAATGGTTCCACCCGAGTTGACTGGACAGGTGGAAGACCGGGATCAGTGGTAGCGCTGGCCTCTGGAGTTGTTTCTTCTTCTTCCTCAGCTTGAAGAAATTTTTGTTGAATGACGTTGGCATACTGCACCATGTATCCCGGTATGAAATGTGGATGAGGGTTTAGGAAGATCTCGGTCTCTGGGCCATGACCGAGTTGCCCCACGGCCGCCTTCTACCCATATTTGAAAAATATATCCTTAGCAGCTTCACACTGCAAGATATAGGTGGCTTCACCTTCTTTGTAACCGCGGTCTTCCACGTCGTCCACCTTCTTCTCCAACTCAGTTATCTCGGCGTTCTTCTTTCCCTCGAGCTTGACTAGCTCGCGCAGATATTTATCTTTCAGCACGGCTGCAGCCTTTTGCTTATCAGCTTCGGCTGAGTTGACAAGACCAGTCAAGCGAGCCACCTCGGTCTGTAGCTCGGCCATTTTCTTCTTGGCCTCATCTAGCTCGGCCGATTTAGCATTGGCCTCTGCCATGGCCTACCTTGTGGTTTTTCGAAGCTCCAATACGCGCTTGTGAGCAACGTGGTTCTTCTGCAGGGCCTGTAAACAGAGGAATAATTTTTAACTGAACCGAGCAAACAGATGAAAAAAGAGAAACAAGAAAAATGAGAAACTTACCAGTACCATTGATTTTGTTGCCGAGCGAATGGGCTTCAGCTCGGTAAGGTGATCGTGGTGCTCCATATCGACTGGAAGGTAGATGCTCTTGGCAAGATTAAAGGCCAACAAATGGTCTTTTTCTACGACCACTGAGTCGGAATCAGTGATAGCGTGGTTCTTGTAGGTGATCTTTGGCACCCATTTAGAGGAGGTAGCTCGATCAGGGCGCTTCGTTGTAGGCTCGGTGGTGTGGTCTAGGGAAGGATGGTTTCATCTTCATCGACAAGGCGTGGCTCGGTTGTTGAAGTTCGAGCACACTTGCTTGGCCGAGATGATGACGGCTGAGAGGTGGGAAACGCTACCACGGCCTCGTTTGTCTGGCCGGCTTATGGTACCTCGGCCTGGTTTGTTTCGGTGATAAGAGCTCTTACTGCTCTATTTTTGGCCATCTCTTGTTCTGCAGTCAATGGGATAAGATTGATTTGTGGGGGGATTGGATCAAGTTTAGGGGAGGGCTCCAAGAGGAAGTCTGTCACCCTGGTCTTCCTTCTGCTGCTGTATCTGTAGGTCAGCTCGAAGTCGAGTAGCTCGGCCCAACTTCGATCGGGATATCTTAGTGCGGCACAAAGGGTGTCAAGGTTTGGGTAACTGTACAGCGACTTTAGATGGTTCAAGTCTGCATAAAGGAAAAAGACAACGGTTAGTACGGTTGAAAGCAAGAACAACGAAGTAAAGAACGCACAAAACTAAGCCGAGGTATTTATACCGGCTATTTCTTTATTCCAGTTGATCTGGTCTCCTGGTATTTGGGCTTCTTGGTCTTCGAAGTTGCCCGAGACCCAGACAAAATTGTTATCGTTTACATCTTTGTCCAGGGTATTTTTTATTATTTTCTCTCGGCGGCGTCTTATTCTTAAATAATAAACCTATCCATCTTCGTTTTGGCCTAGAGAGTACTGGTGAAATAGCTCGGCTAAACCGAGGTTAAGGCCAAGCCGGCGATTTAGCTCGGCGATGCCATTTATTATATGGTAAGAATTGGTGAAAAGCTGGGTAGGGCAAAGATTTGTTTGTCTGAGGAACTCGCAAAGGAGTGGTTGGACGGGGAATCGAAGTCCGGTTTCTATAATGGAAAGAAGGGTGAAGGGAACGAAGCCCGGTTTTCCCCAGGGAATAGTGTCCAGTTCGGCTAAGCTAAGATCGACATCATCAGGGATATGGTAGTCCCTTTGGAACTTGGCCATAGCCCCTGGAGAGTTTACTAAAAACGTAGATTTACCCATGCGATCTTAAATTATGTATAATTTAGCTGGAGTATTAGCTCGGTGGTGAGATAACGGTGAGTAGCTTGGTTGAGCGTTCAAGGGAGTGCCTAGCCAACCTAAGTCTGCAAAGTGAAAAAGAAAGGTGTTAAGCACAAATCGTTGGACCGTGCTAAAAGAAACAAAGGTAAAATACATGTTTCCTTAAGCTCGGCTACGTGGAATATAATCCATTATTAGCTCGGTTTAAGCAAGGGACTTCTAGCCCAGTTAAGTAAATGAGAAGTTCGTAGCCCGGTTGAAGCTTATGGTGCAGCATTCTTAGTTCGGTTTTGACTAAGTCAGGGAGCTAGTTTAGCCCCAAGTTATAGCCCGGTCGGTGGTTGAGGCTTTCTAGCATGGTATTGCGCAAACCTAATACAGTTCGCTAGCTCGGCTAATCGAAATAGAAGGTACTTAGACCTATTGAAACTACAGGTACGGCGTGAAGTTTTGGTTCGGTTGTTAGTAGAGTTATTCAATCCGGCTAGGCTTACACCTAATACAAACAAGATCCTAGTTCGGTTGGAGTGTGATTTTGGATCTAAAACGTCCCATTTCAGTTTGTTCGCAAATCCAGTAGGTGTGATTACTATTCAAAAATTTCTTACTCATTACAGAGAAAACCATTTGAAAGTGTTTTGGGAAACATCGTACTATGCTATGTATTACAAAACAAGTGCGAAATCAATGGAAAGGAAACAGATTTGAGCTACATACCAGTTCAAGATGAAGGAACTGAAGATGGAAACGATATCAGCAGCAAAACACGAGTTTTGCAAATGCAGTGTTTAGGAGAAATAGGAATTCAGAGAGCGTAAGAGAGAGGATGAACAGGAGAGTCTTTGATTCAAAAAAGAGGTTTTTCGTCTAAAGCAAAGAAAATGTGGGACTGTTCAAATTTTTTGAAGTACGAAGACGACGTGACAGCTACGCTGGGCCAACAAGAGTTTGCCACGTGTTCATGGAATGGGAAGGGATTCAGTTACAGCAACTGAAAAGGCGTTTTGACCGAACAGATTGGTAGCTCAGTGTGAATTTAGCCCGGTTAAAGGCTGCTTTTTAGCTCGGCAAGTAGAAGAGTAATCCCAGTCATGCTACGCAGACGGAATTAAGGGGCAATTGAGAGGGAGTTTTTATATGCACTAGGGCCGAACTAGGCTAAGGTGCGTTGGTGGGCCGATCTTTGGGCTGCGGTAAAAAGGGCCGAGAGGAAGGGCCTTGCAGTCAGCTCGGTCCAGTTGTAGATACAGTTACCACGGTCGGTATGGTAATAGTTAGCTCGGCCGTGGTATTCAGAACCAAGGTATTTGGGCTTCTTATGGTGGACCTAGCTCTCATTAACTCGGTCTCATCGGACCAAACCGAGGTATAAGTAATAAAAGAAAGAACCGAGCTAGTTGGAGCTCGGTCATTTCTGCCGCTTTAGCATGGCTATGTTAGCTCGGTCGTTTTGTCATACTACCGAGGTAAAATCATCTCACCTGGTTTAAGCAGTGAGGAGGGTGTTGAAGGATAAACAATCTTTTAGGAGTGTGATTCCTGAGAGGACTCTACATGGAGGAATAAGAGTCCCACTAGGATTGTGCCACGCGGAACCTATAAAAGCTCATAACAGAACCTGTGGAAGAGGTAACACAACTTTGATTCTCGAATACACAGAGCTTTTGTCTATTTGTCTATTTTGCTGACTTAGGCATCAGAGAGGTATCCGGCACACGCCCGTCGGTTAGCTCACGTTTGTGTTTTCAGGGAGTAAAGCGACGACGTTTGGAGGAGCGCAGACTTGATCAACAGGATTATACGAGAACATTATTTCGTACTCGTACAGACATCATTAGTTGTATAACAAATCAAAAAATGATACATACCATACCATATAATTCTATTACATATCTAATGATTTATTATATTCAATTTCATAGAACAATATTTTAATTTTAAAAAAAATATCAAAATATAAAACTTAAATATACTGTAATAATAGTCTGTGCCTTCCACGGGCCTGTGTAAACTAGTATATATATATATATATATATATATGTAGCTTTGCTTGCATATGTATGGGAAGATATTAGAAATAACGAGACAAAAGAAGAGAATATCTTGGTGTGGGTATATATGTATGTATCTATATATATATGGGATAAATGGGTGGGTATCCACTCCCAACCCATTCTCGATAGAGATTTAAAGAACATCATTCACTTAATTTAATGGGCCAAAAAAAAAAAAAAAAATTCATGTATTTGGGTTTGGTCTCTATAGGTACCCCACAAGATAGGTTATCTATTTTCATCCCTAGTTGGTGATGGCAGTAGAGGTTGTCGGCCGGAGTAGAGGGCAGTGTTGGGGTGATGGGAATGGTTGGTGGGATTAGGGTTAGAATTTGAAAAATTAGCATTAGAAAGTTAGGGATGGAGATACAAATGGAATTTTATATTTGAACAAAATTGGAATTAAAAAAAAATAAAAAATGTGAGGGGGGAGCTTCTATTTGCACACGCACAATCCACTCTATACACACACTTAATGATAATTATTTTTATTACAATTTTATTTCCAAGTAAAATTATTATTATGGACATCACATACAACTCAAATAAAAACATTCGGAAGTTGAATGTCGAAAAAATTCAAAATTCTACTGTCGAAATAAATGATAATTTTTGGAATTCTACTTTCAAACAAGTTGTTTATTTTCGAAAAGTTACTTTTAAACAAGTTAATTATTGAGAAGGATATATATAGAGTGTAATGAATGTGTGCAAATAAAAACTCCCTGTGAGGGGTCCTAAGAAAAAGGGTAGGGGTAAATACCACTACTCTTAAATTCACTTTTCCAATATCAATATGGTTAATTGGTCTATAAAAAAAAATCTAAAGACTAAATGGATTATCATTATTTAAGATGGGATTTATGAATAATTTTTTTTTTATTGTCTTAGGATAAAAAATAAAAAAAAAAATTATAACTCAGTGTCTATTTTAAAAAATAAAATTCAAATCAATGATTAATTTTAAAAATATCATTACTTGAAATTTTAGATTTTTTAATGAAACAGAACCACTTCATGGTAAATTTTTCATATAAAATTAGATTCTTTAAAATTTGGTATTGAAAATGTAAGGTTCCGTTTGGTAAGACTTTTTAACTATGATTTGAGAATATGAGTTGTATTTTAAGTTTGTGTGTTTTGAAATTATGATTTTAGTGTAGAAAATTTGTTTAATTATGATTTTTGAATAGAGTGTTAAATTGAGTTTTCAAAATTTGATTTGACATATAAAGTAAGAAAAATTGTTTGGTTATGAGTTTTGGAAAGAGTTTTCAAAACTTAATTCAAATTGTTATAACTCATAACAAAACACATTACTTTCACACTATTGAAAATTCTGATCAACACTCATAACCAAACTCTTTTTAAAATTCAATTAAAAAAATTTATTATTAACAGAAAATAACATTAATCAAATTTTTAATTGAAAATACTACAAAAGAAATAATTTTTTTTTTCAAAATAAATATTTAAAAATTTTAAGTCATAAATATTTAAATAATCTGAAAATTTTAATAAGTAAAAAATTAAAATAAATATTCAAAAATTTTAAATCGTAAAAATTTAAATAATTTAAATATTCAAAAAATTTAAATAATTTAAAATTTTAATATTTTAACTTTAAAAATAACTCTACACTCAAATCGTAACCAAACACATAAAACAAAACTCAATTAAGAAATTATTTTTAAAACTCATAACTAATCACATAATTCGAAACTCCATACTACTTTTACAATTTTACACTCAAATCGTAACTAAATACATAACAAAAAAAATAAAATATTTAAAAATATTTTTATAAATTAGAGTTTGAATTTATTTTTATAAAACATTTTGAAATTTAAAAAATTAAAATTGTAATATTTAAAAATTAAAATATTTAAAATATTCAAAAAATTAAAAAAATCGTAACATATTTAAATATTAAAACATTTAAAACCTTAACAAAATTAAAATATTAATTTGAATTGAGTTTTGAAACACATTTTAAATTATATGTTTGATTATTTTTTTAAAAAAATAATAATTATGTTTTAAATTAAATTTTAAAAAATAGATGTTAAATCAATGATTTGAAAGTTCAAAACAAATCCAATGAACTATAATTAAGTGGTTTACCAAATGAAGCCTAATATTGTAAGTAAACGGATCGGATGGTGTTGGATCCAGAGTTGTCTCTGGTACCCTCTCTCTCAATCTCTCTCTATCTTTGCACTGAACCGAAGGCCCCAAAAACACACCATTACGAAAACCCTCACAAATCTCTACTTATGTGTGGTTTTTGCTGTCGGATTTGTAGCGATTTGGGAACAGTCGTGAAGAGTTTGGAACAAATTTGACCCGATTGGTGAGTATTCTTGTACTTCTTGAATTTTTTAGAGTTTTGAATTTAAGGTTTTTGTTAGGGTTTGAAATTTAGGGCTTTTTTTTTTTTTTTTTTTGATGAATTCGGCGTTGGTTTGTATTTCTGGCATTACTTCGATCTTGGTATGTGTCAACTCTCTCTCTCTATATATATATATATACACGCGCATGAATATACATCACAATTATTTGATAAATTGATTTTGGAAATTTTAGGGTTTTCTCAAATTTATTGCAGCTAATCATTGAAATCGTGCTTTGAATCAATCAATCTTGCGTTTAAGTTACTCTGAAACTCTGATTTTGGGTTGAGAATTTCAATGGGGAAGAACGAATTTTTGACTCCCAAGGCGATTGCGAATCGAATCAAGGCAAAGGGTCTCCAGAAACTTCGATGGTACTGCCAGATGTGCCAGAAGCAATGTCGGGACGAGAACGGGTTCAAGTGCCACTGTATGAGCGAGAGCCACCAGCGCCAAATGGAGGTTTTCGGCCAAAACCCCCACCGAATCGTCGACGGCTACTCTGAGGAGTTCGAGAGAGAGTTCCTCGACCACATGAAACGCAGCCACCGCTTTAGCCGCATCGCCGCCACCGTGGTGTATAACGAATACATCGCTGATCGCCACCATATTCACATGAATTCGACGCAATGGGCTACGTTGACTGAGTTTGTTAAGTATTTGGGGCGCACGGGCAAGTGCAAGGTAGATGAGACCCCAAAGGGGTGGTTTATTACATATATAGATAGAGATTCAGAGACCCTTTTCAAGGAAAAGATGAAAAGTAAACGAGCTAGGGCCGATCTAGTGGATGAGGAGAAGCAAGAGAGAGAGATAAGGAGGCAAATTGAAAGGGCAGAGTTGTCAATGCCGGAGGCAAATGGGGCTGCTCAGCCTTTGGAGCCTGAGCTCAAGCCCCTGGAAAAGTCAGAGACTGGTGAGAAGATTGTGCTTAGCTTGGCTTCGTCATCTAAACTCATTGCTAAAGAGAAAGTTGGGAGTTCTAAGTTGGTATTTGAAGAACCGATGATTGATGCAAAGAAAGATAAAGTTAAAGAAAATGGAAATTCAGTGAAAAGTAAGGGTATGAATAGGTCAGTGTTGGATGATTTGATGAGAGAGGAAGAGAAGGCGAAGGAGCGGATTAATAGGAAGGATTATTGGTTGTGTGAGGGAATCGTTGTAAAAGTCATGAGCAAGGCATTGGCTGAGAAGGGGTACTATAAGCAAAAGGGAGTTGTGCGCAAGTTGATTGATAAATATGTTGGGGAAATTGAGATGCTTGAGACTAAGCATGTGCTCAGGGTTGATCAGGAAGAGCTTGAAACTGTGATTCCACAAATTGGAGGCATTGTTAGGATAGTAAATGGGGCTTACCGCGGATCAAATGCAAGGTTGCTAGCAGTGGATACAGACAAATTCTGTGCCAAGGTTCAGATTGAGAAAGGGATATACGATGGGAGGGTGATTCACGCTGTTGAATATGAAGACATTTGCAAAGTTGTTCAATGAGATTATTGTATATCGTGAAATCTTCTGTTCTTCTCCTTCCGCCACTTTTGGGTTGGTAAGTTGGAATGAGCCCACGCCAATTTCAATCAAACTGATTTCGTGTTCTGTTGAAGCAATTGTAACAAGTGCTTTTGTATCCTTCACGGAATTTAGCAAAAAATTGCATGAAAAGGCTTATGTTTTTTTACATATAGCTTGGTGATTTTAAAATTGTGGGTACCACAAAACACCTGTTTTGCCTTTTAACATCATCATTTCATTTACAGTTATATGCCTCGCTATACTATGTTTCAGAGTAGGATTATTGCATGATTGGTCATGCTAAATTTCTGATAATTTGTTCTCTTTCCTGTGTAATTGTTCAAATATTCCTTCAAAAGATTGGCTGCCGTTTGTATTCTCACCTGCTTTTTATTAACTCTTTCTAGGAAATGTAAGCTTGATCATTTTTGCAACTATTTTGGTATACAAGTAAATTGTGAATGCATGATGCACACCCATTTATTGATCTTTTCTGTATGCATGGCTGTCCACTAGTATTAGTTCTGTTAGTTACATGCATATTGTGAATGCATGTACACCCATATTATCTTCTTTCAACTGTGAAGCACGGACACCTCTTTGGAGGTCACGTACAAGTGTCCGACATGTGTCGGACACGTTGGGGACATGCTGAGGACACGTTAAGGATACGCTGAGGGCTATTTTTTTAACATACCTAAAGTTGATAAATTTGATAAAATTAAATATTTGATACAAAATACATATTAAATATTTAAAAATCTGACACATAATAAATATATAAAATTATATTTTTTGCACGTGTCTCTAATGTGTCGTGTCCTGCATTTTTTAAAAATTTATGTGTATGTCGTATCATGTGTCCGTGCTTCTTAGTTCTTCATTAAATTGTGTTTTGGGGTGATGCCATGCATAGCTGATAAGTTGTCTGTCTACTTTAGTACTGATAGTTGCTGATGTTTCCTCCCATCAATTGTGAAAGGAACAGTTAGTAAATATTGCAAATTATCTTCGTTGATTGAACTCTTCTGATGGATGATGAGGTAGATGTCTGATTATCTTTTGTACATCCGAAGTAGAAGGTGCTCTTCTACTTTTGTCTGCCTTTTGTTTTGCCTGTCTTCGAGGTATAGATCCTATTGCAGCTATTTAGCTTACATATTGTTCTTCATTTTATTTTCATTGTTGGTAATACTTTGCATGAATTATGTCAATGATCATTAGAGAAAAAATAAACTGTCATTAGTACTATGAGAGGGGAAATATATTAGACTGGGAAATAAACTGCATTTTGTTGCGGAACAATTGTGTCACCAAAGGGCCCTTCTCACCATGAAGGCACCCTTTTATTAGTTGTACAGTTTCCAAGTCATTCGTAGGATTTGAATTTAAAACCCCCCATAGTTTTGGCTGTCAAATATTATGTTTTGAAAAGCTATAAAATTACCCTATCCGTAATTTCACATTTCAGAGTTTCACGTGTACACTATCTTCAATAGACTGGAAAATAAAAAATGCAAGTGTGCGACTGCATTTTGTGTATGGGGTAAGTGCCTAGACTTCAGGTGATTAGAAACCCCACTGGGTATGAGTTTATAGCATTGTCCATGACTGCTGAACTTGGTTACTTTTTAATAGTTTAAAATGCATGTCATGTTTATAACTGGGAATCTGGAATACTGACCCCTCTCTAATTTTTATTTTTATTTTTCTATCAATGGGAAATTGTGATGTTTGCTTCTGGTTATCATGATTTTGCCACCAGGTCTAAGACTTGTGTTATCTAGAACGTGGATCGTTTTGATATGTGGAACTAGAATGAAAATAGGGTACGCCACATGCTCTAAAATCTAATATAATAGTTGTAGACTTGTATATATTACAATTGAGAATTTACGCTATGTTTGGATTGAGTGATTTGGAGAGAAAAGAAAAGAAATGGAAAGATATGTATTTCTCTTACTTGTTTGGATAACCTAAGTGGAGAGAAATAGGAAGAAATAGAGAGAAATTCATTTCTCTTATGAGCCTCATTTTCAATCTTTCCAAAAGTGAAGAGATTGTGAGAGAAAAGAAACTACTATTTTTATAATACTAATTTTGTCCCTATAAAAATAAAAGAAATAAAATGATTGAAAATATAAAAAGGTTATTTTAGTAATATAACATAAAATAATTTTTTTTCCTTTTCTCTTAATGAAATCTAACCAAACAAGAATGAGAGAAATCACAATCATTTCTTTTCTTTTATTTATTCCTTATCCAAACAAAAATGAGAGAAATCACAATCATTTCATTTCTTTTCTTTTCTCTTATAACTTAAGTAATCATTTCTTTTCTTTTCTCTCCTAGGTTCCAAAACACAGTGTTAAGGTATATCTAGGGTAATTTTCTTTTAACTATTAGACATTCAATAAATATAGTTTTCATGTAGCAAAATATTTCTATGAGTATTATGACCCATTATTAATGTTTTTGTCTTGTCAAAATTTAACTCATCATATATTTTAGTTTATTATATTTGATTTTCCCCCCCCCCTTCCCCTCGTAAGATAACATTTAAGGAAATATATTGCATAAAACTTTTGGAATCGCTTCGGTTTACTTAATTTACCATTTTGAAATGGAAGTATAGCATGTTTCAGAACTTGTGTATCAATACGTAGTTCGTTAGGATATTAGTATTTTTTGGTAATATGGGTCAAGACACTTGATCATGATTTGCATAATTTGAATCATCTAACCTTAGTTGCAAAAACAGTATGTGAACTTTTACCCTTCATTAAATAGGCTATTTTGGGAATTTTTGTTGTGGACACGTCTCGCTCTGTTGGTAGTTTAGGTGTAGAGAAATCCCTTGGGAGATGGGATGAAATATTGAAACGTAGACTTGGAGTTAGTGAAGTTTGGCACAAAAAGGTGAATCCCAGTACTAGTTTGAGAACATGCGTTATCGGCCGAAATTTAGCATATTGTATTAGAATCTTCAGGTGATGTGGTTTGTAATGCATTGGTGTTGTTTTGTTAAAGCTTCCACTCTTACCATGTAAAATTACATGGAATATCAGGATCAGAAGACATGTCCGTTAAACATTATGATAGTGTTGCAAATTCATTTTTACCTTTGATTTCCATAGAATCCACAACTATGACAGGTCTCACAGAAATTAAGATTGAAAATGATTTATGGCATTGCTTTTGCTAGGTCCGTGCCACCGGTGAACAACTAACTGCTGCTCATAATGTGGGCTATGAATATGATTGATTTGATTTGACAGTCCATTGCCAGAGCATAGTGTGTTTCACTATGGATGGCAAGGAATTACAGTTACTGTCTCTTCCACTGACGTCCATTCCATTCGGTTGTGTAGGTCTCATTTGATAAGTATATTTATGCTTATTTTTAGTAAAAACAAAAATAACATAAAATGAATGGCCAGCAAGAGGTGCGGTTATTTGAGATGGTGGTTGGCAGTTAGTGGTTGTCAAATGTTAGAGGTAGTTGTTGCTGGTGGTACGAGGGTTGGTAGTGTCTAGGGATATAAGAAAAATTGATAAAGCCTCCGTTTGGGAAGTATGTTGGCTTTTTGACTTTTTAATTTTTTTGGTTATTTTAGTCTAGGCTAAAAAGCTTGGTTTGGGAAGAATTTTTTGATTTTTTGACTTTTTTTGTGAGAGAAGAGTGTAATGATTATGGGTTAAATGTGATGTTTTGTTTGTTGTGGCTAAAATAACCTAAAATAACTTATTTTGTCTTTTGCGGCTATTTGAGACCCAAAATCACTTGCCAAACACCACCAAAATCAAGTTGGCTGATCGAAATCAATCGAAACTTTAGTTTTTGGTCTGTTTCTCATAACATACGGTCTGTTTCGGTTTTGAAACTTTTTGTACCGATACAAATTGAACTGACTGAATATTATATTTAAATATTATTATGTTATAATTTTTTGAACATTATATGAGAAGTAATTAATATAATATATTTTTGTGATAGAAATTAAGAAGAAAATTTTTTATAGAGCAATTTTCATATATTGTCTTCATTTATTTTCAATATAAAATTCTATAATTTATTATAAAATCTTTTAAAATTTTTTGTAAAATTTTCTTTTACATCAAACTGACAAATTGGTTTCTCAATTATAAAAAATGAAAAGATCAATTTACTACTAAATATATTTTTAATACCGATCAAACCGAATTGTTTACACCTCTTTTGGGAACAGATTTTTTTAGTAACTTTTTGGTTAAAATGTGATTTAAAAAAAACTAGTATATTTGTAATGATTTTTTGACTTTTTACGAAAAGATATACAAAAAGTAGAGAGAAAATGAAATCTGTAACTTTTTTATATGAGTTGTTGGTTTTTTGATTATTTTAATAATTTTTTTAACTTTTTGACTAAAAAAGTCACTTATCAAACGAGCACTTAGTGTCTAGATACGATGGTGATCACTAAGCACCGAAAGTGATGGTGGCTAGTGGCGGTTTTCGATTTCGATAAGAGATGGTGGGCAAATGTGGTTGCTTTTGGGTGCCCATGATGGCCCTGTTTGGTAGAGCTGTGGGAAAGTGCTTATAACTTATACCTTAACAGCTTATAGTTTATAATTATGAACATAAGCTGATTTCTGACTTATAAATTAAGCTTCTCCTGACCCACTCAAAGAATAAGTTGATTTTTGACTTATAAAAAGTTATAAACTGTATTGTTAAGCTAAATCAAACACATCAAAATAATTTAAATTAAGCTGAAAGCTGAAATAAGCTGTACCAAACTGGACCAATGGTAATAGGATGTGATGACCAGTTAGTGGCAAGATAGTGTGGGAGAAGGGAGGAAGGAATGATACCTTTTTTTGGTGTTTTTTTTATTTTTTATTTTTTAAGGAACAATCCAAGCCAATTATTTTGAGATTACAAGAATATATTAAATTTTAATTGTTTATAAAATTTTGAAAATAGAAATAGATACTAAATGAGTTTTTGTTTACAGTTTTTAAAATATTTATAAATATAAACATGAAAGTGTAAGTATAATATTACTAGACATGCCCTTGAAGTTTGTTTTGACAAAAAAATATTTTTTAAAAATATTTTATATAATCTGAAATTTGACAAGATAAAAAATAAAAGTTAACAAAAAAAAATTTGTGATCAAATGAAAAATAAACTTATTAGCATAAAAATTTTAAAAATAAAATATACTTTTTGAATTAATCTTTCCAAGGCAACCACTATTGTCACCATAGCACCACTACCGTTACTTGCAACTATCAACACATCATTTTTAAATTTGTAACCGAACATAGTCAAATATATTTTTCACAAAAACGACATCTCCATTATACACTTAGGAATTGTTTGGAATATTTTAAATAAGTATAATTTTTGATTTTTTAGATTAAAAAATTGAGGAAAAAAATATGATTGTTTAGGTTACTTTTTTAACTTTTTATGAAAAAATATGTATTAAAAAATTGTATAAATTAGTGTGTACAGAAAATTAGGATTGAGAGTTGTGCAGTCGTACTTTTTGACTTTTGGTAAATACTGATAACTTTTTAACTTTTAGAATAATTTTTAACTTTTTGGACGCATGCCAAACTTGGCCTTAACATTTGAAAAGAAAAAAAAAAAGAAAAAGGGAAAAATAATTATAAAGTGAAATTCTATATAATAAAAAATTGTATAATAATATGTTTGATATTCATATTGATTTGGGTTAGTTTCAGGTTACTTTTGACATAATCAAATTTGTCATTTGTAAATCCCAAAGTTGAATCGTCCTATTAAAACCCAAACCAACCTAATCAATGAAAAATGAAATAGCTCATTTATTTTTCTTTTTTATGATGGTGATTTTTTTTTTTTAAATATGAAAAATAGTTATATTAAAAAACTGTAACATACAAAAATAAGATCTTAAAGGGCCAAACAAAACATATAACAAAACAAAAAAAATAAAATTCCTCAAAAACACTAGTTATGATCCATGAAAAACCATCAATCTTCTCATATATGTGGTTTAAAAAGTTAGATCTGCATCAAAATCAGCCGTTGGCATCGACGTTGTCTCCATTACCGCTGTCCAACTTTGCCACCACCGTCACTATACTTCATACATCACCAGAAATTAGAGTTGAAAAGGAAGGACATCCACAGTGATATTGGAGAAGGGTTAAGAAAAGAAAGAACCATTGTGGGTGTCTAAAATTCAAAAATCTATGTCTAAATTAGAAGAGAAACAATCAAAGCCTCTATTTCAAACATAAAATTTTGTTTGTAAATTTGCACTTTAAAAATGTAAAGGAGGTCATTAGAACATCGTCGAAATACTATCGAAAATTTCCTATCTTGGTCCAACTATGATGGTATGTATACCTAACATCAGTGAATATGGACTTAATTTTCAAAATTTGAACTATTATTTGGTAACATGTGTAGGATAATGTCATTTTTTTATTTATTTTTAAATAGATAACATCATACAAACAAATAAAATTTATAATTTTCTCTTATTAACTATCATAGCATTTATCTTGTTATTGTAACAAGTCCTGTTTTAAATATTAATTTTTTATAGCAAATTATATCAGTAATAAGAAAATAAAAAAAAAAAGGAAATTCTAACATACATACCTTTAAAAAGAGTGTATCATATGCCCCTCTAATTATATCATTTTCTTTTTTAGTTATAACTAATTTTCTTCTTTAGTTATAATATTATTTTAATAATAATTTATAAGTTCTTTAGTTATGTCTTATGTTGTGTTTAGTTATAACATTTTCTTTTAACTATGATTCAAAAAATATAAAATTATGCTATTTTTTTCTTTAATTATAAGATATATATTGTACATAATATTTATTAATATATATATATATAGACTGGTTTGGAATATTCTAAATAAGTGCACTTTTTAACTTTTTATTAAAAAAATAAGTGTAGAAAAGTAGAGAAAATGAATACCAAAGTAGAGAAGAGATATTGATTGATGTGACTCAAATAAATATATGTATGTAAAAAAAATATATTTTTTTAGTCTACGCCAAACACCTATTTATTTATGGTGGAGGTAGGATTTAACACTCAAGGCATTGATGTTACTCTAGCGATCCTAATCAAATCACTCAATTGAATATTTTGCACTGTTTGGGGAAGTTGGGTTGGGTTGGGTTGGGATGGGATGGGATGGGATGGGTTGGGGTTAAAACCACTAAAAAAGAAAAAAATAAGTATTTTCATTTCAGGTTAAAAAATGTAATATTTAAATGATAATCATTTTATTTTTTCTCTTACATCAAAAAATTTAAAAAATCTATCACAAACAAGACTTTTTAACCTTAAACTGATAGTAAAAAAAAATTAAAATGCCAACCCACGTCTCAAACAAAGCCTTTATATGCCATTAATTGATAAGTTTAGTGAAGTATGGAGTCTATTCAAATCCTCAATAATAATAATTGTTTGGTTCTATTTTTTAAAAAATTCTACGTTTTTACTTTTTGTATTTTAATGTTTTTAATGAATTTTTTAATATTTTAAGTAATTTTTTTTTTAATTTTTAGACACACCTAACATAAATACACTTAAAAATTATAATATTTGTGAAAAAAATCTTTCAAAAATATTAGGAGTGCAACTCAGGCAGGTTCGGTTATGTTGGAGGTTTGCCTAAGCCCAACCCAAATTGTGTTTGGTAGTGCCCAAGCCTACCCAAGCCTGACCATCAACCCGAGCTTGGCTGCCTGAGTCCGGACCAAGCTTCATAATTTGAACTCGGGTTAGCCCGAATTGCCTGAATTTCATAAGGCAACAAACAATGTTTCGTTACTCCATACAACAAACCGTGCTTCATTATTCCATACATAAGTCCATTAGTCCATACAACAACCTTAAGCATCAACTTGAAATCAAACACAAGCAAAGCACTGACATAGCCCATGGCTGGCATTTCTTGTTGGTTCTCGGCATAAACACACCCACACCCACACACACACACACACACTCTCTCTCTCTCTCTCTCTCTCTCTCTCTCTCTCTCTCTCTCCATAATCAAACCCATTTTTCTCTCGCTGTCTATACCCGAGAACATGAAACTAAGTGGAAGAAGAAAGTATCCAACGAGTCAGTCCCAAAGAAGAAGAAAGAAACAACCATAGAGAGGAATGAGTGTACCTTAGCTCGAGCGTCTCAGATTGCAAAACCAAGACCGTTGGAAGAAGATAACCCAAACAAATATATACACAAAATTTCACTAACATAAACATATTTTGCAAATCTATTAAGAAAAAATTTTAAACTCATAGATCCACCGGTTTTGAGTAGTAATCGAACGACAAGTAACCAAAAATAGACAAATTAAAACATAAATACAAACACAAAGAGAGATCTACCAGTTTTGTATGGCGTCGTTGAGAGTTGAAAGGGTGGCGTCGTTATTGTTGGTGGCTACACTTCGTGTTCGTGGCCCTTGTATCTTTGCCGTTCTTCAACTCTGATGAAGAAATGAAATGAGAGTCTCAGACAGAGATGAAAGCAAAGAATAGATAAGGTAGGATTTTGTTTTTAGTTTTAATCTAATGGTCCAAATAAAAGATTATAATCCAAGAGCCAAAGACTAGCTAAAAAAAAAATAAAATTAAGGGCCACCTATTTAATTTATACATATATTATATAGTTTATATAATATATTAAATGTAATTCGGGTTCAGGTTGCTCAGGTTACCCACAGATTCTGTCCAAGCCCCGCCCAAATTACAATTCGGGTATAAAAAATCTGGCCAAGTTTGTCCAGATTACAAGACATTGTTGCCCATGTCTTAAAAAAACTTAGGCTGGGCACGGGTTACTCTGGTTGAGCCCGGCCGAGTTGCATCCCTGAAAAATACACTAAATACCAAAAAATGCAAAAATATGAAAATTCAATACATTTTCTGTATTTTTGTGTATTTATTAATTTCTTAAAATATTTTTTTCACAACTATTTTACTATTTAGATACATCTAAGTAAGGTGTATTTAAAAAAGTAAAAAATTGCTTAAAATTTAAAAAATATTCACTAAAAACAAAAAAAAAAAAACACAAAAAATAAAAAATTTAATTTTCAAAAAACTGAATTTAAAAAACTGAAACCAAACACATTGAATAATATTAATAGTCTAATTTTTTTTTTTTAAATTTACTGTGGTCCATATCCAATTTTAAAATAAAATTTATTATACTATAGTTAAATTTGAATTACACATTATTTTTTGAAATAAAATGTGACATATAAATTTGAAATACTTTATTTTATCGTAAAAGATTTTAAAAAAATGTCATCATGGCAAATTCAAACTTTGGCAATGATTTTTAAGCCCACAAGAAATCTGTGATATTGGTGAAGTGAAGCTGTGGGATGTAGAAGTCAATAAGGACTTTATTCTATATTCCCCTTAATAGAACGTAATCTAATGACATAATAAGAACAGATTTAATATTGTCCTATTTATTATGGAAAAATGATTGAGGGCCCGAAATGGCTTGGCTCGAATGTGGCTCGAATTTTTTTTTTTTTTTTCTGCCATTTTCGACGCAGAGGAAGCGGAGGAAGAGAGAGAGGGAGAGGGAGAGAAAGAGGGAGAGGGAGAGGGAGAGGGAGAGGGGTCGCCGCCGTCTCCGATCCGTCGCCGATCGCCGCGCCTCCGCCTCCGTCGCCTCCGCCATGCCTCTGCTCGCCATGCCTCTGCTCGTCGCCTCAGCCATCGCCGATCGCCGCCTCTGCCATCGCCGATCGCCGCGCCCCCCGCCTCCGCCTCCAGCCCATTTTTTAGGCCCCCTCCAGTCCCCCTCCTCCCCCTCCCCCTTCCCCTCCCCCTCCCCCTCCTCCGTCTTCGTCTCCCCCTCCCCCTCTCCGTCTTCGTCTCCTTCTTCTGCTGAAATAAAAAAAAAAAAAAAATTAAAACCACGAAACGACGTCGTTTCGTGGTTTAGGGGCATTCGGGGCGGAGGAATTCGGGCCCTGTAGCATTGTTGTTTATTATGTTATTTAAAATTTTGACCCAATGGATATAAAAATTACACTTTAACAATAAGAGGCGGAGTCACATGGAGGGCAGGGGGTCACGTGCCACTCGGTTTTGGATTTTTTATTTTTTTCTACATATGTATATAAATAAAATTTTAAATAAAAATAATTTAGAATAAAATGTCAATGGTATTTTTAAATCTATAGGAATAATAGTAATTGTTTTATTGAAAATGAAAGAACCACACCAAATTATATTTTTATGTATGAAAATTTTGTGAAAAAATCTCAATATAAAGTTGATATCCATTATTATTAATATGTAAATATAATTAATCTCACTATATATATGTAAAAGTTATTAGAGTGTTAGTTATATTTGCATATGGAGTTCACACTTCATATGTTGGTTTACTATTGGTCGGTGATATCATATGTCAATGATGACGTGATATCAACATTATATGAAATTTTTACTCAAATTTTATAAAAATTTAATTTATCTTACCGGTATATAATTTATTTTAAAACTTAAATATATAATTTTTTTATATTGTCCGTGATATATTAGTTATACGCAATACTTTCTTTTCGATTTTACTCGAAATTAATTGTAAAATTTTTTATGAAATACTTTTGTAATAATTTCTTTAAGTTTTTGTACTTAATATTAATTCAAAAATTATTATTATCTTCTCATTGTTAGTTATGAAAAAAAATTGAAATTGTAATTAATAAATATTCATTCTGATTTAATTTTCTATCTCCGTCATTGTAAACAATGTTCGACTAATCATGCCAAATTTAATGTGATGCTCTATATATGGTGGTGTTTGGTGTAGCTGTTAAAACAGATTATAGATTATAACTTAACAGATTATAGATTATAACTTTAATCAGAAGCTGTTAATCTGTTTGGTATAGCTGTTGGATTATAGATTTAAGTTGCTGAGTAGTGTTTGTTAAATAAGCTGTGAAGTAGCTTTTTCAATTAATTTTTATTTTTTATTATTCACTATTTGTCTACATTTTTCATAAAAAATAATAATAATATTTAATAGTCCATTTGAGTCTTTTTCTATTTTTAAAAAAATAAAAAATAAAAAAATCTAAGAGTATAACCGTGAATTAACATGTCCACAGCAGAAGCTGACAATCAGAAGTAAGGGGTGAGCAGCTTCTCAGAATCAGCTTTTTTGACTTAAAATAAGTTGTTAGAATCAGAAGCTGTTTGAAATAAGTTTAACCAAACAGTCCAAAATAACTTTTTAAAAGCCAGAAGCCATAAGTTGGCTTAAAAAAGCTGCACCAAACACCCCCATTGTGTCTTGGCACAATATATAAGAATATCATGTCAAATTTTAACATGATAAATATTTAATCATTGACTTTAATAATTTTATTATATTGTTTTCCGAAAAATACCGTACCATGTATTTATATATACATATATATAAATTTATTAAAATAATAAATTAAAAAAAATTAAATTAATATTTTTAAAAATAATACTAACCCTCATCTTAACGGTAGTTTAATTCAAAATATAATTTGAAGGGTTTATTATTAAAGTGGTTTTAACCACCATGTCTTTTTTTTTTAAAAAAATAATAAGATACCAAATTAAGTTACTATAATAAATTTATATATGATTCTTTATTTATTTTTAGGATAAATTATAAATACATCTATTAAAATTTATTTAAAACATAAATTGTCCTCTGTAATTTTAAAAATTACAAATACTCTTTTGTTAGAATTTTTTTATTTAATAGAATTAACAGATTAAATAGAATTCTTAACTACTCTCATATATAATAATAAAATTACATAAATTATTAATTGAAATATATTTATAATATTATTAAAAACTGTTAATCAACTTGATAATTTATTAATAAAATAAATCATTTATTATACAATTAAAACAAGATGTAATTTTCAAAATTACAAGAAATAATTTATATTTTAAACAAATTTCGAGATATATTTATAATTTACTATAATTATTTGGATAAATTACAAATACACCCCCTGATGTTTGCTTAAAGTACAGATTGTCCATTGTGGTTTTGAAAATTACAAATACTCCCTTGTCAGAATTTTATATTTAACAGAAGTAACTAAAAAAATGAAATTCATAATTACTCTTTAATACAATAATAAAATTACCTAAATTATTAATTAAAACATATTTTTAATATCATTAAAAATTGTTAATTGACTTCATGATTTATTAATAAAAAAGTAATTTGTTACGAAATTAGAAACCACAAGGGGTGGAATGTAATTTTCAAAATCACAGGAGTGATTTATAATTTAACCAAATCTCAAGGGGTATCTTTGTAATTTACCCTAATGATTTTTATTGCTTTTGGTCATAGGTCACTTTTGGTAAAAAAAGTAAAACAAATAAAACCTATGACTGGGCCCGCAACTGGGCCCAATACTTACGTGGGTACCGTTGCTCTGTAGATTTATGTCATTAACATTTCTTTATTGATAAGACGGTGGTTCATCGGCCCAAATGGTTCGCCCATCTACCCCAACTACACACCATTAATTTCACACATTCGGTGCTTGCACATACCTATAGAGAGACAGAGAGACCATTATATAGTATATGCAAATCTCAGAATCTCCGCAGATCAACTAGAGGAGGCTCTCTCGTTTACACACTCTGTTTCCTGAACTGGGTCTCTCTCATTTTCAAAGATGAAAGTGTCTGTTGTTACGCGGAGTGGTAAAGAATTCATCAAGGGAGGCCTCGAGCTCAATGACTCCGTATGTTTCTCTCAATTTCATTACCTGGGTTTGCTTTGTTTTTCCAATTGATCTATACACGCCTGTGTATGTGTCTTTTTCTTTTTCTTTTTTTCTGGGTTGTGAGGTTTTGAATTTTGGGTCTGATTAGTGTTTGTGTTTTGGGTTCTTTTCAGGCTACTGTGGCTGATCTGCAGGAAGCAATTCACCGGCGATGTATGTACTGTGACAAAATTTTATGTGATTTAACCTTTGTGTTTTGATGTTTATTGTTGTTAGTCTTGAAATTTTGAATCTTTATACGTTTATTAGGATGGTTTAGCAATTTGATTGTCTAGAGTAGAACTTGTGCATCTTCAAGGAGAGAGAGATGCAGATAGATCATTGAATCGAACATTGCTGTTAACATTTGCGAACATTGAGAAAAATTTTACTTCTTTTTTGCATTTTGAAAGAGATGAAAGTAATTTTTGGTTTGACTCAGAAAGAATTTTGAAATTTCTAACCCACGAGTCAAGAGGGATTTGATTTTCCACTGCTGTTTATGTTGTGGATTTTCTGATGTATTTGTCTTAGCCACTATGCATGCTTATTATGTTTACTTCTGCTTTCAATATACAAAAGAAAAAAAGAAAAACCATTATTTCAATTTTTTTCCTTACCTGCGAATCACTATTTTCTTGGCCTGTGATAGTTTATTTTTTATGTTTTTAAATATTTTGTTTAGTGCTAGGCTTTTGAATTGTACGCTTTGCTTTCATGGCTTGCTCAGACATCTTTCGTGTGGCCCCCCAGTTACGCCTCACCATAAATTCTATTTTTTGGTATATCTAATTTTCTTACCTACCAAAAAAACTGTTATTAGAGTCAGTATGTGAGCAATTTTGGCCCTTTTTAGCATTTTGAAAGATTAAGTAATTTTCCTTTTGACCCAGAAAGATTTTTCAAATTTGAAAGCCACCATACAACTCAAAGATGGGTCCGATTTGTCACTCTTGTTTACTGTGTGGAATTTCTGTTGAATTTGTCTTCACCACTAGAGATGCTGTTATGTTTGCTTCTGCTCTCAATATATATATATATATATATATATTTTAAAAAAAGGAAGGAAGAAAGAAAGAAAGAAAGAAAGAAAGAAAGGAAGAAAAGCCATGTGTCTGAAAAAAAAATTCTTTCCTTTTCCCCAAGAACCACTATTCTTGGAGTCTGTTTGTGAGCTTTGTTGGATGGTGTTTGTGTTCATATTTTACCATTTCATCCAAATTGGTGGTTATTTGGGATTTGAATAGAGCACCTTTTGTTTATTGTTGTCTTTTAGGTAGTGTTTGGTTCACTAGATTGATCATTCCATCGGAATGTCCATTCTCACATTTGGTTCACTAAACAAATGATTGAAAAAAAAGCACTGCAAATGGAGTCATCATCTACCTTTGTAACCATAGGGAGGCCAAACACTACGTTATGGTTTTTCATTTGGAATGGGACAATGCAAGGCTTTAGAAATAATCTTCTTTTTTTGAAAAAATGATTTGCCTAGCTGACTCCAAAAGTTTGAAATATCTTGTTTAGGGTTGTACAGAGTTTTTACGTGAAAGAATAAACAGGAAGGACTAGAATTAACATGAACGCAATCAAATCAATAATGTGAAAACTGTGAATTTTTCCCTGGGCATTCTTTAAAGTTTAATCCTCACATGGTTCTCACATAGCATGGAATTAAACTCAGTTGCCTTCAAAAGTTGTTTTAATGGCCAATGTGATGAGATCTCTAGCTATGTACTGCGCATTCTTTACATTGTGATTTTGTCGTACTGACTGCATTATTCGAATGTTCTGTGATTTGTGTGTACGCATTTCATGTATATAGGTCTCAAGAACAGCGTGCCACAAATTTTGTTCCCTTAACAATTTTCTATAATGAATGAACTTCAAACATGAGGAAAATTGAGAATATAAAATGGCTAACATTTGTGGTGCCTGAATTCCCAACCAAAATATCTATTTGGATTTGTGTGTTTATCAGCATAACCTCATTTAGTGATTTAATATGGAAGCTTGCTAGGAGCATCTCCAACGATAATAGGCATTTTACCTATCTAAACATTACTATAAAGTATAAATTTTATTTTGCCTATCAACTGTTTCATATTTTTACTGCAATCATCCTCTACATTTTAATTATTCATCCAAATATTATTAACTTTATAGAATGCCACATCAGTAACAAAGATGGAGGGAAATGATCATAATGATTAAATACATTTTGCCTAACCTTGAAGGCTAGCTAAATGTAGCTAGTGAATGTGAGTTGAGCTAAAATGCCTAATCATATGCCTAGTGCATTGGAATTGAAAAAAGTGAGTCATACTAGGCATTTTGACTTACAAGCATTATATGCCTAGTGGGTTGGAGATTCTCACTGGACCAGACTTTTTACAGTGTTGCATTTGTTCTTGTAAGCTCTTGTTACATGTTTGATTTTGAGCTTTTATCTCCCCTGCATTTATTTGTTACTTTTATATTTCCCCTGATCTCAATAACGCAGTGTTCATTTTTTGTAAAAACAGCGAAAAAATATTATCCTTCTAGACAGCGCCTGACCCTCCCAATCCAACCGGGCTCTAAGGAAAAGCCCATTGCCCTTAACTACAAGAAAAGTCTCAAGGAATATTTTGAGGGGAACTCGGACAACTTGATTGTGGTGTTCAAGGACCTTGGTCCACAAGTTTCGTACCGTACACTTTTCTTCTTTGAGTATTTGGGTCCTCTATTCATCTATCCAATTTTCTACTACTTCCCTGTGTATCAATTCTTTGGCTACAAAGGAGAGCGTGTCATCCACAAAGTTCAGGCATATGCTTTGTACTACTGGTGTTTCCACTACTTTAAACGTATCATGGAGACATTCTTCATTCACCGCTTCAGCCACGCAACCTCACCGCTCTCTAATGTGTTCCGGAATTGCGCTTATTACTGGACTTTTGGTGCTTATATTGCATATTATGTGAATCACCCATTTTATACACCTGTTAGTGACCTCCAAATGAAGATTGGATTTGGTTTTGGATTACTTTGTCAAGTCGCAAACTTGTACTGCCACATCTTGCTCCGGAATCTTCGGAGTCCTGATGGGAATGGAGGGTACCAAATCCCACTTGGGTTTTTGTTCAATATTGTCACGTGCGCGAATTACACAACAGAGATTTATCAGTGGCTGGGCTTCAATATTGCAACACAAACGGTTGCGGGTTATGTCTTTGTTGTGGTTGCTACTTCTATTATGACTAACTGGGCACTCGCTAAGCACCGTCGTCTAAGGAGGGTAAGTTTCTATGATTTTTTGCTGCATATTCGACTCATATATTTATTTTCTGCATTTTAAAATTTGGGCTCCTTAATTATGAATTGATTTACCTCTTGGCTTGGTGGAGTTGTTTGATCAGTTCTAGGTAGATATAATTCGCTTAGTGAAAGTATGCTTTTTATGCAAACCTTCCTTCCTTCCCAATTTCCTCATTTTTGTGGACAAAAACCTCTGAGTGGATCAGATGCATAGCTAGATAGAATTTGGAATTGCTTTGTTTTGTTTTATTCATCTATCTATTTATTTTTTTTCTAAGAAATGTTACAACCACCTAAACAACCAAAAGCAGGCTTCTGATTCAGTTGTAATTCTTTGGAAAGGAGGTATATTCTCTTATTTGATATCATTTTCTAATACTACTCTCTGTTCTTTAATAGTAAAAATGATAATTGACTTGGAGAATGCATTTGGTGGCAGGGTGTTCCTGAACACCATCTTCAATAAATTTTATTGAAAATGGGAGACGACAAAAAATAGCTTTTGTTTGAAAATTTTCGTTGTACATAAAATGAAAAGAATGCCAAAAGTTTCCCATCCAATAAAAGCTATCCGAGTGATTATTGGAGAATCATCTCCACCTGGTATATCTTTCTATATAGCATATTAATTTTATTTTATTTTTGATGATGCCATCCCTGAATTTGGTACCAAGAAATAATGTGAACCTAATTTCGATATACTCTTTTGTGCATTGAATTTTCTGTTTCTTGATTGGATGCGGGTTTGGATTATAAGCCAATGCATCAAACACTACACTACACTATCTCACCATGGCTTGGCTAAACAGAAAACCCTCCTTTGATGGGTCAAAGAACTAGTGATGTGTACAGATAGATGCTACTGGGAGTCTATTAAGGGAACAACAAAGATCCGAGATTCTATACATTTGGATTTTGGTGTATTTGTGTTGGTTGTTGACATTATTGCAGTGTCGATATCTGTAAAAGTAATTTTCTCATATCTTTGATTAGTTTGGACTCTTTTTTCTGATGCTCAAAACCTTTTTGTGGCAGCTATTTGATGGGAAGGAGGGAAGACCTAAGTATCCCCGACGATGGGTCATACTACCCCCATTCCTGTAGAAGGGACCAGTCCGCTACTTGATGTCTTTAGTAAGTTTTGGAATAGTTTGAAGCTTGTTAGAGGTCATTCTTATTTAAATTTGCTAGTAAAGGGTAAGATCTTCACCCTCATAGTTGCATTGGAGGCCTTGTAGACCGTCTTTGTTATGTTGATCAGTTGTAGCTTTCTTTCTCTCAATTTGAATGCTTTATATTATTGTTTGAAGCAACACACAAGATTCTTGAACTTTCAATATTGCAAGCTCTTGGTGATGAATGAATATTGCTTTGTACTTGAGGCCGATTGTTCTCAGTCTAAACTGTTATCTGCAGTACTTCTATGCAATGTTTGTGCTTGCAGCCATCAACAACTTTCGATATTGCTACCTCTTGTCGATGAATGAATATTTCTATGTACTAAATTTCGATTATTCTCAGGCTGAACTGTTTTCTGCAGTTACTTGTATGCAATGTTTGTTCTTGTATGGTCGCCACCATTAATGTACAATCACATTAACTAATGGATGTAACTGATGGCAGTTTCAATATTTGAAATTGGAAGCTAGCAATTCTCAATAGGAAGCAGGGAAAAGCTTGAGATGTGCCTCTAACCTCACTGCATTTTTTTAATCAAATTTGTGACAGTGACTCTCTGTGGAGTCCAATAGACCTACCTTTTCTTAACTGATCATGATGGACCAATCTCTATTTGGGTATGAAATTCTTCAAGCTAAGCTGGTAATCTGTTGATGCATTAAAGAACTAACAATTTCTAATCCATAAATAGGGTTATTATGGCATTATTATCCTTGGCAGGTTTAACTCATACCTGTGTAAACACAACTAGACATTGTGTATAGCGATCACACTATGTGTCACCAATTAAATAAGACTGACCAAATAGTTGGATAGAACTAATTTTATCTGATATTCAACAAAAAGCAAGTGGCACTGCTGATGTCATTTAGGCTGTTTTGAATTTAGGTAGAAATTTGTGGAAGGAAATGAAAGGGTGATGGAAATAGAGAAGAAAATTAGCTTATATTTTATTTACATTTTCCTCGCATTTTTTTTTCCTCCACAAATTTTTACTCAAATCCTAAATTCAAGCATAACCTTAGGCTATTGTTTGTTATTTGGTTTAGAAAGGAAAAGTAAAATGCGAAGAAAATGGAGAAAATATTTAATTTATATTTTCTTCATATTTTATTTTTCTTTGTCAAATCTCTACCTAAATTTTATAATGTAAACACAGCCTTAAAGTTGTTCATTGATTAATAATACCACTTGGCACCTTACACCAGGTATCTATCTACTCATGTAGCACATGATCACTTGGGATGCTGCAAGGTCTGAAATCATTCCCAACTTGTATTGAACAGCTTTTCATTTTCTTTTGAAGTGCCTTATTGTAAAGACATAATGTTTTTGTCAATAAAGCATCTAATAGGGTATAAGATGCCTCCACAATCAAAGGAAGGAGAGAATTAAAGAAAAATGGGCACAAACATCTGTTTTTACTAATTCCATTTGTCTGACAAGATTCTCTCATATCAATAAAATCAAAGGCTAAATACATTATTAGTTCTCAATGTATGCATTTTTTTTTTCTTCATTTTTGTTCCCTAATTTACTTAATTTGTGTTTAAAATAGACAACGCCGTTGTTCATCCAATTTTTTACACAATTTTTTCATTCAAATATCAAATATCAAACAAAAATTCAATTCAATAATTAATATCCGAACAATTACTTTTCTTTAATTGGTATCCAATCAATTTATTTTCATTCAGTTGTTTTAATTTGGATAAAAATACCCATACTTTCTTTATAAAGTTTGAATGGATATAACATTCCCAAATTTCACAATGACACTAGTGGTGTGGGTAAGGATTGTGGGTAGAAAGAACATTCCCAAAGCAAAAAAGGTTTAAGTGACAACTGTGAAATGTAAGAAAGTGACCCCTATCCAGTTGGAACAATTTTTCTTTTCTTTTCTTTTCCTTTTTCTTTCTCTCCATGAAAAGATAGTTTAATGCATTCATTAAAAAGGGTAGGTCTTTTTTCATACTACACTGCACATGTGGGGTTGAATCTTTTATCATCTTTTAAACTCAGCAAAATGGGAAAGGCTGGTATTGCAATGAGTGCAATATAAGCTGGAAATGTAATGGATCTTCAAACCGAAAGCTCATCCCTAGCAATAAAGCTTTGTTAGGGTTTCCAGAACCATCCACATGACTTAAAAGAGTTTGAGATATGGGGATCGTCAAAGAGGGTAATGACCACAATGTCTTACACAAATTGTATAAAAATCAAGAGACTTAGGGCTTGTTTGGTTTGTTTTTGAAAAAAATTTGGAAGAGTTGTTTTAGAAATTTTTTTGATTTGTTTGGTTATATATTTTGAGAGAAATTTTTTTTGTGAGAGTTTGGGATGATTTGATATTTTGAAAGAATTGAGTAGATGTGTGTGAGAGAAAAAGTGATTGAGAAGGAGAGAGGAGAGAGAAAAAGTGATTGCTTGATATGTAAGAGAAAGAAGTGATTTTGAAATTTTTTTGAGAAAAACCTCAAACCAAACAATTTTTTGGAAATTTTTTTCTAAAACTCATCTCTAAAACTCAAACCAAACAAGCCCTTAATTTTTGAGAATTTTTTTTTTTTTTTTTTTGAAGAGAAATCTAGTACCGTAGTTTTGGACAATTTTAATATTTCACTAGAGATCATTTTTGTGTTAAATTTAGATAATCCAAGATTAACTCAAGCCGTTTGAGATAAGTTCAAGCAAGACAGTTTGAACTTTCAATTCAAAATTAAACAAATCCCTCTATTCTAAGAAGTTATTTGGTAGGTCTGCCTTATCACGTAGCTATGTGCCCACCTAATAATAAGAGAACACCTAATCACTTTGCTTAAAACATAGGAAAAATATGTAAAAAATACCAATTACATGACCTTATACATAGTAAGGGCACGTCAAGTAAGATATAGGACGGACATATTAGATAATTTCTTCTTTATTCTTGAAACTAAATTTGGACATGGCCTCAATTGAATTTCAAGTTCTATTTGGTAATGCTTTAAATAATCACTTTTTGTTTTATAGTTATTTTAGAAAGAAAAAAAAATTAACTAGCAAAATGAAAAAAAAAAAAATCATTTTTTAAGGATTTGGAGGAAGCTTTGTGGAATCTCAATAAAACAATGAGAAGAGCATTTTACTAGCAACAATTTTAAAATGTTCACCATGGTCTTATTTAAAATGCTTGGCCTTGAATTATGATAAAGCTAACAAGGTCATGCCTCCCTCAAGATCAAAAGTTTAATCACTCCCTCAACTTTTCTCTAATAATAATAACATTTGTCAAAACACATCGATTTTCTTAAAATTAATTTTTTATAAATAAATAAATAATTACTAAAAACATATTTGTCAGACCCCATCTCAATATTTGTCCACCAAGCCTTTAATAATGTTACATTTTTTATATTTAAAATAAAATAAATAGTATATGAATAAATTTTATCTCCAAATTACAACAAAACATTGTTAGCAATCTTGCTTTTAAAAATATGGATGGTTTGAGGAGAGCCTTAAAAGAGTCAAATATATATATATATATATATATATCACATCACTTCACTGTCTATATTTTTTTTAGGGCAAATTACATATACACCCCTCCAGGTTTGGTTAAATTACAGATACCTCCCTGAGGTTTCAGAAATTACATCCCGCCCCCTGAGGTTTGTATTTTCATAACAATTTACCCCCTGAGGTTTATATTTCATAACAAATTACCCCCTAATTTCTTATGCAAATATAGCATTCAGGGGGGAATTCGTAATTTCTCAAACCTCAGGGGAGTATCTGTAATTTTGTCAAACCTGGAGGGGTGTATATGTAATTTGCCCTTTTTTTTACATTCTTTCAAAAAGATAAAAAGTAAAAAATAAAATAACAAAACTCAAATCACCACGTGGTAGCTAATCATATATTTTACTTAACACGATTTCACTAAAAGACAAATTAATTATAAAATCAAAAAAATCAAATTCAAACAAAATATGGGCAAATTACATATACACCCCTCGAGGTTTGGTTAAATTACAGATACCCCCCTGAGGTTTCGGAAATTACATCCCGCCCCCTGAGGTTTGTATTTTCATAACAATTTACCCCCTGAGGTTTATATTTCATAACAAATTACCCCCTAATTTCTTATGCAAATATAGCATTCAGGGGGGAATTCGTAATTTCTCAAACCTCAGGGGGGTATTTGTAATTTAGCCAAACCTCGAGGGGTGTATATGTAATTTGCCCACAAAATATCATATCAAATCTCATAAACATATCACTTTTTCTCTCACAAACATCACATCCAACCACAAAAAAATCTAACTATTTTTTCAAACACAAAAAAAAAAAAAAAAATTCTCAAATAATATCCTACAATTGAAAAAACCTACAAAAAAAACCTACTTCCCAAACACCTGCATAGAAGTTAAAAAAAAAATTACAAACATATGGAGGTGTAAGCGTGTCTATAGTAGGATATAAATGAAAGGTTGTGATGGTGTAAATATGACTTGCATTCCTCCATGTATTGATAAATTTTTTCTCAACTCTCACGTATTTCCCTAAATTAAAATTTATTCACTATTTATTTTTTCAAAAATGATCTAGACCCCTCTAGGATGAACCCAACGACTCCTTTTGATTTGTGATTGACCAAATTTTTTTTTTTCTTTTCTTCTCCTCCTCCAATCACCAACCCCCATGTGTGTGTGGGGAGGTGGTGGGAGTTGGTGATTGAGGCTTCTCTTATTTTTTAGAAGGATCCCCTCTAGTATAGATTTTGGACTAGAAGGCGTTGTTTGAGCTCGCGGGGGCCATGTCTTGTTTTAATGATCCGAATCATTCATTTTATCCGACATTTCGTATATTTTGTCCTAAAAAAAATTAGGTTAATCTAATAACGGTAACTTGTTTAATTTTTTACTAAAAGCAGACAACAATTGTATCTTAAAAAATAAACTAAACATTTTTAGTGACAAATATAATAAATTATAATTATTGAAACAACTTAATTTTTTTTTAGACAAAATATACGAAATGACAAAATAAACAATTTAGATCATGAAAATAAAATCCGACGAATCCAAATAAACAGCTCTCAAATTAAAATCTCAACTGAAGGAGATCCTTCCCCTATTTTTTAAACTTTTAAAAAAATAAATGAATTAATAAAACAGCCCCTCTCCACCCATCGTCGTCATCATAATCCAACAGCCCTCCCTCACTCTCCCCACCCCACAGAACGTGTCACGGTGTCCGTACATCCAGACTGTAAGCCAGCCAAACCAACGGCCCAGATCTTCCCACTCTCCACCATATTAACCCCAAACCCCCCTTCCCTCATTTCGTGGTAGAGAGTTCCATTTGTGATCATTCGTCTCTCTCTCTCTCTCTCTCTCTCTCTCTCATTGCAAGGTTTCCCAAAAGGTAATGATTCCATTCCAATCTCATTCGTTGTCATTTCAATTTGATCTCATTTAGCTTACCTTTAATTGAAAGAGCTTTTGTTGATCTGTTTGGTAATCTTTTCTTTTACTGTTTTTAAGGTCTTTGATTTGCTGTATATGCGCGGATTTGGGTTTGTTTGATTACCCAGATTCTCAATTTCTGAATCGATACACACACTGCCACATATACATTCCATACATATGTGCAATTTTGGGTTGATGAGATTAGCATTGTGATTTGGGTAGATGGGTATGTGATCTTTTGGGTTGTTTAGTTATTTATATAATTGGGATGAATTTGGTCTCTATATTTTGTTATTTTCTCTTATTCTAAATCCATGTGGTTGTTATCATTTATGCATGTTTGATTTATGTTAAAACTTGTCATTTCTTCTAGTTCTAATGAAATTCCGATGATTGGCATTGAATCTATAGAATAGAGTTTGCAATTGAAGATAGTATCCAGCTTCATTAAGCATTTGGTTTTAGATC